>NW_028270177.1:59415959-60091793 GCF_037043375.1 Chiloscyllium plagiosum | reverse complement strand
GTGTGAGTCCATCCCTTGTGTGTGTGAGTATGTGACCAGCTTGCTGTGTACGCGTGTTCCACCTTTGCCGTGTCTGTGTATGTCCTCTCTCGCTGTGTGGTGTGCCTCCTCTCAATTCTGTGCACATGCCCTCCCCCTCGACATGTGTGTGCTTGTCCCTCCTTCGCGGTGTGTGCGTGTCCCTCCCTTGCAGTGTATGTGCGTGTCCCTCCCTCACTGTGTGTCTGCGTGTATTCCCCTCACCGTAAGTGTGTGTGTTTGTCCCTCCCTCGCTGTGTGTGTGTGTCTCCTTCGCTTTGCGTGTGTGTGTGTCCCCGTCCCTCGCAGTGTGTGTGTGTGTGTGTATCCCTCCCTCGCTGTGTCTGCGTGTATCCCCCTCACTGTGTGTATGTGCGTGTCCGTCCATCGCTGTGTGCGTGTGTCCCTCTTGCTGTGCATGTGTGTGCGTGGTCCTCCCTCGCTGCAGGTGCATGTGTCTCCACCTCGCGCTGTGTGCGTATACCTCTCTTGCTCTGTGTGTTTGTGTGTGTGTGTGTGTGTGTGTGTGTGTGTGTTTGCGTGTGACCCTCCCTCGCTGTGTGTGTATGTCTCGCCCTGGCTGTGAGTGCACGTATCCCTCCCTTGCTCTGTATGTGTGTGTGTCCATCTTGCTGTGTGCATGCGTGCTTGGCCCTGCCTTGCTATGTGTGCATGTGTCTCCCCCTCGCTGTGTTTGTGAGTGTCCCTATCTTGCTCTCTGTGTGTCCCTCCCTCGCTGTGAGTGTGCGTGACCCCCTCACTGTGTATGTGTGCGCGCGTGTCCTTCCCTTGCTGTGTATGTGCGTGTCCCTCCCTCACTGTGTATGTGTGAGTTTACCCCCCCCTTGCTCTGTGTGTGTGTGTCCTTCTTGGTGTGTGTGTGTGTGTGTGTGTGTGTGCGTGGCCCTCCCTCTCTGTGTGCATGTGTACCTCCCTGGCTGTGTGCGCGTGTCCCCCTCTCGCTGTATATATCTGTGTATGTGTGCTTCCTCATGCGCATGTCACTCCCCCACTATATGTGCGTGTCCCTCCCTAGCTGTGTGTGTGTGCGCGCGCGCGCGCGTGTCCCTCCCTTGCTGTGCGTGCGCGTGTCCCTCCCTCACTGTGTGTGCATGTCCCCCGTTGCAGTGTGTGTCTGTGTTTGTGTGCTTCCACATGCACGTGTGGCTCCCTCGCTGTCTGTGCATGTGTGTCCCTCCCTCGCTGTCTGTGCGTGTGTGTGTGTGTGTGTGTGTGTGTGTGTCCCTCCCTCGCTGTGTGTGTGTGTGTGTGTGTGTGTACCGCTTGCTGTGCGTGCGTGCCTGTGGCCTTTCCTCGTTGTGTGTGCATGTGTCGCCCCCTCGCTCTGTGTGTGTGTCCCTCCTTCGCTTTGTGTGTTTGTGTGGTCCCAGCCTTGCTGTCTGTATGTGTGTATGTCCCTCCCTCACTGTGTATGTGTGAGTTTCCCCCCTTGCCCTGTGTGTGTGTGGCCCTCCCTCGCTGTGTGTGTATGTGTGTGTGTACCGCTTGCTGTGCGTGCGTGTCTGTGGCCCTCCCTCGCTGTGTGTGCATGTGTCGCCCCCTCGCTATGTGTATGTGTGTGTGTCTCTCCCTCAGTCTCTGTGTGTGTGGTCCCACCCTCACCGTCTGTCTGTGTGTGTGCGTGTCCCTCCCTTGCCGTGTATTTGTGTGTCTCTCTCTTGCTGTGTGCCTGTGTTTGTGTGCTTGCGCATGTGAGTGCTGTGTGTGTTTGTGTATGACCCTCCCTCGTGTTGTGTGTGTGTGTGTGTGCACGTTTCACTCCCTTGCTGTGTGTGTCCCTCCCTCGCTGTGTGGGCGTGTCCATCCTCGCTGTGTGTGCATGTGTCCCTCCCTCTCTCTGCGTGTGCGTGTTTCTCCCTCTCTGCATGTTTCAGCAAGTCCCTCCCTTGCTGTGTGTGTCCCTCGCTCGCTGTGTGTGTGTGTCTCGCTGTGTAATATGTCCCTTCCTCATTATGTGTGTGTGTATGTGTCACACCCTCACAGTATGTTTTTGTGTGTGTCCCCCTTCGCTGCGTGTCCCTCACTCGCTGGTTGCGTGTGTGTCACTCCCTCACGTTGTGTGTATGTGTCTCTCTCTCGCTCTGTGTGTGCATGTCCCCCCTCGCTGTGTGTGTGTGTGTGTGACTTCAACCCTCCCTGTGTGTGTGTGTGTGTGTCTCCCTCCCACGCTGTGAGTGTGCGGGTCCTCCTCGCTGTGTGTGTGCGTATCCCCCTTCGCTGTATCTGTGTGTGTGTCCGTCCCTCCCTCGCTGTGTGTGTGTGTGTGTACGTGCCCCCCCTCACTGTATCTGTGTGTGTGTGTGTGTCTCTTGCAGTGTGTGCGCATGTCCCACCCTCGCTTTGTGTGTGTGTATCCCTCTGGCTGTGTGTGCGCGTGTCACTCCCTCGCTCTTTGTGTGTGTGTGCACCCCTTGTGTATGTGTGTGTGTCCCTCCATTGCACATTGTGTATATCCCCCTCATTGTATGATTGCATGTCCCCCCTCGCTGTGTGTGCGTGTGTGTGTGTGTACATGCCCCCCCCCCTCACTGTATCTGTGTGTGTGTGTGTGTTCGTCCCTCCCTCGCTCTGTGTGTGTGTGAGTGTGTGTGTGTGTGTGTGTGTGTGTGTCTTGCAGTGTATGTGCATGTCCCACCCTCGCTTTGTGTGTGTGTATCCCTCTGGCTGTGTGCGCGCGTGTCACTCCCTCGCTCTTTGTGTGTGTGTGCATCCCTTGCGTGTGTGTGTGTGTGTGTGTGTGTGTGTCCGTCTATTGCACATTGTGTACATCCCCCTCACTGTATGATTGCATGTCCCTCCCTCGCTGTGTGTGCGTGTCCCTCCCTCACTGTGTGAGTGCATGTCCCCTCTCACTGTGTGTGCGTGTCCCCTCTCATTTCCTGTACACATGCCCTCCCTCTCGCCGTGTGTGTGCTTGTCCCTCCTTCCGTGTGTGTGTGTGTGTGTGTGTGTGTGTGCGTGTGTGTAAAAGTGTGTCTCCCTCCCTCGCTGTGTGTGTGCGCGTCCTCCTCGCTGTGTGTGTGCGTATCCCCCTTCGCTGTATCTGTGTGTATGTGTCCGTCCCTCCCTCACTGTGTGTGTGTGTGTGTGTGTACGTGCCCCCCTCACTGTATCTGTGTGAGTGTTCGTCCCTCCCTTGCTGTGTGTGTGTGTGTGTGTGTGTGTGTGTGTGTGTGTGTGTCCCTCCCTCCCTCGCTGTGTGTGTGTGTGTGTCCCTCCCTCGCTCTGTGTGTGTGTGTGTGTCTCCCTCGCTGTGTATGTGTGAGTTTCCCCTACTTGCTGTGTGTGGGTGGGTGTGTGTCCCTCTTGCTGTGCGTGGCCCTCCCTCACTGCGTGTGCATGTGTCTCCACCTCGTTGTGTGTGCGCGTAGCCCTCTCTTGCTCTGTGTGTGTGTTTGTGTCTAACTCCCTCGCTGTGTGTGCATGTCCCTCCCTGGCTGTGTGTGCGCGTGTCTCTCTCTCGCTGTGTGTGTGTCTCTCTCTCTCTCGCTGTGTGTGTTTCTGTTTGTGTGCCTGAGCATGTGCGTGTCTCTCCCTTGGTATGTGTGTGTGTGTCCCTCTGGCTGTGTGCGCGTGTGTCACTTCCTCGCTCTTTGTGTGAGTGTGTATCTCTTGTGTATGTGTGTGTGTGTCCCTCCATTGCACTTTGTGAATATCCTCCTCACTGTGTGAATGCATGTCCCCTCTCGCTGTGTGTGCGTGTCCCCTCTCAATTCCTGTATACATGCCCTCCCCCTCGCCATGTGTGTGCTTGTCCCTCCTTCCCTCTGTGTGTGTGTGTGTGTGTGTCTTCCTTGCTGTGTATGAGCGTGTCCCTCCCTCGCTTTGTGTGTTTGTGTATGTTCCTCCCTTGCTGTGTGTGCATGTCCTTCCCTCGCTGTGTTTGCGTGTCCCTCCCTTGCTCTGAGTGTGTGTGTGTTTGTGTGTGTGTGTGTGCGCGCGTGTACCTCCCTTGCTGTGTGTGTCTCTCGCTCGCTGTGTGTTTGTTCCTTCCTCGCTGTGTGTGCGTGTTCTTTCCTCAGTGAGTGTGTGTGTGTGTATGTTTGTGTGTGTGTGCACGCGCGCGTGTGTCCCTCCTCGCTGTGTGTGTCCCCCTCCCTCGGTGTGTGTGTGCGTGTCACCGCTCGCTGTGTCTGTGTGTGTGTGTATGTCCCTCCCTCGCAGTGTGTGTGTGTGTGTGTCCCTCCATCGCTGTGTGTGTGTCCCTCTTGCTGTGCATTTGTGTGTGTGGCCCTCCCTCGCTGTGTGTGAATGTGTCGTCTCCTCGCTGTGTGTGCGTGTGTGTGTGTGTGTGTGTGTGTGTGTGTGTGTGTGTGTCCCTCTCACTGTGTGTGTCTGTGTTTGTGTGCTTCATCATGCGCGAGTCCCTCCCTCGCTGTCAGTGTGTGTATGCGTGTCCCTCCCTCGCTCTGTGTGTGTGCATGTGTGTCCTTCCCTCGCTCTGTGTGTGTGCATGTGTGTCCCTCCCTCGCTCTGTCTGTGTGCATGTGTGTCCCTCCCTCGCTCTGTTGTGTGTGTGGTCCCACCCTCGCTGTCTGTGTGTGCGTGTCCCTCCCTTGCTGTGTGTGTGTGCGTGTTCTTCCCTCGCTGTGTATGTGTGCGTTACCCCCTTGCACTATGTGTGTGTGTCCCCCTCTTGCTGTGCGTGTGTGTGTGGCCCTCCCTCGCTGTGTGTGCATGTGTCTCCTCCTCGCTGTGTGTGCGCGTGTCCCTGTCTTGCTGTCTGTGTGTGTGTTTGTGTGTGTCCATGTCCCTCACTGGCTGTGTGTGTGCGTGCCCCTCTCTCGCTGTGTGTCTGTGTTTGTGTGCTTGCGCATTTGCGTGTTCTTCCCTCGCTGTGTGTACGTGTCCCCCTCTTGCTGTGAATATGTGTGTCCCTCTTGCAGTGTATGTGAGTGTCCTTCTTTCGTGCTGTGTGTGTGTGTGTGTGTATGCATGTGTGTCCCTCCTTCACTGTTTATGTGTCAGTTTCCTTCCCTGTATGTGTGTGTGTGTATGTGTGTGTGTGTGTGTGTGTGTGTATGTGTGCTAGTCTTGCTGTGCGTGTGTGTGTGTGGCCCTCCCTCACTGTGTGCATGTGTCTCCCCCTCGCTGTTTGTGCGCGTGCCCCTCTCTTGCTGTGTGTGTGTGTGTGTGTGTGTTTTTGCGTGTGTCCATGTCCCTCCCTGGCTATGTGTGTGCGTGTCCCTCTCTCGCTGTGTGTCTGTGTTTGTGTGCTTGAGCATGTGCGTGTCCCTCCCTCGCTGTGTGTCTGTGTTTGTGTGCTTGAGCATGTGCGTGTCCCTCCCTCGCTGTGTGTGCGTGTCCCCTCTTGCTGTGAGTTTGTGTGACCCTTTTACAGTGCATGTGAGTGTCCTTCCTTCGCTGCGTGTGTGTTTATATGTGTGTCACTCCCACATTGTGTGTGTGTCCCTCCCTTGCTGCGTGTCTGCGTGTATGTGTGCGTGTCCCTCCCTCGCTTTGTGCATGTGTGTGTGCGCGTGTCACTCCGTCGCTCTGTGAGTGTGTGTCCGTACCTTGTGTGTGTGTGTGTGTGTCCCTCCCTTACTCTTTGTGCATATCCCCACCATTGTGTGTCCACATCGCCCCTCGCTGTATTAGTGCCAGCCCCCCCTTGCTGTGTGCGTGTGCCCCTCCCTCGCCATGTCTGTGCGTGTCCCCTCTCGCTGTGTGTGTGTGCCCCCTCTCAATTTCTGTGCACATGCCCTCCCCCTCGCCGTGTGTCTGCGTGTCACTCCTTCCCTGTGTGTGTACATATCCCTCCCTTGCTGTTTATGTGCGTGGCGCTCTCTTGCTCTGTGTGTTTGTGTATATCCCTCCCTCGCTTTGTGTGTGTCCGTCCCTTGAGTGTGTGATTGCGTGACCACCTTGCTGTGTGCGTGTGTCCCACCCTCGCCATGTCTGTGTGTCCCCTCTCGCTGTGTGTGTGTGCCCCCTCTCAATTTCTGTACACATGCCCTCCCCCTCGACATGTGTGTGTTTGTCCATCCTTCACGGTGTGTACATGTCCCTCCCTTGCAGTGTATGTGCGTGTTCCTCCCTCACTGTGTGTCTGCGTGTATTCCCCTCACCGTAAGTGTGTGTGTTTGTCCCTCCCTCGCTGTGTGTGCATGCCCTTCCCTCACTGTGTCTGTGTGTGTGTGTGTGTGTGTGTGTCCCTTCGCTGCGTGTCTGTGCGTGTCCCTCCCTCGCTGTGTGTGTCCCTTCACTGCGTGTCTGTGCGTGTCCCTCCCTTGCTGTGTGTGTGTGTGTGTGTGTGTTTCCCTCGCTGTGTGTGTCCCTCCCTCGCTGTGTGTGCGCGTGCCCCTTCCTCGTTGTGTCTGTGTGTTCCCCTTCGCTGCGTGTCTGTGCGTGTCCCTCCCTCGCTGTGTGTGTGTGTGTGTGTATCCCTCCCTCGCTGTGTGTGTGTCCATGTCCTTCCCTCACTGTGTGTCTGCGTGTATCCCCCTCACTGTGTGCGTATGCATGCCCCCCCCCTTTGCTATGTGTGTCCGTGTCCCTCCCTCGCTGTGTGAGTGTGTGTCCCTCCCTCGCTGTGTGAGTGTGTCCCTCCCTCGCTGTGTGAGTGTGTCCCTCCCTCGCTGTGTGTGTGTGTTTGTCCCTCCCTCGCTGTGTGTGTGTGTTCCTCCCTCGCTCTGTGTGTGTCCCAGCCTTGCTGCGTGTGTGCGTGTCCCTCCCTCACTGCGTGAGTCCGTCCCTTGATTTGCGTGTGTGTCCCTCCCTCTCTAAATGTCTGCGTGTATCCCCCTCACTGTGTGTGAGTGCATGTCCTTCCCTCGCTGTGTGTCTGCGTATATCCCCCTCACTGTGTGTGTGTGTGTGTCGCTCCCTTGCTCTGTGTGTGTGTGTGTGTGTGTGTGTGTGTGTGTGTCCAATATTTGCATCATCAGTGGATTGGCGATCATAAATTGACTGTGGTATCCAGGAATGTGTGGTTTAAGTAAGTTCATCACGAGAAATGCAGGGTTTAATGTACAGCTCAAGAGGTGGATCTGGGTAGGATGCTCTTCAGAGGTTTGGAATGGACTGGTTGGGCCAAATGGCCTGGTTGCACACTATGGCGATTCTATTCAGGTTATTGTCCAGCCCTGTCAACCATCCCCGTCTCTGACACCTTGCCTTATCCCCAATATTCTCCGTAACACTGTAATCTCCTCCAGACTCTAAAACACTCCTTGGCGATGTAAGCTTCTCCAGTCCTTGCAAAGATCGATATGTCTGTCACCTCTTCCTGCGTTTAGAACCCTCCCTATAACTATTACCATTTGGTACAGCACTCCCAATCATTGTTCCCTCTTGAAACTCCCATAAACATTTGTATCTCTGAAAACTCATCTGGACTATCTCAACTTTATGGGCGGCACGGTGGCACAGTGGTTAGCACTGCTGCTTCACAGCGCCAGAGACCCGGGTTCAATACCCACCTCAGGCGACTGACTGTGTGGAGTTTGCACGTTCTCCCCGTGTCTGCGTGGGTTTCCTCCGGTTGCTCCGGTTTCCTCCCACAGTCCAAAGATGTGCAGGTCAGGTGAATTGGCCATGCTAAATTGCCCATAGTGTTAGGTAAGGGGTAAATGTAGGGGCATGGGTGGGTTGCGCTTCGGTGGGGCGGTGTGGCCTTGTTGGGCCGAAGGGCCTGTTTCCACACTGTAAGTAATCTAATCTAATCTAAAACTTCCCTTTGACAGTTACGTGCTGAGACCTGCTCTATATCAGTGAAGTAATTAAGTCTTGGCAACACTCACTGTTATAACCTCCTTACAGCACTGAGGATCTGTAGAAGCTCTTTTCAAACCGACAGCCATCTCTGTGTCTGTAATCTCCTCCACTCCACATAATACATTCTCTCTGAGCTCCTCTGTAGTCCACTAAACACTCCCTAACACTGTCTGTATCAGTGTAACCTTCACCAAAAACACAACCTTCCCTATCTGTGTAAATCCCTACACCAGTCCCTGTCCCTCTCAGCTCCGTCTAACAATACAACCCTCCATGTCTGTGTATTCACCTTCAGTCCCTACTCACCTCCCTATCTGTGTAACCTTCTCCATGCATTTTTGCTTCAGTCTCTTCAACTGTCCCTGTCAGTGTAACCTCTTCCAGATGCGAAAACTCTCCTCTTTTTGACTTACTCAGACCACATAACCCTCACTATCTATAACCTACTCCTGTCTGAGAAACCTACCTCTGAAAATTGCTCCAACTCTTCCACTCTCCATAAGCTCTTACATCCCTCCCTATCTACCAAGTCTCTTCCAGTCCCTAAGCACCAACCGTCTGTGGAGACCCGACCACCATCCCTATCAGTGTAATCCTCTCAGGTCTCTGCAGTATTCCTGATCTGTCGAACTCACTCCATGCCTGTGCCTCTCCCAATCCAGTCCCTACAAAACCCACTATCTAATTAACACCCTCCTGTCACTATCACCCCCATGTCAATGTAAGCTCCTCCTGTGTCTCCACCATCTACCCATCTTCATAACCTTGTCCAGCTCTTACACCACTATCTGTTTAAACGTCACCCTCCCCTACAACTTCCTCCTGTTTGTGCTATGGTCCCTTATCTGTGAAACTGTCTCTGACCAAAATTGTTATCCCAGTCTCTGAAAAGAAATCCAGATTCCACAGCCTCCATAACCCCTAGAACCTAAGCCTTCCAATGTCTATAAACATCTTCAGTCACGACTACCCTGCATATCTCTGTTTGTTCTTCCAGTTGATACAAGCATCTTTATCTCTGTAATCTGCTCAGCTCCCTAAAACACTCCCTGTCAGTGATCCAGCCCTGGCCTACAAACATTCTTATCCCTGTAAACTTCTCTATCACTCCCAACATTTATCTCCATGAACCCCGGTCAGCACTACAGTTCTCCACATTTCTGTAACCTCCTGTGGGTCTATGGTTCTCCCACCCTGTGAAACCACCTCCAGTCCCCACATCCCTCCCAATCTGGGCCCTCTGCTACAGATCAGACCAATGCTGTCTCTGTAAACACCTCCACTTCCTGACAACTCTTCCCATTTGTGTAACCTCGTTCAGACCCCATACTCTCCGGCTTCCTGAATCCTCTTCGTGCATTGCAACCAAAACCGCATGTTTCTGTAATATCCACCAGTGCTTACACACTCCCCAACTCAGTAACCACTTGCAGCCCTAACAAAACACCTAAGCTGTGAAACCTCTCATTTCCCTACAATCCTCCCTCACTCCCTCCCTCCTCAAATGCCTTAATCACCATGAAAGCTCACAATTCCTGAAGCCTCCTTTTGGCACTGCAAACGTCCTAATGTCTGCAAAATCCTCCTGTCCTGATATCTTTCTCTATCTCTGCAACCACGACCACCCTCCAGTGCCCTTCTGGGGAACATGGCAGAGGAGGGAAGATTTGTAAAGTTCGAGCAATGTTACGGAGGTAGAATTCTGGGAAGCATAGATTTGGTCGAATGTCTGTGGTGTGCAGATTATTGGTGAGGACTCTAAAGACAGAATTTATGACTACTTGGAAAACCATAGTTAAATTAGCCACAGTCAGTATGGGTTTGTGAGGGGTCAGGTCATGCCTCACAAACCTTATTGAATTCTTTGAGGATATGGCAGAATATGTTGACGGCTCATTCAGGAAAGAAGGAAAATTGGGAAATCTCTCTGTCTGGATACAGGATTGGATGGCCTAGAGAAGACAGAGTATGGCGGCAGATGGACAGTATTGAGTCTGGAGCTCAGTGACCAGTGATGTTCTGTAACAATCGGCTCTGGGACTCTGCTCTTTGTGATTTTTGTAAATGACTTGGGTGTGGATGTTGGAGAGTGGGTTAGTAAGTTTGCCAATAACATGAAGGTTGGTGGAGTGGTGGGGAATGTGAAGGGCTGTTGTAGGTTGCAATGGGACATTGACAGGACGCAGAGCTGGGCTGGAAGTGGAAGATGGAGTCCAATCTGGTAAAGTGTGAAGTGATTCATTCTGGAAGGTCGAATTTGAATAGAGAATACAGGGTGAAAGGCAGAATACTTGGCAGGAACAGTGCGGAGGAACAGAGAGATCATGGGGTCCGTGTCCATAGATCCCTCAAAATCGCCACGCACGTTGATAGGGTTGTTAAAACGGCATATGTTGTGTTGGCTTTCCTTAGCAAGGGGATTGACTTTAAGAGCCGGGAGGTTTTACTGCATCTTTATAGCATCCTGGTGAGACCACACTTGGAATATTGTGTTCAGTTCTGGTCCCCTGTTTACAGTAAGGATGTGCAAGTTTAGAGACCGTACACAGGAGATTTACCAGGATGCTGCCAGGAATGGAGGGCATTACTTATGAAGAAAGGCTGAGGGAGCTAAGGCTTTTCTCATTGGAGTGAAGAAGGGGGCGGGCTAACTTGGTAGAGGTCAACAAGGTGATGCGAGGCACAGAGAGAGTGAAAAGTCAGAGACTTTTCCTCCTATGGCATAAATGACTATTACAAGGGGGTGTAATTTTAAGGTGATTGGAGGATGGCTAAAAGGATAGAGAATGGTAGGTGGTTGGAATGCACTGATTATGGTGGTAGTAATATTAGACACATTCGGGACATTTAAAAGACTCTTGGACAGATACATGGATAATCGTAAAATGAAGGGTATGGAAGTTAGTTTGATCTTACAGTCGGATAAGAGGTTGCCATGAAATCATGGCCGAAGGGTCTTATGCTATACTGTTCTGTGTTCTACGTTCTGTATGGTAAACCGGGTAATAAGCTCAGATCAATGTAAAAGGATATGGCATTCAGGAGGAGCTCGTCAACTGGATACGAAATTGGCTTGATGGTTGGAGACAGAGGGTAGTGGGAGACATGTTGTTTTTTTCTGACTGGAGACATGTGACCAGCGGTGTCGTGGGCCCACTGTCGTTTGTCATTTGGATAAATAGTTTAGATGGGAATATTGGTTTAATGGTAAGTAAACTTCTTGGGTGACACTGACATTGGTGGGAAAGTGGACAGCGAAGAAGGTTATCTATGATACAACAGGATGAACAGTACACTGGGATAGTGGGCTTAATAATAGCAGATGGAGTTTAATTAGATAAATGTGAAGTGTTCCATTTTGGTGAAACAAACCAGGGTGTATAGTTAATGTTCAGGCCCTGGATAGTGTTGTCAGTCAGTGACCCAGGGATGCAGGTACACAGTTCTTTGAAAGTGGTGTCACAGGTAGACAGGCTGGTGAAGCAGGCGTTTGAGATGGTTACCTTCTTTGGGCAGAGCATTGAGAGTAGGAGTTGGGATGTCCTGTTGTATTTGTACAGGATATTGGTGAGGCCACCATAAAAGCATTGCTGATCAGTAGGAAGAACTCATCAGGTTCACTTACCTGCTTTCGGGAAGGACAACAAATATTATCACCTGGTCTGGCCAACATTTGGCTCCAGACCCACAGCAATATGGCTGACTCTGAGCTGCCCTCTGGGTAATTAAAAGTGGGGCCAAAGAATGCTAGTCCAGGCAGTGGCACTCACTTCCCATGAATGAATAAATAAAAATACGTATGTCCCTCCCTACCTCAGCAAACCCCTCCCTCTGCAGCAATCCGCACTTGGCTTGAAACACTGTTCAGACCCTGACCACTCACTGTACCACTCTCACCACCTACTGCACCTTCACCTCTCCCTGTTCCGATTGTGACATTATACCCTCACAGGGATTCCTCTGCAAACTGCCCTCCTCCTGCTAGCAGACCCTTTGCAACCCCTTTAAAACTTACTTCTAAAACACTCTCGCACTTCAGGATTTTAAGTACTTTTTGGTGATCTTCTCAGCCTGATAATTTAATATGATCCATTTTGTCCTGAGTGAGTGACAGGTGTGGGTTTCTTGTTGAGATTTGTCTGTTTCAATGGAATATCCTTTTGTTGAGTGATTTATACTGATCTTTCAAATGTTTTCCACTGTTCATTTACAGACACATATTTCTGTTTGTTTAGCTATTTACCTTGGTCAGTTCTCCTCTCAAACTCATATCATTGGCTGTTTTTGTTTCTCACTGTAGTTTGTCCTTTCTGTGATTCACTTTAAACTTTAATATTTCTTTAAACTGCACTTTATCACAATTTCCCAAAGGATCTCTCCAGGTGACATTACTCATTCACGAAGTTTCATCCCACAACGATTGCTCTGAGATAGTGACGTCCCTAGCCAGTTGCACAATGTGTTATTTAAAGAAACACTGAAAAAGATTCTCCGAACTTCCCTTCCAATATCACTGTTGTTGTCAGTGCGATTGTCAAGATTATACAAATTTTGAATTTTCACTGAATTGTTATTATGCCTTTATTAAAAATTCCAATGAGTTCCTGTGTAATGCAGTGATGAGCAATGAAGTGCTGTTCAGTGGCTAAAACTGTTCTGCTGCTTGTCTCCTTGGCAAGTAGTAGCCAGGATTTACATTCAGACTGACTCTACTTCATGATCTGAGGCCAAATGCTTTCTCTGTAATGCCTTTGTTATCCATTATTGTTAGCGCTGTCCATTTTGCCTGAGTTTCCACAAGGTTGTGAACCATTGAGTATTTATGTCCACCTTTTGTTCACCCTGTAACCACGTCACCCTTGTGTCTAACTCTCTTTTATCTCTGTGTCACAAATCCATCTACCTTATGGCAGAGACTTTGTCCATTCCACAATAAAACATAATTTACTGTTTCCTACAATTTCCTGTCACAAATTGATTCGCTGACGTACAGTTTTAGTTAAACTCTGTCCCATCCTGTTCCTCCCTGCTTGTCTTCAGTCACATTCCCATGCTGTTCCAATGCTTCGCCTTTTCTATTTGGATTTGGAAAGCTCCTTTCACCTGAACCCTGTCCCTGCATATTCTCTGTCAGTTGAAAGCCCTGTCCCTAAACCTACCGACATGCTTGGCCAGGACACTGGTCCCAGCACAGTTCTTGTGGGACGATCCGAATGTTTTTTTTTAAATCAGGTATGGAATGTGGGTGCCTCTGGCTGACCAGTATTTCCTGCCCAGCTCTAGCTGCCCTTGAGCTGAGTAACTTGCCCGGCCATTTCAGAGGGTAATTGAGAGGCAGACACTTTGCTGTGGGGATGTCATGCAAATCATGTGAGGATATCAGATGTTCCCAAATGTATTTGTGATGAACAAACATTGTTGTGGACATCAGCAATGATTTCGTATTTATTCATAGATTGTTAATTGCAATTCAAAAAATAATTGCAAATTCCACCATTTCTGATGGTGGGATTGAAACCTGCCTCCACTGAACATTGGGTGAGGTTTTGAATACATGCTCCAGCAACAGTACCATTAGGCCATCACTTCATCTGCTCAAAGGTTGCTCATTCCTGAGCACTGATACCAGTGCATGAGGATCCTATACCTGTTCATCCTACATGAATGTTTCATTCTGAAATCTTCCTGCACTCTGGTGATATCACTCAGTCCCTCTCCATGTGATGTCCCTCACTGTGAGGATCTAATTACTGACTCTGTCAGCGTCTCTAGTTCTTGCAGCTACTCCAGATTCTGAGCCAATTGAAGTTCCCACTCCAGAGAGACACAACAGCACAGGCCAGGGATGGAGACTGGGTTTTTCCAGATCTCTGTGGGACTCAGTGCCATTCTCCATGTGTATCCCTCACTGATCAGTCTAATTTCCCATTCTGTCTGTTTCTCTGTCTCCAGTAGTTACTCAGGCATTTCCTGACTCAATACACTTCCCAGCTGCTGGGTGTCTCATCCATCACCACATTAAAGATGGTTGGTCAGCCAGAGAGACAAAGGGAAGGGAGATCTGGAGTCTTCAATAAATCCTGCACTGAGATAAGATCACTACCAGTGAACAGAGCAGAGAGCAATGAGAGAGCTCCAAACATCGGTTAACAAAACATGACTTAGATACAGTGCTGGAGGGGGAGTACAGTGCAGACACACCTCAGGCTCAATCACCACCCCTACTGTAAGCTCTGTTGTACTAAGACTCACTACTCTGCAACACTCTATCTATCGCATGTCTTGTGGACCAGCGTCTTCAATAATTTTTAACTCCAATAACAGTTCATGTCCTTGTAACCTCCTCCCTTCCCGATAGTTCCTCCACATATTTGAAATGTACTGTATTCCAGAATAAAATCCCTTTATCTGTAACTTTCTTCAGTGTATACAACATGCCTTATCTCGGTAGTCTCGTTCTCCAATGGCTGGAGACAGAGTCATGCAGAATTGACACAGTTCCTTCACTCCAACCACCCCAGATTGAGTCGTATTTCCCTGTATTTGACCCATATCCCTTCAAACTTTCTCCCCGGTTACCTGCCCAAATGTCTTTCGCATGTTGTCATTGTACTTTTCTCGACCACTTCCTCTGGAAACCCATTCCATACATGCACCATCCTCTGTGTGGAAAATGTTTTCCTCCATTCACTTTTAAGTTGTTTTTCTCTCCCATCTCATACTTATGCCCACGAGAACACAGAACTTAGAATATTCCCCTTCGACCCTCAATATTGCGCTGACCTGTGGAACCAATTTGAAGCCCAATTAACCTTCCCTATTCCATTCTCATCCATATGCCTGTCCAATGACCGTTTAAATGCCCTTAAAGTTGGCGAGTCCTGTACTGTTGCAGGCCATTAATTCCGTGCCCTGACTATTCTGAGTAAGGAGACTACCTCTGGCTTCTGTCCCAAATCTATTAATTAATATTAATATTAATTACTACCTCAATTTAAATCTATCTGCCCACGTGCTAGGCATCACCACCTGAGGGAAAAGGCGCTCACTGTCCAACCTATCTTACACTCTGATTATCTTATCTGACTCAATTAATTGGCCTCAAACATCTTCTCTTTAACAAAACCGGATTCAAGTTCCTCAGCATTCCGCATAATACCTTCCCTCCATACCAGGTAACATCCGAGTAAATCTCCTTGGAACCCTTTCCAAATCTTTCACATCTTTCATCTAATGCGGTGATCTGAACTATAGGCAACACTCCAAATGTGGCCGCACCAGAGTTGTGTACAACTGCAGCATTATCTCATGGTTCTGAAACTCAAACCCTGTACCAATAAAAGCTCACATGCTGAATGACGTCTTAACAAGGAGAAAATGAGGACTGCAGATGCTGGAGACCAGAGTTGAAAAATGTGGTACTCGAAAAGCACAGTAGGCCAGGCAGCAACCGAGGAGCAGGAGAACCGATGTTTCAGGATTCCTGAAGAAGGACTTATGCCCGAAACGTCGATTCTCCTGCTCCTCGGATGCTGCCTGGCCTGCTGTGTTTCTCCAGCACCACATTTTTCAACACTTCCTTCTTAATAACCCTATCAAACTGGCAACTTTCAAGGATCTATGTACATGGACACAGTGATCTCTCTGCTCATCTGCACTACCAAGATCTGCTTTACCCACATCCACCTGTTTGGTCACCTCAACAAAGTCAATAAGGTTTGTGAGACATGACCTACCCTTCACAAAACCATGCTGACTATCCCTCATCAACGTATTCATCTCCAGATGTTTATAAATGCTAGCTTTTACAAGCCTTTCCAACACTTTACCCAGAATCAAAGTAAGGCTCACAGGTCTATAAATACCAGGGCTGTCTCTATTCCCCTTCTTCGTCAAGGGGACCACACTTGCTGTCCTCCAGCCTTCTGACACTACTCTGCAGACAATTACGACATAAAGATCAAAGTCAAAGGCTCGGCAGTCTCCTTCCTAGACTCCCAGACAAACCAAGGATAAATCCCATCTGGCCCAGGGGACTTATATTTTTTGACACTTTCCAGAATTGCTAACACCTTCTCCTTCTGCAGTTCAATCCCATCTAGTTATGGACTCCACTAGCCTGGGGTAAAGACGTTGGCTAATCACCTTACCTGTACCCCTCATGGTTTTCTAAACCTTTATAAGGTCACCCCCCAGCCACCTACACCCAATGGAAATGCGAAGGACAATGATATAAATATCTCTGCTCGTATCCCTGCCACAACTTTGTCACAATGTTCTGGTATACACTTGTTCAGGACCTAGGGCTTTCTGTGTTCTAAGACCTCCAGCTCCACCTCTTCTGTAATAGGGGCTCTTTACAAGACATCACTGTTTCTTTCTCTTTGTTTCCTGGTCTTTGTCCACAGTACGTTGTAACATGAAATGCTCATTTAGGCCCTCGCGCATCTCCTGTGGATCCACACTTGGATTGCCTCACTGATCTTTGAGGGGCCCTGGTGTCTCTCCAGTTGTTTTTTCTCTGTACTTGTGTGCTGTGGAAAAGTATTTGCATTCTCCTTAACCTTATCTGTCATCCCCCCATGTTGCTTTCCAGCTTATCCAGCCTCTCCGATTCTGTCAAACCCTCCAGTATCAGTAACATCTTTGTCAATCTTTGCTCCATTTACAGTTTCAGGAAATGCTTCCTAAATCAGGATGATCAGAATTCTATGCAGTACTCCAAAGCTGTGCTGTCTGTCCCCAATCAATCCATGCTGTTTCAAATGCATGTAGCCCCTGTCCCGCGGAAACGCTTCCAACAGCGTTTGCACCACTGACATCAAGCTACTTGGTGTTTATGTCCATGGCTTTCCCTCGCAGACTTTCTTAAACACTGGCACAAGGTTAGCCACCCTCCAGGCTTCCAGCTCATCACCCGTGACTGTCAGTGGTAGAAAGATCTCTTTATGGGACCCAACAATTTCTTCCTGAGCTTCCCACAATATCCTGGGATATAACTGATAAGTTCCCATGGATTTGTCCATCTTCTCTGCATTTTAGAACCTTCAGTACCGCCTCTTCTGTTATGTGGAGTCTTTTGATGATATCCCTGTTTATTTCCCTGAGTTCCCTAGTCTTTCTCCTCAGTAAGTTCAAACATGAAATTTTCGTTCAGGATCTCACCCATCTCCTGTGGTTCCACAATTGGATGGCCCCATTCATCTTCAAGGTGCCATATTCTGCCCCTAGTTAATCTTCTGTTGTTAATATTCATGTAGAATCTCTTTGGACTTTCCTCAGTCTGATCTGCCAAATATTTCTGTGGTCCCTTTCGGCCCTCCTGATTTCCCTCTTAAATGTATTACTCCACCCGCAATGTTCTATGATGGATTCCCTTAATCCAGCTGGCTATATGTGACATGTGCCCCCTTTTTGTTGACCAGAGCCTCAATATCCCCCGTTATCCAATGTCTCCTACTTGTGTCCGCATTGTCATTCACACTAACTGGAATATGCTGGCCCTGAAGTCTCATTTTATTGCTCTTTTGAAATTTCCCATCTGCCTGACGTCCCTTGACCTGCAACTAGTCTACACAATTAATTGTTAAAAGCTCTTGACTAATACATTCTGAATTGAAGCAAGGCCAGTTTTGATCTTTAACTTGTGGACCAGGCTTGTCCTTTTCCATCGCTATTTTCAAACTAATAGAATTGTGATGACTTTGCGAAAGTGTTGCCCCACTAATAACCCTGTCCCTTTCCATTCTTTGTTTCCCAAGGGGAGGTCAGGTTTTGCCCCTTTCTGTAGTCCGACCATTGACATTCTAACTGAGACAGTTTTCTTAAACATGACTAACAAATTCCTCGCATCCAAGCTCTGAACACTCGCAGTGCGAGTCTCGGTTTGGAAAGCTAAAATCCCCGACCATTGCAACCCTATCATTCTTACAGATCTCGGAGATCTCCCGACATATTTGCTGCTCAAATTCCCGCTGACTGTTGGGGGCCTATAGTACAGTCATATCAAATTGATGACCAATTCTCATTTCTCAGTTGCACTACTATAGATTCACTGGGCGATACCCAGCAATATCCTCTCTAAGTACTGCTGTAATGTTTTCAGTGATCAAAACCGCCACCCCCCCTCCTATCTCACCTCCTGTTCTATCCTTCCTGTATGATCTGTACCCTGGAACATTGAGCTCCCAGTCCTGTTCCTCTATCAGCTGTGTTTTTGTAAAACTATGGTACCCCAGTCCCATGTTCCCATCCACGCACTGAGTTCATCTGCCTTAACTGTTAGGCCTTTTACTTTGAAATAAATGCACTTTAATTGATCAGTTTTCTCTTATTGTCTGCTGTGCTTTTGCCTGTCTTGTCTATTTAAATTCCTGTCTTGAAATTCTTTCCCAGCCTCAACCTTCAGACTGTAGCCTGAGACCATTCACCTCACTGTGGATGACATCCTCACCTTTCACGTCATCTGCAAACTTGATAATGATAGCTTCGCTTTCACATCGAACTCATTAATGCACATAATACTGTACAAAATAATGAGAGGAATACATAGAGTCAATAGCCAGAGAATTTTCCCCAGGGCAGGATGGACTGGTACGAGAAGCCATAGTTTGAAGATATTAGGAGGAAGGTACAAAGGAGACATCAGAGGTAGGTTGTGTAGGTAGAGAGTTGTAAATGCATGGAATGTGTTGCCAGTTGAGGTGGTGGAAGCAAAGTCATTGGGGACATTTAAGCGACTGCTGGACATGCACATGGATAGCAGTGAGTTGAGGGTTGCGTAGGTTAAGTTACTATATTTTACATAAAGATTAAGTCTCGGCACAACATCGTGGGCCT
This sequence comes from Chiloscyllium plagiosum, assembly GCF_037043375.1. Classification (NCBI taxonomy): domain Eukaryota; kingdom Metazoa; phylum Chordata; class Chondrichthyes; order Orectolobiformes; family Hemiscylliidae; genus Chiloscyllium; species Chiloscyllium plagiosum. Next base: position 60,073,196 of record NW_028270177.1, on the reverse strand, counting down.
AAGGGCCTGTTCTGTGCTGAACGTTTCCATGTTCTTTAATAAACAGCAATGTTTCCTGCGCGGACCCCTGTGGTACACCCGCTGATGAAAGAATTTCAAACACAAAACCAACCCTCCACGATTGTGGATCCAGGTTGCCAAATTGCCTTGGATCCCATTGGTCTGTTGGACCAACGTTCCATGAGGGACCTTATCAAACGCCTAATGAACTGCATATAATCCACATCTTCTGCACTGCCCTCATCAAAATCCTCAATCGTTATTTCAAATAAAAATCTCATTAGAATTTGGGAGAGGATCTTACTCTATCAAATCCGTGATGAGTATCCCTAATCGGTCTCTGCCTTTTCAAATGTTGATTCATTCTGTCCCTCAGAATTGTGTCCAATAATTTCCTCTCACTGTTGTCAGATTATCTGTTCTGTAACTACCTGGCCTATCCCTGCGGCCCTGCCTGAACAAAGGAACCGCATTAGCGATCCTTCAGTCATTCAGCACTTCACCTGCGGCCAGCAAAGTATTAAATATATCCATCAGGGCCCCAGCAATCTCCTCCCTTATCTCCCATAGCAGCCTGTGATATATTTCATTGGGCACTGGGGATTTCTCCACCTTTATGCATGTGAAAAAAAGAATACTTCCACCTTATTGATCTTAACATGTTCGAGAACCTCACAATCCAGACTGAAATCCCTGGCTACAATGTCTTTCTCCTGTGTGAATACAAATGGGAAGTATTCATTGAATACATCACCTACTTCCTCTGGCTCCATGCACAGATTGTCCCTTTAGTTTCAAACAGGCCCCACTCTTTCCCCAGTAATTCTCTTATTCTAACTATACTGCTAAAATACCTGTGGTTTTCCTTAACACTATCTACCAAGGATATTTAATGACCATTGTTTGTCCTTCATTTTCAAGGAGAGCCCTTGCACTCCCTATACTTTCGAATGGCTTCACCTGGTTTTATTGCACTGTATTTTCTTTATCAAACTCACGATATCGCTTGATCAGTATTCACTAGAATTGCTGCCTTTACTATTCTCTCGGCATGAACACACTGACCCTGAATTCTCACTGCATCACTTTAGCATACTCTTTCATTCCAAATATAGACCCAACTGCAGATAGTCCTCCAGTCTCTATTTGCCAGATCCTCTCTAATGATCGCAATACTGATAGGAGACTCAGTTGTGAGGGGGAAAGACAGGAGACTGTGTGGCTGCAGAGGAGAACCTAGGATGGTGTGCTGTCTCCCGGTACCAGGGTTAAGGATGTCTCTGATTCGTTACTGAACATTATGAATGAGAGGGTGAACAGCCAGAGGTCATTGTGCACATCGGCCCATATGACATCGTTAGTCAAGGGGCGGGATCCTGTGAAATATGTACAGGGAGTGAGGAAAGAAGTTAAAAAGCAGGATCTCAAGGGTAGTGATCTCCGGACTACTCCTAGTGCCACGTGCCAGTGAGGATAGAAACAGAAAGATAGGCCGGACGTATGTGTGGCTGAGGAGCTGGTGGAGGGTTAGAGTTTTCAGTTCATGGATAATTGGGATCTCTTCTGGGGTAGAGTTAACCTTAACAAGGGGTAGGGCTTGTTTGACTTGAACCAGAGGGACACCAGTATCTCTGGGTGGAGATTTGCTTGTCTTACCCTGGAGGGTTTAAACTAGTTTGGCAGGGGTTTGGACTCTGAGTAAGTGAGGTACCATCGACCAGTCAAGGGAAAAATGCATCAGCCATCGAAAGCAAGTTTCCTATCCAGGATATCCCGGGGCAATTCAAGGGAGGGACAAGACTTCTGGTTTAAAGGACATTTATTTCGACACACGAGGCCTGACAGGTAAGGCAGACGAACTCCGAGGATTGATTGGCTCTGGGGACTGGGGTATTATAGCCATAACAGAAACATGGCTGAGAGAAGGGCAGGACTGGAAGCTCAGTGTTCCAGGACATAGAAGGTACAGGCGTGACAGAAGGACAAGTAAGTAAGGAGGGGCAGCTACCCTTTTGATAAGGGAGGACATAACAACAGTGCTTAGAGAGGATACTCTTTCGGCGTGATCAAATGAGGTCATATGGTTCGAAGTTAGAATCAAAAAGGGGATGGTCAGTCTGCTGGGATTGTGTTCTGGATCCCCAAATAGCCAGCGGGTACAAGAGGAGCAGATGTGAAGAGAGACTGCAGATACCTATAGAAATAATAGAATAGTATTGGTTAGAGAATTTAACTTCCCCTGTATTGACTGGACCACCCAGAGTGTAAAAGTCCTGTATGGGGTGGAATTTGTAAAATGTGTCCAAGAAAGCTTCTGAGATCAATATGGAGAGGGCCCCACTCTACTTAGGTAGCTGAAAACGAGACCTCCTCTCAGAAAACGAGGTCGTACAAGTGACTGAAGTGTCAGTCGGAGAGCACTTTGATTCCAATGACCACAACTGTCCTCGTTTTAACATAGTTATGTAAAAAGATCAGACAGGTCCACAGATTAAGTTGCGAAACTGGAGCAGGGCCATGTTTGGGGCTATTTGGCAGGATCGAGCAGAGGTCGATTGGGTGAATTAAAAATCACACAACACCAGGTTATAGTCCAACAGATTTAATTCAAAGCACCAGCTTTCGAAGTCCAGGTGATCATTCTGAAAGATGAAAAATTAAACTAAATTTGTTTGGGATTACATTCCATGACATGCAATCCTATTGATATTGATTCTGTGCCTGATTATTGGGCTCCACAACCACCTGATGAAGGAGCAGTGCTCTGACACCTAGTGCCTCCAAATAAACCTGCTGGACTGTAAACTGGTGTTGTGTGATTTTTAACGTTGTCCATCCCAGTCCAACACCGGCTCCTCCACATGATACACCCATTCACTGGGTGAGTCTGTTTGAAGGAAACGGAATGACTGGCAAATGGAAGGCTTTTAAAAGTGTGATCTCAAGAATCCAATATGTTCCTGTTAGAGTGACGGGAAAAGCTGTCAGGTTTAGGGATCCCTGTCTGATGGGGGATATTGAGGCTCTGTTCAAGAAAAAGAATGTGGCACACATCGTCTTCAATGTTTCTGTATCGACGTAACCTCTTCCAGTCCTAAAGACACTATCACTCTGTGGAGACACAACAACCCTCTCAGGTTCCTGCAGCACTCCCGATCTGTAGAACCCACTGAAAACCTGTGATTCTCCCGATCCAGTTCTGACAAGACACACTTTCTATGTAACATCATCCCATCGCTAACACCCACCCTTTCAATGTAAGCGCCTCCTGTATCTCCATCCATTTATTCATCTCCATAACCTTCTCCAGATCTTACGCCCCTACCTGTGTAAATGTCACCCTCCCCTACAACCCTTTTCACTTTGACCAAACTGGAGGAGGTTACTTATGCTTCCTCATCTGTGAAACTGTCTCCAACCAAATTTACTGCCCTTCTGGGAAGTCTGTCAGACTCCACACCTTTCATGTCTAAATAATCTGCAGAAGTAAAACTTCCTATATCTATAAACATCTTCAGTCACGACTACACTCCATATCTCTGTTTGGTCCTCCAGTCTATACAACCCACTTTATCTCTGTAATCTGCTCCATTCACCGAAAATCCTCCCTGTCTGTGTAAACCGCTCCATCCTACTAACACCGTTCTCCCAGTAAATTGCTTCATCCCTCCCAACCTCTCCATCTTCATGGACACATGTAGACCGTACAGCTCTCCACATTTCTGTGACATCCTGTGGCTCTATGTGCTCCCTGTGAAACCATCTCCAGTCTCCCCAACTCTCCCAGTCTGGGTCGTCTTCTCCAGATCAGACCATTGCTGTCTCAGTTACCTCCAACAATCCTAGTAAACCCTTCCTAATGTATCTATTCATTCAGATCCCATCCTCTCCAGCCTCCTGAAATCTCTTCCTGCCATTGTAATTCTCCCTATTTAAAACACGGAACAGTACAGCACAGTACTGTCCCTTCAGCCCTCAATGTTGTGTCAAGTTTTTAGCCAACTCTAAGATCAATCTAACGTGCAGACCATTGAAAGAACAAAGAAAATCACAGCACAGGAACAGTCTCTTCAGCCCGCTAAGCCTCCGCTGATCCAGAGTCTCTGTCTAAACCCGTCGCCTATTTTGTGAGGATCTGCTCCCTGCCCATTCATGCATCTGTGTGGATATATCTTAACTGACGTTATCATTCCTTCCTGTACCTCCTCCGCTGGCAAATTGTTCCAGACCCCCATCACTCTCTGCGTATGGGGGCCTGCCACGCATATCTGCCCCAAACCTTTCCCCTCTCACTGTGAACTCGTGACCTCTAGTAATTGAGTTTCGCACTCTGGGGGAAAAAAGCTTCTTGCTATCCACCTTGTCTATATATCCCATGATTTTGCAGACCTCAATCAGGTCCCCAATCAACCTTCATCTTTCTAATGAAAATAATCCAAAAGTATTCAATCTCTCCTTATTGCTGGTGCCCTCTAGACCAGGCAACATCCTGGTGAACATCCTCTGCACCCTCTCGGAAGCATGCACATCCTTTTGGTAATGTGGAGACCAGAACTGTACGTAATATTCTAAACCAAAGTCCTATGCAACTGTAACATGACCTGCCAACTCTTGTACTCAATATCCCGTCCAATGAAGGAAAGCATGCCATATGCCGCCTTGACCACTTTACTGACCTGGGGTGCCACCTTCAAGGAACAATGGACCTGAATACCCATATCTCCATTCTCCCCAGGACCTTCCCATTTACTGTATATTTCACTTTTGAATTGGATCTTCCGAAATACATTTGCCCGGATTGAACTCCATCTGCCATTTCTCTGCCCACCTCTTCAATCTGTCTATATTCTGCTGTATTATCTGGCATTCCCCTTCACTGTCTGATACTCCACCAATCTTAGAGTCATCTGCAAACCTACTAATCAAGGAACTGTTCCCTTCCTCCAAATCATTGATATGTATCACAAGCAACAGTAGGCCCTGCACGGATCTCTGTGGAAAACCATTGGTCACAGGTCTCCATTTTGAGAAATTAATTTTACTATCATTCATGTGCCTATCCAAAAGTTACTTAAATGTCCCTAATGTATCTGACTCTACCAACCACACTAGCAGTACACTCCACTCATCTAGCACACTCTGTGTAAAGAAGCTACCTCTGACATCTCCCCTCAACCTTCCTCCAATTACTTTACAATTTTGCCTCCTAGTTATAGTCATTTTGGCAATGGGAAAAATCTCGGGCCACCCACCCTATGTATGCCTCTCATCTTCTCGTACACCTCTACCAAGTCACTTCTCATCCTTTTTCATTCCAAACAGAAAAGCCCTGGCTCCCTCAACCTTTCTTCGTTAGACCTGCCCTCCAATCCAGGCAGAATCCTGATAAATCTCATCTGCACCCTCTCCAAAACTTCCACATTTTTCCTGTAATGAGGCAACCAGAACAGAACACAATATTCCAATTGTGGTCTAACCACAGACTGTAAGTAGCTGCAGCATAACCTCACGGCTCTTAAACTCAAGCCCCCTGCAACCAAAAGCAGTCACATGATTGGCTTTCGTAACAACCCTAACAACTTGGCTGGCAAATTTGAAGTATCTCTGGACGTTGACCCCAAGATTTCTCTGTTACTCCTCACTGTCAAGAATCCTGCATTAACTCTGCAAAATTTGTCTGCAGAATCCTTCATTCTTAAACTCTTCCTAATTTGGTATTTTCCTCCAGTCCCCACTACACTCATAAACTGTGAAACCTCTTACAGTACCTACAATCCTCCTTAGCCCTGTAACCTCTGTAAGCATGTAGTTATAGTCGAGTGGTTGAGGCGATGGGTTAGAAATCCTTTGGGGCTTGCCTACACAGGTTCGAATCCTGCACAACAGGGTGGTGGGGTTGATTGGTGCAGGTGTCCGGAGGTATTCTCTAAAGCGCTCTGCGAGAAGGTGTCCCGTGTCCCCAGTGTAGAGGCGATGAGGAGACAGATCGCCTTCTCACTGCGTGCTTTGCAAAACATCTCCAGGACACCTGAAAATCAACCCACCGCCCTGTTGCCAAACACTTCAAATTCCCCCTCCCACTCAGCCGAGAGCATGTAGGCCCACGGCCTCCTCCGTCGCCACTCCCTCACCACCCGACACCTGGAGGAAGAACGCCTTGTCTTCTGACTTGGGACCTCTAAACCCCATGACATCAATGTGGACTTCACCAGTTTCCTCATTTCCCCTTCCCCCTTCCCCCAGTTCCAACCTTCCAGCTCAGCACCGCCCTATGACCGGACCCACCTGTCAATCTTCCTTCCCACCTATCTGTTCCACCCTCCTCTCTGAGCTAACCCTCTTACCCGCATCTCCAACCACCTATTGCCTCTCAGCGCCAGAGACCTGGGTTCAATTCTTGAATCAGGCGACTGACTGTGTGGAGTTTGCACATTCTCCCCATGTCTGCGTTGGTTTCTTCCAGGTGCTCCGGTTTCCTCCCATAGTTCAAAAATGTGCAGGTTAGGTGAATTGGCCACGCTAAATTGCCCGTAGTGTTAGGTGTAGGGGAATGGGTCTGGGTGGGTGCGCTTCGGCGGATCGGTGTGGACTTGTTGGGCCGAAGGGCCTGTTTCCACACTGTAAGTAATCTAATCTAATCTAATATTCACCCCAACCCCACCCCCCTCCCACTTATCTCTCCACCCCCGAGGCTCCCAGCTTCATTCCTGGTGAAGTGATCGAGCCAGAAATATCGTTTTTCCTGCTCCTCGGATGCTGTCTGACCTGCTGTGCTTTTCCAGCAAACGCACTCTCCACTCTGATCTCCAGCATCTGCAGACCTCGCTGTCTTCTCTTTATCAGATGAGTCAATGGAGTGAGGAATGGCAGATGGAGTTTAATTTAGATAAATGTGAGGTGCTTCATTTTGGAAAAGCAAATCCTCACAGGACTTATACACTTAATGGTAAGGTCTTAGAGAGTGTTGCTGAACAAAGAGACCTTGGACTTCAGGGTCATAGTTCCTTGATAGTGGAGTCGCAGGTAGATAGGATAGTGAAGAAGGCGTTTGGTATGCTTTCCTTTATTGGTCAGAGTACCGAGTAAAAAAGTTGGGAGGTCATCTTGCGGATGTACAGGACATTGGTGAGGCCACTGTTGGAATGTTGCGTGCAACTCTGGTCTCATTCATATTGGAAGAATGGTGTGAAACTTCAAAGGGTTGTGAAAAGATTTACAAGGATGTTGCCAGGATTGGAGGATTTGAGCTACAAGGAGAGGCTGAATAGGCTGGGGTTGTTTTCCCTAGAGTGTCAGAGGCTGAGGGGTGACCAAATAGAGATTTATAAAGTCAGATCATTTCCCTGGGATGGTGAGTCCAGAACTAGAAGGCATAAGTTCAGGGCGGAGAGGTGAAAGATTCGAAAGAGACCTAAGAGGCAACAGTTTCACGCCAAGGGTGCTGTGTGTACGGAATCAACTGCCAGAGGAATGGTGGAGGCTAGTAAAATTACTGCATTGAAAAGGTATCTGGATGGGTATATGAATAGGAAGGGTTTAGTGGGATAAGTGCCGGTAAATGGAACTAGAATGGTTATGATACCTGGTTGGCGTGAATGAATTGGACTGAGGGGTCTGTTTCTCTGCTGTACATCTCTATCACTCTATCACTCTAATTGTTTTCCACCGTCCATTTACAGCCTGACATTTCAGTCTATTTCCCCTGTTTTGGTCGGTTCTCCTCTCAAACTCATGTAATTGGCTTTTTTTCTGATACTCGGGTATGCTTTATGGTCACATGAAAAATGAATAATCTCTTTGAATTCCACTATATTGCAATCTCCTGGAGGATCTCTGTGTTACATAACTCCTTCACTCAGCTTCATCACTCAACGATCGATCTGAGATCATGATATCACGAGCCATCTGCACAATAACTTATTCAAAGGAACACTGACAAAATACATTCAAAGAGGAGCTCTGATAATATCACTCTTGCCAGTGTGACTGTCCCATGCTGTTCCGATGCTTCACCTTTTCTATTTTGATTTGGAAAGCTCCTTTCACCCTGCATCCTCCATGTAAGCTTAAAGCCCTGTCCATAAACCTACCGACATGATTGGCCAGGACACTGCTCACAGCAGTGTTGCTTTTAATTCACTCGTGGGATATTGCTGTCTCTGGCTGGCCAGCATTTCATGCCCACCCCCGAGCTGCCTTGAACTGAGTGCCTTGCTAGACTATTACAGAGTGCAGTTTAAATTAAACTCCATTCCTCTAGGTCTGGAGTCATGTGTAGGTCAGACCAGCTGCCTTCCACTGATTTCCTTCCTGAACGGATATTGAGCATTCAGATGCTTTTCCCTACTACCGGCAGTACATTCAGGATGAACAGGCTAGTGAGAGTAATGTTAGGCCATCGCCTGGCCCACTGATAGCTCCCTCATCCCTGAGCACTGATCTCAGTGCATCATGAATCAAACCCCTTCTTCCTGACTGTGGTTTGATCCTGACAACTTCCAGCACTCTGGTGATATCACTCAGTATCTCTCCATGTGATATCTGTCACTGTGAGGGTCTAATAACTGTCGGTGACTGCACCTTTTGTAGTTACTCCAGATCCTGAGTCAACAGAAGTCTGCACTCCAGGGAGACGAGGCAACGAAGGCCAGGGATTGAGACTGGGATTTTCCAGATCTCTGTGGGACTCAGTGCCACTCTCCATGCGTAGCCCTCACTGTATCAGTCTAATTTCCCATTCTGTCTATTTCTCTGTCTCCTGCAGCTATTCAAGACGTTCCTGACTCAATAAACTTCCCAACTGCTGAGTGCTTCATCCATCATCTCATTGAACACAGTTGGTCAGCCGGAGGGCGGGGAGATCTGGAATCTTCAATAAATCCTGCAGCGAGGTAAGATCACTCACAGCGAACAGAGCAGAGCGAATTTAAGGGATCGAAGTTTGGTCTGGAAGACCTGACACAGATACAGTGCTGAAGGGTGAACATAGAGCATGAATGTCCCAGGCTCAATCTCGACTCTCTTGTTAAATTTCATCACTGCAGTTCTGAGCCTACCTATGACAATATAGGAAGTTCACAGTTATCAATCCAGGCCTGTTCTGTCTTAGTGAGCATCAGGACAACAGAGGGGAAAGCAGGCCTCCCTTAAGAAGGTGGTATTGAAACCTGGGATCTTTCTGTTCCCTATTTCCCCCTCTCACACGGTCTCTTTTCATGTGATAGATTCATACAGCAAGGAAATACACCTTTTGGTCCATTCAGTGTCTTGAATGGTTGTAATTGCCAGAAAAGTCCCTATTTCTATAACCTCCGCCCCTCCCATATTCCCGCTGTATATTTGAAACCTACTCCAATGCTGACGACTCTCCCTATTTGTAAATTGCTCCAGTCTCGATAACATGCCCATCTCAATAATCACATCCTGCACTCAGTACAATAATCTCTATTTCTGTAGATTTCCACAATAACTGCAGTCCATCCTGTCTCTGTAAAATACCTCCAAAATGCCCACCTATGTATATTCCTCAAGCCCCAAGAGAACATGATATCACTGTAACCTTCTGCAGGCCTGATCACATTCCTGTCTCCTGGCCTACAGCACCACACGACGTCTGTAACTATCTCCCATGCGTACCGACCTTCTTTTCTGTGTAAACACCTCCAGACCCTTTTCCAGCGGAAACAACACTCCTCATCACTGTGCGCTCCTCCCTGCACCTCAAACACTCTCTCTTTGTGTAGCTCTGCATTTTAGAATGGCATGGCGGTTCAGTGGTGAGTACTGCTGCCTCACAGCGCCAGAGACCCCGGTTCGATTCCAGTCTTGGGGGACTGTCTGCATAGAGTTAGTACATTTTCTTTGTGACTGCATGGGTTTCCTCCAGGTGCCCTATTTTCCTCCCACAGTTCGAAGATATGCAGGTCAGGTGAATTGGCCATTCGAAACTGCCCAGAACGTTAGGTGCATCATTCAGAGGAAAGTGGGTGGATTACTCTTTGAGAGTTGGTGTGGACTTGTTGGGCCGAAGTGCCGTTTCCATACTGTAGGGAATCTAATAAAATCTAAACTCTCCCTCTGCGTTCCATATTACTGACCCTAAAAATATCCCTCCAGCAATGAAACATCCCAGTCTCTGTAAACTCCGACAGTTCCAACATCCCTCCTTATTCGTGTAACCTGAAACCCTCTCAAAATGTGGAGAGCCCACAATCCTCCCTATTTGTGTAATCCTCTCAGGTCCCTGCATTACTCCCAATCTGAAGCACCCAGTCCAATGTCTGTGACTCTCCCAATCCAGTTCCTACAAGAGTCACTATCTGTGTAACATTCTCCCGTCACTATCAGCCACCCTATCAATGTAAGCTCCTCTAGTATCTCCATCCATCTAATCAACTCCATAACTTTCTCCAGCTCTTGTAGCCCTATCTGAGTAAATGCCACTCTCATCTATAACCCTTCCTTCGGCAGGAACCGTTCCACGGATTCATCACCCTCTGGCTGAATAAATTCCTCCACATCTCCATTCTAAAGGGTCGTTCCTTCACTCCGAAGCTGTGCCCTTGGCCCCTAGTCTCTCTGCCTCATGAAAACATCTCCCCACCCCCGTCCACTCCATCCAGTCCCCTCAGTATTCTGTAAGTTTGAATAAGGTCCTGCCACCGCCGCCTCTGAAACTTCATCAAGTACAGACTCAGAGAATTTACCTACTTCTCATATGACAAACATTTCATCGTGGGCTCTTTCTTGTAAAACTAGTTCTTGTACCCCTTCACATCCTTTGTCCAAATTGTTAAGGTATAACATGTACAGCGTGTTCCCAACACTGACCCCTGCTGAATTCCCCTCATCACCAGCGCCCATCGTGAAAACGGCCCCTTTATACCTGCTCTGTCTTCTGCTAATCAACCAATCATCTACCCATGCCAAGCATGTTGTTCTGAAACTGAAATTTCACTTCATAAACCCTGCTGGATTTGTTTTCCTCTCTGGCTGTAAACAAGCAGAGTAGATAAAAGGGAGGAATGGTTTGTCGGTATTTTCAGAAACCTTTCAACAAGGTCCCACTGAAGAGGTGAATAAGCAAAATTGGCAAATGTGGGATTGGAGGGAATGTACTGGCATGGATAATTCTTTAACCGAAAACTAAGCGTGAATAAATGGATTAGTGCTTGATCCCTAACTATTCACAAAGGGATTCGATGCATTTGATGGATGGACATAATCTACTGCTTTCATGTTTGTTGCTGACACAGAACGAGATGGGAATATGGATTGTGTGGAGGAAGCAAAGGGGACATGAACAGTCCATGAGCTTCCCGTGTACAAATTCATTGATGGGATGTGGCCATCACTTGCTCAGCCATCATTACCTTTCCATTTGTAATTCCCTGGAGAAGGTGGTGGTAAGCTGCCTTCCTCGCCCACTGCAATCTTTTAGGTGTAGGGACAGACAGAGTGCTGGGAGGATGGAGCGTGGCTTGGAGGGCACATTGGAAATGCTGGTGTTGCCGTGCACCTGGAACTCCTGTCCTTCCAGGGAATAGTTGTTCCGGGTTTGTGAAGTGCTGCTGAAAGAGCCTTCCTGAGTGACCTCAGTGCTGCGTGTAGATATTTTATTTACTTATTCACTCGTGGCCATGAGCATTGCTGGATGTATTGTTGATTTGGAGTTGTCCATGAGAAGGTGGTGGTGAGCTGCCTTCCTGAGTCACTGCACCAGCCGTTTGAACTGTTGTTACCTGTGTACCGTCCAGCAGGCGCTACAGCATCCTCACGTCTGTAACTGCAGACAGATAATGCAGCTCTCCCTTCATATGTGACATCCTCCTCTGCCGACAACACTTATGGTTCATCAGAATGTCTCACCACCTCCATTCCCATCTGTGCTAGTGATCTCTAAAATTTTTTTTTTCTTCTTTACACTTCTGATCACCTATAACCCCCTCTTCCTTTCTAGATTTGTAACCCCTCAGTATTTGTGTCTCTCCATATAATTACTGTTTTCAAATCTCTGTGAATTCAGCGGCTGGTTGTGCTAAATTGGTACTTTTCATCCTGCTTATCCACCTTAGCTCTTCCGGACCCTGCAATCCCACTAATTTGCAAAACTCCCATTCTCTGTACCTCCTTATGTCCTGAGGGTCCTTTTTATTTTATTAGATTGCTTGTAGTGTGGAAATAGGCCTAACAAGTCCACACCAACCCTCTGAAGAGCAACCCACCCAGACCCATTCCCGTACATTTATCCCTTCACCTAAGACTACGGGCAATTTAGCATGGCCAATTCACCTAACCTGCACATCTTTGGACTGTGGGAGGAAACCCACGCAGACACAGGGAGAATGTACAAACTCCACATAGACAATTGTCCGAGACTGGAATTGAACTATGGTCTCTGGCGCTGTGAGGCAGCAGTGCCACCGAGAAACAGTCAGGGAATAAAATAATATCCTGGTGTCTCCCTCCCAATTCAGTTTTCCGGTTTGGAAGCTGATGAAGGTGCTGGCTGCCCAGGGAGTGCAGCCGGAGCCATGTCTGTGGTACCACAAGCAGCCTGACTATACAGGAGGGGAAGTGGAAGGAAGGAGGAGCAATATTCACAGAGGAGTCAGGAAAGTGAAGAAGATGTCAGCGTGTCTGTAATTCCAGGACAGTGGGGTTAAGAAAGTCACGGAGTCTGCAGGACATTTGTCTGTGGGGCAGTGAGCAGTCAAAGGTCATGTCCACGTTGGTAGGGATGACATGGGGAGGAAGGGTGAAATGGTCTGGGAGTCAAAAGTAGAGAACTAGGTGGATGGTTAGCAAACAGGGCCTCAAATATAGCATTCCCTGGAATACTCCCCGTGTCATTTACAAGTGAGACCAGAACTCATAGAGCTTTTGGTAGATGAGAGTGTGACTGGAACGATGATGGAGCAGGAAGGGCTTCGGCTTCCTCGGTTTGGGACTGGTTCTAGGGAAGGCAGCAACTGTACAAGCTGAATGGGCTAACGTGATAGTGCTGGGACTGAATTTCTTACGGGGTGTTTGGGAGGGATTGAAAATAACTTGGTGTGTGCTTAGGATCCAAAAAGGAATAGTAGAAGAGACTACCAGGATTCTCAAAATAAGGGGACATGCAGTTGGTAGTAATTTACAACAACAAGTTTATCAGTGGGAGATGGAATAAGAAAGTAAGCCTTAATCTGAGGTACTCTGCATGGACATGAATAATTGGAGTGTGCGGAGTTCCAGATGCAGATTGGTGTGTGGAAATCTGATGTACTGGTCACCGAGAGATGGCTCAAGGAATGGCAGGACTGGTGTTAAATATTGCTGGGTATAAAGGATTCCAAAATAATAGAAGGGAAGGGAAAGGTTGAAGGTAGAAGTATTGGTTTTGATTAGCATTAGTTTAGGAGTCCAAGAGAAAGAGGATCCGTCCAAGGACTGAATGAATTTGGCTGCAGCTACAGAACAAAAAGTATACAATTACACTGTGAGGTACAGTCTGTCAGCTAGCAACCAAAGAAATGATGGGTCATTTGAGAGCGATGACAATACTACAGATTAGTTATACTGAGAAACTTAATTTATCCATATATTGACTGGGTTACTGGTGTGCAGGGTCATGAGGGGCCAGTATCCCTGGATTACATCGAGGAGACCTCACTTCAGGAGTATGTGTCCAGCCCAAGAGAGCATGTACTGTTGGAACTCCTGCTTGGGAAAGAGGTGGGGCAAGTGGATCCAGTGTCAGTAGGGGATGGTTTTGGGGTGCAGCGATCTTTTTATTGTAACGTTCAGGATGATGATAGAGAATGCTATACAATAATTGAGAGTGAGAAACATTAGTTGACTGATGGCAGCCTTCAATCGGGCAAGAATGATGCTGGGAACTTTTCAACAAGGCCAATGAAATGGTAGCTTTAAGTAGTATGAACCAGGTCAGATTGAGATGGGGCTGCAGTGTGACCATGACTGAGATCTGAAAAATCAACGTTTTCCCCATTTCTACAGGAAGGATAAATAGGCCAACATAGTGAAGTAGCATTGTGTATAAAGGGTGGGATCAGTATTATTGTGATCTAATCAATTTACATACTGCTCCTCCCGCCCTCTCCCCTCATCCCTGCGTATTGATCCTATCAGATATTGGTAACTTTTGAAAACTTCAGAAAATTGCAGTATAGATAAGATCAATCTGTCTGCATCGGACAAGAGGTAACGTTGCTTTTTAAAGTCTAAGTTCTGTCTCCCCGGACACTATAGGACTTCAGCTGCAGATCCCGGCACCATTTTAAAATGGTTTGAGAGTTTCTGCCTCTACTCCGCTTCCATGTGTGACTCCCAGATCCCGACCATACTCTGGGGGAAATAACAACTTTCCTCACCACTTTTCTGATATTTCAGCCAATTATATTACATATTCACCACTGGGAAAGCAGTTCACCAAAAGAAACAAGATGTTATTTCCCTCTGTACCCAGGCCCCTGACAGCATGTGCAACCCAATCAAATCTCCTCTCAGCATCCTCCGTTCATGTCTTTCCTCAGAACTGCACTTCCACTGTCACAGGATAACCTATCTCCTCTGTACTCTCTCCAGTCCAATTCCATCCTTCCATGTGATGGGGTGACCAGAACTGCACACCATCCCCAAGCTGTGACTGAACTCATTATTTATGCATTTCCAGCATAAGCTTCCTGCTCTGAAATGCTGCACTTTGGCAGATAGAGGAAATGATGCCATTTGCTACATTACCAAGATTATTGATGTTTCCTAGCACCTTCATTTATCCGCCACACAGACTACGGTCTCATTTATTGTCCATTCCTCTCTATTGTTGATGTCCCCAAATGCCTTGCCTTGCACTTCTCTGGGTTGTTTGCTTCATTCACCTGGACCCCATAGTTTCTGTTTTTAAACAGTCTGCCATGGGATCGCTCAGCAAATCCAAGGAAGTCACATCCAGTGACAAGTTACTGCCTCAAACCAACACAGTCAGATTAATTACACACGATCTTCCTTGAACAAATCCAGACTGACTGTCCAGGAGTCCCTGGGACTTCCTCAGTGACCGTTTATCCACTGTCTGAGAATTCCAGCCTCAACCTATTCAGTCAGTCCCTTCCTCCACATTAAACAAAGTTGCAGTATTAGCCATTCTCTAGGCCTCCAGCATCATCCCTGCATCCAGTGAGGAATGGATAATGTAGGTAACTATAAGGCAGGGGATTTTCCCCAGCTCCTTTTAACAATCTGGAACATTGTGTTATCCCTTTTTTAAGGATTTGAATCTCCTTTGTAATTCTTCGCTCCAAGTTTGTGCTCCCAATATTTCAAACTGCATCCATACTTTGATTCAGACAGACAGAGGCCTAAACCATCTTATGATTTGGTCAAGTCTCATTTTAGTCAGGTTTTATGAAGGGGTTCTCTCCACAAGGTGAAGTGCATTTTCTCATGATACCATCCCCAATCTGCCTCATTAACTACCCTCCCTGCCTGTAGTTATCTTCTCAACTGACACTACACAATGATTTTCCCCTTCGACATAACAGCTGCCCACTGCCTGGATATCCCAGAAGGCACCGGCCTCCCTGCTCCAGGGGCCATTAGTAAAACGTCATTACACTCTTTGATTGTCAATCTGAAACTGCCCAGGAGATAGCAGAGGGGGTAAAACTGGGGCTTCACTTTGTGGACTAGCCCATGAGGTTCTGGTGAATGACATGGTGTAGGAGATGATATTGTCTTCCCACAGGACTGGCAGGGGAGGACATGGCACCAGATGCAGACAGCTTGATCCGAGGCTGACCCCTGGGTCAGTGAGGTGCTAGCCTTCTGAGTGAATGTCCAGCAGTGTAAGAAGGAGGTCAATGACCTTCTGCACTCCACCAGGGTAAGTGCCACCATCTGCACTTTGAGAGCTCACCCTCACTCTATCTCTGTTACTGCACCCACCTCCCACCAAGACTCATGTTCTCCCACTCTCACTGAATGCAGCACCTTCTCTTCGTCTTTCTCTAACCACTTCTCTGTCCCTCTGCCCAACTCTGCCTGGTGTCTGTGTTGCCTACTCACTCACTCAGGACACCTCGCCACCTTTACCCCAGCTGTCCCAGCACTAACAGCTGTACCAACCTTTTCCATCTCCCTTAATACCACTTGTTAATTTTCACATTCCAGAAGGAACCATTCCACAATAGGAGGGAAATAGCCAAGAGAGACATTGGTCTCCCCAACATTCAGCTCTTTATCCCCTCACAGGGGAAGAATCCTGACCCTAACAACCACGAGAGGCTGACTGACCGTGTCTAAGCACCTGGACTGAGATCTGAGACTCCGCCTGACTGACTTTGCTGGGTACCGTGACTGAGGGTGGACAACGATATCAAGCTTCCTGCTTTTCTGCCTGTGCTAAACACCAAGACAATACAGCAGGCAGGTGAGCCTGGTAGTTCTGGCTGAGGAGTAACACTGCAAGGCAATAATTCTGTCAGCATTCAAGTCAGCTCAAAGTGAGCAGCCCAGAGGGACAGTCCGTGCGCTGGGTGTGTGTATTCCTGAGCACAGTGTCCTTGCAGCAGCATTGCACTAAGAGTTGTCAGTGCACCCTTAGCTGCAGCATTTAAGTACAGAAGCGTATTGTAAGTGGGTTGGAGATGTGCCGGGATGGCATGGTGAGCTTGGCATGTGACAGATGCCATCACTGGAGGGTGTGGAGTACATGCAGCTTCTGTCAGTGCAGTGGCCCCCGAGATGTTGATGTCCAAGGTAGAAGGCCGTAGGAGCGTGGGGCGAGATGGAGTCACCAGTTACCAGCTCAGACTTTCACGCCAAATTCTCCATGTTCCCCACAGTGGGAGGGAGGTTATGGAACTACAAGTTGTTGAGGAGAGATCCACTGAATGTGGCTGTTGATCATCAGTAATAATTCAGTCAACATCTTACCACTCCCGCAATCAAATCTAGTTTTAAAGAGCAGTCCAGCACAGGAACAGACCCTTCATCCCAGCAAGCCCGCACTGGCACATTATGCCGTTCTAAAGTTAAAACGAAAGTTTTTGCTCCGATACTCTCTATGTCATTCTGTTCCCTACTTACTCATATTTGTGCCAAGATCCCTCTTAAACCTTGCTATATTAGTTCCTTCTCCTCTATCAGTGTACTCCAGGCATTTGCACATTCTGTCCAAAAGCAAAAATAAACTTGCCGATCATATCGCCTAAACTTTCTCCCTTTTACCTAAAACCTAAAATTTCCATACCCTCTCCAACACTTCCGCATTGTTCTGCTGGTGTGGCAAACAATACTGTACAAAATATTCCAAATGTGCCCGAACCAAGCTTCTCTACAGCGGGAATATGGCCTGCTAATTTTCATATTGTATGCTCTGATGCATGTCTGCAAGTTTGCCATCAGTCTTCTTGATCACCCTATCCACCCGTGTTGCCACTTTCAGGGAACTGAGGAGCTGTATACCTAGATCCCTTCGGATGTTGATGCGGCCAGTAGTTTTTCCATCCACTTTATACTTCTCTCCTGCATTACACCTTCGAAAATCCATCACGTCACAATCGTCCAGATAAAGTTACATCTGCGTTTTCTCTGTCCAAGTCTGCAGCTGACCTATATCCTGCTGTATTCTCTGGCAATCATCCTCACAATCTGCAACTCCGCCAAAATATTTACAGATCTCCAGTCACAAAAACACTGTTCCGCCACGACTGTCTTTTATGACCAAGCAGTTCTCTGTCCATCTCACCAATTGACAACTAATCCCATTTCACTTCACCTTCTGTACAAGCCTGCCATAAGGAACCATATCAAAGGCCTTGCTAAGGTCCAATCGACCAACATTTAGCCCCACGCCCTCATCAAACAATTTTGTCACTTCCTCAAAATAATCAATCAAGTTTGTGATACAGGATCTTCCCCACACAACTACGTTGCCTGTTGCTAATAAGTCCATACTAGAGTAATGTTGGAGCTGCACTCATTCAGAAAGTGAATATTCCATCATATTCCTGACTTGAATGTTGGAGGTTAGATTAGATTCCCTACAGTGTGGAAACTGGCCCATCAGCCCAACCAGTCCACACCAACCCTCCAAAGAGTAACCCACCCAGACCCATTCCCCTGCCCTATATTTACCCCTGACTGATGCCCTTGACACTATGGGCAATTTAGCATGGCCAATTCACCTGAACTGCACATCTTTGGACTGTGGGAGGAAACTGGAGCATCCGGAGGAAACGCACGCAGACACGGGAGGAATGTGCAAACTCCACACAGAGAGTCACCAAGTCCGGAATGGAACCTCGGACTTTGGTGTTGTGAGGCAGCAGTGCTAAGCACTGAGCTCTTGATAGTTACTGTACAGTGGGAGGTATGTCGGGCCGTGACGGTTCCTGTACAGTGGGAGGTATGTTGGGCCGTGATGGTTCCTGTACAGTGGGAGGTGTGTCGGGCCGTGACGGTTCCTGTACAGTGGGAGGTATGTTGGGCCGTGATGGTTACTGTACAGTGGGAGGTTTGTCGGGCCGTGATGGTTACTGTACAGTGGGAGGTATGTCGGGCCGTGATGGTTCCTGTACAGTGGCAGGTATATCTGGCGGTGATGGTTACTGTATAGTGGCAGGTATGTCGGGTGTGAGGTTGCAGATTGAGTTGTACAGAGTATGATTCTGCTGCTGATGATGGCCCATTGCACCTCATAGATGCATCGTCATTTGTTGCTCAATCTGTTTCATGCCTGTCCCAGTAGAAACCCATATCATGGTGAGGTGGGTCTGCAAAATGTTAAGATAGCCCTTACTCCACATAAGGACTGTGCAGTGACCATTCTTACCGATTTATGAAATGGAGAAGTTTATCTGCAGTAGGCAGATCGGTGGCGATGTGGTCAATGACATGTTTCCCTTTTACTGACTCCGTAATAACCTGACGTAGAGCAGTCTAGCAGCCATAGGATCCAGCATCAATGCTGAGCACTGTATTGACGATATACCAAGGAGCTGCCCCCTCAGTCTGGTTATGTCCTGTCAGTGGGACAGAACCTACCAGAGAGGGTGGTGAAGTTACCAGGGACGTAGTCCTGTTCACAGAATCCTGCTTTGCAGACAATGTCTGACTGTTTCTTTATTAGTCCGTGTGAAATATATAACAGGTCACTTTTACATTTTGTATAATGAAGTGTTAATATCACTTTGTTTCTTACATATTTTACAATAAGCCAAACATCAATATTTTTCAGTTGAAAACAATTGAAGTGAAGAATAACTGAAATACCAGAGCGCACACTTGATTATTACACAATTCAGTGACTGTAGTAAACAGCCGATTCATGTTCAGACCAGTGAACACAGCATCTTGCAGGCAGCAAATATGTTGTAAATGACTTTGAGGAAAAGCCTGAAATCAGACACAGTGTTACTGGCCCTCACCATGACCTCCAAAACACTGGCCACCTCCAAATTCTGTCCAGAATTCTTCCAAACTGGAGCTGGGCAGTTACTCACACAATAGACTGGTTAGAGACATACTTGAACAACGGGGAGAGGTGTGTGGGGCAGACTGGTCAATGGACTAGCACATGGCGCAGTTCAACATTTGTAACAATGATCTGTAAACAACCATGTCGTGCAAGTATATCGCTTCTGGTATGCCACCTAAACTCTGTAATTCTGCATGTTGGACCCAATCCTGAATGAAGGTGTTATAAAGGTGATGGGTTCCTGCAGCGCATGGCATCTTACATTGAATCCATCATAAACCATATCCGGTGTATGCTAGCCCCACAATGTCAGTATCCAAACAGAATTATACAGCTCCATTGATGGCCAGCATCATCCCAGACCAATGATCTTGTGTGTGACTTGAGCTGGAAATCTCTGTGTAAATGTTTGCAGCGTTTTTCTAACCATTAACAGCAAAGTCTTTTTACTGAAGTTTCGATAGCCTTTCATAATACCAACTTTTCGATTTTCCAATAAGCATTATATCCACCCATATAGTCAGTTCACTTTTAAACAACAATATGATGAAAACAGTGCCCAACTCACAGTAAGGAGCATTGAAATGATGAGTCTCATTACCGCACCCAAGACCAAAATATGATTAAGTACAAGGACTTTGAAAATATACATTTATCTTCCCTTTTATTACTATTGTGAACTCATAGACGACTCTCTTGCTCCTCAGCGGCTACATGAATGGCTGTGGTTTTTTTTCAGAACCACACTTTTTGACTCTGATCTCCAAAATCTGCTGTCCTCACTTTCTCCCTGCTAATATTCGCTCATAATCATTTTCATGGCAACAATATGACTGTGTGTTTAAATATGTTACAGTCAGATATGGGTACATTTTGAATTGCTTCTGTCTATCTCAGAGCTCATTAATATGGGATGTGGAGGGCAGTGTCTGTGTGATGCTCGGTGTGTAGGCCATGCCTCGGAGAGACTGACAGATTGTTTGAAACAGCACATCCCTTCAGCTGTTTCCAATAAACAGGTTATTACCTGGACACTAACAGCCTGAGCTCACAAAATCCAAAGCACAGTGTCCACATTGGGCAGGTCTGGACAATATTTTCATTTTCATTTATTCATGGAATATGATTGGGCCAGTATTTATGTACATCCCTCGTTGCCCTTGAAAAGGTGAGGGTGAGTTGCTACATTGAACCACTGCAGTCGATGTGCTGTAATTAGACTTACAATACTTTGAGGATCTGATTAGAAGCGGTGATGAGGGTCGAACTGTGGATGTGGTGTATATGGACTTCAGCAAGGCATTTGATAAGGTTCCCCATGGTAGGCTCATTCAGAAGGTCCGGAGGAATGGGATACAGGGGAACTTAGCTGTCTGGATACAGAATTGGCTGGCCAACAGAAGACAGCGAGTTGTAGTAGAAGGAAAATATTCTGCCTAGAATTGAATGGTGTTCCACAGGGCTCTGTCCTTGGGCCTCTACTGTTTGTAATTTGTATTAATGACTTGGATGAGGGGATTGAGGAATGCGTCAGCAAGATTACAGATGACACCAATGTTGGAGGTTTCGTTAACAGTATAGAGGGCTGTTGTAGGCTGCAGCGGGACATTGACAGGATGCAGAAATGGGTTGAGAGGTGGCAGATGGAGTTCAACCTGGATAAATGCGAGGTGATGCATTTTGGAAGTTCGAATTTGAAAGCTGAGTACAGGATTAAGGATAGGATTCTTGGCAGTGTGGAGGAACAGAGGGATCTTGGTGTGCAGATATATAGATCCCTTAAAATGGCCACCCAAGTTGACAGGATTGTTAAGAAAGCGTATGGTGTTTTGGCTTTCATTAACAGTGGGATTGAGTTTAAGAGTCGTGAGACCTTGTTGCAGCTCTATAAATCTTTGGTTAGACTGCACTTGGAATACTGCGTCCAGTCTGGTCGCCCTATTATAGGAAAGATGTGGATGATTTGGAGAGGGTTCAGAGGAGGTCTACCAGGATTGGAGGGCTCATCTTATGAAGAGAGGTTGACTGAGCTCGGAGTCCTTTCATTGGAGAAAAGAAGGAGGAGAGGGGACCTAATTGAGGTATACTAGATAATGAGAGACATAGATAGAGTCGACAGCCAGAGACTATTTCCCAGGGCAGAAAGGGCTAACACGAGGGGTCATAGTTTTAAGCTGGTTGGAGGAAAGTATAGCGGGGATGTCAGAGGCGGGTTCTTTACACAGACAGTTGTGAGAGCATGGAATGCGTTGCCAGCAGTAGTTGTGGAAGCAAGGTCATTGGGGATATTTAAGAGAATGCTGGACATGCATATGGTCACAGAAATTTGAGGGTGCATACATGAGAATCAATGGTCGGCACAGTATCGTGGGCTGAAGGGCCTGTTCTGTGCTGTACTGTTCTGTGTTCTATGTTCTAATACCATTAGGGAGGGAACTTGAAACAGTGACACTGAAGGAATGGCAATATACTTCAAAATCAGGATGGTGGGTGGCTTGGAACGGAATGCGAACATGATGATGAACCCATGTGTCTGTTTCCCTTGTCCTTCTTCACGGTCATGGTTTCAGAGGTACGTTGTAAGAAGCCTTGTTAAATTTCTGCATGGCACCGTGTCGATGGCAGGTATTGCTGCTCTTGAGTGTCAGTGTATGAGGTGTGAAGCTGCATTCGTAGGCAAATGGGGAGGGGGCGGGTATTTCATCGCATTCACATTCAATGTGTGTCTTATAGATTGCGTGCAGGCTTTTGGAAATCATGAGGTATGTTATTTCTGCAGGATTCCTAGCCCTTGAGATATTTTTGTAGCCAATTAATTGATATGCATCAAAGTGTGACGCTGGAAAAGCACAACAGGTCAGTCAGCATCTGAGATACAGGAGAGTCGATGTTTTAGCATAAGCCCTTTACAGGAATGGGTAATGAAATTATATGGTCAATCCAGTTCTGGTTAACGGTAAGCCCCGGGATATTGGTCATTGGGAGTTCAGTGATGGTGCTGACATTGAACGTTAGAGGATATGATTCCATTTTCGATTATTATTGGTAGTCGTTGTCTGGCATGTGTGCAATGGGAATGGTAATTGTCACTGTGAAGCACACACCTTCATATTCCCAGGTCCTTGTTGCATTTGAATAAGGATTGCTTCAGTGTCAGAGTAAATCACAAATAGTGTTGGATATTGTCCAATCATTGGTAAACAACCCCAATTGTGACTTCACTTGAGTAGGAATGGTCATTTATGAAGCAGCTGAAAATTATTGGGCCTAGGGCAGAGAGCACTCTCACAGATCACTGATGCTGTCCCTCTCTCTGAGCTAGGAAGCTGGCTTCGAGTTCCACCTGTTCTAAAGGTGTTAAACAACATATCTGAATGCAATAATATTACAATATCTACCACGTGGAGCTGAGTGATGACTTGGTTAGTTGGACAGCAGGTTTGTAATGCAGATTAATACTAACAGTATGGGTTCAATTCCTGCACTGTTTGAGGTGTCTGAAAAGGTAGGTCCTACTCGACTTCTCCCTCACTTGAGGCATGATGACTGTCCAGTTAATCTACCGCCAGCCGTCTCTGTCTAACGAGATAGCAGTCCTATCATCCTGTCGGGGTATGGTGCCCTACCTTTCCAAGTCTTACCAGAAACCCCTCCCGTGGGGATCTGAAGCAGAGCTGAGATGGTTGCTCTCCAACAACCCCAGCCACCTTCCTTTGTACCAGGTGTAACTTCTGCCAATGCAGACGATTCCTATTTGCTCCAGGTTTGCCGTTCATCCTGGATACATTTAGTCAAATGCATTTATGATCATGTTAAAAGTGAAGTCACGGTCACCTCACCTCTCGATCAGCTGTGTGTTCTCTTGTTGTACATCGTTCAGCTGAAGATTGCCATCTGGAGGAGACTAAATTTGGCCATCCCATCGCTATCTCTATCTGAACGTTGTTGTGAAAGTTTCAGCCTTAGCTTTACTATTATTGTGTGGGCTCTTCAATCTTCGAGGAAGGTTGTATTTGTGGATCCTTCTTCCCCAGTGAATTGTGTGATTGTCCACCACCACTCACCCAGACTGTACATGAGAGGATTGCAGAGATGATTGGTGATTCATTGGTTAGATCTGTGTATCATTTGCTATTTATACCATGTGATGAGTAAGGGGCCCAATTTAGTAACTTCATCATTCTGAGATGTATGTAGTGCTACTATAGGCAGGCCCTCCTGTATTCTCCATTTAACAAGGGTGTACCCCTGAGTTGATGGTCAGGATAAAGTGGAGCACATGTCAGGCAGTGATAGTGAAAATTATACAGGAGTACAATTCTGCTGCTGTTGGTAATGACCCGAATCACATCACACAGGCCAGTGCAAAATTTCAAAATCTATTGGAAATCTCCTCTGTTTAGCACAGTGATGGTATAACAAATATACAGGGGGGTCTTCACGATGTAAAAGTGGAACTTTGTCTCCAGAAATACTGTGTGTGGTAGTCACCATTCCCAATACGGTCATCGAACGATGTGTCTGAAGCCAGTAGGTTGGTGAGGATGAGGTCAAGGATGTTTCTACCTACAGTCGATCCGCCCGACCCGGTGCAGACGCAGTGAAGCAGTTATGTCCTTTTGGACCCGACCACCTCGATCAGCAATGCTGCTGCTGAGTCCCTCTTGGTGTTGGTTTTGAAATGGCGCACCCAGTATACATTCTCCAGCTCTGCCACTCTCTCAGTGCTTCCTCCAAGTGTTGTTCAATGTAGAGGGACACTGATCCACCAGCTGAGAAGGGGTGTCAGCAGGAAGTTTCCATATCAGTCTTTGATCTGCCACCGTGAAGCTGAGGGAGGGGAGTCAGCAGGAGGTTTCTGTGTCGGTGTTTGATCTGACACCGTGAGGCTGAGGGAGGGGAGTCAGCAGGAGGTTTCTGTGTCAGGCTTTGATATGAAGTCATGAGGTTTTATCATGTCACATTGTTGCTTGAGCAGTCTGGAGGACATTTCTCTCAATTCTGGCATAAGCTCCAAGGCATTAGGAATGAGGAGTTTGCACGGTCTACAGGGCCTTTTATTTTTATGACTGTCAACAGAAGGGCCTCTGCTGTGTGTATGACACTGACTCTTTGGCTCTCGTGATTGGACACTCCAAGGTCTCACTCCTTCAATTACTCTCTGTCCCTTGTATGTCCATTCATCTTCCAATTTATCACTGTAAATATCTGCAGAACCGTCCTCCTCACTATATCTTTAAACTCCTCCAAACTCTATACCACTCCCTATCTGTAACGTCTTCCAAACGCTACACCCCTTCCTATCTCTCTCACCTACTCCAAACCATAACGCTCCCTCTCTCTGAAAACTCGTCCAAACCCAGATCCTTCCTTACCTCTCTAACCTCATACAAACCCTCCTCCTCTCCCTTGCTCTCTCACCTCCTCATATCCAGATCCGTCCCTATCTCTCGAACCTCCTCCAAACCCTACGCCCCTCCCTATCTCTCTCACCTACTCCAGCCCCCATAACACTCCCTATCTCTGCAAAGTCCTCCAAACCCAGATCCTTCCTTATCTCTCTAAACTCATCCAAAACCTACACCACTCCCTAGCTCTCTTATTTCCTCCAAACAAATCCCTCCCTATCTCTCTAACCTCCTCCAAACCCTGAACCCCTCCCTATATCTCTGACATCCTCCAAATCCTACACCCATCCCTGTCTCTCTAAATTCCTCTAAATCCGACATCCCTCCTTACCTCTCTAACCTAGTCGAAACCCTACACCCTCCCTATCTCTCCAATACTCTCCACCTCCTTCACCCCTCCCTATCGCTGCAACCTACTCTAAACCCAGATCCATCCCTATCTCTCTAATCACCTCCAAAGCCTACACACCTTCCTATCTCTCTAATCTCCTTCGAATCCAATACTACTCTCCATTTCTCTAATATTTTCCAACTCCTTCACCTCTCCCTAACTCTGCAAACTTCTCCAAACTCAGATCCCTCCTTATCTCTCTAACCACCTCCAAAATGTGCACCCCTCGTTATCTCTCTCACCACCTCCAAACCCGACATCCCTCCCTATCTCTCTAACCTCCTCCATCATCTACATATCTCCCTTTATATGTCCAACCACTCCCGTTCCCGACCTTTGTAAACCTCACCCAACCACGAGACTGTCATGATCTCTGTAACCTCCTCCAGCATTTCCATACCGCCCGATAATTCTGGCATTCTCCAGTACATCTACCTTTTATTATGTATATAACCTCCATAAACACCTTTAGTTTAGTGAGGGAAAGGGATAGGTACATGCCACAGGGCACGAGTTATCAATGGGGGAAGAGCAATTGTAACGTGATTAATCAGGACTTATGATGCATAGAATGGGGTAGAAAAATGCAGGGGATGGGGATAATCGAAATGTGAAGCTGGTTAAAGAGCAGGCATCGCGTGTCCTTAAATAGCATACCCCTATCAGGCAGTGAGGAAGTAATAATGTAAGGGAACCGTGGTTTACTACAGAAATTACATCTGTTGTTAAGAAGAAGAAGGCTTTTGTGACGATGAGAAGATGGAGAGTTACATATTAGCTGCGAAGGATTTAAAGAGAGAGTTAAGAATAGCAAACAGAGGGCATGAGTAGTCTTTATCAGATCGAATAAAGGAGAATCCTAAAGCTTTGTATAGGTACGTTAGGAAGACAAGGATAACTAGGGTAGGGATAGAGCCAGTCAAAGACAGAAGTGGGAAGTTGAGTGTTGAATCTGTGGAGATCGGAGAGGTGCTAAACGAACATTTCTCATTGGTTTTCACTGAAGGAAAGGAGAATATTATAGAGAAGAATGAGATGCGAGATATTTGACGAGAAAGGATCGAGGTTGGTAAGGAAGATGTGTTATCAATTCGAGAAGGAGTGAAAGTGAAAATGTCCCCTGAGAAGGATGGGATTTATTCGAGCATTTTCTGGGGCGCTATGGAGGAGTTGTTGAAGCCTTTGGCTTTGATATTTGAGTCTTCATTGTCTACAGGTTTAGTACCAGAGGAGTAGAGGATTGCAAATGTTTGCCCATGTTCAAGAAGGGCAGTACAGATGACACAGGCAATTACAGACCAGTTGGCCGAATGTGTGTGGAGAAAATATTTTGAAGAGGATTAAAAGAGATAGGATTTGTAATCATCGAGCAAGCAACAATTTGATTGCAAATAGTCAACATGGTCATGTCTCTCAAAACTCATTGTGGTTTTGAGAAGGTGGCCAAGCATGTATAAGAGGCTACGGCAGTTAATGTGGTGTACATGGACATCAGTAAAGCCTTTGCTCAGGTTCCACATGGTAGGCTGTTGGGGAAAATGCAGAGGCGTGGGATTGAGGGTGATTTAGCAGTTTGAATTAGAAACTGGTTTTCTATAAAAGGCAGCGAGAGGTGGTTGATGGAAAATATTCGGCATGGAGTCCGGTAACTACGGTGAGCCACAAGGATCTGTTTTGGGACCACTACTGTCATTTTTATAAATGACTTAGATGTAGGCATAGGTGGATGGGTTAGTACGTCTAAAGATGACACTAAAATCGAGGAGTAGTGAACAGTGTGGAAATATTTTGCGGGTTGAAGGGACACTTGGTCAAACTGCAGAATTGGGCTGAGAGGTAGCAAATGGAGTTTCAATGCAGCTAAATATGAGGTGATTCCTTTTGGGAAGAATACCAGGAAGGCGGAATACTTGGTTAATGGAAAGATTCTTGGTAATGTGGATGTGCAGATGCATCTTGGTTTCCATGTACATAGATCCCTGAAAGTTGCTACCTAGGTTGATAGTACTGTTAAGAAGTCAAACGGTGTGTTAGGTTTTATTGGTAGAGGTATTGAGTTCTGGAGCGGTAATGTCATGCTGCAACTATGCAAAATGTTAGTGCGGCCACACTTGGAATACTGTGTGCAGTTCTAGTCGCCCCATTACAGGAAGGGAATGGAAGCATTGGAAAAGGTGCAGTGGAGATTTACCAGGTTGTTGCCTGGTCTGGAGGGAAGGTCTTATAAGGAAAGGCTGAGAAATTTGGGTCTGTTCCCATTGGAGAGAAGAAGATTAAGGGGGGATTTAATGAAGACATACAATGTGATCAGAAGATTAGATGGGGTAGACAGTTAAAGCCTTTTTCCTCAGATGATGACATCAGCTTGTACGAAGGGGCATAGCTACAAATTGAGGGGTGACAGGTTTAAGACTGATGTCAGAGGCAGGTTCTTTACTCAGAGAGTGGTAAGAGCATGGAATGCCTTGCCTGCCAATGTACTTAACTCAGCCACGTTAGGGGGATTCATACAATCCTTGATAAGCATTTGGATGATGATGGAACAGTGTCGGGGGATTGGCTTAGATTAGTTCACAGGTCAGTGCAACATCGAGGGCAAAAGGCATGTTCTGCGCTGTGTTGTTCTATTTTCTATAAACACTGACATCTTCCCCATTTCAGTAACCACACGCAGTCACTACAGCCCTCTTCATCTCTGTACCTCGTCCACCCACTTCATTCTTCTCTATATACGTAAACTCCTCCAGCCACTCTACCCCTCCCCACCTCTGTGAACTTCATTCATCATCGATGGTCTTCCTGACCTCTGTCTCCTCCTCCAGCCTCTCCACACCTTTCTATATCGCTGACATCCTCCAACATCTAAACCTATTCTTAGCTGCATAACCTCCACCAACACATACATCTTCCAGCCCTTCACCCCTACTGATCTCTGCAATCTCCTGCAGTATCTTCAGTCCTTCCTATCACTGTAGCTTCCTTCATCACGTATATCCTTCCATGTCTCTGGACCCACTCTAGCAATTACGTACTACCTTCTCGCTATAAACTTCACAAGCTCCTCCATTCCTCTCTGCCTTTGGAAACACTTACAACCCCTGCAGCCTTCTCTAATTTTGTAGTCTTCTATCACATACACCCGTCCGCATCTCGGTAATCTCTCTGTTCTATTGCAGCTTCCGCACATCTGTAACACCCTCCTGAACCTATACCTCCATGTCACTGTAACTTTATCTTACCTGGAGCTCCTCCATATCTCTGTGAACTTTTTACTGTATTCATTGACATGCATCCGCAATCTTTGAGATGGCGAATACTAAATACTCTGAGACCCATGGAGGGATATAATTGCACATCATCTTAGTCCCAGATAAGTTGCCACTTATACTGAGATTCTGTCATCATGTTTTGGATTCCCAGACACACGAAAATAATTTCTCAGCATCGGCCCTACCAAGCTCTTTCCACTCAGAAGCTTTTGCACCTCAAACAAATCACTTCTCCATTTCCTGAGACTCAAGAAAAATCGATTAAATCTATTCACAAATGCAGCAAGGGACACTCAGATGCCAAACAGTGAAACATTTGTGTGTTATTCACTGGTAGGTATCAGACATTGCTGGGTGGGCCATCATTTATTGCACATATACTGTTGTTCTGGACAAGGTGGTTGTGTGCTGCCCATGCAGCAGGGCCACCCACAATAATGTTTGGGAATGAAAGGCACCCGCGAGACTGAGATATATCCAGTCAGGATGGTCATTGACTTTACGTACAACTTGCAGGGTTAGTATTTCCGTAGATCTGTTGCCCTTACTAGTTCAGATGATCAAGACTTGAAAGGTGCTGTCGAATGGACTTTGATAAATGTCTGCAATGTATCTTGTAGCTGGTATACACTGCCTCCATTGACGGTTGATAGTGGAAATAGTGAATGTTGTGGATGTTGTGGCAATTAGCTGGACTACACATGTCCCCTTTCTTATACAGGGGCAGCACAGCTGTTCTAGATATGGTCTTAGCTACTTTTTGGCAAGACGACTTCAATTTGTTACAATCAGTGACTCAATGTAATTTAATTGAACAATTATCTGCTGAAATTAGCTTGTAATTGGCTGCATGGTCGCCGTGCCATTGCCACGTGGAACACAATACGATCAGGACAGGATGTGGTTGTTGAAATCTTTGCGCCTGGTCCACAATTTAAGGAGATTATAACTGATTTTTCTTTAACTCCTTTTATGTCTTTGGCCCAAATCTGTCACGACCCTTCCTTCGCATAAGGCTTTCTCTCTCAGGTATTCAGGTGTAAACAAAGAACGAAACAATACCAACCAAAACAGGTAGCACGATGGGTGTTGAGTGGATAACCTAGAAGAAGAAGAAGAAGAAGAAGAAGAATACAGCGCAGTACAGGCCCTTTGGCCCTCGATGTTGCGCCGATCCAAGCCCACCTAACCTATACTAACCCACTATCCTCCATATACCTATATGGAATGCCCGCTTAAATGCCCATAAAGAGGGAGAGTCCACCACTGCAACTGGCAGGGCATTCCATGAACTCACGACTTGCTGAGTGAAGAACCTCCCCCTAACTTCAGTCCTATATCTACCCCCCCTTTATTTAAAGCTATGCCCCCTTGTAATACCCGACTCCATACGCGGGAAAAGGTTCACACTGTCAACCCTATCTAACCCCCTAATCATCTTGTACACCTCAATCAAGTCACCCCTAAACCTTCTTTTCTCTAATGAAAACAGCCCCAAGTGCCTCAGTCTTTCCTCATACGATCTTCCTTCCATACCAGGCAACATCCTGGTAAACCTCCTCTGCACCCGTTCCAGTGCCTCCACATCCTTCCTATAGTATGGCGACCAAAACTGCACACAATATTCCAGATGCGGCCGCACCAGAGTCTTATACAACTGCATCATGACCTCAGGACTCCGGAACTCAATTCCTCTACCAATAAAAGCCAGTACGCCATATGCCTTCCTCACCGCACTATTTACCTGGGTGGCAACTTTCAGAGATCTGTGTACATGGACACCAAGATCCCTCTGCTCATCCACACTACCAAGTGTCCGACCATGAGCCCAGTACCCCATCTTTTTGTTATTCTTCCCAAAGTGAATCACCTCACACTTAGCTACATTGAATTCCACTTGCCACCTTTCTGCCCAGCTCTGCAGCTTCTCTATATCCTGCTGTAACCTGCCACATCCTTCCTCACTGTCAACAACTCCTCCGACTTTCGTATCATCTGCAAACTTGCTCACCCAACCTTCTAACCCCTCTTCCAGGTCATTTATAACAATGACAAACAGCAATGGTCCCAAAACAGATCCTTGCGGAACACCGCTAGTGACGGCACTCCATGAAGAAACTTTGCCATCAACTACTACCCTCTGTCTTCTTCCATCCAGCCAATTCCTAATCCAAACCTCCAACTCACCCTCAATGCCATATCTCCGAATTTTCTGCAGTAGCCTACCATGGGGAACCTTATCAAACGCCTTCCTAAAATCCATATATACCAAACCTACCGCTTTCCCCTCATCAACCTCCTTCGTCACCTTTTCAAAGAATTCAATAAGGTTTGTGAGGCACGACCTGCCCTTCACAAAACCATGCTGACTATCCTTGATCACATTATTCCTATCCAGATGTGCATAAATCCTATCCCTTACAATTCTCTCTAAGACTTTGCCCACAACAGAAGTGAGACTCACCGGCCTATAGTTACCTGAAACTTGTCAACTCAGTGTTGACCACAGAAGGCTGTGGAGGGACAATTTGAATGATGGGGTAATGTCCTTCACTCATTGTCTTTACTTCTGCTGTGAATAGTTTCTTCGACAAAGACAGTTCTTCAGCTTTTCAAAGTAAGAAATAAAAGATGTAGATTGTGTTTGGCATGCGTCAAAGAGGTTGCATAGTAAAAGTGGGAAATTCGGTGGAGGTAATAATGCTCATTTGAAGGGCCAGTGAGGACATTATGGGCCTCCTTCACTCGAACAAAACTATAATTATGAATGTACTCGGAGGGGTTAAGTATTCATGAAAAGACAGGAAACAGAGTGAAGAATTTACAGTTAATGTTTGTGTGGGAATGTGTGCTGTGAGGTCGATGTAAATATTTATAAAAATTGAACGAGCTTCCACATGGGCAACGTCATGCAAATTACATATGATGCAGAAACATGAAGTTATCCATTTTATTGGAGGAATTAATAGACATTATATTTCATAAATTGTGAAACGTTGAAAAGTACAGATATAAATAAAACCCAAAGTGTCCTTGTCTATAGGCTGCTGATGTCTAACTTACAGGTGCAGCAGGCTATTTGGAAAGACAGTGGAATGAGAACCTTTATTGTCAGAGGATGTAAGCACAAGGGGAGAGACGTCTTGCTTCAGTTGGAGAGAAACTTGCCCAGACTGTACCTGGAGGACTGTGTGCAGTTTTGGTTCTTTCTCTCAGTAAATATTTTATTGCCATAGAGAGAGGAAAAGGAAGGTTCAATAGGCTTCTACCAAGGACAATGTTATCAAAGAGGTCCATGGGAAACTTGGCCTGTGTTCCCTGGTGTTTCAAAGAATGAAAATTATTTTCATTGGAAGTTACAAAATACTGATTAGATTCCTACTTCTAACTAATTTCTGGCTATTCGTGTACCATTTATAAATTCAGTTGTATTCCGAACTGTATCTCACTCCAATGGGAGACAGATTGTTGTTCTCACAAACACAGGAGTAGTAGCAGACTGGATACCACAAGGCATAGGACAGCAATATGCCCAGTAGATCTCCGAGTATGTTCTGCCTTTCTGTTCAATTATGTTTGTTCTGATAGTTCTCAACTCCACTTTCCTGCATTTTCCCCAGCACCTTTGATTCGCTGACTAAATATTCCTCTTCTTGCCCAGTAATTTTGATGGGCTGAATGACTTCCCCATATTCTGGTGAACACAGATTGAGGTACTGAATGAGCTTTTTTTTCATTTTCTAGGGAAATGCGTAGTGTCAGTTACGTGAATGTTACCTAGACTTTAACAGCACAAGTTTGAATGTTGCCTATGTCTTGTTGTTCATGGACACAGATGGCTTCAGAATCTGAGTGCTGAATTTTTTATCTGAACATTGTGTAGTCTTCAGTGCATATCCCCACTTCGGATCGGTGTGAACGCAATTGGCTGAATGACCTGCTTCCACAGTGCAAGAATTCCCCGCTGACCAACTGCAGATGCCTGGGCTGAGGGAGATACCCTGATAATCTCCTGCAGAGATACCCCACGGCTGAGATGATTGATGCCCACCGATTATAATCACCTTCCCTTGTGTCATGAATAACTCCAAGCAGTGGAGAGGTCACAATCGATTCTCATCCATGCGACTTTGCTCAGGCTCCTTGATGCCTTCCTCAGTCTAATACTGCCTTGGGTAAAGGGCCAGTCTCTCTTACTTAAGCGCCTGTTCCCTTTTTTGTTCAGATCAACAGGTCATGGTGTAGAAGCAGATAATGGTTTCTTCCAGCAGAAGGAACTGATTGTCAGGACTTTTCTCACACAGAGAGTTAAGGGAGCTAGATCACTGATAGGAACCAGTGGTGTCCTGCAGGGATCGGTTGTGGGACCGCTGCTCGTTGTGATTTTTATGAATGACTTGGATGACGTGGAAAGGTGGGTTAGTAAGTTTGCCGATGATGCGAAGATTTGTGGAATGGTACATAGTGTGGAGGGCTGCTGTCGGTTGCAATGGGGCATTCACAGGGTGCAGAACTGGGCTGAGAACTGGCAGATGGATTTCAGCCTGGAAAAGTGTGAAGTGATTCTCTTTGCAAGCTCGAATGTGAATGCAGAATACAGGGTTAAAGTCGGGATTAGTGGTAGTGTGGAGGAACAGATGGATCTTCGGGTCCATGTCCATAGATTCCTTAAGTTTGCTACCCAAATTGTGATAGGGTTGTTAAGAAGGTGTTTCATACTTTAGTTTCGATTAGCAGGGGATTGAGTTTAAGAGCCGTGAGGTTATGCTGCAACTCTACAGCGCTTTGGCTAGACCACACTTGGAATATTGTGTTCAGTTCTGGTCACTTCATTCTCGGAAGGATAAGGAAGCTTCAGAAAGGGTGCAGAGGGAACTTACCAGGATGCTGACTGGACTGGAGATCAGGTCTTATGATGAAAGGTTGAGGGAGATATGGCCTTTCTAATTGGAGTGAAGCAGGATGAGAGGTGATTGGATACAGGTGAACAAGATGATGAGATGCATAGATAGATTGAATAGCCCCCAGAGACATTCTTCCCCCAGCAGAAATGTCTATAACGAGGGAATGAGGGTACATAATTTTAAGGTGATTGGAGGAAGGTTTTGGGGAGATGTCAGAGTTCGAATCTTTACACAGAGAGTGTTGGTGCATTAAAGATAATGCACGAAAGTATGTCGATGAGTCTGATCTTAGAGTCGAAGAAAGGATCAGCACAACCTCGAGGACCGAAGGACCTGTACTGTGCTGTACTGTCCTCTATTCTCTGATCTACAAAAGTAGTTAAAGAGGCTTTAGATTGATTTTGACCAGTCAGGGAGTTGAGTACAAGAAGAATTAGGCATGAAAGACGACTTGAGACCAGGAGAAGATCAGCCATGATCTTACTGAAGGGCAAGGCAATCTTGAGGTGTGAGGGTAGGGAGCGAACGACTTGCTTCTGTTTCTACGTTTTTTGTAGATTAGATTAGATTAGATTACAGTGTGGAAACAGGCCCTTCAGCCCAACAAGTCCACACCGACTCGCCGGAGCGCAACCCAACCATACCCCTACATGTACCCCTTACCTAACACTAGGGGCAATTAAGCATGGCCAATTCACCTGACCTGCACATCTTTGGACTGTGGGAGGAAACCGGAGCACCCGGAGGAAACCCACGCAGACACCGGGAGAACGTGCAAACTCCACACAGTCAGTCGCCTGAGGCGGAAACTGAACCCGGGTCTCTGGCGCTGTGAGGCAGCAGTGCTAACCACTGTACCACCGTGCCGCCCACGCCCACGTTCTCACATTCTATTATTGAAAAGTTACAGGTTGTTATTTTCCTGGAAGTTTTGTTATTGAATGTTATAGTCAGGGAGTCCAGAGGAGTTTCTGAGCCATCTCTGGGTGATGTGTTCGAGCTGTATTCACAGTAAACCTGTTTTGATAACTTGACCAAACAAGCTGTGTTCATCATTTTGCTCTTTACCATTTTAACTAATTTTTCCAATGTCATTTGAAGTGGATCAGATTAGCTTCCCTTGCATCAAAGCAATATTTATCTCATGTAGCATCATTACCCCTCAGCAAACTGTGGTTAATGGGAATCAGAGGAAATTCTGTGCTGGGAATTTCCTCATTGAAAAATTACACCTTCCCTCGAGCTATTGGGAATGACAAATAAACTCAGCCTTTGCTAGTGCCTTCCAAAACCATAGATGCATTTGTCTTACTAATAACATCAAGACACATCTGTTTTCACAGTTTGGTCTAAAGTCTCAGAAAAGTAAGATCTTGCTGGTTAAGTATCACACCAATGAAATCAAAAGTTTACAAAAAGATAACGATTCCGATTATTTTCAATCAGTTACTTTCTGAGGACTGATCGTACGATGTCAGTGCCACTGAGATCAACATTTTCTCTGTCCAACAGCACCACATCACATTGGCTCAAGGCTGCAACATTCCCCAAATCTACTTCATTCTCCAGCTCATTTGCAATGTTCGCCAGATATATGAGGCCCACAAGATGGAGTAATTTAGAGATGCCTATGAGCCTCTGGAACCTGCTACCCCACCCATGCCCTGCACTCTGAGTCCATCCCCTCTCCCAAGCCCACCTCCTGTCGTGTATTCACCATCCATCCTAAACTTCCACACTCTAATGCTGAATGTTCTGTAGTCAGCAAAGGTCTCAGCTTTATCCCGCTGTGCACCCACTTTAATGAATTTCAGGAACGACATGATGTTGAACTCCTCTTCCACCGTCTTCTCCTCAGTGTCCATTTCTTTGGACAAGAGTCCACTCCCCATCCCACAGACCCTTCACCCAGCTCCAACACTGTCCCTCTACCTGAGCACATTCCTCTGGCGTTTCCTTGAACTCAATCTGTTCATTGAGAACGCTCCATGTGACATTCGTTGTCTTAATTTCTCTGCATCCCCCTCACCTTATCCAAACTGTCACCCTCTGAACAGGCTGTACGCTGTATGCTTCGATCCAACCCTGACTGTGTTATCCAGTCTGTGTCGATAAGGGTGGTGGACTCACTTCTCCATTTCAGAGGCTGAGTGCCAGCTCTCAGATACCTCCACATATCAACCGCTGGTCCATAACCCTACCATGACACATCAGGCCATTTTATTAACTAAATCTGACCACATTTTATCTGGAGATTCCCACCCACTCGCCCCCACCTAACAGTCCCGAAGCTGATGGTCCTCTGAAAGCAGAGCTCGCTTTTATATTCTCCTGAAAATCCACAAACAGAACTGCCTGGGCAACCCATTGCTTCAGCCTGTTCCTGCCACACAGAGGGGTGCGCATGGATACACACGTGGGCTCAAGTGATACCTGTTCCTTCATGGGGTACGTAGACCATTCCTTGTTCCAGTTCTTTCCACCTCCCATCCACAACACTTTCTCCAATACGTAGATGATATCATCGCTGCTGCTCCTCTCTCTTGTCCAGAAATTGAAAAGTTTATTGTTTCCAATTTGCACCCCGGCCTCACTTTCACCTGGTCTATCTCTGACTTCTCCCTTCCTTTTCTCGACACCTCCGTTTCGATTTCTGGGGATAGACCGGTCACTGATATCCAGTATTAACGCTGCGACTCCCACAGCTACCTGCAGTATACATCCTCCCACCCTGTTTCCTACAAAGGCTCCATTCCATTCCCCCAGTTTCTCCATCTGCACCGCATTGCTTCTGATGATGTCAACTTTAGAAATGTGACCTCTGAAATGTCCACCTTCTTACTCAACAGAGAATTCCCCACCACTGTTGTCGACAGGGCCCCCAACTAGTTCTGACCCACCTGCTGCGCTTCTACCCTCACCCTCTCTCCTCCCTCCTGCAACAGCGTTAATAGTTCCCCTTGTCCTTACCTATCTTCCCACCAGCATTCACATGCAGAAGATCATCAGTCTGCATTCCCCCACCTCCAGCGAGATGCCACCACCAGACACATATTTGTCTCCTCTCCCTTTTCTGCCTTCTGAAGTGACCATTTCCTCCAGGACACCCTGGTCCACTCGTTATTCACTGCCCACACCACCCCCACCTCCCCCCACCCACCACAGGTCCACTTCACTTTCCCCTGCCGGAGGTGTAACACTTACCCATTTGCATCCTCCCTCCTCGCTATTCAAGGGCCCAAACACACCTTCCAGATGAAGCAGCATCCTACCAACATTTCCCACAATCCGGTCTACTACATTTGCTGTTCACATTGTGGTCTGCTCTACATTGGGGAAACTAAAAGTAGCCTGGGTGACCACTTCACAGAATATCCAAGCTGTAACTATGCAAAAGACCCTGAGTTTCCAGTTGCCTGCCAGATTAATACCCCATCCTGTTCCCTGGCCAATATCTCTGTGGCAGGCTTGCTGCAGTGTTCCAGGACATTTCAATGCAAGCTGGAAGGACAACACCTCATCTTCCACGGACGGACCCAGCAGCCATTCTGACTCAAAATAATGTTCAATAATTTGAGGGACTAAACTCTTCAATGCCCCCTACCCATACACCAGGCCTAGTCCTTACGTAGCGTTCCATTACTCACCCCCTATTGTTCGCTACTCTTCAGCCTCTTCTGTATACTAATCAACATTTTCAGGACTACCATCCGTTCTGAGGAAGGGCCACTGAACTAGAAACGTTAATTCTGATTTCCCTTCAGAGATGCTGGAGACCTTTTGCAGCAACTTCGGTTTTTGTTTCAACAATGTCTCACAATGTTTTTGTATCACAATGCAATACATCATGGATAGTTAGAGCTCTGTCAAACATAGGAACTTTGTAATTTCTCATTTAATGTCCATAAAAAATACTCGAGATTCAACTGAGATAGCAGCTTTGCTTATATCGTTCAGATCAGTCAATTTGTCACAGTTCAGAAAGAAAAAGTAATCGATAGAGGGAAACTCAGCAGGTCTGGCACTCTCTGAGCAGAGATACACAGAATTACCTTTGAGTTCAAGATGACTTTTACAGAACAGTGTCACATCATATTCCATATGTTAACTCTGTTTCTCTCTGCAGATACTTCCTCATTTGTTGCGCTTCTGCCATCAATTTCTGTTTGTATTTCATGTTTCCTTATAATTATATTTCATGCTTCTTGACAGGGCTATATGCTGAATTTGGTTATGTGTGGACAATGTAGTCCTTTCCTGTTCCTATTATCGTTGGTGTGTCTGTGAAACCTGTGTTACGACCGAAATCTGTTTCTTCATTATGATTCAAAGGAAAAAGGAATATTTTTCTGATTATCCTGTAAATC
Source organism: Chiloscyllium plagiosum (assembly GCF_037043375.1). Classification (NCBI taxonomy): domain Eukaryota; kingdom Metazoa; phylum Chordata; class Chondrichthyes; order Orectolobiformes; family Hemiscylliidae; genus Chiloscyllium; species Chiloscyllium plagiosum. The sequence goes on along the minus strand of NW_028270177.1, from coordinate 60,035,374 downwards.
TCAGGAACTCCACTTTGTTTGAAAAGACATTTTAGAGGCAGCTGAAATTTCATGAGATAATAGGAATAGATTATTGATGGTGGAGCACTCTGTGTCTTTCGTTGAACTGCCTTATCTACCCCCTCTCCAAAGGCTTTGATTACATATCACAGAATTATTTACAGCAAAAGTGAGGGAAACTCAGCCCATTGTCTCTTCCAGCTTGGAATGACTATATCTCTACTGTTAGTCTCCTGTACTGTCCCCATAGCCCTCCACATTGTGTTAGTAGTGTCTGCTTTTCATTTTGAGTATACTGTCAGATATGAACAATATGAACAACAAACAGAACTAAGAGGGCAAGCTCAGCAGGTCTGGCAGAATCTGTGAAGAGAGATCAAAATTAATGTTTCTGGTGGGGTGATCCTACTCAATCTGTATTCCCAATGATTAAATGGTGTGTATATAAAATACAGTTCATTTTATCACGTTTAAAATTATCCTGTTTAGTTCACATTGTCATTCAGTATTGCATCTCGCAAATGTTGGCTGTTTCTTTGTTGTGCATTAGATTTACTTCTGTCTGTCAGAAAGAGTGATGATGACTGTGTACTATCATTGTACACCCCATGCAGTCTCCGCAGCTGCTGCCCCCATTCCGCCATATCTCCCAGCCAGTCATGTTCATTCGAAAATGACTTATTATTAATTCATAAATCTAAATGAATAAGTTCATTGTAATTATCACTTTTGGTTTTGGTCTGAGGTCAAAATGCGTAGAAAATACGGATTACAGCAAATAAAACTGCATTTAGAAGTTTGTTTAAACAAGTTACTGAAGCATATTCTCTATGGAAGTTCCAAAGTTGCCTTATTAGAGCAGTGAGAGGAACATTCAGAGAAGTCCACACTTCCTGTCTATGTTCAGGGCGACTGTGTCCAGTGACAGTCTGTTGGTTGGCGTTTGTTCCCGTGGAGGAGAGATCCGCACAGAAACAACATCCTGGTTGTGTTTCTTTTGGGGGTGGAGGGATTTGGGGTGAGATGGTTACAGCATAGTAAACGGACAACAGAGCAGAATCATTCTCCCCCACAAGTGACGTCACTAGAGCAATTGATGATGGGAGATTTGATCAATAGCCAGCAATGCCAACATGTAGTCCAGTTCAGTTATATTGTGAACTGAATGTGCTGGATTGAAAACTGGGATTGTTTGGTCAGTGACGGTGATTGATGTCAGTCTTCATGAAATGTAACTGTGTCACGGGGGGGGGGGGGGGGGGTCCCTCTCCTATTGGTGAGGGGCTTCATTCAGAAACTATCCCACTGTAGTAGCAGATGCATCAGCTCCAAACTAACAGAGATCAACAGCTGCGTAGACAGAGAGAGGACAGATCTGAATCTGAGAATAGCGGACTGGAACATCACAACAATGGAGAGAAGGTTTTTCTTGAGTCTTTTGAAGATTTCCCCCTATTGAGAATTTCTACAATATCGGATATCCACGGTGCTGATGATTATTCTGGGCGGGGTGGAGGATGTGCTACTAACATATTATCGCTATCGTTGGTGTTCTCTACCTCTGTCCATTCATTAATCCCATAAGCAAGTTTGAAATTTCTGTTATCTATATTTGTCAGAGAAAGACTCTATTGTCTTCAGTTTCAATTGCAGTCTCCATTCATTATCCAAGAATTGCATACCATTCCCTCACAAACATCTGCAAACAAAACTGTTCAAAAGCTCGAGATCCCTTTTTGCCCTGAACTGATTTATGTCTCCTGTTCTCTCTGTCATCAAACCTGTCCACTACCATCTCCTAATATCCCCAATCTTAATCTCTGTGTCAGAATTTTTGCTGAACAAACCATTGCCCACACGTTGGTAAAATTCAGACTTAACGTTTCAAGCTCTCTTCTGACCACATTTCCGATTACAAATATTTTAATCATAAAATTGTTCTTGTCTCGGAAGTTACTTCATGATTAGGACAATATATGAATGTAGGAATGTCGCTGGATGTAATTCAGAAGCAAAGCTTATTAACCGAAAGATATTGTTTCAGGTGATTTGTTTCAATACCACCACAGCTGATGACAGGACTTAAATTAAAGTGATAAGAATTGGAATAAAATTGAATTTCACAAAAAAAACATAAAAGCAACATTTGTCTGAAAACCTTCCTGTTTCACTGATCACCTTCGGTAAAGAAAACTAGTGTTATTACCCGATCTGGGTTAAGTGAGTCTTCAGGCCCATGACAATGTGTTTAACTTTATATTGGCTTGTGGAATGTCCTCAGAGTCAGGGCAATTAGTGATGGTCACCAAATGCTCCCCATGCTAGAGATGCCAACATCCCACGAAATAATAAAATTGAAGGTGAAATCAAATAAAGGATGATGCTGTAAATCTCAAATTATCCAATGAAATACAAATAAACGAACAGAAAGTGCGGGGAACTTTCCTGAACAGAAAGCAGCTGGAAAGGAGTGTGATTAATACCGGTTACAGGGAAGTCTGCTTTGAAGGGAAGGTGGAATCAATAGAGAAAGAGAGATATAGAAGAAAAAGAGCAAACAAAGAGAATGATGAGCAGCTGAGCTGGAAATAAAATGTGAGATTCACCTCATTTATTTTTCTCCATTCCCACCTTCCTGAATATCATGCCTATGTAAATACAAAGTTAAAAATCACACAACACCAGGTTATAGTCCAACCGGTTTAATTGGAAGCACACTAGCTTTCCGAGCGACGCTCCTTCATCAGGTGCTAGTGGAGAGTTCGATCGTAACACAGAATTTATAGCAAAAATTTACAGTGTGATGTAACTGAAATTATGCATTGAAAAAATGATTGTCTGTTAAGCTTTTCATCTGTTAGAATACAGTGATAGTTTCACTTCTTTCATGTGTAAATCACAAAACCTTTTTTGTAAGTTGCATTCTCAGGTTAGCTGTTAATGGTGACAGCTAGACAATATGTTGAAGGTATTGCCCCCCCTGTGTTCTCTGTCTATGCCATAACGTTTAGATTGATTCTCATCTAAAAAGTGAGATAACGGAGTTTTACATAAATTCATCATCAAATCTTGTAAATACAGGTATTCTGCACTTTTAAAAAGTTCACTTTTTGTCACTTCCCTTTCTGAATGAATTATATTAGGACATTGTTTCGCGAACCAAAAGGAATCCGAAGAGGATTTTCACTTTTACGAAGAAAGGCAATTTTTTTCTCATATAAATTAGTGCTACTGCACGTTACACCATATCAGCTTGCAAACGGTTTCGTCGGAACTCTCTACTTCCAGATAGCGAGGGGAACCTGTATATATCTAAGATCATGTTTAAAGCGATTTGATTACCCCTGTCTGTCTTCCCTGAGTGTGTTCATCTTCTTATATTTGTTAATGGGATATGGGTGTCTCTGACTGGGCCAACATTAGTTCATTTTCACAGTTGCCCTTGAGAAGACCTTGAGCCACTGCAGTCCACGTGATTGATCTGATTTGATTTGATTTATTTTAGTCAAATGTACAATGGAAAGGTTTGTTTTGCGAGGAGTGCAGGCACATGATAGTAAACAAGAAAACAGAGATCGTGGGTTACTTACACAGAGTGAGGCATACATGGTTACAGCTTCACAGGAGGTGGGCAAAGCAAGATCGACATTAGCAAGAATAATATTATTTGAAAAGTTAGAGATGTAAATTCGTCCTGGGAAGGAAGTGTTCCTGACCATGCGGTTCCATGTTTTCAAGCTTCTGTGTATCCTCCCTGTTGGAAAAGGTTGCAGGAGATCATTACCGGTTTGGGAGAGGTCTTTGGTGTTGTCAGCCTTTCTGAGAAAATGACAAGTATAAATGGATGGAAGGCTATCTTCTTTGATGGTCTGGGCTGTGCACACAACAGTCTGTAATTTCTTATGGTCCATCTCAGGCCATTTTGCACGTGAATAGAATGCTTTGATTTGCCAGTTTCGAGAGCACTGAGAGACGAGCGGTTCCAAAATAGTTAGATGTAACCATTGGCTGTTAAATGGATACCCACTTTCTAGTTGCTGTTTTGACAACATTTGAAATTTAACTGATAATTTTAAATTATGTCCACGGTACCAAAAACCAGTTGAACTAATTGTATTTCCAACATCGAACCAATGATCCATCACATACTTCAAACGAATAGAGAAGCCATCACCATCACAACGAGGGAGAGCAAGACAAACACGAAGGGAAGGAGAGAGAGAATACAGCGAGGGAAACAGATGGACAGTCATCAAATAGAGAAAGGAAACATAACAAGGAAACTAACAGTCACGTGTGCATGGAGAAGGGAAGATAATAGGTTCAGGGAAAGAAACACCAGACAGGGAAAATGAAAACACAGGGAAACAGACAGCGTGAGAGAAACAGTGTGAAACAAAGGCCACGGGGAGCTGGGGATGGAGTCACGGGTATCTGGGGGTGGGGAATTGGAGGAGCTGGGGTGAGGACCAGAGAGACCTGGGCGTGAGCACTGGAGGGAGCTGGGAGGAGGGAGGTGAGGATTTATTTTGACCTGTACCAAAATGTCCAGGCAGATCATAGTAAGCAAGGATGTACAGAACGATGGCTGTAAAACATGTCTGAGAAGAATGTAGGTTACGCTGCATAGGGCATGCCCTAGGCGAGATCACCATGAACAAGATCAGGATTATCTGAGATTAGAGAGTCCATTCATCAGTCTAATAACAGCCAGGAAGAAGCTGTTCCTGAACTTGCTGCTCCGTGTTTTCAAGCTTCTGTATCTTTTATCCTGATGGAAGAGGTTGTGGGAGATCTTTACAGGCATGTGATCGGTCTTTGGTCATGTTAGAACAAAGAATATTCCAGTACAGGAACTGGAACATCTGGACAACAAGGACGCCTGCACCAGACTCTGCTCATTGATTACAGCTCCACCTTCGACATCGTTCTCCCCTCCAGACTTATCTCAATACTCCGGGACATTGGTCATGGCTCTGCAACTGGATCCCCCATTTTCTGATACACAGACCACAATCTGTGAAGATTGGTATCTGCACCTTCTCCACAATAAAACTCAACACTAGAACTCCAGTGTTCTCAGACCCCTATTGTACTCTCCTTGCACCCACACCAGTGTCCTCAGCCCCCTACTGTGTTCCCTGTACACACAAGGCTGTGCCCTCAGCCCCCTACTGTACTCCTTGTACACCCACGGCCCAAGCCTGCGCCAATCCAAAACCTCTATCTATTACCATCGCCTATTTTCTAAGGGTCTGTACCCCTTTGCTCCCTCCCCATTCACCTATCTTTCCGGAAACATCTTGCATGGAACACCACTGGTCACAGTTCTCCATTTTCAGGAACTCTCTTCCCCTATTACGCTCTGCTTCCTGTTGCCCAGCCTTTCTTTATCCTTGTACCCTGGACACCACGTGACTTCACCTTCTCCATAACCCGACCATAGGAAAACTTATCAAACGCCTTTCTGAAGTCCATGCACATGACAGGTATAGCCCCTCCCTTATTAATTAACTATGTCCCTTCTTCAAAGAGTTCTATTAAGTTGGTAAGACATGACCTTCCCTGCACAAAACCATGTTGCCTATCACTGATAAGACCATTTCATCCAATTGAGAATAGATCCTATCCCTCAGTATCTTCTTTAGCAGCTTCCCTACACCTGATGACAGGCTCACCGGTCTATAGTTAACTGGATTATTCATGCTACCCTTCTTAAAGAGGCGCATTCGCAATTTTGCAGTCCTCCAGGACCTCAGTTGTGTTCAAGGATGCTAAAAAGATATCGATTAAGGCCCTAGCTATTTCCTCTCTCCCTTCCCTCACGAATCTGGGGTAGACTTTGGCAGCCTTTCTGCGACAATGAGCTGTGTAAATAGAGTCAATGGTTGGGAGACTGGAGTCCATCATAGTCTGTGCTGTGAACACAATCTTCTGTAGTTTCTAATGGTCCTGGGCGGAGCAGTTGCCGTGCTACTTGTACAGATACACCCGGACAGTACGTTCACAATGGTGCATCTGTAGACGTAGTACATGCTGAATTTCCTGAGCCATTTGAGGAAGGAGAGTCATTGTTGAGCCTTCTTAACTGTCACAGTTATGTGAGAAGTCCAGGGCAGGCTGTCAGTTATCGTCACTCCGGGGAACCTGATGCTCTGCACTCCCTCAACAGGTGATTTAGATGAGAGCGTGTTTCCCTCTTTTCATTCTGACGTTAATGATCAGTTCCTTACTATTGCCGAATTTGAGAAAGAGGTTATTATCATTATACCATGCTACCAAGCCCTCGATCTACTTTCTGTATTCTGACTCATCGTTGTCTGATATCAATCCTGATTTGGTGATGTCATCAGCGAACCTGTAGCTGGCGTTGTTTGGAATTTGGCAACACAGCCGCGTGTGTACGGGTAGTACAGCAGGGGGCTGAGGACATATCCATGGGTGTACAGGGAGTACAGTAGGCGGCTGAGGACATAACTGTGGGTGCACATGGAGTACAGTAGGGGGCTGAGGGTACAACTGTGGGTGTGCAGGGAGTACACGAGGGGCTGAGGACACAGCTGTGTGTATACAGGGAGTACAGTAGGGGCTGAGGACACTGCTGCGGGTGTCCTGTTGTAGGCGTCCTTGTTGTCCAGATGTTCCAGATATGAGAGCAGGGCTCGGTATATGGCATCCATTGTGGACCCAATATATCAGTCGGCACACCATAGGGCAGCAGGTCAGGCGGGGAGACTGAAGATGGTGTGGGCCATAACCAGTGTCTCAAAACACTTCATGTTTATTGAGGTCAGAGCCACTGGGTGGTATCATTAAGGAACATCGCATGTGCATTCTCACAAGGATCATAGTCGTCTTCTTGAAGCAGGTTGGGACCTCGACTTGTTGGAGGGAGAGTCTGAAGTTGTTTGTGAACACCTCTGCCAGTTGGTCCTCACAGGATTTGACTGCTCAGCCGGGAACAATCTCCAGGCCCGTCGGTTTCCTTGACTTGACTTGCCCTGCAGGAAGACGGATCATGCCTGCAACGGTGAGAGCGGGCACAGGTACATCCGAGGTTGTCGGGGCAGGTTTCACTCTTGCAGTCACACAGCCATTCATCATAGACATTCTCTCCCCCATCTCTCTCCATCATCATCAACACACAGTGACATTGGTTGTTGTGAGCAACACAAGGTTCGTGTTGAGACAGAGGGACATCATTAGGTTGGGATTATGCACCATCAACTTCTGTGTCACATTGACAGGGTAAATCCACAAGAAAACGGGGACAGGGTGTGCTCTTACTGGCTGTCAGTGGTGCAACGAGTGAAGATTTTGCAGATATAATTCCAATCAAGCCACTGCTTTAACCTGAATGGAGTCAAGCACCTTGAGCGTTGTGCCTTTTCAATGGTGGACAGTCCTTAAGGAGTCAGGAAGTGCCTTATACATGAACCACCTGAACAAAGGACCTGAGCGCAGTTTTGCTAAGTTTGGAGATGATACAGTGATGGTTGGATGGGCAGGGGATATTCATGAAGTGGGGAGGCTGCAGAAAAGCTTGAACAGTTTAGGACTGTATTCAAACACGTAGCTGATGGAACACAATATGGGATCATGTGATATTATGCACTTAGGTAGGAGGAATAGAGGCAGACGCTATGTTCTAATAGGATTCATTGAAACTGAGGCACAAAAGGATTTTGAAGCACTCGTCCTCACTTATGGTTAATGTGCAGGTTCAGTTGGCAGTTAGGAAAGCAAATGCAATGTTAGCATTCATTTCAAGGGATCTAGAATACAAGAGAGAAGACATTCTGCTGAGAATGTAATGGGCTATGTTCAGACGGCATTTGGAATATTGGGAGTTGTTTTGGTCACTATCTTTGGGGAAAGCTCTGCTGGTGTTGGAAGTGATCCATCCTGGGGATGGTGGCTTGTCATATGTAGGGCAGTGTGTGTACTCGATAGAATTTAGAAAAAATGTGAGGCGAGGTACCTGATAGAAACGATTGATTACTGCAAAGATTGATACAGTCAGTGTGTAGAAGATATTTCCACTAGTCATAGAGACAATGACAAAATGGTAGTATCAGAGTGATGGAATGAGTTGAATGGCCTAAATCTATTGCTATATCTCATGCCCTTTAAGAAATAGGGTCTATTGTTCTGTGCAGAATTGCAAATCTCTGACCTGGTCTTATCACCCTTGCATTTGTATGTTGATTTTACTTCACGTTCTGTTCAATGGTAACCCCTGTAATATGAATGGTGGGAGGATTCAGTGTCAGACAGTAGTCCATTAAACGTTGAATATAAACAGCTAGCTGTAAGTCTCATCTGGCGGGAGTACATTGTCTCTCCAATGATTGTCATTTTCAGTCTGGTATTTTCGAAGGATCGATCCTGTTATGCCAATGTTGTTGAATTTAACAAAACAGATGCAATTTATCACAGCACACAACAACAATAATTCATCGAACACTGAACCCCCTTCTAATAACAGAAATGTTTACAATATTCTGTGTAAGAAACGCTGCTTTCCTGTTCATGTTCAAATCAGATAACCTGTCCCATTGAGATGCTCAACATGGAACTATTTTTTAAAAATCTTTTGAATGTGGACATCGCTGGATGGGCCCACCATTTCTTGTCCGTCCCTCGTTGCCCCCTTGAGAAAGTGGTGCTGAGCTGCCTTCTTGAACAGCTGCAGTCCACCCGCTGTGTGTTGGCCCGCAATGCTATTAAGGAGGGAATTCCAGGGTTTTTTTTCCCAGCAACAGTGAAGGAACGGCGATATATTTACACATCAGGATGATGACTGTTTTGGAAGGGAATATGTAGGTGGTGGTATTCCCATAAGTCTGCTGCCCTTGTCATTCTAGACGTAAATGTTCGTGGGATGGGAAGGTGCTGTCTGAGGATCTTTGGGGAATTTCTGCAGTGTATTTAGTAGATAGTACATACTTCCACTTTTGAGCGTTGGTGGTGGAGAGAATGACTGCTTGTGGATGTGATGCCAATCAAATGGGCTATTTTGTCCTGGATGGTATCAACCATCTTGGTGTTGTTGGGGAGGCACTCATTCAGGCAAGTGGGAGAATTCCATCTCATTCCTGACTTCTGACTTGTAGATGATCGACAGGCTTTGGGAAATCAGGAGGTGAGTTACTTGCACAGTATTTCTAGCCTCTGAACTGCTCTTACATTTATGCGGCGAGTCCAGTTGAGTTTCTGGTCAATGGTAACCCCCAGGATATTGATAGTGGGGAATTATAGTGATGATAATGCTGCTGAATACCAGGTTGTTATATTGTTTCTTATTGGTGATGGCCATTGTCTGGCATCTGTGTAGTGTGAATGCTACTTGCCACTTGTCAGCCCAAGCCTGGAGAGTGTCCAGACCTTGTTGCAGTTTGACATGTACTGCTTCCGTAACTGACCATTTGCGAATGGTGCTGCACATTGTGCAGTCATTGTCGAATATCCCCACGTCTGACCTTATGATGGAATGAAGGTCATTGACGAAGCAGCTGAAGATGCTTGGATCTAGGCTTCATCTGAAGAGTCACTGAAGATGTTACCTGGTATGGTGATGGAACATTTAGTATGGCCAATTCACCTGACCCTGTACACCTTTGGACTGTGGGAGGAAACCGGAGCACCCGGAGGAAACCCACGCAGACACGGGGAGAACGTGCAAACTCCACACAGTCAGTCGCCTGAGGCGGGAATTGAACCCGGGTCTCTGGCGCTGTGAGGCAGCAGTGCTAACCACTGGGCCACTGTGCCGCCCAGAGGGACTACTGCTGAAATGTTCTGGAACTGAGATAACTGACTTCCAACAGCAATGACTATCTTCTTATCTGTCACGAATGACACCAATAATGGAGTATTTGCCCGCAATACCATTTTTGCTCGGTTTCCGTGATGCCACATTTGAAAAAAATGTAGCCTTGATGGTACGGGCTGGCATTTAGCTCCTTTTTCTATGTTTGAACCAAGGTAAGAACATAGAACATAGAACATAGAACAATACAGCACAGAACAGGCCCTTCGGCCCACGATGTTGTGCCGAACTTCTAACCTCGATTAAGTACCCATCCATGTACCTATCCAAATGCTGCTTAAAGGTCGCCAATGATTCCGACTCTACCACTCCCACGGGCAGCGCATTCCATGCCCCCACCACTCTCTGGGTAAAGAACCCACCCCTGACATCTCCCCTATACCTTCCACCCTTCACCTTAAATTTATGTCCTCTTGTAACACTCTGTTGTACCCGGGGAAAAAGTTTCTGACTGTCTACTCTATCTATTCCTCTGATCATCTTATAAACCTCTATCAAGTCACCCCTCATCCTTCGCCGTTCCAACGAGAAAAGGCCGAGAACTCTCAACCTATCCTCGTATGACTTCCTCTCCATTCCAGGCAACATCCTGGTAAATCTTCTCTGCACCCTCTCCAAAGCTTCCACATCTTTCCTAAAGTGAGGCGACCAGAACTGCACACAGTACTCCAACTGTGGCCTAACCAAAGTCCTGTACAGCTGCAACATCACTTCACGACTCTTGAATTCAATCCCTCTGCTAATGAACGATAATACTCCATAGGCCTTCTTACAAACTCTATCCACCTGAGTGGCAACCTTCAAAGATCTATTTACATAGACCCCAAGATCCCTCTGTTCCTCCATCTGACTTAGAACCCTACCATTAACCCTGTATTCCGCATTCTTATTTGTTCTTCCAAAATGGACAACCTCACACTTGGCAGGGTTGAACTCCATCTGCCACTCCTCAGCCCAGCTCTGCATCATATCTAAGTCCCTCTGCAGCCGACAACAGCCCTCCTCACTGTCCACAACTCCACCTATCTTCGTATCATCTGCAAATTTACTGACTACCCTTCGACTGCCTCATCTAAGTCATTAATAAAAATTACAAACAGCAGAGGACCCAGAACTGATCCCTGCGGAACTCCACTTGTAACTGGGCTCCAGGCTGAATATTTACCATCTACCACCACTCTCTGCCTTCGACCGGTTAGCCAGTTTTCTATCCAAATGGCCAAATTTCTCTCTATCACATGCCTCCTGACTTTCCGCATTAGCCTACCATGGGGAACCTTATCAAATGCCTTACTAAAATGCATGTACACTACATCCACTGCTCTACCCTCATCCACATGCTTAGTCACCTCCTCGAAGAATTCAATAAGACATGTAAGGCAAGACCTACCCTTCACAAATCCGTGCTGGCTGTCCCTAATCAAGCAGTGTCTTTCCAGATACTCATAAATCCTATCCCTCCATTACTTTGCCTACCACAGAAGTAAGACTAACAGGCCTGTAATTCCCGGGGTTATCCCTATTCCCTTTTTTGAACAGGGGCACAACATTCGCTACTCTCCTGGTACCACCCCCGTTGCCAGTGAAGACGAGAAGATCATTGCCAACGGTACTGCAATTTCCTCTCTTGCTTCCCACATAATCCTAGGATATATCCCGTCAGGCCCGGGGGACTTGTCTATCCTCAAGTTGTTCAAAATGTCCAACACATCTTCCTTCCTAACAGGTATCTCTTCTAGCTTACCAGTCCATTTCACACTCTCCTCTTCTACAATACGGTCCCTCTCGTTCGTAAATACTGAAGAGAAGTACTTGTTCAAGACCTCTCCTATCTCTTCCGACTCAATACACAGTCTCCCACTACTGTCCTTGATCGGACCTACCCTCGTTCTCGTCATTCTCAGGTTTCTCACATACGCATCACATGCCTTGGGGTTATCCTTGATCCTATCCGCCAACGATTTTTCATGCCTTCTCTTCGCTCTCCTAATCCCTTTCTTCAGGTCCCTTCTGGCTATCCTGTATCCCTCCACTGCTCTGTCTGAATCCTGTTTCCTCAACCTTATGTAAGCCTCCTTCTTCCTCTTTACCAGACATTCAACCTCTCTCGTCAACCAAGGCTCCCTCACACGACCATTTCTTTCCTGCCTGATAGGTACATACATATCATGGACACGTCGTATCTGCTCTTTGAAAAAGTTCCACATTTCCACCACTTCCTTCCCTGACAGCCTATGCTCCCAACGTATGCTCCTCAAATCCTGCCTTACAGCATCGTAATTTCCCTTCCCCCAATTATAAAATCTACCTTGTTGTGCGCACCTATCTCTCTCCATAACCAAGGTGAAAGTCACAGAATTGTGGTCACCATCACCAAAATGTTCACCCACTAACAAGCCCAACCACTTATCCCGGTTCATTACCGAGTACCAAATCCAATATGGCCTCCCCTCTGGTTGGACAATCTACATACTGCGTTAGAAAAGCTTCCTGGACACACTGCACAAACACCGCCCCATCCAATCTACTTGATCTAAAGAGCTTCCAATCAATATTTGGGAAGTTGAAGTCGCCCATGACTACGACCCTGTGGCTTCTGCACCTTTCCAAAATCTGTTTCCCAATCTGTTTCTCCACATCTCTGCTGCTATTGGGGGGCCTATAGTAAACACCCAACAAGGTGACTGCACCTTCCCTCTTTCTGACTTCAGCCCATACTACCTCCAGAGACAGATCCCCCTCAAACTTCCTTTCTGCAGCCGTTATACCATTTCTAATTAGCAATGCCCCCCCCCCCTTCCTTTTTCCCACCCTCCCTAATCTTACTGAAACACCTGTAACCAGGAACCTCCAACAGCCATTCCTGTCCCTCATCTATCCACGTTTCCGTGATGGCCACAACATCGTAGTCCCAGGTACCGATCCACGCCTTAAGTTCACCTACCTTATTTCTGATACTCCTTGCGTTGAAGTATACGCACTTGAGCCCATCTCTGTGTCCGCAAGTCGTCCCTGTCAGTGCTACCTTCTCCACAGCCTCCCTACAGTCTTGGGCATCCTGACACACAGCTAGCTTACTTGCTGGACTACAAGTCCGGATCCCATCCCCCTTCCAAATTAATTTAAACCCCCCCGAAGAGTGCTAGCAAACCTACACCCCAGGATATTGGTGCCCTTCTGGTTCAGGTGCAACCCGTCCTGTTTGTACAGGTCCCACCTTCCCCAGAATGCAGTCCAATTGTCCAAATATCTGAAGCCCTCCCTCCTACACCAGCCTTGCAGCCACGTGTTCAACTGCACTCTCTCCCTAGTCTTTGCCTCACTGTCACGTGGCACCGGCAACAACCCAGAGATGACGACTCTGTCTGTCCTAGCTTTTAGCTTCCAGCCTAACTCCTTGAGCTCTTGAATGACCTCCCCACCCCTCTTCCTACCTATGTCGTTGGTGCCAATGTGTACCATGACTTCTGGCTGCACACCCTCCCCCTTCAGGATTCTGAAGCCACGGTCTGAGACGTCTAGGACCCCAGCACCTGGGAGGCAACAAACCATCCGTGAGTCTCGCCCATGTCCACAGAACCGCCTGTCCGTCCCTCTAACTAGAGAGTCCCCTAATACTAGCGCTCTCCTCCTCTCCCCCTTTCCCTTCTGAGTCTCAGAGCCACAGACCCCTTCACTGCAGCTTACACCTGCAACGCTGTTCCCCCCAATAGTTTCCAAAGCTGTATACTTATTTTTTAGGGGAACGACCACAGGGGAACCCTGCACTGCCTGCTTCTTCCCCTTCCCACCTCTAACTGTTACCCAGCTACCTCTGTTCTCCGGCGTAACTATGTCCCTGTAGCTTCTATCAATCACCCTCTCAACCACTCGAATAATCCTCAGTTCATCCAACTCCAGTTCCAGTTCCCTAACTCGTTCGGTGAGGATCAGGATCTGACTGCATTTCCTGCAGACGAAGTCGGCAGGAGTATCGGTGGTCACCCCGACCTCAAACATCCTGCAGGAGGAACATTCCACCGCCTGCGCTGCCATGACTGTACACTTTCTCCAAAAACAAGAACACTGAGTCAATAACACTGAGTGACTTACCTGTGGACTTTAAAGTTAGGTTAGAGGAGGAGGTTGTGAGGGAGGCCCTACAGAAGTAGGACCTGGGGTCTAGAACACACCCACTCAAATACTAATCACTTACCTTCTCGCCCAGCTATGCACTCCAACCTCACTTCCGCTGCTCCCACTCAAATGACCGTTGATGATTAAAGGGTGAGTATTTATACTCACAGTTCTCCTTCTCGGCTGCCCCTCTGTTTGCCGTCACTTCCTCCCGCTCTTTTTGTGAAGAGAGAAAAAAAAAACACCGCTGCCCGCTACAGGTAAGTAATTTTGAAACAAACTGTCTTACCTTAGCTGTAGTCTCCCGGGTTCGCCTTTACTCGGCCGCTGCTCCCACTCAAATGTTCCAATTGTCTTTCAAAGTTCTTCCTACGAAAGTGCATCGCCTCACATTGCTCTGCATTGTTCTTCATCTGCCATATATCTGAACATTGCATCAACTTGTCACTATCCTTTTGGAGTTCCACACTGCCCTCCACACACTTGACAATTTTTCCAGGTTAGATCTCATCTCTATGATTTGGCTTTGTATAATACACACAATACTCACACAATAAGTGAACCCTGGCGCAGTCATCCGTGTGAGCATGTTATGCATTGAAGCACTTCACATAGAGAGACTGAATTATTGACACACTTACAAAAATAATGACAGGCTGCCAGCTGAGCAACAGAAACGGTGGCACACATCTGATGAATGAAGTGAAATAGTGGCAAACTCAGTGCACTGTAAGGGAAATACTGAGACGCCCTATATCTGCATTCATGTCAGTGCTTTAGCTTTTCTTTTTATCTGTGCGACTATTGTTATATCTGTCTTTGTGGTTATGTGCATTTGTAAGCGAGAGAGTGCATGCATCTCTGTGTGTTTGTGTGTACTTATGTGTGCAACAGGACTGGTGCGTTGTGCGCTGTTTAATATTAAGCAGTACCACTCTGTTCGGGTCTTCCCACAGAGTGCATGGACTGATGCGGAGGACAGTGAAAACCATCAGTGAGCTGGTTTCTTTTAATGTAATCAGGGGTGTGACCATGGCTGGCTGGCCATGTTGGTTGTTTTTAGTTGCGCTTGAGCTGCTCAGTGATGTGTAGGTTAGGTGTATTGCTTGGGAAATGCAGGGTTATGGGAATAGGGTAGGGTGATAGGTCAGGGTGGAATTCTCTCGAGATATTTTTTATAGATTAATTACAGTGTGCGAACAGGCTCTTCGGCCTAACATGTCCACACCGACCCGACGAAGCGCAAACCACCCAGACCCATTCCCCTACACCCTGTTCCTGCTCTGTAGGGTTTCATTGATAATCCGGCAGTCAATGTTCTGTAGTAAGACTCATATAACAAAAGATGGCTTCATTTTATAACTCAATAATCGAACTCTTCAGTATACTACAACACTCATATAGATGATATTGATGGTAAACATAGAAACATGCACAATACATTCTATTGCAGCCTGTTTTACTCCCTTCATCGAATGCTTCCGTTTCTCATCCAAGTCTCGAAAATTCGTCAGCAATCACGTTTTCTCGTTGTGTTACATTCATAATTTTCAAATTGAATTGCTGTAACAACGTAAACAATCCGGTATTTTTGTCCTTAAATCGCTCCACAAAATTCAATGTTTTACAATCAGGGGATATAATTGTCTAAGATACACTATTGATTACATAAGCATTGAACTGTTGTAATGCCAAAAACGAGCGCAACGTCTTCTTCTCTACAGTCGAATATTTTTGCTGATGAATATTCAGTTTCTTGAGAAATACCCGGAGGGTCTTTTATCTTCTCATGAGCTTCCTGCACGAGCTCAAGCCCAACACACACATCACTCGCATCATTAACCACCTTAATTGGCTTTGACTAATTACGTGTGGCTAATACAGGCAATGTGATTTTCACGGATTTTAGGTTGTCAAATACCTTCTGACAGTCCACTGTTCACCGGAACGCCTTGCCTTTCTTCAGCAGTTCAGTGCGTGGAGCATCCACAGAGTTAAAATTTGATCCAAAATTTTCATTACATTCACTCAATCGCAGGAACAATGACACCAGTCCTTTTGTAGATGGGTTGTGAAACTGTCCAATTGCCTTCTTTTTGCAATCTGTGAGGCCATTTACTCATATCCAATAACATGGCATATAAAGGAGAAAAGGGCTTTGGAAAAAGGAAATGTCATTTTTTTAGTCAGGTTTATTTTCAAGACTGCCTCCCGAAGTCAATTGAACAATTCTGACAAATGTTGCAAATGTTCCTTCCATGCGTGACTAAAACTCACCAAGTCATCGATATAACCAGCACTATTATGAAGCTGAAGGCGTGTACTGTACCTTTTAGAGAGAATGAAAGCTGAATGCTGGAAAGCAACTGTCATTCTCCCAGCCTCAATCTTCCACTCACTCCGTCACTGTAACACGGACCCCCTCACACTCACTACTTCACCATCGCCCTGATCCCCTCACAACTCTCTATCACTGTCACCCTGATCTCCTCACAAATCTGTCTCTCACTGTCCCCTAACTCTCTGACACTCACTCCATCAATGTCATCTCGATCCCCTCATGCTCACTCCATTACCGTCACCCTGACATACTCGCACTCATATTCACTCTGTCACTGTCATGCTGACCCCCTCACACTCATTCCATCACTGTCACTATGAGGCCCATGCACTCACTCCAACATCATTACAATGAAGCACGCACATTCACTCCGTCACCGTCACCCCGAACACCTTACATTCACTTCATCAAAATCTCCCTGACCAGCTCACTCTCACTCCATCACCATCACACTGACGCACTCACATTCACTGCATCACCATCACACATTTCGAAAACCTTTCACACTGACTCCCTCACACTTACTGGTCACTGTCACACTGACTACTACAGATTCATTCCAATACGGTCTCCCTGACTCCCTCACGCTCATTGCATCACCGTCACACATTTTGATCACTCTCACCCTGACTTCCTCACACTCACTCATCACTGTCACACTGACGCCCTCAATTTCTCTCCATCACCATCACCATTATACTCTCACACTCACTCCATCACCATCACTCTGAATACCTCGCACATCAGTCTGTCAGCGTAAACCTAACCATCTCATTCTAAATCCATCAATGTCATTTGACCCCCTCATACTCACTTCTTTCCTGTCACTGTAAAACCCTCAATCTCACACTCAATCTGACACTGAACCCATAGCACACTCCATCACCATCACCCTGACCCCGTCACAATCACTCCTTTATCGTCCGTCTGACCACCTCACACCTCTCCATCGCCATCACGCTGACCCCAGCACATATCAGTTTGTCACTGTCACCCTTACCCTCTCATACTCACTTCATAAATGTCATCTTGAACCCCTCATGCTCACTCCGTTACTGTCACAATGAAGACTCACTCTCACACTCACTCCAACACTGTCACCCTGACCGCTACACACTCACTCTATCACCGTCAGTATTAACACTTCACACTCACTCCAACACCGTTACTGTGAAACACTCATGCTCACTCCATCAACTTCACCCCCAACACCTCACACTCATTCCGTCAACTTCACGCAGAACACCACACACTCACTTCATCTCCATCTCCTTGAACCGCTCACCACACTGACGAACTCACATTCACTCCCTCACTGTCACCCTGACCTTCTCAGACTCGCTCCATTGCCATCACCCCGACACCCCTTGCACTCGCACTGTCATGGTCACCCTGATTCGCTCACAAAAATACATCACTATCACCCGGACACTCTCACACTCACTCCGCCACAGTCACTCCGACCCACTCACACTCACACAAACACCATTAGTCTAACCCACTCACACTCACTCCCTCACCATTATCCTGACTACATTACACTAACTCTATCAATTTCACCCTGACACACTTACATTCATTCCATCACTGTCACCTTTATCGCTTCACACTCACTCCATCACCGTCACTCTGACCCTCTCTTACTTACACTATCACCATCACCAATCAGTCCATCGGCATCACCATTCCCCCTCACACTCGCTCGTCACTGTCACACTGACCCCCTTGTACTCTGTCCGTCACTGTCATCTTGAACCTTCAATCTCACACTCACTTTTTCACCCTGACACTCTCACGCTCACTCCATCACCGTCACCATTCCACTCTCACACTCACTACATCACAATCACTCTGAATACCTCACATTCACTCCATCACTCTCACACTGACCCCCACACATTCACTCTATCACCATCACCCTGGCCCCATCACACAAACTCCTTCATCGTCACCATTATTGCTAAACACATCAGTCTGTCACTGTCCCCCTAAGCGTCTCACACTCACTCCGTCACTGTCATCTTGACCCCCCCCATACTCACTCCGTTACTGTAACTTTCATATCCTCAATCTCACACTCACTCCGTCACTGTCACCATGACCAGCTCACACACACGCCATCCCCATCACCACGACTCCCTCCCACTATCTTCGTCACTGTCACTATGACCCCCGCACACTCACACTGTCACCATCTACCTGATCACCTCACACACACTGCGTAACCATTATACGGACACCTTACCCACAATGCATCAATGTCACCCTTACCCCATCACACACCCAGTCACCATCACCATGAACCCATCACACTCACTCCGTCACCCACAACTTGATCCCCTCAAACTCTCTCGCTGCCACCCCGCCCTAGTCCCACTCACAACCTCACGATGACCCTGATCTCCTCACACTCAAGTCATCATTACCACACTGACATTCCTCACACTCACTCTTTTCGCATCACCCCGAGCCGATCACAAAAATCTGTCACTGTCACCCTGGCACCCTCACACTACTCCATGACCTTCACTCAGACCCCCTCACACTCACGCTAAAACAGATACCCTGACCCACTCGCACTCATTCACGCACCACAACCCTCATATCACACTCACTCCATCACGGTCACACTGACTTCATCACACTCACTCTTTCACAATCAGAATGACTCCCTCACGCATTTTCGTCAGTTTCACGCTGGCCAATCACATTCATTCAGTCACTGTCAACCTGATCCCCTAACACTTACTTCATCACGGTCAACCTTACACTCTTACACTCACTCAGTCCCCATCACTTGAATACCTCTCACTCTCTCCATCAACATCACTCTGACCTGTTCACTCTCCATCACCTCACACTCACTCGGTCATGGGCAACCTAACCCCCTCTCACTCACTCCATCACCATCACCCGGACGTTCTCACACTCCCTCCATTACTGTCACAACGACCTCCTCACATTCACTCCATCAGTTTCACACTTACGTCAATGCAGTCACTCCGTCACCGAGAAAATGTATGTGATGAGGTCAGTGTGATGGAAACAAGAGTGAGTGTGAGGACGTGAGGGTGATGGTGACAGTGAGTGTGAGCTGGTCAGTGTGACAGTGATGGAGGAGTGTGATTGGTCAGCACGACTGTCGCGAAATGAGAGTGAGTGGGTTAGGGTGACGTTGAGATTTTTAGTATGCGGGAGTGAGGTTGGCGTTGAGGGAGTGAATGTGAGGAAGTGATGAAGAAATTGCTGGAGTGACTATGAGGAGGTCAGTGTATTGGTGACGCAGTAAGTGTGAGCGGGTCATAGTGACGTTGACAAAGTCAGTCTGAGTGGGAGAGAGTGACGGTGATGGAGTAAGTGCAAGTAGGTCGGGATAAAAGTGATGAAGTGAATGTGATAAGTCAGGTTAATGGTGAAGGAGTGTATGTGAGGGTGTTGGGGTGGCAGTGACGAATACAGTATGAGACCATCAGTCTCAAGGTGATGCAGAGACTTTGAAGTCATGGTTTCAGTGGTGTAGTGACTGTGAAGGGGTCAGGCTGATGCCAACAGAGTGAGTTTGAGGACCTGAGGCTGATGGTGACAGAGTGAGTGAGAGAAGGTCAGTGTGGTGGTAGTAACAGTGGAGTAACAGTGGAGTAACAGTGAGCGGTTCAGTGTGATAGTAATGGAGTGAGTGCGATTTGTTCAGAGTTGATGGTGACTGAGTGAGTGTGAGATGTAAGTGTCACCGTGATGAAGCCAGTGTGAGGGGAACAGGGGAACAGTGATGGAATTAGTGTGAGGGGGTCAGGGTGAGAGTGACAAAAATGTGTGAGTGGGTAAGTTTGATGGTGAATCAGTGAGCGCGATGGAGTGAATGCGAGGGGTCAGCTTAATAGTGAGGGAGTGAGTGCGAGGATATCTGGGTGACAGTGACGAAGGGAGTGTGAAACGGTCAGTGTGATGATGATGGAAAGAGTTTGAGACGGTCATGGTTACAGTGGTTTACTGTCTGTGAAGGGGTCTGCCTGAAGGTGGCAGAGTAGTTTGAGGGTGTCAGAGTGACAGTTATGGAGTGTGTGTGAGGCATTCAGGGTGAATATTACGGAGTGAGTGTGGGGAAGTCAGCGTCACGGTTATGGAGTGAGTGTGAGAGCGTCAGAGTAAGGGTGATGGAGTGAGGGTGAGGGGGTTCAGCGAGATGGTGAGAGATAAATGTGAGAGTGTCAGTGATGGAGTGGGTGAGAGGAGTTCAAGATGAATGTGATGGAGTAACTGTGGGGAATTCCGCGTCACTGTGATGGAGTGAGTGTGAGAGGATCAGGTGATGGTGATGGTGTGAGTGAGAGGGAGTTAGGGTGACCATGACCGAGTGAGTGTGAGGTGGTCAGAGTGATGGTGACAGAGTGAATCTGAGGGTGTCAGGATGGCAGTTATTGAGAGGGGCAGAGGCGTTCAGGATGAATGTGACTGAGTGAGTGTGGGGAAGTATGCGTCACGGTGATGGAGTGAGTGTGAGAGCGTCAGGGTGATGGTGATGGTGTGAGTGAGAGGGAGTTAGGGTGACCATGACCGAGTGATGAATACAATATGAGATCAACAGGTTAACAGTGATGGAGAGAGTTTGACAGAGTCATGGATTCAGTGGAGTAATGACTGTGAAGGGGTCAGGCTGATGGCGACAAAGTGAATGTGAGGACATGAAGCTAATTGTGACAGAGTGAGTGTGAGAAGGTCAGTGTGGTAGTGATAGGGGAGTGTGAGGAGGTCACTGTAATGGTGACGGGTGACTGTGTGGACGTCAGTGTGGCAGTGATGGACTGAATGTGAGGAGGTCATTGTGACAGTGATGGAGGAAGTGTGAGAGCGTCAGAGTGATGGTGATGGAGCGACGGAGAGGGAGATAGGTTGACTATGTACGAGTGAGTGTGAGGTGGGCGGAGTGCTGGTGACTGCGGGAATGTGAGGGAGCCAGAGTGACATTTATGTAGTGGGTGAGAGGCGTGAAGAATAAATGTGATGGAGTGAGAGTGGGGAAGGTCTGCGTCACGGTGATGGTATGTGCATGAGAGTGTTATGATGATGGTGATGGTGTGAGTGAAAGAGAGTTAGTGTAACCATGACCGAGTGAATGTGAGGGGGTGAGGTTGACAGTGACGGAGTGAGTGTGAGGGTGTCAACGTGATTGTGATGGAGTGAATGTAAGTGAGCCAGGGCGACGATGATGGAGTGAGAGTGAGCGGGTCAGAGTGATGATGACTGAGTGAGTGTGAGAGTGTAACGTTGACCGTGAGGAAGTAAGTGTGAGGGGTTCAGGCTGACAGTGATGAAATGAGTATGAGGACGCCAGGGTGAAAATGACGGATTTTTGTGAGTAGGTCGAGGTGATGCTGAGAGAGTGAGTGTGAGGCGTACCAGGGTGGTGGTGATGGCGTGAGTGTGAAGAGGTCAAGGTCATGGGGAGAGTGTGAGTCGGAGTCGGGCAGGGTGACAGCGAGCAAGTTTGAGGGAATCAAATTATAGGCGACACCGTGAGTGTCATGAGTTCATGGTGATGGTGACTGCGTGTGATCGAGAAATAGTGAAATTGATGCATTGAGTGCAAGGGGTCAGTTTAATGAGTGTCAGGTGGTCAGAGAGACGGTGATGACGTGAGTGTGCGGGCGTCAGAGTGACAGTGACGGAATTAGTGTGAGTAGTTCAGGGCGCAAATGATGGAGCGAGTGTGAGGGTGTCAGGCTGGGAGTGACGAATACAGTGTGAGGCGGTCAGTTTGACAATGATGGAGAGATTTGAAAGGGTCATGATTACAGTGGTGTATCACTGTGAAGGGGTCAGGTTGATGGTCACAGAGTGAGCGTGAGGACACGAGGCTGATTGTGACAGAGGAGTGTGAGGAGGTCAGTGTGGTGGTGATAAGGGAGTGCTAGGGGATCACTGTAACGGTGACGGAGTGACTGTGTGGACATCAACTCTCCACCGCTGTCATCCTGACACCCTCACATCCCACCTCTCAACATTTTTCTGACCCCCTCAATCTCACTCCATCACCGTCACCCTGGCGCACTTACATTCACTCATTCGCAATCCCCACACTCACTCCATCATATAACCCTGGACGCCTCTCACACACTCCATCACTGTAACCCTGAAACCCTCACAATCCCCTGTCACCAGCAGCCTGACCCCTTCACAGTCACTAAACCATTTGCAATCAATACCATCTCAAACTCTTTCCATCACCATAACATAGGTCGTTTCACACTCTCTTCATCATTGTCACCCTGACATTCTCATGCTCACTCTCTCACCATTAACCTGACCACTCACGCTCACTCGATCATTTTCACCCTGACCTACTCGCACTTATTCCATCACCGCCACTCTGTACCCCTCAGACTGACTCTGTCAACGTCACCCTGACCCCCTCACACTAACTGTATCAACATGACACTAAGCTCCTTATGCTCACTTCAGCAATTTCTTCATCACCTCCTCACACTAACACCTTCACCGTCAACCGCACCCCCTCCTACTCTTACTGTCACCGTCACCCTGACACCCTGACACTCAGTCAGTGACTATCATGCTGACCCCCTCACACGCTCTCATCACCATCACACTGGCCACCTCATACTCTCTCCATCACCGTCACAAAAACCTCTTCATACTTCCTCCATCACCGTCACACTGACCTCCTCAAATTCACTCCATCAGTGTCACACTGACTTATTCACAGTCATTCCATCACCGTCACCCTGACCCCCTCACACTCCCTCCATCACGACCACACTGACCTCCTCACACTCAGTCTGTCACCATCAGCGTCACGTCCTCACACTCACTCTGTCACCATCAGCCTGACCCCTTCACAGTCACTAAAGCACTGTAAACATGACCCTCCCAAACTCTCTCCATCACCGTCAAACTGACCACCTCACAGTCATTAAACTGACCTCTTACACTCAATCCATCAATATTACGTTTACCCCATCACACGCAGTCACCATCACCATGAACCCATCACAGTCACTCCGTCACCCGCAACTTGAACCCCTCATCCCTGTCACCCTGCCGAACTCCCACTCTCACCCTCACCATGACACCAACCTTCTCACACTCACGCCATCAACATCACCCTGACAGTCCTCACAATCCCTCCCTGAGCATGAAAACCGATTCGCTCAGAAAAATCCACCATTGTCACCCAGGCACCCTTACACTACTCCATGACCGTCACTCAGACATCCTCACTCTCACGCCAAAACAGTTTCCCTGACCCACTCACCATCACTCCATCACCATCACGCTCACTCCCCCGGTTACACTGCCACTGATAAGCTCACTCCCCCAGACATTCTCCCACATCATATTCACTGCACCACACACTTCCTCACTTTCTAGCTCACTTCCCAACACACACCCTCACCATTACGCACGTATACTTGCATACTGCACAACCTTCACACTCACTCCACAGCACACACAAGGACTGCCACGCATACTCCCCCAGCATCTCACAACATCATGCTCAATCCCCGGAAAATCTTCCACTGTTATGCTCTCTCCCTTGCACAGTGGTCCACTGTTATACTCACTCGCCTGCCATCACACTCACTGCAAAATACGCACCCTCACCATCATACACACAACCCCGCACACTCTGACACTGTCATGCTCATTCCGCTGTGCAACTCTCCTTTCATTATAGTCACGCTGCACAAAAACCTCCAAAGTCAAGGGCACTGTTACACTGACTCCCTCACTGTCATCCTTAATGTTATGCATATTCCCCTACCAGCACGCTCACTGTCCTGCACAAAACCCCACTGTCACGCTCAATCTCCTGTACACTCGCTACCGTCATGAACACTCCCTCATATACCCACCCACTTCATGACCATACTCCCACATGTACCACCAACATCTAGATCACTCTCCTGTGAAGTCATCTTCACGCCGACTTCCTCCCCATACACACCCACTGAAATGTTCACTATCCCGAACAACCCCATCATCATAGTCACTCATCCAATCTTTCCCCTACCGTCGTCGTGCTCAATTTCCTGCACACACCGCGAAAATCACATTCACTCATCTCCCATATACACACCATTACCAGAATTACTCCAGCACACACACACACACACCCATGCACACCATCCAAATCGCCCACACTCCTGCGTACATACCCCCATCATCACTCTCACTCCTCGGCACATTTTCTCACCGTCGCTATCACTCCTTGGCACACTCCAATACTGACACGCTTCCTCGGTAGCTTACACTCAGTCCTCCACCGTCATGCACATCATTACACTTATTCCTCTGCACACTTCCCTGCCATCACGCTCACTCCCCGTCATACACCACAATCATCACGCTCGCTCCCCTGTCCACTCTTTACTGTTACAGTCACTCTATCGCTCACTGGGCTACAGTCACACTCACACCTCTCCACTGAGACACACACTCCGCCACCATCATTCTCACTCAACTGCACAAACCTCCACCATCGTGCTCACTTCCCACAAACTCCCACACCGTCACAATCACTCTCCCAGACACTCTCCCATCGCTACCTTTACACTCCCGCAGATTCCCCCACCATCACCCTCACAACCCTGACACAATCCCCTTCTATCACGCTGTCTTACGTGCACTCTCCTAAAATGTCATGATCACTCCCCTGCACATTCCCTACCATCACGTTCAGTTGCCCGACACGCTTTCCCCACAGTTACCCTCGCACATTCCGCCACCAACACGCACACTCCCCTGCACACTCCCCCATCCTAACGCTCCTTCCGTGCAAAATGGACAACTATCACAGTCACTCTCCCAGTGACACGCTCACTTCGCTGCACACACTCCAACTAACATGCTGACTCCCCTACATTATTCGGTCAAAAACAATGACTGCAGATGCTGGAAACCAGATTCTGGATTAGTGGTGCAGGAAAAACACAGCAGTTCAGGCAGCATTCGAGGAGCATTAAAACTGACGTTTCGGGCAAAAGCCCTTCATCTGGAATATAGAGAAGTGGATAGAGGAGTGAGTTGAGCGTGACAGCGGGATTGCACAAGTGTTTGAGTCATATGGTGGAGGAGAGTGCGGGCGAGGGTACATTACGGTGCGGTAGAGTGTTGGGGAGTGTGCGAGGTGGTGTGGGAGAGTATACGGAAGTTTGCCTGACAATGTGGGAGTGGGCGAGAGATTGAATGTGATGGTCATGGATTTGCGGCTGTGCAAACGTGAAGGTGGATCTGTATTCTTGATGAAGGGGTTTTGCCCAAAACGTCGATTTTACTGCTCATCGGATGCTGCCTGAACTGCTGTGCTTTTCCAACACCACTAATCCAGAATCCCCTTCACTATTCCCCACCGTCACTCTGACTCCCCAGCACACTTATCCCGACACACTCACTCCACACCTCACTCCCCCGCCGTTACTCACACTGGCCATGAAATCCCCCAATGTTGCGCTCACTCTTCCACATATTCCAAAACTGACACATTCAACTTCTGCACACTCCTCCACCGTCACTCGAACTCCCCTGCTCTCACCGCACAATCATGCTCATTCCCCCACACGTACCTCCACCGGCATACTCACTCCAAATCACACTCAACCACCATCATTCCTCCTCCTTCGCACACTACCCCTCCATCATGCTGTCTCCCCACTCGAGTCCTATATTGTCACGTTCTCTCGCCCACACACACTCCAACTCCTACATTCACTCCAATGCACAATTGTCCAATGATATAGTCACTCCCCCACTGTCTCACGCACTCCCCCGCACACAACAACCATCACACTCCATCCCCCACACGCTACCCCACCATCATGTGCAAATCCCCACAGGCTACTACACAGTCATGCTCATACCCCTGCAAACACACCTCCCGTCACTTCCACTCCTCTGCCGAGTCCCCCAACATCACACAGTCTCCGTCACACATTCCCCACCGTCAGCTTCACTACCCATTGTCATTCTCACTCCTCCATAATATCCCACCGTCGCGCTCATTCCCAACACATAGCACCACTGTCACACTCACTCCTCCACAAAATCTCCACTGCCATGTTCTCTTCCCAGACAGTACCTCGCTGTCATGCTCATTCCCCCACACATTCGCATAACGTCATGCTCATTCCCTGCACTCAAGACCACAAACACCCTCACTCCCGTGGACACTAGACCACCACCAGGCTCACTGCCCCACCCATTCCTCCAACTTCAACCTCCCCCCCTGTTCAATACCCGAACGTTATGGTTGCTCTCAAGCACACAGTCCCACAACCACAATCATCACTCCGTACCGTTACGCTCACTCCACTACTTTCTCTGCACCGTCAGGCTAACTGCCCCATAGATTCCCCTGCTGTTTTGCTCACTCACGCGTAAACTCTTCCCTGTCAATTCCCTTCTTCACACAATCCTCCAATGTCACACTCGCTCCCCGCTCACTGTCCACTATTAGACTCCCGTCCCTGCAAACTCACCTGCCATCACTCTCACTCCTCCACAGAGACACCCAACATCACGCATACTCTGTCACACATTCCCCACCATCAAGCACCCTCTCACACAGATTACAGTACTGTCACGCTCACTATCCTCAAACACTCCCAGTGTCACACTCACTTATCCGAATACTCCCCCACCCCATCACACCCTCTCCTGCAAACGATTTCACCACCGCACTCACTCCCGCACACACTCCTCCACAATCAGTTTCCCTTCCTGACACAATCGTTCAGTCTTAATAACTCCCCCACACACTACTAACCATCACACTCACTCATTCATATTTTACCCAACGTCACACTCACTCCCCCCACTCAATGCACCACTGTACTTTCACTCTCTCTCCCTGACGCACCTATCTCGCCGTTATGCCCACTCCACACACACTCTCCCACTGTCACTTCCACTCCCCATACACTCCCAAAAGTTTCCCTCACTCCCACGCACATGCTCACTCCCCAACAGACCAAACCATTGTCACACTCACTGCCCTGCAAACCCCGCCACTGTCATACTCAATGTGCCATACACTCTGCCACCATGGCGCTGACTCCCCAGCACAATTACCTACCATTTTTCTCACGTGCCCGCACACCGCGTCTCCGTCACTCTCACTGCCCTGCACACTCTCCCCCAACGTCACTCTCACCTCTCCTGCACACTTCCCCACTGTCACTCTCACTCCCATGCATAGTCCCCAACTGTAACGGTTACTCCACCGGATACTTCGCCACCGTCATGCTCAGTTCCACTACACGCTCCACTACCGCCACTGTCTCTCCCCCACGCACACCCCCACTATCACTTTCACTTGCCCATACACTCTGCCAATGTTACGCTCTCTCCCCAGCACAATCCCCCACTGTCAGCTTCATTTCCACAGACTCTTGTCTAACGTCACCAACTGTCCACTGCACACTCTGTTACCGTCACGTCTCACAGTCCGGCATACTACTCCACCCGCATCCTCTAAATCCCGCACACTACCAACCATCACAACTACGCCCCATCTGCGTTGTCCATCGTCACGCTCACTCCAACGAACGTTCCCGTACAATCATCGCCTCTCCACTACACACACCCCAGCATCACAGACACTCCCCAACACATTCCCCGAGTGCAACTAATCACGCTTACTACCCCACAAACTCGTCACCATCACTCTCAAGCCCCCACTGACTCCATTACCATCATGCTCACAACCCCACACACTCCCCCACTGTCACACTCACTTCCACACACTCTCCCCCACCGTCACGTTCACACTGCCACTCACTTCCTCAAACACATGCTCAATCTCCTGCTCACCACCCACCATCACGCCTAGTCCCCCACATAGCCCCTGCTGTGGCATTCACTCCCCACCGTTATGCTCAAACCGCCTCTCAATTCACCAACTTCATGTTCACTCCCCCACTGTTACTCTCACTCCCACATACACACCCACAATCACACTCGCAACCGCCGCACAGTTTGGCACAGTGAACCTCACTCCCCCACACACTGCCCACCATCATACCCGCTCATCCCCACACTCACCCACCGTGACCCCCACTGCCCTGCATTATACTGTCACTCTCGCAAACCAGTTCACGACCCCAATGTGTCACTCACTCCTCAACACGCTCCCACATCGGAACACTCAACAACTCAGACACATCTCTTCCATTACACCCACTCTCAAGCAGCCTCCCCGACCATCGCACTCACTCCCCTGCACACTACCCATCACTACACTCACTGCCTACACACACACTCACCATCACACATTACCGGTACACAGTTTCCCACAGTGAAAGTCACTCCCCCACACACTGTCCCACCATCATACTCACAACACCATCACACTAACACACCGTCACCCCTGCTGCCCTGCATCAAACTGTCACTCTGACAAACCTGTACATTACCCCAATGTGGCAGTCACTCTCCAACACTCTCCCCACCACAGCACCCACTGCCGGCGGCACACCACGACTGTCACATGCACTCTCGCACGCCACCCCCCACAATCACACTCACTCCCCTGCTCACTCTGCACCACCACACTCACGTTGACACAGTCCCCATCATCACACTTGCATCCACCGTACTCACCCCCCACTGTTACTTCCACTCTCCTGCATTCCCCCCACCCTCACTCTCGCTTGCCAACTCATTCTGCCACCATCACTGTCACTACCTGCGGATTGCACCACCGTCACTCTCACTTCCTCACACACTCTGCCACTATCATTGTATGTCCCCTGCACAACCTCCCACCACGATGCTCACTCCCGTGCTTATCCCCCACCATCAGACCCTCTTCCGCAGTCTCTCATCCACAACATCCCTCACACTCATCACCATCATACTCAGTCCGATGCACAATACCCCATAGTTACTTTCACTACCATGCACAATGCCCAGTAATCACTCTCAACCCTCACACACTCGCCCACTATCACACTGTCTCCCTTGCACAGTCCCCGTACATCAGCCCCACTCCCCGCATACTCACCCACTATCACGCTCACTTTCCATCACACACTCCTACCATCACGCTCACTCCCCATCACAGTACCACACGATCGCTCACACTACCCACTACTGGCAGTCTTCACACTGCCCACTTCTGGCAGTCTCAATTCTCCTGTCATTTCATCACCGTCGTGCTCACCCCTTCGCACTCTCGCCCACTACCTCGCACACTCAACTCGCATTCCCCCACCGTCATGTTCAATCACCCAAACCCTCTCCCACCGTCATACTACCTCGTCTGCACACGCCCCGACTGTCACCCTCATTCCCCTGCACAATCCACAACAATCACCCTCATTCGCCGGCATGCTCGCCCACCATCTGACTCACTACCCTGCTCAATCTCCCACCGTCATACTTCCTCTCATGCATACCCACCATCACGCCACTCCACCGGGCACTTACTCTAACTGTTACACTCGTTCGCCCACATTAGACCACAACGTCATATTCACTCCCGAGTACACTGACCCACCTTCACGTTCACTTGCTCAGACACTCGCCCAATGACTCACCCATTCCTCCACACTCTCCCCAACTCTAACTCCCACTTGCAAGCATACTCCCACATAGTCTCAGTAACTCCCCCTTAAGCTTCCCCACACTCACACTCACTCGCTGGGCACTCGCCCACTGTCACAATAAACCCCTGGAAACTACACAACCATCACACTGACTCCCTAACACACTCACTGAATGTCACGCTCACACTCCCCCACTCTCGTGCTCAGTCGCATGCACACTTCCACACCATCACGCTCACTCCCGCACACATTTAACCACTGTCACACTCATTACCACGCGCAACCCCCCATCATCACTCTCACTACTCTGCCACGCTCACAGGACTGCATACTCTCCCACTGTCATGAAACCATCCCTGCACCCTTTCGTTTGGTCCCCTGCACCAACCCCGCCGTCACACTCACCCACTCACAATAGAAACCCACACACTCACCCCATCATACTCCCGCACCTTCATGCTCACTCACTCGTATCCACACCACCACCACACACACTCCCTAACATGCTCCAGCAGTGTTGCACTCAAGCCCACACACACTTCACCACTGACAATCTCATACCAAAACTCACTTCCCCAAACTCATGCTCACTGCCCCTCACATTCC
Organism: Chiloscyllium plagiosum; assembly: GCF_037043375.1. Classification (NCBI taxonomy): domain Eukaryota; kingdom Metazoa; phylum Chordata; class Chondrichthyes; order Orectolobiformes; family Hemiscylliidae; genus Chiloscyllium; species Chiloscyllium plagiosum. The sequence continues at coordinate 60,004,917 of NW_028270177.1, read as the reverse complement.
ACCACTGTCACTCTCACACTCTGCACACTTCCCCACCATCATGTACATATCCACCGTTACTCTCATTCCGCCGCACACTCCCCCAATGTCGGACTCACTTCCCTGCACACTCTCCCACTCTCACACACACCTCCTCGCACACTCTCACACCGTCATGATCACTGCCTGGCACAAGCCCCCACCGTAATCCCCGCTCCCCTGCACGCTCCACACTGACAAATGTACTCCCCTCGCACGTCCCCACCGTCAATCCCACTCCCCGCTCAGTCCCTCAGTGTCACACACACCACTGAACTCACTCCCCTGCGCACGACCAAACTGTCACATTAAACACCCCATCCTCCACACCATCATGCTCACTGCCCGCACATCAACTCACTGTCGCAATGTCTCCCACACACAGAAGCCCACCATCACGCCCACTCTCCTAGGCACTCCCGGAATGTAATGCTTACTCCCATGCTCACTTCCCCACAGTTACGGTCACTGTCTCACACACTATTTCAATATTGCACTCACTTTCATCCACAAATACCCACGGTAAATCTCATCTGCTCACATACTAGGGCACCAAAACACTCACTCCCCCACACACTAACCCACCGTCACACTCACTCCACCGCACTCACCCCCACCATCACACACATCTCCTGCACACTCCTCCACCGTCATACACATCTCCTGCACACTCCCCAATTCGCACCAGTACTCTCTCGCACACCAACCAACATCCGATTCACTCTCCTGCTCTCCACCCCACTGTCACACTCATTCTCCTGCACACTCTTCCAGACTCATGCTGACGCCTGCTTCATACTATTGCACCGACATGCTCACTGGCCGCACTCTCCCCACCACCACACTCACTTTTCCATACCAAACTCACTATCATGCTCACACCACACACTCTCCCACTGTCACGCTCACACATCCACACACTCCTCCACCATCACGCTCACTCCCTCACACACTCTCCCACTGTCACATTTAGACACTCACACTCTCCCGCGTGTCGAACTCACCCCCCTGCACGCACTCCCACTATCATAATAACACGCCTGCCCACACCAACATCATTCTCAGTCCCCACGTATCACCCCACTGTCACATTCACTCTCGCACACACATCTTCAAATTCGTCCTCATCCCCCACACATTCCCCCAGCGACACGCTCACTCCCTTGCACACTCCCACTGTCATACTCATGCTTCCACACTTTCCCACGCTGCCATGCTCACTCACCCACATCACACTAATGTTGCAATCACTACACCGCACGCTCCTCACCGTCACACTGACTGCTTTTCACACTGCCCCACCGTCTTGCTGACACCCCTGCACAGTCCCCTACCATCATTTCACTCTCTCGCACACTTCCCGCCATCATGCTCACACCACTGTTACACTCACTCCACCGCACAGTGCCTACTATCGAGGGCCACCTCCACACACTTCCCATCATCATGTTGACTCACCCACACACACCTCACCATTATGCTCACTTTCGCGTTCACTCCCTCCATTTTCACGCTTAATCCTCTGCATACTCCACTACTATCTCATTAACTCCGCTGCACACTTCCCACTGTCAGGCTAACTACACTGCACACCACCCCACCATCAGGCTCACTCTACTGCACTACTCCACAACTTAATGCTAACTCCCCTGCAACCTCCCTCACTGTCATACTCACTGCCCTGCTCTCTTAACCCTTCTGACGCTCTCTCCAGCGCACAGTCCTTCTCTTTCATGCTCACTGTCCTGCAGACTCCCCCGCAATCTTGCTCACTCCCTGCAAACTTAACTTCCATCATGCTCACTCCACCGCACACTTCCCCACAGTCACACATACGCCCCCACCGTCAATCTCAGCGCCTCACACAAACCCTCACCATCATGGACACTCCGCTGAATAAACCCTACTGTTACTCTCACCCGCCCATTCACTCAATCACTGTCACTCTCACTCCCCTCCACACTCTCCAAATGTCACGCTCATGCCCCCGCATTCTCCCAAACACTCATGCTCACTGCCATGACATTACCGCACTGTGCTTCCCTGTCACACACAGTCACCCACACACTGCCCCACCGTCACGTTCACTTCCCCGCACAATTTGGAGTGGGGAAATCCAGAGGTGAAAGCAAGGACAGAGGGAATTAAACCCAACTCCTGACCTATGGGCCCGGTGCCCAGCCCTTCTTTGAAATCCAGGACTTGGGGCTGAGTCGGTCTCTCCAGCTCATCTCCTTCAATACAAAGACAAACAATATTTGTTCACTCTGCTGTGTGGCACATTTTAATGAACATTTTTACTTTTAACAATTTGAAGATATTGATACAATGAATGGGATGGTGCCTTTTCTCACTGGCCCCTGAGTTGCGAGATACATTGAAATGTGTCCCTATAACACTCCGATGGGATAAGGTTGGACAAACCAGTGCTATCCTCAGTCCGTTACCATAGGGACTGACTGCTTCATCGCTGAAACATTGAATTGAAATGAGAAAATCCTGGGTGGATTGATTGATGAATGTATGTTATTAATTGATGAATTTGGGTAAAGGGATATTTCAGCACATTCACCAGCTGCTGTCTGAACTTAGTCTGGGTCACCACATAAATAATACTGTTTGTGCAGCAACTGAGGAGCTGAGCATGAATCCCAGTTCGCGCACAAAGTAATCTATATACACAGACCCATGCCCAATACCCCATATCCGTTTCCATATAGAAAACACAATTAACGTTGACCATAACAGGATGAAATTGGCCGAGATCGCAAACATTAAAATGATGGATTTTCTTCGGTTCCTCATTTCTGTGTCAGATTGAACGTCCCCATTGATTTGAGCGCGGAGTCTCCTGCGGACCCTGCTGGTCACTAAAATGTGTCTGACAGTGAAAACGTTGAGTAGAAGAATAGGACAAATGGGAGAGTCGGAGTCAAAATGTGATGGAGGAATTCGATTGCGGCCCAGACACGGGAGGATCGAACAGCGTATGTGATACCACAAAAAAAGGGGTGTTCCCCAGCATATATCGACTTGTGACCATAAAATACCAGAAAATGTTCTTTAAACAGCTGAGCACAGTCACTGTTCCCAGAACGACAGCCGCTGTTTTCTCATTGCAATATTTACTTTTCAGCTTCTGGCAACAAATGGCCACAAATCGATCAAAGGTGAAAGTGACGGTGAACCAGACAGAGCAGTCAGTGGCTGCATAAAGCAGAACAGCGTGGACATTGCACACGTGGATGGAGCGCCTCAGGAAATAAAACTCTTCCCTATAAACAATGGGAATGTGTCTCAGTATCAGGTCGAGGATAATGACCAGTAGATCCGCCACTGCCATAACCCACAGGTAACGTCTAACATATGGCGACAATCCACAATCTTTATAAAGCAGGACGCAGATCGTCATTACGTTAACTGTAAGGAAGGAAAAGGAACATCATACACTTCAGCCTTGAGGTAAAGTAACCAGTTTGATTGAGGACCCAGTGAGATTTTCAAGTATGTCATTGTATTCAGAGATTTAATAAAATAATTGGAGCTCAAGTAACCAATGGGAAGATCTGACTTACTGAACAAAATGTCATAAAACACAAGAATCCATTCCTCTCCAAACACAGAGAGACACACCTATAAGAACAGATGGTTTTTCAGAACATTCTCACACACTCGATCATTCGAGAGCAGACACAGGCCACTTCTTTCCATTTCCTAATACGGAACGTGAAAAGTTGCTCTCCCGAAGGATTCCAGTTCCTTGTAGACAAACAGTGTTTGGAAATTTCTATTTTTTTTTCCGCCAATTGTGGTCTATCCTGTGTCGTGAAAAAAATGTAAATGCAGGGAAAATGCATTCATCTCTTTAACTACCTGAGTGGACTTCGGAACAGTGGCACCACCTCCCGCGAACGGAATCTATTTCTTCGGGACCTAATCGCTTATTCAATTCACTGACGTCCGGCCGTTCACAAGTATTGTCTGGGATATAACTTTCAGGGGAATGTCGGGTAATGAATGTTGGGTACAGAATGTTCTGGAGAATGTCAGTTATAGAATGTTGGGTACAAAATGTTTTGGGGAATCTTCCGCGGCTGCACCGGCATCATTCCTCACCTTTTCCTTTACTATATCGATGACTGTATAAGCCCCACGTATCGTGAGGTGGTTGAACAGTTCATCAACTTCACAAACGCATTCCACTCGACCTCATGTTCGCCTGGATCATCTCAGACGCCTCCTTCCCCTTCCTGGACTATCTCGGACGCCTCCTTCCCTTTCATAGACGATTTTAGACACCACAGTAACCTTCACGGATCATCTCCAACACCTCCCTGCCCTTCCTGGACAATTTGTAACACCTCCTTTCCCTTCCAATACCATTTCAGACACCTCCTTACCCTTCTCAGACCATTTCGGACATCTCATTCCTCTTCCTGGGCAATATTGGACACATCCCTCCCCTTCCTGGACCAACTCAGACAGCGCACCGCCTTCTTGGACAATTCTGGACACATTTCCCCCCTTCCTCGACCTTTCCAACTCCATCTCAATCTCTAGCCATTGACTAACCACGGACACCCAATATAAGCCTACTGACTCCACAGCTATCTGGACGACACCACCTCCCATCCTAACTCCTCTGAAAACGCCATGTCTTTCTACCCAATTCCTCCACCTCCACAGCATTTGTTCCCAGGATTATCATTTCTTGCATAGAATATCCGAGATGGCCTCCTTTAACAGGGATTGAAATTTCCCACTGCACGTGGTTGATGATTCCCTCCAGTGCATCCTCTCCACTTACCGCACCTCCGCCCTGAAATGCCACCCTTCCAAACGCAGCAAGGAAATACTCCCCTCATCCTCAACTTCCATCCCACCTATCACTGTATACTTCACATTATCCTCCGCCAATTCAACCAACGACAAACAGACACCTACACGAGGTATTATTTTCCGTCCCACTTCCGAACAGTGTTCCAGAGATACCATTCCATCTACAACTCCCATGTCAGTTGCACGAGCCCCACCAGAACTCACCCCACTCCTGGCACCTTCCACTGACACAGCAGAAGGTAAAAAATCTGCGCCAACTCCTCTCACTCAGCTCCGTGAAATGCCCCAAACGATCCTTCCACTTCAAACAGAAGTTTATCTCCACCTCCACAAATGTAATCTACTGTATCCATTGTTCCCAATGTGGTCTCCTGTACATCGGAAAGACAGGACGCCAACTTGCGGATCATTTGAAAACATCTATGGGGCACATGCACCAACCAACGCCACCGACGCTTGGCTGAACAGTTGCACTCCCCCTTCCAATCCACCAAGGCCATTCAGGTCTTGATCCTCCTACATCACAATACTCTTACCACTCAAAGCCTGGAGAAAGAATGTCTCAACTTCCACCTTGGGACCCTGCCATCACACTGGATTAATATGAATGTCACCAGTTTCCTCCTTTCCCCTGCACATCCTTCTCCCATGACCAAGCCTCGAACTTGGAGCCACCCATCTTGACCTGTCCATCGACTTGCTCATTTATGTGGTCCACTCTCCACTCCAACCAATCACTTCTCCCCTTCCTCTTCTACCTTCGCATTATCCGCTACCTTCCCCAGTTCCATACCCACCCATTTTTTTCTCAACACCCCGCCCACAAGTCTCATTCCTGACAGAGGGTGTATGCTGGAAAGGTTGTTTCTCCTGCTCCTCGGATGCTTCCGGAACTGCTTTGCTTCTCCAGCAAAACACTCCCGGTCCGGAAACAGTATGAGAGTTTCATACACACACAATTAGATCTGATTGATGAGGTTTCATGAAGACTCAATACTATCCCTGATTACATCTTGTCGCAATAACAGGACAGACACCACGGTGAGGACACCGGGGGATAGGGTCAAGGAAGGAGCTACTCTGCATCCCCAAAATTGCTTCCAGAAACTGAGAAATATCACGGTTACAGTTCAAAGACAGTCAAGTAAATCACCTAATGATGGACATCTCCTGCCCTCCATATCAATCCTTCGCAATAACTCAGATCCCCTCGATTTTGGAAATGAATCGAAGTCAGCTTTGAGGGTGACAAGGACACAAAACGCTCTCTGGGTGGGGGACTTCAATGTCGATCACCAAGTGTGTCTCCACTGACACAGCCTCGAGAGGCCTCAAAGACTCAGCAACGAGACTGTGAGAAGTAAAGGAGGAACCAACAGGAGAGAAACATTCTCACCAAACTACTTGTCAGAGCTAGATCTGTCCCTAATATTGTCTGCAGGAGCAGCCAGCACATAGTCCTTGCAGAGGGAATCTCATCCTCATATTTAAGATACTGCTCACTATATTATGTGTTACTCGCACCTGTGAATCAAGGCATACCTCTGAAGGACCGATCAAATGCAAAGTGGGCATCCATGAGGAACTGTGGGCCGTGTGCAGCTGCAGCATCAATGGCCTTCATTCCATCATAAAGTCAGTATTCGGCTGTTCACTGATGATTCCAAAATGTTCAGCACCAGACACAACTAAATCAATACTGAAGAAGGTTATTCCACTTATCAATATTAAACAGGTAAACAATGTGGCCTTTCAACCATTGGGGACTGTTACTCAGCAATTGGTGCAGATCTTTAAATCTCTCATGTCTGTTCCATAGGAAAGTGTTGGGCTCTCTCAGCCTTTCTGATCTGCAACATAGGGATACGTGGAAGATTGGTTCCTGAGGCGGGAGCAGGGATAAATTAAGGAGAGATTTATCAGTTTAACACAAAATGTCGACTGCAGTGAGACAGTGAGCAATGCTGGGAGCACAGCTACTTGTAACTAAACCAACGTTTTAGTCAAATGGAACAAATATATTCTCACTATGTTGGGCAGTAAACTAAGTAATCAAGAGACGGTAGAGAATCGCGAATTGGACAAGCAATGAACAAAAATCTGACAGCAGCATTATAACGTAGGTAACCGTGAAATTTTGATTTTTTTCAGGAACACTAAAAGGGCTGTATATTACATCAATGGAGAGAGATTTTGATGTGGCTGTCTGGCGCTGGGGACTGGTAATGTGTTTTTAGTCGCGATTCAAATGGATAGCCTTTATCTGAGAGAGCATCATTTCCTTCCATGTAGCGACCCGAAGACGTTCTGATGGAAGAGGCTGCGGCTGCTGCCAGGACAGTTAGTTTTCACCAACATGACGTTCTGTGTATGGCTACACTGTAATATTAATGCAGTGAGAAACAGAGGGTCCAATCACAAGAATGAGAAAAACGCATTGTCACATCAGCTGATATGGATAATAATATCACATTGTCAATCCAGCAAAGAGAACCATTAGCCCAGAGGAGATTTCTTTCAGCTCCGAAACTGTGTGAATCAAGCTCTTCGGGATGCAAACCAGAAATCTGCCGAGTGCAGAAAACTATGCAGACCACAGCAGTGCGTTAATCTACAAACCCGGACAAGACAACTGTCCAACATGGCTACCTGTGCAGATTACAGCAGTGCATTCATCAAGAACACGGACTAGGTATCTGTCTAGTAGAGGGAGCTATGCAGACCACAGCAATGCATTGATCTAAACACCCGAACCAGATGACTGTCCAGCACCAGGAGCAATGCAGACCACAGCAATGCATTGAGCTACAAACGCAGCCTAGATACCTGTCTAGCGCTAGGAGATATGGAGTCCACAGCAGTTCATTGATCCATAAATCCGGATAAGGTGTCGGTCCAGCACCACAACAGTGCATTGTTCTGTAAACACGGACGAGGTATCTATTCAACACCAGAAGCTATACAGACCACAGTAGGACTTTCATCTGTCAACCCGAAATCGATATCTGACTCGCACGGGGGGCTATGCAGACCGCAGCAGGGTATTCATCTTTAACTCGGACTTAGGTATCTGTCCAGCACTGGGAGCTATTCAGACCACAGCAGTGCATTGATCTATAAAAGCAGACTAGATATCTGTCCAGCAGTGGGAACAGTGCAGACCACAGCAGTGCATTGAACGATAAACTCGGATTAGATATCTGTCCAACACTGGGAGCTATGCAGACTCCAGCAGTGCAACTATATCCAGGCCACTCTGAATGACGCACCCTGTAAGAGGTTCATGTGAATTTTATTTCATTTTCCTTAACTTTCAATGATTTGGATGCATGCTCCAAATTACAGTGAGAATGGATTGTACAATGCTGAATAAAACGCAATGGCAGCAAAGGGGTCAGCAACGGCCATGTTCATCTCCTTCTATTCGTAACTGAGGGACAGCATTGCAAGAAATTGGACAAAACAGCTCAAAGTCTCTAAGGCATTTTGTTTTGAAGAAAGAAGCAGCCGTGAACTGTCCTAAAGATTTTTGCAGAGTCATAATTTTCGAGCTGAAACTTCTCTTCTCTTCCCAAACTTCGTTTATCTGATTTGCATTCTGTTTTCTGTTTGCAAACTTTTAACATTTAATGCAGGAGATAAGTCTCAGACCGGAGGCGAGGCTCGAGACTTAAAGCACAGTGCAGTCTGGAGATGAGGCCGGGGGTGGTCTGTTGCCTGGGCCCAGTGTGGGCTGGAGACAGGGACCAGAGATGTCTGGAAACTGGGCTTGGTCTGATCTGGACACTGGGTTCGGCATGACCTTGATACTGGATCCAGCTTGGCTTGGAGACTGGGCCTGGTGCGGTATAAAGTCTGGGCTGGCAACACACTGGAGACTAGGCCCAACACGGTCTGGAGACAGTGCCTGGCATGCAGTGGAGTTTGGGCCTAGCACAGTCTGGAGACTGGAACTGGTGCAATCTGGAGACTAGGTCCAGCATGGTGTGAAGGCAGGTCCTAGCATGGTCTGCAGATTGGGCCTAGCACGGTCCGGAGATTCGGCTCGACATGGACTGGAGGCTGAGTCTGTTGTGGCCTGACATCTGGGCCCAGCGCAGCCTGGAGACTGGGCCCGACATGGTCTGGAGACTGGGCCCAGTGCGGACTGAGGCCGGGGTCGGTACAATCTGGAGGCTGGGTCTTGAGCAATCTGGGGACTAGGCTCACCACGGTCACGAGACTGGGACCGGAGCGACCTGGAGACTGGATCCAGCACAGCCTGGAGATTGGACCTGTCCCGGCCTGGAGACTGCGACCAGCGCAGCCTGGAGACTGGGCCCAGTGCAGTCTGACGACTGGGCCGTCTACAGTCTGGAGACTAGCCCTGTCGTGATCTGGAGACTTGGCCTGGTGTTGTCCAGAGATTCAGTGCTGGCCCAGACTGAGATCGAAAGGCCTGTATTTGGAGTTCGTTCATTTTTACCTGATTATTCTTCTGCTGGACCTTCATTTGTGGTTCTTTCAATTTTGCATACAATACTATACTATCTGTACCAAGATTTCTTGCACCTGACCTGGCGCCATAAACAAAAAATATTGCAATCTTTTCACTGCACACATTATAATGCACGTGACAATGAAGGCAATTCAATTGAAACGTGTGAGAGTGACTGTCTTTGATGCCTTTTCCAAACAATGCTGCAGTGTCATGGGTCGTCCAAGAGAGGGTGGAATTACGTCACTTCAAAAGCCAGACGGAACAGACAGGCAAAGAGAGATTGAGGGAGCGAGAAGGGACATTTTGGTTGCCCACTTCAATGGATTCACTCCCAAAACAACAGAATTGCAAATGTTCAGGGAAGCAAAGTTACACGCACTGCAGTAATACACTAACAGCCACACACACACACACACACACACATACACACCAATAAATATACAGGTATTTGGCTACATTTGGCCCCTCAAGCCTACATTTACAATCAGTAAGACCATGGCTGACGTGATCTCGGCTGCAAAGTTATTTTCTCTTGGGAAATAGGGCAGGGCAAGGGACTGGGCTGTTAGAGTGAGGGCACATTAGGACCAGTGACCATAAATCTATTTGTTCTGGAAATGGATAATCCTGGTCCACAAATTAAACGTTATGAATTGGGGTTAGATTCATTGTGATGCTACGAGGCAGGAACTTTAAAAACATGATTGGGAGAAGCTGGTCGCAAGTAAAAGGACGTCAGGCAAATGGGAGGCTTTCAAAAGCGAAATAGAGTTCAGGAAGAACATTTTCTTGTCAGTGTGAAAAGTAATGCTAGCACGAGGAGAGGCAGCTCCAATCAAGTGAAACCCTCGAACATACAGTGCATAGGAGTACACATACCGGGGAAATGATGAGGGCAAAAAGGGGGCATGAGATAGCTTTGGCAGATAAGGTTAAGGAAAATGGAAAGATATTCTATAAGTAGATTAAGGGCAAAAAATAAATTCGTTCGAAAATATGACGCCGTCCAAATCAAACAGCCATTTCTGTGTGGTTCCACAATGGACGGATTCCATTTATTAGCTTTATTGTCACATGTATTCGCAAGAAGACAAGTCGCCACATGTGACGCAATCTTATGTGACAAGTTCCACTCCCACTTCACACCCCCCCCCCAACCTACAGAATCTTGATACAATGCTGGAAAAATACAGGAACATTGTTGCCAGTTCAAGAACAGTTCATAAGCGCCTGGACAAACAGGGCCCACAGTCCTCAGAAGGACTCGGCCTCCCCCACTCCACTGCCTTAGAGACTGTTCCTGCTCGATGGGTGAGATCCCACTCTGGGGAAATAAACGCTTCTAGCTATCCACGTTGTTTCGACCTCTCATGATTGTGAAGATCTTAATCAGGTCTTCCCAACCTCAATCTTTCTAATGAGAATAATCTTAATCTACTCAATCTCTCTTCATAGCTAGCGCCCTCCACGACAAGCAACATCCCGGTGTACCTTCTCTGCACCGTATTGGAAGCATCCAATTCCTTCTGGTGACCGGAACTGTACGTTGTATTCCAAGTCCGGCCGAACCAAAATCCAATTAAACTGTAACAAGAACTGCCAACTCTTGTACCAATGCCCTGTTCAGTGTAGGAAGGCTTTCTGTATGCCTTCTTGACCACTTTACTGAGCTGCGTTGCCACCTTCAGAGAACAATAGACTTGAACACCCATGTCTCTCTGTACGTTAATTTTCACCAGGACCTTTCCATTTACTGTATAGTTCGCTCCTGAACTGGATCTTCCAAAATGCATTAACTCGCATTTGCCATGATTGGACTCCATCTGCTTTTTTTCTGCCCATCTTCTGTATTCTGCTGTGTTCTCTGATAATCCCCTTCACTACCTGCTACTCTACCAGTCTAAGTGCTATCTGAAAATTTGTAGTGGTCCCAGCACGTATCCCTGTGCAACACAACTGGTGATAGGTCCCCATTTTGAGAAACACATTTCCACTTCTACTCTGCTTCCTGTTGCCAAAAATGTTATTTATCACAATTGCTTCAACATCCTAGATCCCATGCAATTTCACTTTCTCCATCAGCCTACCATGGTGAAATTTATCAAACGCCTTACTAAAGTCCATCTGAAGCCCTGTCGCCATCATTCAACTCTGCCACCTCCTCAAATAATTCCATTGAGTGTTAAATAAGCTTACCACAGTGTAAGAAAGAAATCCTTGAAGGGGACAAAAGGCAAAAGCTCCGGTGATTTTATTGTTGTAACGTGGACCGCACAATATCAGAGTGTGGGTGGTGCAGGAGAAAGCCAGGTGGAGCACAGTTAAGATACTTGCACTTTAACCGATTTGCTCCTGCTCTGTCCCTCTTACCTGATCAAAACACTCTCAAACAAAGGAATTTCCGCTTTCTGCTTTGTATCCTTTGATCCCTTGTGCTTCAAGTTGTGCCTCTGTGAAATCGTGAAGGCACAATCTGGGAAGATTTCCCAATAAGGCTCCTGCAATGCTTCCGTTGCCTGACTCTGTACTGGCATTTTAAATACAGTAGGCAGCATGCCAACCGATTAATCAGCTACATAATTTGCAAGGACAAATTGCATCGCTGGTACTGAGAGTTTGCCCAGGACTCGAACCACAAATTCTCCCCTCTTCTCTGGACATTCTAGCCTCACTTTATTTAGCTAAGCAATTTCCCGACCATGAATTTTTGTTACCAGTACCTTTTCTGGCAATATTCCCTCAGGAGTAAAGATCTCGTCATCCTTCTGCATCACAGATTAAGAGGATCCGTTTTCCCTTAATATTGTAATCTCTTTATCTGCTACTCCTGGCTTATTTGAATAAACTTGACTGACCTTGCACTTCGTCCTCAATCAACCTCTGATTCAGCTTTCGAGCTTCCATTGGGCTTTCTGTTATTTTGAACTGAAAAATGTGTTCCTGGAAAAAACTCAGCAGGTCAGGCAGCATCCAAGGAGCAGGAGAATCGACGTTTCGGGCATAAGCCTTCTTCAGGAATGAGGAGAGTGCGCCAAGCAGGTTAAGATAAAAGGAACGGAGGAGGGACATGGGGGAGGAGCGTTGGGAATGCGATCGGTGGAAGGAGGTTAAGGTGAGGATGATAGGCCGGAGAGGGGGTGGGGCGGAGAGGTCGGGAAGAAGATTGCAGGTCAAGAAGGCGGTGCTGAGTCCGAGGGTTGGGACTGAGATAAGGTGGGCGGAGGGGATATGAGAAAACTGGAGAAATCTGCATTCCTCCCTTGTGGTTGGAGGGTTCCTAGGCGGAAGATGAGGCGATCTTCCTCCAGGCGTCGTGTTGTCATGGTCTGGCGATGGAGGAGGCCAAGGACCTAAATGTCCTTGGCGGAGTGAGAGGGCGAGATAAAATATTCAGCTACGGGGTTGTTGGGTTGGTTGGTGCGGGTGTCCCAGACGTGTTCACTGAAAAGTTCTGCAAGTTGGCGGCCAGTCTCCCCAAAGTATAGGAGGCCACATCAGTTGCAGCGGAAGCAGTAAATAATGTGTGTGGAGGTACAGGTGAATTCGTGACGGATATGGAAGGATCCGTTGGGGCCTTGGAGGGAAGTGAGGGGGAAGGTGTGGGCACAAGTTTTGCATTTCTTGCAGTTGCAGGGGAAGGTGCCGGGAGTGATGGTTGGGAAGGTGGGGGGTGTGGACCTGACAAGGGAGTCGCGGAGGGAGTGGTCTTTCCGGAACGCTAATAGGGGAGGTGAGGGAAATATATCCTTGGTTGTGGGGTCTGTTTGGAGGTGACGGAAATGACGAAAGATGATATTATGTACCTGGAAGTTGGTGGGATGGGAGGTGAGGACTAGTGGGGTTCTGTACTGGCGGCGATTGGAGGAGTGGGGTTCAAGGGCAGAGGAGAGGCAAGTGGAGGAGATGCGGTGGAAAGAATCGTCAACCACGTCTGAGGGGAAATTGCAGTCTTTGAAGAAGGAGGCCATCTGGGTTGTTCGGTATTGGAAATGGTCCTCCTGGGAGCAGATGCGGTGGAGACGAAGGAATTGGGAATATAGGATGGCGTTTTTACAGGGGGCAGGGTGGGAGGAGCTGTAATCTAAGTAGCTGTGGGAATCGGTCAGTTTATAGTGAATATCCGTGTTGAGTCGGTAGCCCGAGATTGAAATGGAGAGGTCTAGGAAGGGGAGGGAGCAGTCTGAGACGGTCCAGGTAAATTTGAGGTCGGGATGGAAAGTGTTAGTAAAGTGGATGAACTGTTGAACCTCGTCGTGGGAGCACGATGAAGCGCCGATACAGTCATCAATGTAGCGGAGGAAAAGATGGGGTGTGGTGCCAGTTTAACTGCGGAAGATGGACTGTTCCACATATCCGACGAAAAGTCAGGCACAGCTGGGGCCCACGCGGGTGCCCCGGCTATTCCTTTGGTTTGGAGGAAGTGGGAGGATTGGAAAGAGAAGTTCCCACAGCTACCTAGATTGCAACTCCTCCCACCCTGCCACCGGTAAAAACGCCATCCCATATTCCAATTGCTTCGCCTCCGCTGCATCTGCTCCCAGGAGGACCAATTCCAATACCGAACCACCCAGATGGCCTCCTTCTTCAAGGACCGCAATTTCCCCCCCGACGTGATTGACGATGCTCTCCACCGCATCTCCTCCACTTGCCGCTCCTCTGCACTTGACCCCGCCCCTCCAATCGCCACCAGGACAGAACCCCACTGGTTCTCACCTACCACCCCACCAACTTGCAGATACATCGTATCATCTTTCATCATTTCCGCAACCTTCAAACAGACCCCACCACCAAGGATATATATCCCTCCCCTCCCTTATCAGCGTTCTGGAAAGACCACTTGCTTTGCGACTCCCTCGTCAGGTCCACACCGCCCACCAACGCAATCTCCACTCCGAGCACCTTCCCCTGCAACTGCAAGAAATGCAAAACTTTTGCCCACACCTTCCCCCTCACTTCCCTCCAAGGCCCTAAGGGATCCTTCCATATCCGTCACAAATTCACCTGCAATTCTACACATGTCATTTACTGCATCCGCTGCACCCGATGTAGCCTCCTCTACATTGGGGAGACCGGTCGACTTAGTTGTGGAACGTTCAAAAAAACACCTCTGGGACACCCGCACCAACCAGCCCAACCGCCCCGTGGCTGAACACTTCAACTCCCCCTCCCACTCCACCAAGGACATGCAACCCCCCCATCGCCAGACCATGGAAACAGGACGTCTGGGGGACGAGCGCCTCATCTTCCGCCTAGGAACCCTTCAACCACAAGGGATGAATGCAGATTTCTCCAGCTTTCTCATTTCCCCTCCACCCACCTTATTTCAGTCCCAACCCTCGGACTCAGCACCACCTTCTTTACCTGCAATCTTCTTCCCGACCTCTCCGCCCCACCCCCTCTCCGGCCTATCATCCTCACCTTAACCTCCTTCCACCTTTCGCATTCCCAACGCTCCTCCCTAAGTCCCTCCTCCCTTCCTTTTATCTTAGCCTTCTTGGCACACCTACCTCATTCCTGAAGAAGGGCTTGTGCCCGAAACGTCGATTCTCCTGCTCCTTGGATTCTGCCTGACCTGCTGTGCTTTTCTTGCAACACATCTTTCAGTTCTGATTTCCAGAATCTGCAGTCCTCACTCTCTCGTTTCTGTTATTTTCCCAACAAAACCTCCAGGCTTGTCCGATTTTCCTCCATCAGCCTTTCTCCTATCCACCAGAACTCTGGTTTTGTGTGTTCCACTTTATTACAATGAAATAACCAGAGCGTTTGAACTTCTTTGTCCACTTTAAGGGTTTAGTTTTGCCACTGTGGTAAGTTCTCCTTCTGATCTTCACTGAGGTCTACCTTTCCCTTTCCAAATGCAGGTTTCTCTTTGCTCCAATTTCTATCCCTCATGAACAGAAATTGATTTTGATGAAGCCAATCGATGTTTTATGGAACAGCTCATAATAATCTTCCACCGCAGCTGATAACCTTGTTCTTTTAACTCTCTACTCTTCCACATGACGTTGTACTATTTCTTCACTAAGGTTACCTTCAGACTTTACCTCCAACCTTTTAAGCTGACTTCCCTCTTTCCGTGTCAATTTCTGACGTTCAAACGCTCTCTATTGTTCTCTCTCTTCTGTTGTTCTCTCTTTTTCTCTCTCTTCTGCTGTTCTCTTTTTACCCTTTCTTCTGCTTTTAATCGAAAATCAAACTGTTTTAATTCTGCTGCACTTTCCTTATCTCTTATCTCTAAATCAACCTGCAATCGACTTTTTGCCATCTCTCGAGATCCTGATGGTGTTTCCAGCACATTTAAATGCTGAACTACTCCTGAAATCATCTCTCGTTTCCTCATAGAAGGAGACACCTCCAATCCTTTAGCTTCGTCTTATTCACTTTGTGTAAACTTCCAAAGCTACTGCATCCACATCCAGAAAACCCCTGGCGACTGAAAAAAGCCTTTTCTATCCCAAGCGTTATCTAACCAACCAAACCAATACCCGAAACAAAAGACACTACCACCTACCATTCGCTGTTTGAAATGTCTGAAACAGCTGCCAAACCATTACTGATCAGGCCCACCATTCAAACCATTCTTAAGCAGCAGCACAGACGATGGGTTTGCTATTTGTTTCGGTAAGCTGACAGTGAACATTACCCGGAGTAAGCTAGCTAGGTTCACTAACAAGGTTTAAAACAAAATACAATCACCAATTTCGCAATGAAACACAAAGAAAAGAATAAAGAACATCTACAGAACCCAGCCTATCCAAGCTGTGCTGTATCATGTGCCGAAAATGCACAACAGTCTCAATAATCAAACAGTAAATAAACAGAGCCAAAAAAATGAATGAAACAACAGTTTCGAAGTTAGAAGGGCCGAAGGAGAATGAGTTTCACGTCTGTTTCCACACAGCCTAGTGCGGAACTGATTCCTCTAAGACTTCAGTTTCTGGGACTGGCCACTCCCCTTTCATCACACAGTTCACTTCCAGGACATAAGTTTTGGCATAAAGTCTAATCTGTTTACATATAAACAAAAAGATATTTGATCTCTGTCCAAAACCAGTTAATCTGGAGCCTGAATGGTTTACAACAAATCTGAAAAAAAAAAACACAAGGACGCAGTACCTCCGCGAAAAGGAACAACATCTCGAAGATAAGAGCGAGCTTTAAGACATGTCGTAAAGGATAAAGACGGGTGGAACAATTGAGACCCGTCTTGGTATCAGAAGCGGGAACGGGAAACACTATCTCGTCGACCTTGCAGAGGCCTCCTCCCTGACATCTGAGAGTTTGTGTACATATTTACAGAGCTTTAACGCAGACTGCACAGAAACATAGGGAAAAGAGTAGAGAATTGAAGACATGGAGCCTTCCTCATTCTATTTCATGGTCGACAGGGTCATACTGGAAAAGCACGGCAGATCAAGCAGAATCCAAGGAGCAGGAGAACCGATGTTTCGGGCATGATCTCTTCGTGATGAAGAGCTCACGACCGAAACGTCGATTCTCCTCCTCCTCGGGCTCTGCCTGAATAGTTATGCATTTCCTGCAACACACTCTCGATTCTGACCTCCAGCACCAGCAATCCTCACTTTCTCCCATTCTCGTTCATGGTCAAATATATACTAAATGTATTTTACCCACACAATGTATATATCACTTAATGTGATTGACCATCGTAAAAATATCAAATGGGAACGGCACCAGTCCATTTGGCCCATTGAGGTTTCCAACCAAATCCAGAAATGGTGGCTGATGCACTATTTCCATACCATACCCCTGTTCTCTCCCCATTACTTTTGTGTCCAGAAATCGTTATTTGTATTCGGTACCTTGACATCCACACCCTTATGTTGAAGGGAATTCCCCAGGTTTACCAGTCTCTGGCTGCAGCCTTTTGTTTTCATCTCAATGCAGTGCATACTGTGGTCCTTGTTTTAGAAGATCCAGCCAGGGGAATTGTCATCCCTGATCCAATCTGTCTCACTCTGTCAGAGTTTCATATAGTTCAGTCAGTTCTCCACTCATTTTCCTCAACCACATTTACAACAATCTCAATCAACGCAAACTGCGCACCCAGAGATCATTCTGGTCAAACTTCGCTTCTCTCCCTCAATGTCAGGTTTGTCATTTATTAGGTAAGGAACCCAAAACTGCATACAGTACAGCACAATATTCGAGATTGGGTCTCAGCAAGACACTGTACAGCTGCAGTAAGTCACCCTTACTCGTGTATTCAAAAACCTTTAAAATGACGGTCAACACATCACATTTATCTTCATAACTGTTTTCTGTCCGGTAATATTGATTTTAGTGATTGTTGTACAAGGAGATCCAAATCATTTTCAATGTTGTAGCTACCCACTTGGTTGGTCTATGTGCATTGGTCTGTGTGCCCATGCCATTTCTAGTTTTGGATTGTGGCTTCAGAATTCACCACATTGTATGGACCTCTGAGGTCTGTGCAGAAGAAATCAAAAAAGAAGCATTAGTCCCTTTGTAGATCAACATGTTTCAACCATTCCCTTTCCAATGGTAGGATTTTGTTCTATTGTTCAAACCATCGCACACGATATCAGATCTACCACAGTTGCTCTCCACCTGCCATGTATTTGCCAATTCGCTTCCACTTGTCTCAATCACCTTGGAGCTTTTTCACATTATCCTCACCCAATCATAATCCGACATCGATTAGTGTCAGAAGCAGACTAAGATACATTGCAATTTATTTTCTGAACCAACTGTTTGAGATTTATTGTGCACAGCAGGGGCCCAAGGACTGATCCCTGTGATATCCCACGTTTCTTGCACTCAAAAAATCCTTTTAATTCTATACACTGTTTACTGTTGGCTCTCCCATTCTAAAACCATATTCATGTATTAGCTCCATTCTGACAAGATATGACTTTGCAACCCACGCTTGGAACTTCATTAGAAATTCTTCTGAAAACCCAATTGTACTGTATCCGTTGCTTCTCTGTAATGTATCCAACAGTCAGTTTCGCAAATTTGGTTTCCATTTCATACAGCTTCTTTGACTGGATGTATACCTATACCTTACAGTACCAATAATTTCTCCAAATTTGCTTATTTAGTAAATTCATTCTTTGTTTTTCTCTCATGGCTTAGGTTTCCTAGCATTGCGGGGCATAGTTTGTTTGTTTTTGGTTGTATTCGTCTGTGAGGACAGAACTGAAGTAATTGATCCATAGTTCTGCAATTTCCCTTTCTCCATACTGTTTTTCTGGTTTCAAACTAAAAGGAAGGTGCACTTGTATTCTGCAAATTTTCACATTGACATTTCACTCTTAAAACTGTTGTTAATTACCACTTCAGAAACACATCAATTCTCAATCTTTGACTTTCCACAATCATACAATAATAACTAGACTCTGTACCGTCAGAAACGCAGCTCGATCTTCATTATTCACACTTTCCTCCAGTAGGCCTGCAGCAAGTGTTTGTCAAAGTACTTTTCAACGATTTTGACGTTACTAGTGACGCCGTCACTGCCCCCCACCCCCCCACGAAGATTTCACGCGAGACCCCAATACCCAGTGAGTGGAAAACAATCCTCAAATCTGTTCTGAACCACAAACCCTTCACTTTAAAAGTGCGTACACCTCTTCTTGATCCTTTTACTAAAAGAACAAGCTGCTGTCTACCGCTCTGTCTATGCCCCTCGCAATCTTATCCACCTGAAGCTCCTTCCCCTCAGCCTTCTCTGCTTGAAAGTAAATATTCTGAGTTTATCCAGTCTGTCTTTATCGCTGATATGCTCAATCCCAGGGAACATCCTGTTCAATCTCCTCTACACCTCTCCAGTGCAATCGCACCTTTCTTGTAATTCGACTATTGGCACTGCACACAGTATTCCATCTGTGGCCTATTAAAAGTCCAGTCTCGCATTATAGTCTATGGTTCATTGAGTAGAGGCTATCTCCACAGTCCACTATGCCTTCTCATCCAGCCCATTACACCGTCGAGTCACATTCATCGATGTGTAGAGTAACACTATCTGAGGTTGCTAGTGTGCTGCCATTCATTGAGTACTCCCTTGTCTGGTGCCTTCTTCAAGTACATCACGTCATATTTATGACCATTACGTTCTATCTGCTATTGATCTGCCCATCTCTCTATTCCATCTGTATCATACTGTAACATAAAAATAAAATTTTCCACACTGACAAAGATGCACTTTCTTTTCAGACCCGCACACATCCTTCCACATTCACATTGAGTCATAAAGTCATAGAGATGCACAGCACGGTAACAGACCCGTCGGCCCAACTCGTCCATGCCGACCTGATATCCCAAGTCAGTCTCGTCCGACTTGCTAGCACCTGTCCCAAAAACCTCCCAACCATTTCGATTCATATACACATCCAGATGTCTTTTAATTGTTGCAATTGATAGAGTCATAAAGATGTACATCATGGAAACAGACCCTTCTGTCCAACTTGTCCGTTCCTACCAAATACCACAATCCAATCTACCTTCATCAATTATGAATGCCACAAATAATAAAGGACACAGAACTGTGCCTGTGGTACACCAGGGCACACTATTCTCCTGTCACAGAAACAGGCTTCCACCACCACTTTCTGTCTATTGCCTCTCAAGCAATTTTGAAAGTAAATCGATAAGATACATTTGATAGCATGAGATTTTACTTTCAGTTTCCCATGTCGGGCTTTGTCAAAATCCTGCTGAGATACCATAGAAATGAAATCCGTGATAAATTTCAATACAATTCATTCGGCAAGACTTCCCTCTGATAAAGCCATGCTGACTATCCCTGAACAAACATTGCCTGTCGAAATGGAGATCAATTTTGTCTTTCCTAATTTTCTCGAATAGTTACCTTAACAAAGAACTGATACTTAAAGACGTTTCGTTAGCTGGTCTATCTGCACCATTTTTCTGTAAAGTGCAACCATATCGGTCCTTTTCCATCTCTCCTGTGGTCAGATTCTACACAAAAGTTTTGTCAGGGCCTTTCCTCCGTTGTCTCCAACAGCAGCCTGGGATAACATGCATCCCTAATTCAATCTTCATCAGTCGGCTGAAGAGTTTCCCACTCAATCTTCTCGAATTCTGCACCAGCATTCTCCATCTCCCAAATAAATCAAGTGTGAGTCTTGCGTATAACAATCTAACAGTGTTCTCGCGCTTCACATACTGATTGTCCCCTTGGTTTTTAATTAGACCTGATTGATCGCTGAAAATATTATTCTACTTGATATCCTTTTGGAATATTCTGGGATTCTCCCTGCTCTCACTTCTACATGTCCATGTTTTAGTCAGTCCGCTCTGTGTGAGTTTTCTCAGTTTCGTTTCGGTTAATTTTCATTCATTGAAACTCCGGGGAACACAAAACAAGTTCCCTCATCAGACAATCTGGCAATATGAGGGATTAATCTGGAGAATGTCCATTGAGTATATGTGGTCAGTATATTCTTCATTAGATCAGGTCACTAAAACTCTGCGTAATACTCCAAATACCATCTTACTAACATTTGGTGATTGTGGTGCAGGACAGACTGACTTTTAGAAAAAGTAAATTATTGCAGTACAACCCATGCTGGAAATCACAGCGAGTCTGACAACATCCATGGAGAGAGAACAAGCTAACGCTTCTAACCTGCATGATTTTCGCCATCTGCATTCCGATTCCCTTTCAAAGAAGACACACCTGCCTTTTATCTTCCTATTTGCACATGTTCCTCCCAATACACATTGCATTTTGCCAAATACCTTACTGTCTGAATTCTTAAGAAAACGAGCTCCTGCTTATCCAACATTCATTGGTTCTCCATTGTTTATGTCGACCAGAGATATCTTCAAGCAATAAGTTAGTAACGAGTTTTGAGAACATTTGTAGGTCAGGTTGAGGTTTTGGATGTGGATTTGCTCGCTGAGCTGAAAGGCACAAACCAAACAAAGACATGCACGAGAATTCCTAGAAGCATGGCATTCCAACAGAGCTCTATCAACAAAGACATCGAGTTATACCTGATATACCTCCCCCTGAGAAAAGGAACAGGAAGTAACTTCACCACAGGAAATAACATCACCAAAGGAAATGACGTCACCAACACCAAGAACGCCGAACACGTAAATAGAAAGCAGGAAGTTTCAACATTACTTCGCGTGAGGTCGACCGAAGATGTATCCTAGTATGGTTATTACACTTCTGGAAATGAACCTTTCAGTTCAGCGATCAAACCTACATCCGATAGGTTTGTAAATTATAACATCCGTTTCATTAATGCAGAATCATTCTATTGAAGTTTTTTTATTACTTTCTAGATGAAAAATATCATATTCGTTATAATTGATTTCAACATTTTCCCTTATTTGGATGACGAGTTAACTGGTCTGTTGTTCTCCATTCTCCCTCTTCTTCCCAGTTTGAATCGTTGGAATACATTTTCAAAGTTCCGAATTGATTACAGACAAATACAATGCTCGTCAGTTCAATTAATATTTGCATTGCTGCTTTCTCTGAAATCTCAGTGTGAAGTACATCTGGTCTGTCAGAATTATCAATCCTCAATTCGGTTATGTTTTCAAATACTACCTCGTCACTGATATGAATAGCTTTAATATTCAATAACACAAGTCCCTTGGTCACTTTACATTTCTGGGAGATGTTCTCCATGAAGTCAGTCAGAATGTAACTGATTAGTTTCACGTCATTTCTCTGCTCTCAACAATAACTTATCCTTTCCACACATTCACTGATCCTCATTTGACCTTGCTTTCATTTTTCTTTCAAATATTAATAAAAGGTCTTCGTAAGTCTTTGTTTCTTGTTAGTTTGCATTCTTGATCTCACTTTAATTTCCTTACCAGTTTCTTACCCTCCTTTGGTCCAAAGAATCCACAATATTTTGTATTTTCTCTGAGCCATATTCCTTGATCTAATACACTTTCTATCTTCTTTTAACCATGGTGTGTTCACGTTAACCTTTTGCGATGTGCACATTGGAGGATGTACATATAATCTACATCTTCTAGTGTTTGTATGAATAGCAAATATTGCCTGTCTTCCTTTAAATCATGTTCATGTATTTTCCAAATTCACTGAAATCACCTTGCTGTTTATACTTTCAGGGCTTCTATGACTCTGATATATACTAAAAATGAAGAAAAACATACTGTTTATTAATGACATCATGTAAAAATCAACAAATTAAGATCAGTATTCACAAAAGCTCATTTGTCACAAGGTTTTCAATGCCCTCTTCAGATCAGACAACACCAGTTCAAAAAGTGCCTGATCGGTGAGCTCCTTTAACCATAAAGTTTCCTTTAACCATAAAGCTCGGTGCTCACGTATGGTTAAAGGGAACCAGCTCATACACACTCGTGAAATCATTTTTTTCAAGCATTAACATTCATTCGTATTATCACAGTTTGCGTGCAATTTCACTTTCTCCACCATTACTGCCGTACTCACAATCTTTCCTTTCTAATTTCCTGTTTTGTAACATCCCCAACATTTGTAGAAGCTTTGTGTTTGGAATTTCACTCCCATCGATGTTTGCTTCTCCTTGTTGTTTCTCAACTCCACCTTTTCTCTGGAATTTGAGCAACGTGGGCTCGGAGGAGATTAAGAGCAGAATCAGCTGAGATGCTTGGAGAGGCATATCTCAACATTAATTTTATCTCGCCACAACTTACCCGTTTTTCTCAAGCATCATTATAACATTTTCACCAGATATCTCATTTTGCTGACAGATAGAGAAGGACAATGATATTTCAACAATGCAGTGCATTCCCCCAGGCAGCTGAGACTGTTGTAACCAGGGTTGGAATCTTGCAGCAGCTGGTAATGTGTTGCTGTTGCTCTCCAGGACCTTTGTGAGATCACATCTGGAGTAATGTGTTTAAATATAATCTCTGTCCGTGAAGACAGGATTTTGGAACTAACTTGGTGTTTGTTCCCTCAACTGATTTGTGCAACGAAGGTGTTTCTCATGGAAACCCTACAGCGTGGAAGTAGGCCATTTGACCCATGAACACCACACCGATCAGTCAAAGATCATCAAAAGCTTACCCAAACTCTACCCAATCGCTGTAACCCTGAATTTTCATGACTACTGCATTAACCTGCACATCCCCGTACATTATGGTTAATTTAGCATAGCCAATCGAACTAACCTGCACATCTTGAGACTTTTGGAAGAAACTGGATACCCGATGGCAATCCATGCCCACACTAGGAGATTGTGCAAACTCCACGCAGACAGTCACTTGAGGCGAGAATTGAACCCTGATCGCTGGTGCTGTGAGGCAGCAGTGCGAACCATTGAGTTAACCAGTGTAGGTACGACTCGCCTTCCGCATGAAGCAGCAGCACCACCTTGTTTCTTCCCAGTGACCTTTGACATATGAGGTGAAATGTGATCACCACGATACTGCATAAACACAGTATGACCGCTGACTCTCTGAACGTTCTGTACTGTCCTTCATCACAGATCACTTTGCAAGCAACACATCACATTTTGACGTGTTCAATTCAGACCGAAGTCACTCAGACCAAAATTCAGGATAACACCAATCAGCGCATCTGGCAGTCGTGGAATGCAAATCCACACGTCAATTCATACTGAAGCTTAGATCCAGCACCGTTGTGGGCTCAGCCACGCTACCACACTGAACTAAACACATGAGCAGAATTTGAATCCAGCTCCCGAGGACATCACTGCATCACTAGCTGCATAGGGAAGTGATAGTACCAGAGCGGCATTATCTTAACTGCATTCAACATTCTCTGAAAGGAGGCAAACTCAGACAAAAGGAGTGGAAGGCAATGTTTCCTTTGAAAACGAGAATCCCGTTCAACCAATCACGTTTTTCCTCCTTCCACAGCACCAGATTGGATCAACAACCCAATGGAAGAGCTACACACCATTTCAGAGAAATTTAAACAAGGAATGGTTAACGTGACGTTCAGGAACTTCTCGGGTTTGAGCCGCCGATCGACATGTTTACAAAGCAGGCATTTTAACCAACTAAACAAGAGTGTCTCGTTAACATATGGGGGAAGGATGAGCAGATTGATTCAATACCAATTAAAGTTTACAGGAATGACAGAGGACCTTGTTATAAGGCTCAGCAACAGAAAGCAATTGCACTGCAAATTCAGGAATCCGTTCCACTTCTCGAACCTGGAGCAGCAGAATTTGTTTCCTTTGCCCTTTTGCAGCAGACGAGGAAGAGGCTGTTTATTTTCTGGATCCTGATACACAGATTCAGGAAGAGGCCAATCAGCACCTACACACTACAACACTGGACCCACAATAGACCATGGTGTATCTTGTTGCACAATATCAATATGAGACAATTCAGCCTTCACAATGGTGCAACGCAAGAACTGGAAAAGGCCAAAAATGAGTGGAAATTGTCACACTAGGATAATACCATTCAGCCCATTGAGTCTGTTGCACAAGAACAGAAGGGTACAGAACCGTTTGAATACCTTATGTGATCAAAAGGAGGTAATTCAGTTTTGTCTCTGTTCTATTGGAAAAGCAGAACATGGAATACAGAACATTACAGCGCAGAATAGGCCGTTCAGCACTTGATGTTCGCCGACCTGTTGAACCAATCTGAAGCCTACCTCTCCTACGCTGTTACAATTTCGTTCATATATTTGACCATTTTGGTGCCCTGAAAGTTGCCGAATCGGCCATTGTTGCATGCCATGCATTCCACGCACCTACTAATCTCTGAGTAAAGAAACTACCTCTGACATCTGTCCTATATCTGTCACACTTCAAAGTAAGGCTATGTTTCCTCGTGCTAACCATCAGCATCCGAAAAAAATGGCATTCAATATCCAACATATGCAACACTCTGGTCACCTTATATGTGTCAATTAAGTCACCTCTCAATCTTTTTCTCTCCATCGAAAACAGCCTCAAGCTCCTCGGAATTTTCCCATAAGTTCTTCCCTGCACACGAGGCAAAATCCTCGAAAAACTCCGCTGAACACTTTCCAACTATTCATCCTTCATCTCATGCATTGACCAGAACTGTACACAATACTGCAAGTGCGGCCACACTGGAGTTTTTTACAGCTGCAGCATGACTTTGTCGCTCCGAATTTCAATCCCTCAACGACCAAAGCTAACACTACGTTTGCCTGCTTAACAACCTTATCAACCTGCGTGGCACCTCTCAGGGGTCTCTATACATGTACAGAGAGATCTCTCTGCATATTCAAGAAAAGAGTTCATGGCGGTAGAAAAAAAAACTTATTTACTTGGAGAGAGCGTTAGCAAACCAATAATAGCCAGGATGTGGAGGTACCGGTGATGAACAGCGGTCGTCAAGATGAAAAATCACACAAAAAAACAGATTACATTCCGACACACGTATTCGAAAACACTAGCTTTCAGAGAACAGCTACGTTGCCAAGTGTTAAAGAGAGGGAGGAAGAACATTGACACAGAATTTATAAGGAAACCTTCAGAGGATCGTACAACTCATACGCATGAATTGTATGCAGCTCAGCTGGCTTTTAAATCTTTAATCAGTTAGAATGGAGGTGCAGGTTTTGAGTGATTAGTATGGAAATCCGAGAGAGTCTTACAAATCACTGCCTTGAGATAAATAAAAAGGAGGTGACCCCTCCGGTCAGACAATGTATTTTAGGCGTGAGGCCTTGTTTGGAGTCTGTATACGTCTTTACCTCGAGCCGAAAACCAAAGCCACGAAAAGATATGGAAGGAGATTGACATGAAAAATAGAAACAGATAATTAAATAACTGGGAACGTGGTGTGGAAACATGGGCAAAACGAAAAGACAGGGAGTGGGAAGAATTTAGGAGTTAGACTTGATGGGTCCAATCTCAAGAATGAAAACATGAATAAAAACATTGCTAGATGCATTGAAATGGTTTGTTTATCCAATTCTGATTCTCCCCCAGTGAATCAGCCCAGACACCATTAACTGGGACAAGGTAACAGCCCAACATGGAGAGCTTTGCAGACTATGCTAGTATATTGTCCAGTGAACTCGACTACCTGCCCGGCATGGAAAGTACTGCGAAGCTTTGCCAGTATATTGTTGCTACACTTGCCCTGGATATCTGCTGAGCATGCGAAGATATGCAGCCCATACTAAAAGTGACAGTATATGGGACTCCCACAGATTTATGGCTCTGTAACTCCATTCATCAGTTCAAGGCATAAGATTTTATGTCTGCATGTGTGTGTGGGTCTGGGAAAGTGACAGATGTGAATATCATTGTCTGACAGAGAATACACATGGAAACAAATCAGGTTACGTACGAACAATGGCAGGGATTGCGAGAATGGATACAGCAAGATAGAGGAATAGACGATGGACAGATGTGAGGATGTGCTTGAGTATGTGAAAATAAAGGCAACGCCAGACACAATATCTATATAAATCAATCCGCACAGGAATAATACATGGATGGTAGTTTTGTGTGAGTACGGATCCTAACCATGGAATATCGACTCAGAATTGCTTCTGCAGGTTATCCCTGTCTCCCTGGGAAAGCCAGCAGCAGATAATTGCCATCATGAAGGCTGTATTACGTAGCTCAAGTATTAAATAGCAGATGGGACGAAACAGAGAAATGTGTTCTGGAGATGCCAGTTCACACATGTGATTCGTCTGTTTCAGATTCAGATATTGACCAGGGATGGGATGGAGTCAGACGCAAGAAATGGAGTTTATAATCTGAAAATACGACAGTGACCTGCGAGCACGGAGGTAATAAGGGCAGTGAAACCATGAAACGTGGTTTCCAGCTGAAAATGAGTAGGTCAACACAAAGATCTATGAGGGACACTGCCAGAAGGGAAAAGAGAAAAAGTGAATAAAGAAGTTCCCTGATGCAGTTAGTAGTGGTCTCTGGATTGTATATCTGGATTTAGGGACTCAGCAGGAACAATAACAGCTGCAAGGATAGTAGAGTCAATGAAAAGAACAATCTTACAGTGAAACACGGTTTATAGAATCAATGGTTAAGCAGTGAGACTTACCAGGGACAGAAGCAATAGCCAGGATTGGATAGTAAAAATATTGAATAATATCGATTGCACGTTTGATCCGAAGAGGTAATGACCATCGATCATAATGTGTAGAAAGAAGCCAAACATCCCAGTGTAATTTCCTGTCCATTCTTGGAGCATGACAGTCGAAGGTGCTGAGATTCTGATCACTCCTTCTCTCTCACTAAAGCTGCTGATCCCTTTTAGCGCTGTCGTTGATGGTTCCACTCAGACTATGGGATAACATATCGAATGGAGCGACGTTATCATTAAAGGTGGAAACTTTCCACTGGGATAATGCGAATTCCATGGAGACTGACATCAGTGAAAGTTACCGAACAAACAGGTTCAGTTAACCCTTTCCTTATTACTTTTCATATCACAATAAAGGGGAATATTTACTCGGTCTGGATAGAATGGATGAGTGCTGCTTAGGGAAAGACTATAAAACGTTCAATCTTTTTAAAATCTTTCTTCCCAGTATGTGAGAATAGTGCCAGAACACTACACAGTTGTATATGTTGCACCATGATCGCACAGGGAGACAGGGATAATGTAACTGACCAACTGTCTAAGATGATGATGGGAAATTTCCAGAGACCATATCAGGGCTAAAATATTTATTGCCCATTGACATTGTGTAGTGCTGCTATTAGTTTAAATTTACAATTGTGAAATCTTTTCATGACATGAAGACATCATTCAGAGCAACAAGACTGATGCTCAGGAACAGGAGAACGGAGTTCTGTCCCCACAATGCTTGAAACAGAGGAATAGGTGGAAGCCATTCAGCCTCTCGAGTCTGTTATAGAGGGGCAGAAAAAGACAATTCAGTCTCATTGTGCGTGTTACAGAGGGACAGAAGAGAGCCTTTCAACCTCTCAATCGTGTTAGAGAGAGACAGGAGGAGGGCATTCAGTCTTATTGCGCCTGTTCAAGGGGAACGGAGGAGGCCATTTAGCCTGCTGAGCCTGTTACAGAATGGCAGAAGGAGACAATTTACCCCCTCAATCCTGCTGCAGAGGAACAGAAGGAAAACATTCAGCTCTCTATCCTGTTACAGATGGACAGAGGGACCATTCAGTCTTTGGATCCATTTACAGAGGGACAGGATGAGGCCATTCAGCCCCATCATGCTTGTTCCAGAGGGAAAGGAGGGGATTATTCATTCCCATGGTGCCAGTTACAGAGTGACAGTAGGAAACTATTCAGCCCGATCATGCCTGATATACGGAGACACAGGGACGTCATTATGCTTCTTGAGACTGATGCAGTGACTATTAGGTTTAATATACTCATGGAGAAGAATATTTCTTATGTAGAGCCTCAAGTTCTAAATTGAATAAGGCCAATTTTGAACGATTGAGGCAACCACTTTGAAAAAGGAATTAGTAGAAGCTGGTTGACAGGTAGAAGGCTGGAAGAACACAGCAAGCGAGGCACTGTTAGGAAGCTCGAATATCGCAGCAAGCCAGGCAACTTCAAGGAGTTGGAGAAATCGACATTTCGGGTCTAACTCCTTTTCTGAACTCGAGGTGAGTGAAGGGGGAGGCAGGGTCAAGTGGTGATATGCTGATAGGTGGTGACAAGTAGAGGGCACGACCTGTTTGGTCAATGGGAGGATTGAATCCGGTTGGTTGCAGGGTGCAATGGAAAGGAGGGCGACGGGCTGGTTTCTGAGAAGGCAGAGAACATCTTTAAAGTGCGCATCCTTTGAAGAAACTTTGCAATGGGATGAACTCGGTTAAGGAGAAAAAGAAAACGTGTCTCTCTTGGCCTCTCCCAACTTCACCACATTGCTCATCTAGCTCCTTTACCTGCACCTCCTCCCCACTCCTCCACTTTCCCACAGTCCTGAAACGAGATCAATCCGAAAACGTTGAATTCTCCAGCTCATGAAACTGTAAGGCTTGCTTTGCTCTTCCACATTCGGATGGTGGCTGGCTTGCTGTATTCTTCCAGCCTCCTGCCTGTCTATTTTGGATTCCATCATCCGCAGTTTAACTTGTCTCTGGGCGAAGTTAGTGGCAGAAAGTGGGGCACCTTCACAAATAAGATTACAGTGTCTAGTGGCAGTATGTTCCTGTTCATGAGGAGGTCAGGGATGATAGGTATGGGGAATACTGGTGCCGAGCCGAATTGTGGTTCTGCTCAAGAAAAATAAGGAGTAGCTATAGACAGCAGGAATCAATTGAATCAAGGGCAGTGGTATAATACTCAAGAGAGAAATCAGGATGGGAAATGCAGACATGCCTTATCTTCAGCAAACGGGGTGATGGAGAATCCAATGTGGTACTGCAAATATATGAACGTCAAAAGAGTAACGAAATAGAGAATAATGTTTTGAAGATCAGCAAGGCCACCTATTTGTGCAAACACAGGACATGGGTGAGATGCTAAGTGAATATGTTTCATCAGTATTTACTAGGAAGAAGGATCTGTGAAGTAGTAAACTTGAGGAAATAAACGATGATGTCTTGAAATGTGTAAATATTACAGAAGGGGAGAAACTGGAAGTCTGAAAATTCATAAAGGTAGATAATTCCCTGTGAAGTGATCAAGTGTAGCTAGAACGCTGTGAGAAGCTGGGGAAAGTGACTGTTAGATACCTTGCTAAGATACTTATAGCATGGATTGTCCAGGTCAATTGCTCGAACCCTGAAGGGTGGCGAATGATATGCCTTTATTTAAGAAAGGTGGGAAGGAAAAGCTAGTAAATTATAAAACGCTGAGCCTGACGTCAGTCATAGTAAGTTGTTGTGCGGGAAGGTTTCTCAAGGAGAGGATACACTGTATTTGGATAGGCAAGGACTGATTAGAGATAGTCAACATTGTTTTGAACATGGGAAATCATTTCTCCCCAACTTGATTGCTTGCTTTGAAGAAATGATGAAGAAAATTGATGTAGGTACAGCAGTAGAGGATAACTGCATGACTTCAGTAAGGCACTCGAACAGGTTCCTTATAGTTAAGAGGTTAGCAAGGTTCGATAATATATATTCCAGGGAAAACTGGGGGGGTGGGGGTGGTAATTGGCTGTCAGGAAAGAAATGGTGGTAATGGTGGAGGTATTTATTTTTATTGCAGGCCATTTCACAATAGCGTGCACAAGGATCCAATGGTCTTTTCCGTTTATATAAATAATTCCAATGTGAATATGGTTCGAATTGCTAGACAGTTTGCAGATAAAGCCAAATTGGTGGTACAGTGGTCAGTGAAACTGGTTAAGGCAGAGTACAGCGGGACCGTGATCAAATGGACTGAAGGGCCGAAGAGTGACAGATGGATTTTGTTTTAGACAAACGGGAAGTGTAGCATTTTTGTAAGTCAAATCAGGGCAGCACTTTTTGGTAGGATCCTGGGAAGTAGTGCCAAAGACAGTCCCGTCAATAGAAGTTCTGCGATGAGGAAACTGTCCATTCGGCCCATCTATTGCACACTGACCCTCCAAATAGCATCCCGCAAGGCACAACCTTACTTTACTCTGGTAAATCTATATTTACCACACATAATCCACCTAACCGGCGCATCCCTGAATAATGCGGGTTAATTTAGAAAGGCCACTGCACCTAACGTGTGCATCGTTGGACAGTGGGAAGAAAACCAACCAACGGGAAGAAACCCATGCAGACACAGGAAGAGTGTGCAAGACCCACACAGCCAGTCACCGAAGGGTGGGATCTAAACTGCGACATTGTTGCTGTGAACCAGCAGTGTTAATGATCGAGCCACAGTGCCACCCCTGTGATTAGCTCAGAGTGACTGCATTATCCCACTTTCTCGGAAACCCTCACGTGTTCAAATGATGTCGAATCCCAGTTAAACACCTACGACATGCCCTCCTCTTCTCTTACACGAGGTTTCATACCACCCTTCACAAAATCTGATGGGCAGTACCTTAGTCTGTAACTGACTCATTGCCTGAACGTCTGCCCTCAACTCGTCCCCTCCTGCCCAAATCAAGTAAATAATTAATATTGCAGCACGCAATATAATTGCTTATATAAAACAAAACAAATAACCTCACTGGAGGTTTGAAAAGTGGTTCCACAGTTTAAGAAGGGTGGTAAGGACAAGCCAGGGAACCTGACCTCGGTGGTGGACACGTTGTTGGGGGGAATTCTGAGGGACGGGATGTACATGTATTTGGAAAGGCAAGGACTTATTCGGGTTAGTCCGTGGGAAATCATGCCTCACAAACTTGATTGAGTTTTTTTTATGAAATAACAAAGAAGACTGATGAGGGCAGAGCAGTTGATGTGATCTATATGGATTTCAGTAAGGCGTTCGAAATGGGAGACTGATTAGAAAGGTTTGATCTCATGGAATGCCGGGAGAACTAGCCATTTGGATACAGAACTATCTCAAAAGTAGAAGACACAGGGTGGTGGTGGAGGGTTGTTTTTCAGACTGCAGGCCTGTGACCAGTGGAGGACCACAAGGATCGGTGCTGGGCCCTCTACTTTTTGTCATTTACATAAATGATTTGGATGCAAGCATAAGAGGTATAGTTAGTAAGTTTGCAGATGACACCAAAATTGGAGGTGTAGTGGACAGCGAAGAGGGTTGCCTCACATTACAACAAGATCTTGACGAGATGGGCCAATGGGCTGAGCAGTGGCAGATGGAGTTTAGCTAGCAAGAACAAAGAAAACAACTATTACAGGCCTTTGTAAAGGGACCCTCTTCACTTGACAAAAAGCCTTATGCAAGGGGTACTTAAGCATAATTCAGTTACTTGTCTTATACTGTTTCATATCATGCTCTCAAGGGCAAAGACAGGGAAAACTCACCTTGTTATTCTCTCATTCCTTGGCCTTGGACATAACAGTTCTTCAACATTCGCTGAATTCGACTGTCGCATGGTCAAGTTGAATGTTTACAAAGTTCAAACAAAGACAGTCTGGCTGCAAACCTCATCAAAGTATTATTGGCAAAGCTCAGCACAGCAATTAATTTTAGAAACACATCAGCTTCCAAATTTCACAGTAAATGTTAAATTTGTTAATTTTTCATTACATTTTCCCCCCTTTTGTCCTTTTATGTCAAGAAGGATAACAACAAAAAAAGAGGCAGATTTTTTAAAATGCAGATCCAGTTAACAAAAAATCGGTGATCAGAGCAGTTGTTTATCTTGTAAGGAGCACTTGAAATGGTCCCGGACATCTCTTCGCCTTCCAGTTTTTTATCCTGACGTTTTTCACCACTATCCAGTCTCAAGGTTAAAATCGTGCAGCTTCCCTTCTGCTGGTTGGGGTAGTTTTGCTTTCACTTAATTTTATATTTGAGACAAAAGTGCAGAGAGATTTAGATAGTGACACAACATCTCATCCTCACAGCGCCTCGTTACCTGTCTTACCTTAGTTCTTGGGCCAATTCATCTCCACGCTTCAGGCTCACTGCCTTTATTCCTGATGAAGGGCTTTTGCCCGAAACGACGATTTCGATGCTCCTTGGATAATGCCTGAACTGCTTTGCTCTTCCAGCACCACTAATCCATAACATGGTTTCGGCGGCCTACCAAACAAAATCTCAAACGGGCTAACGTTAGCTCTTCCTCTCCTCCTAGATCTCATATACGCCAGCACCATTTCAAGTTCCTTTGTCCATGCCACCCCTAGTTCCTCACAACATTTTGTGAGTTTTTTTTAGCTTAGCAATTTTTCCTTTATATTGCCCCATCTCTCCCTGGATTGTAGGCATAGTGTTTTCTAATGTTTATTTCCAAATATTCACTGATTTGCTGTAGGGCATTATTGATAAATGGTGTCCCATTATCGCTACTAAGCCTTTCAGGATTATCCCATCTCCCGATTATTTAAGTTAGCAAAGCCTTGGCGTCTGCATTGGCATCCCATGTAAACGTGGGGAATGCTTCCACCGATTTGGAAAACATATCAAATATTATCAGACAATTGTTTTCCCTTTGCTGTGTGTTAGTTCAATAGAGTCCATCTGTAAATGTTCAAATGGCTTTGGGTTGGGGGTGTGCTGTCTGACTTATCTGCGTTCCCCAGCTCACATTACTAGTAGCACAGACAGCACATCGTACACAATACTTCTGCGAGTAAAGAGTAAATCTCTCAGTTAACCGATATGCCGAAATACTGTCATACATCCCCTCTTTTTATACATGGTCCTTAACGTTTGTGTGTATGGCATAGAATGGAAATAATGATCGAGGTCGACATGGTTTGCCATTGGGGTCACACCATACCTCTTCCCTCACACTGCATCCTGCTTTCGTCAACTCTCGTTTTTCTCCAGGCCTGAACTGTGACATTAAGTCCTGTACGTCCGCTATTGGGGTACAAAGTTATGTCATACATTTGTCAATGCGATCATTTGGCGGCTGCTGGACTGTCGTTCTTGCTGCTGATTCTGCCTTTGCATTGCCTTGCGAAATGGAAACTTATTTTTTGTGTGTGGGCTTCGCATTAACACATAGACATTGATTCGGACAATAGAGCCGCTTCCAGGAGGTCATAAATCAGACCACGATGTGTGATGGGCTTTCCGGTAGAGGTTTAGAAACCCCTGTGTTTCCACAGGGTTCCAAAATCATGAACAACCCCGAATGCGTATCTGCGATCGGTGTGAATATTCACTATCTTTCCCTAAGCCAATTTACACGACTCTGTCAAGGTAACCAGGTCCGCTGTTTGCACTGACAGAAGAGAAGGGAGTGATCCCGCTTTGACAACCTCATGAGTTATCATTACAGCATATTCAACACATTCCTTGTCTGTCTCCTTGTTTCTGAATGTTGAACCTTCCAAAACAAATCCTCCATAATCGGATTCTGAAGTGGTGAATCCTGCAACTCTGGTCTGGGCCTGCCAATGTCATTAGTTACAGTGACAAAATAATGTGCGTCTCCTTCCGAGGGGAGAAGGCTTTAGATTTTTAATTACATTACAGTGTGGAAACAGGCCCTTCGGCCCAACAAGTCCACACCGACCCGCCACCCATCCATACCCCTACATTTACCCCTTACCTAACAATATGGGCAATTTAGTATGGCCAATCCACCTGACCTGCACATCTTTGGACTGTGGGAGGAAACCGGAGCACCCGGAGGAAACCCACGCAGACACGGGGAGAATGTGCAAACTCCACACAGTCAGTCGCCTGAGTCGGGAATTGAACCGGGTCTTCTGGCGCTGCGAGGCAGCAGTGCTAACTACTGGGCCACCGTGCCGCCCACTAAAAGCGACACGCCGGAGCAGGCTAGCAGGGTTATGGACGTTACATCGCTTTATTGTAATGTTAGGCATCTCAAATAACAGCGTATTGTATCTCAGCTAACCTGCTGCCGACATGTGTGCTATATTTTGCTTGGGAAGCAGTATGGATACTGTAGAAGCGCTGATCAGGGGGTTAAAACAAGAGTCTCCAGATTCCTGCGTAGACCCTCATTATATATGGTGGGGGACTCACATTAATCTTGACAAAGTCTCGTGAAGGTATATGATTTCCCTTTGAATGAAAAAGAAAACAAACCAGAATTGACTATCTGCGTGTACCGGTACATTAAAGAGGGCATTTGCTAAGTTCACAACAGAGAACCATTTACTCTCCGGTTGAAATTGAGCTAATATAGTATAGGAGTTCGGAACATTTGGGACGCGCGGGACAACTGCGCTATTGACTGCCTGAAGGTCTTGACCAAAGCCGCATTCCACCCGCTCACCTGGCATGTTTGCTTTTCTGACCAGAAAAATGGGTGTGCTCGTCGATGAGTTCTCACAGGGGATTCAAAAACTGAAGTAATTCCTCCGATAGTTTCGGGTTTTAGCAGGTATTGTGCTTTGCAAGGACTTGGTAAATCTCTCACGTACTATGACTCCTGCTGCACCCATTGAGTTCAGAAAGCTTCCACTCATCTTTGTTGGTGTTAACTCTCAGAACTGGTTTGATTTAAGGATTGAATATGTTACCCCTGTATCTAGCAAAAAGATAACTGATGTACCTTCCACATATAGCACAGAGATAGGCATTGACTTACACGCATCTTTGTTATTTTGGACAGACTGTCCACACTTCGCAATCTCAGCGCTCAATATAGATGTGGAAAATGTCTCAGTGCTCGTAAAGTTAGTAGAAGAGATTAGAATAAGCGAATCTTCGTTGCCAAGCATAAAGGAAAGAGGCTTACCTGTTCCTTCCGGGCTGCCCACTTTCACCTCATCCTACCACTCTCAGTCAACTTGCTGCCCATCCTCCAAGGCCAATTGAGGCTGCCTGTCTCGCGCAGTTGTCCATTCCTCCACAAACAAAGCACCCGCCAGATCTACCTCTTCTAGTGCCTCTTCCGTGACTTCTTCCTACACCTCTTCTGCTCGCAGGTCTTTTGCTCTGGCATGGACGTGTACGGTTGGCCAATTATACTTGATTTTCGAGACATTGGCGCCCAGTTTACGTCCCAGAAGACGTCACATCTCTTGTGACGTGAGAAGGAACACTGTACAGAACGTTGCCACTTCTTTGGCGAACTTATTATCTCCAACGTCACGTGGGTCAGACAAAAACACATTGGCAGTTTCCAAACCCTTCATGGCCAACTACCTGGTAAGATGATCGAACGCCAGACTCCTCACTGTCTGACTCATCGTCCGTCTTGAGGAGATCGTGAATAGGCCCTGGATGCCTTTCCGCCTTGGATTGGCCGTTGTCATTTTGGGCTTCGTAATTCCGTTGGTTGCGCATACGATTTGCCATGAGTGATCCAGCAGACCCTGAGGCGTCAGCCGCTAACTTGGAACCTTCGCCAAGTTGGTCTCATAGAGGGGCATCAAGGTTTAGGTTGTTTTCCACACGCGTATGCGTGTGCACTAGTGCTTGTACAGGTATTTGACCTACATTTTATGTGAGATTTCCTTTCCCTGATATCTGCCTCAGCCTTTCACGTGTTATAAGTACTCCAATTCACAGGTTCTATTTTTCCCTTTTGTTTCTCCTTCTCTCTCTCCTCCAACCTCGACCTCAATACTTCCAACTGCCTTTTACTAAAACCTCCTTCTGGAAACCCCCATTCCTTGATCCACAATTCTAACTGCTTTACAGACTCTGGGCCACAATTATTTAACATGTACTGTATTTTGGTTGGCCGTTCTAATTCCTTGTTGGACCCACTTCTGTTTTTTTTTTTGCCAGAGCCCACTTTCAGTGTTAGTGGAAAAATGTTCAGCTCTCTCTCTCTTTCTGGCGGTACCATTATCTTTTTCCCTTTGACTTGATTATATCTCCGTATGTTCTATCTCACAATGGGTGCGTCCGACTCAATGCCTTGGTTTTCGTAAATGAAAAAATCGCGTAACTGGTACTTCTTTGACGAGTCCAACTCAGTGGTGTTTTCAAAGGGACCCTCTGCATTTGACAAAATGCCTTATGGAAGGAGTAGTTGAGCATAATTAGGATACTTGTCTTATAATGTTTCTTATCACTCTTTCAAGGGCAAAGACTGGGAAAACTCGAGTTATTCTCTCATCCCCTGGTCTTGGTCTAAACGGTCCTTCAACTTTTGCTGAATTCGACTTTTGCAAGGTCAAGTTGAATGTTGA
The DNA here is from genome assembly GCF_037043375.1 of Chiloscyllium plagiosum. Lineage (NCBI taxonomy): Eukaryota > Metazoa > Chordata > Chondrichthyes > Orectolobiformes > Hemiscylliidae > Chiloscyllium > Chiloscyllium plagiosum. The sequence continues at coordinate 59,967,987 of NW_028270177.1, read as the reverse complement.
CAAAGTTCAAACAGAGACAGTCTGGCTGCAAACATCATCAAAGTATCGTTTACAAAGCATTAAATTTTAGAAATCATTCTCTTTCAAATTTCACAATAAATATAAAAAATGTTAATTTTCCATTTCGCCCTTCAACCTGGGTCAGCGATTCAATAAGGTCATGGTAGTGTTTTCATTGACGCAACTTCACTTACCCGCCCGCTCACCAGAAGCGTAATTCATTTCATGGTCGAAAGTCTATATTTTTGTGAAAAAAAACATTCAGCGACGTAGCCTCAACCCCTTTATTCAGCAGAGAATTCTACACATTCAGGGGAAGATTTTCATCCTCAACTCAGTTGTAAATCTGTTTCCCCTCATTTTGAAGCTCTTCCACTTAGTTCTAGTTTCACCCGCCACTTGAAACAACCTCCCCGCTTTGAACTTATATATCCCCTTCAAATTTTATGTTTCTGTAAGACAATTATTGTGCTAAACTCTAATGAGAATAATTCCAGTCTCCTAAATCTCCCCTCATTATTAAACCCTATCAACTCTTGAATCAACTTAGTGAAACTCTTCTGTACGCATTACAGTGCTGGTATATTCAGTCTCATGTAAAGAAACCAAAATTGTACACAGTACTCTAAATGTGGTATTACCCGCACCGTGCGCAGCTGCAACATAAATTCTAGTTTCTAAACTGCATCCCTTAAGCAATTATGGATAATAGTCCATTTGCCTTCTTAATTCCCACAAAACCAACCTTTTTTTGAGTCCTGCACAAGGACACTGAGCTCCCTCTGCACATCAGCATGCAGCAATTTTTCACTATTTTAAAAACTGTGCTTTTGACAGTTAGGCCAAACAAAAATGGATGACCTTGCATGTACCAACATTGTACTCCGTCTGCCACACCTTTGCCCATTCAATGAAGCTATCTTTGTCTCTGTGCAGACGTTTAGTGCCCTCTGCACATTTTGCACTAACACTCATTGTCTGTCATCTGCAAACTTCGTCACTCTCGAAATCTTGTCTGCAATTCCTTGACATTTGATGTAGGGTGCGACTTTACAATCAAACAGATGTCGTCCTTTTATTGGGAGAGCTACCCCAAGTCAAACCTTCAGTTTTGTAGAACATACCTAAATATACAATATGCTGGACGCTCATTTGCCAATAGTGGTAACACTGTCATCATGTCTCTCTGATTATCATATCCATTCTTCAATCTTTAGTCAGAATATAAAACCCACTGAGATAGAGTGCCTTTCAATCAACTTTTTTACGCATTATTTCTTGATCTATTGTTGCCTGTATTCCTCATATTGACCCGGTCAGAAAACCGTCTGATACCTGATTCTCTCAGAATCAGACATGATGCGACATATTTCATAAAACCCAATCCCAATCCTGGGATATACCCTATCTCACCGGAAGGACAGACCCACCAGAGGTGGGGATACCATATAATACAATCAGGAAAGGAGTTACCCTGCAATTCCACAACATTAATTCCAGAAACAAGGAATTCCCATGGCAACACGTCAAATATAGTCAAGGAAATCGCCTGATGATGGACATCAACTGCACTCCACGTCCACCAACAGTGATAACTCAGTTCCCCTCGATGCGGAAAAGAAACCATCGGCAGCACCGAAAGTGACAAGCTCACAGAACGTACTCTGGCTGTGGCACTTCAATGTCCATCACCAACAGTGTCTCCACATGCTCTTCACTGACTGAGCATGGAGAGGCCGCAAATACAAAGCAGCCATACTATGGGAAGTGATGGAGGAACCCACAAAAGAGAAACATTCTCACCACACTTCTTGTCACGGATGGATGTGTCCTTGAGTGTATCTGAAGGAGGAGCCAATACATAGTCCTTGTGGAGGACAAGTCTCGGCCATTATCATTCATTTCTCCGTGGAGACCAGAAGACGATGGGAATATCTGACTATTTCTGAATGAAGAGGCCATGGATCCTGACAGGAGAGCGGGTATAATGTACTGTGCATGCTTACGCTGCAAAACTAATGAAGTGAGAGATGGAGGGTCCAATCACAAGAATGAGAACTAAAGGCATTGCCAGATAAGCTGAAATAGTTAGTTTTGGCACATTCATAATTCACCACAGGCAATCAACCCAGAAACCATAAATCCAGAGGAGAGACATGTTCAACCCAGAGTGGAACACTGTGCAGATTCACCCATTGCGCTGGTCAATAAAATCCGCAAACCGTCCAGACTGAAGCACTGCACAGATCATATCGCAGCATTTATCTTTAAACACGAACGACACATCTGCCGAGTATGGGAAGCTGGGACAGAGACAAAAAAACGAGAGATGCTTGTATCCAAAGTAGTCAGGCAGGAAGCTGGAAGAACACAGCAAGGCAGGCAGCATCAGGAGGTAGGGAAGTCAACGTTTCAGGTTTAACCCTTCTGCAGAAGCCCTGAAGTAGTGTTACACTTGAAACATCGACTTCTTCACTGCCTGATGTTGCCTGGTCTGCTGTGTTGTTCCACACTCCTGCCTGTTCAGCTTGGGAAGCTGTGCATTGATTAATAAACACAGACTGGGTATCTGTGCAGCACTGGGATCTATGCATACCACAGTATCGTTTTAATCAATACAACAGGCCAAGATTTCCGTCCAGCAATCAGAGATATACAGAAAAGAGCAGTGCATTGATCAATAAAACTGGACTAGATATATGTCCAGCACTCGGTGCTGTGCAGACAACAATGCATTGATCTATAAATCCGGACTAGATGTCTGTCCAGCACTCGGAGCTGTACAGAACACAGCAGGCTATTGATTTATAAACCTGAAATAAATATCCATCCAGCATAAGAAACTGCATACACCACACCATTGCATTATCTATAAAAATTAAACACATAGTCTGAGCAGCACAGTCAATTGTACAGTGATCACCGATGAATTAATATTTTAAACCAGGAACAGTTCCCCTTCCAGCATGTAGAGCTGTGCATGCCACCCTAGTGCAATATTCAGTAACACTCTGTTACATCGCTGCCCAGCGTGAGGATATTTGCAGCTATTGCTGGAAGTAATAGAATGTGAAGGCGCCATCCTGTTGGAACTCCATGTCTTCATTGTACCATGACAATGGATGCTGCGGCTTTGAAAATCACTGCCAGAGAGAGATTGCAGGGAAACCAGTTTAAATAAAATCAAATGGAAGGGGTTTACAAAATAGACAGAATGGAGGAGATGGAGAGACAGTATTACAGACCGATGTGTTCACAGGTTTAAGAATACTGAAATGTAGTCATTTTGAGCATGAGGCAGTATTCCCAGGAAAAATGGGAGAACGAGATTTTCGTGTGAGGACAGACAATGGAGAGTGTTGAATGAGTATTTTTTTTTGCAGCTTTGTAACTGGGAGAGATTTCAGCACAGTCTGCGACTCATTGGACTGATTCTAAGAATAATTTGTCTCAATAGCAATTTCACTGAGTGTGACAGCGATTATTTGCACGAGGCCGACCTACTTTACTGATGTTACCTTATCGAACTCACCTCATTAACTACCTACCCAACCCCATGGTATCCCTCTCATTCAATGCCACCCGTTATGGTTGGAGATACTCACTATTGCCCAGCTACCACTGGATATTCGGCCTCTTTGAAAGGCCAATGGACACACCGCGAGCATGGCAGATAAGGGGCAATTACACCACGATTTGTTGACAGGGGCACTCAGGTCCTGGCGGATGGACGAGTACTGAGGAGCAGCATTCTCTTCCTGGAGTAGGCCACACTATCAGAACCACAGACCAGGGTGTGAGCTCATCATCCAGCTCAGTGCAGTACCTGTTCTGAAGAAATGTCCAGTAGTACGGACAACCATTAAGATCCTCATCGCATTCTCTCTGCTCCCTCACACTCACTGTATATCTGTTATAGCACCTATTCCCGATCAAGGCACATGTTCCACCACTCTCTCTACTGCATGCAGCACCTTCACTTCCGCTCTCTCTCTCTCTAATTCCCTCTCTCAAGCCACCCCTCCATTATGCAAGGCTCCAGTGGCAGATGAAGAAGGCTGTGTCATACACCAGGTGCTCACAGCACCATCCAGACTGATTTCTTACCGATGCACTGATGGAAAATACTTTCAACTCTTGTGACTGTGCCTGCTTTCACAATTTGCTCGGCAGGTTTATTCCACACACAAGCCATCTTCTGTCGAAAATAATTACCCCATATGAATTATGTTGACCTTTGTTTTCTCATATAAAAATACCCTACCACCGGGTACAAAGCTCGAGGTACAAACCCTACAGAAGTGTTTCATAATACGTGCAAACAAAATGATTTAAATTGTGTTAGATTTGTGACCCGATGAAGAAGGAAGAGGTGTCAGTTTTGACTTTCAGAATTTATGTCAGGGATGACTGTTAGCACAGCCATTCATGTTGATTGGAAACACATTTTCCAGCAGCAGACGTCTATAGATCATAAAGAGTATGGACAGAGAGAATAGTTAGATTTTTTCCCTGAGTGTAGGAGAATTTCAAACTACTGGGCATTGATTGAAGGGGAGAAGGGAAGATGAGGCGAAAAGGGCACCTTTTCACGCAGAGTGTGGTGCGTACATGGAATGAGCTACAAGAGGAAGTGTGGAGGTTGGTTCATTTACAACATTTAAAAGGCATCTGGATGCTGTCAGATCTGCCGAGCGTATCCAGCAATACCTGTATTTGTTAAAAAAAATTAGATGCATTCATTTTAATACAGGTGTTCTAAGACATTAAACGTTTAATTGTTAAGTGACGCATGTACATATAAAGGCATTTTCAACTCAACTGGGCCGTTTTGCTGCTAACAATATGGCTGTGTGTATGAAAGCAGCAATGATGCAACTACATGGAACAGGGAAAGTGAAGGAGGTACAATTCGGACAATGTACAACGAGAATGCATATGGTGCAGTTTGGGAGGGAGCGACATTACTGTGTGATTCAACTCAGAGAGGAAGAAGATGTGATCTCCTCGCGAAGGAACGGCCTGTTGCATTCTCTCTCTCTTCATTGTTCCTCATCACAGCAATATGTGCAAGCTGAGAAGAAAAACGCATCAGTCATCTTCACCACTCGTGGAGGATTACTGACCAGAATTTCTTGGAAGTAACTCACTGCCTAAAAGCACAGGGAATTTTGTAAAATATTATAGTTCCAGAAAGAAATCCCATTGTTAGTAGCTTCTGTGAGAAAAAACAACTTGGACAATCTTTCAAAATTTCATTTTGCCATGAATTACACTTGCATTCGGGCAAAGTATTTTCAATTTAAATTGCCGATATTTAGCTGTTTGGTTTGTCATGGTGTGTGTGTGTGTGTGTGTGTGTGTGTGTGTGTGTGTGTGTGTGTGTGTGTGTGTGTGTGTGTGTGTGTGTGTGTGTGTGTGTGTGTGTGTGTGTGTGTGTGTGTGTGTGTGTGTGTGTGTGTGTGTGTGTGTGTGTGTGTGTGTGTGTTTGTAGAAAGGGAAATATCGATTACATATTTACAATGTCTGAACAGTTTGTCATTCATCTTTCCATCATAATCTGAGGAACTTTGCTTTGGATTGTAAACGTGTTATTTTAGCAGTGGGGAAATAGTACTAGAAATACAAACAGTGACCCAAAAAGCCACGGAACAACATGTCAGCGATGGGTAAGTTGTTGGAGCAAATCCTGATGAATAGGATTTCGATCCATTTTGGAAAATCACGGACAGATTAGAAATAGTCGACATGGCTTTGTACGTGGGAAATAACGTCTCATTTATTAGTTTGTGTTTTTGAAGTGGCGAAAAAGAAAATTAATGAAGGGGTTTTGGCTGACGTTGTCAATATGGACTTCAGCAAGATGTTCATCGCATTCTAATTTATAGACAGATGGTAAAGTTATGTCACATGGCCTACAGAGGAAGCTACTCAGTTGGATTCACAATTGGCTTGAAGGAAGAGGGCTATTTTTCAGACTGAAAGCTTGTGACCATCAGACTGCTGCAAGAATCAGAACTGATTTCACTGCATTTCATGATTATTGTAAAGGATTTGGATGTGAACATCTGAGGCATAATTAGCACATTTACAGATGACATTATAAAGGTGGTGTAGTGGATTTTTCAGAGTACAACGTGACTACAATTACATGGGATGAAAAGGCAACAAATGACAGATGAAGTTTAATTTAGATAAATTTGAGGTTTTGTATTTTGGAAAAGACAATCAGGGATGGAATTATACACTCAATGTAAGGCCCTGAGACTATGGGCTGCAACTGCACAGTTCCTTGAATGTGGAGTGGCATGTAGAGAGAGTGGTGCAGAACACGTTTGACAAATTTACCTTAATCAGTCAGTGCATTGAGTATAGGAGTTGTAGTGGCATGTTGCATCGGCACAGGAGGTTGGTGAGGCCACGTTAAGAACGCTGCATACTATTCGATTGGCTGCAGAATTACACGATGTTCCAGGACTGGACGGTTTGAGCTGTAGGGAGAGGCTGAATGGGTTGAGATGTTTTCCGCTGGAGTGTCAGAGGCTGAGGGATGACATTATGGAGCTTTATAAAATCATCACGGCATGGATACTCGGAATCGCCATTGTCTGTTTCCCAGGATAGGCGAGTTCAAAACAATTGGGCTGAGGGTGAAGTCAAGAGGGAAATGATTTAGTAGGGAACTTAGTGTCAAATGTTTCACGCAGAGAGTAGCGTGAGGGCAGAAAATGCTGACACAAGAAGTGGTGGCGGGAGGTACAATCGCACATTTTAAAAGTGTCTGAAATAGGAGGGATATTAGCCAAATGTTAGCAAATAGGACGAGATCAGATTTGGATATCTGGTCGGGCTGGACAGATTGGAAGAATGACTCTGTTTTCATCCAGTATGACTCTCTGCATCGAAAGAGGGATGAGGAGAAAGTCTGAAAGGTGTTTTGGAGAGAGAACTGTCTTAATTGGAAGCTTACCGTGCCCCTCTATTCACAATGATTCAAAAGTGTGTTAGTTGAATATATAACAGGCAGTGAATCATGGATAATGGGATACAGAGATGAAAGTGGGGCTGAGACACAACCTCATCATCCACGATCTCAGTGCCGGGTGAATAAGGTTCTAAGTGTCTAATGACCCTCTCCTGCTCCCAGTTCCATGTTCCTATGTTGCATTCAGCCCCCCAAAGCTGCTGGACAGGAGCAATCAGATAGGCCACTTACTGCTATAACCTGGTGCACAGAAACAGAGGAGACCATGCAGCCCTTCAAGACTGTTACACACGGTTTGAGGTTATTTGAGAAATGTAATTGGAAAATCCAGGCTGCTTATGAAACAAGCGCCTCCCCCACCTACCCCCCACATCTCTTGACAGAGCTTCCCTTTTCTGCACCTTATGCTCCATTTGATGCACTGTGAATACAGCGCCGATACCTCATCCTGAGGCGGCTCACAACATCATCTGATTTCCCTGACTGCAACGTTCCATAATAGACATTCCAGGAAAATGCCAGCCACTAAATTTCCAATAACAGAATGTCAGAACATCGGAAACAGGAGAACCCCATTCAGCACGCACCCCCCACCCCCAAACTCAAGCATGACTTCCACTTCACTAAGATAATGGCTAATCTGCTCTCCGTCATAATCCTTTTAAATGTCCAATCCTTCAGAGTGCTTGGCTCTCTGACAGATCACTATCTATCTACCTTCTCTTTAGTTACTTTCAGTGTTCTAGCTCGGCTCATACTCTGGAAAAGAGAAAACCTGACATTCAAAGCCCTCTGTTGGAAGAAAAAATTTCCTGTTCCTCAACATGACCTGTTAAGATGAAAAACTGATGTAGACACAAGGGTTCGGGGAAGATTTACTGGCCCGGAATGACTGTGTGGTTGACTGAGGTTGACATCAAAGAACTTACCAACACTGGAAATAATGGGAATCAGAGTAAATTCTCCAGTGTATGGAGTCAGTCATAGCACAAAGGAAGATGTTTGTGATTCCTGAATGTTAATCATCTCTTTCCTGGGTCATTTCAGTGTGAGATCATCAGGGTAGTTTCGTTGGCACAAGCATCTTCAGCTGCTAAGTGGGGATGTTCACTGAGTATTCCACAATATTCAGAATATTTTGTCCGCCCTCAACTCCCTGACCTGCCTGTGTTCATGTGCAGCTAGACACGGAAAAACAGTCAGGCTTGCACGATTTAAATGTCGGTAGCATTACTATGACAGGAACAGTACTGTCTGACACTGCACTTTGAAAGAGTAAAATGAAGAGTTCATTCAGCACATCACGCTGGTTTCACAGTAATATGAGTAAGTCATTCTGGCCATTGACAAATTGCAGAAGAACATGATAGCCCATTCAATCTTTCAAGCCTATTCTATTGTTCAGGATGAGATGCAGTCTAGAGTTATGGACCACACGAGAGCCCTGGAAAGTATTTGAAGACAGTATCCGAGACTGTAGTGTCTTATGTTGTAGGAAATGTAAAGTATCTGTCCCAGATGCAATGTGACTGGTCAAACTACTCGGAGTGAAACAAAAGAAGTTCCTTCAACGCTGCAGATGAAATTAAAACAAAGAAAGATGAATTTTAAAGAATGTAATTCTATTGGACAACTATCAGAATAATAGATTCAGGAACTAATGCTAATTAACTGTTCCAATATGGGAACATCCCCAAAACACACCCTTTGGCAGAAAGGAAAATTCACAGAGGGAGATTGTCACAAACATTTCTCCAATCCAGAAAAAAAAAAAAACAGCATCAAGAGAAAATTCAGAGAGAGTAGCAGCCAGGAGATATTCACGAAAGCTTTGAATTCTGTTGAGACCCCATTAGTTTGTGATGTTACTGAGAAACCAAAACATAACAATCCTCATCTGTGAGAGCTGAACACACCCATTCAGGCTGCGTTAAAATAAACCTAAGACGACCCATGCTGTTAATGCAAGTGAAGGTAACTTACCTGCTGGGTAACGACCGTTTAATCTCTCTTAAATGGACCCAGGATAAATTAAACTCTTGAAGTAGCAACATTTTCAAAGTAGCCAGCACATCCAGCTGTTATACTGGAACGAGTGGTAACACAATGAGGCCCTTGATCGTGTCCAATCGGACGAGGAAGAAGCCATTGACTCCCTTAAGTCACTCACACAGGAATAGGAGGAGGCCATTCAGCCCATCAAGTCACTTCCATAAGTACAGAACGAGGTAATTGATGCTGACTCCTGTTGAATGGTTTACGCCCGAAGTGTCAATTCTCTTGTTCCTTGGATGCTGCCTGACCTACTGGACTTTTCCAGCACCACACTCACTACTCTGATCTCAAGCATCTGCAGTCCTCACTTTCGTCTAACTGTTGCTCTAACATGATAAACAAGTGGAGCAGATGCTGATGCACAGTGTTCCTCGTGGCTAACTTGCTCATGGTACACACGTGGGACTTTAATGTGGTTTTCCAGCTTTGATGGAGGAAGTAAAATGTTTTCTGTGAAGTCTTCAGAAGTCATCTTCCATATCTGAGAAGACAAACTGCAGTTCGCTGCAGAGGTCAGAAGCTGGTGGGAATAGCTACCAGTTTCCGAAGTAAGGCACTTTGGCCGCTATTGGGAATTGTGAACAACATGGCATTCAGTACAAATTCATAAGTCAACAGCACATTAATGAGGGGAGAGTTAATTCAGGCAGATCAGCTATTAAGAAAGCCGTGTTAGACTGATGAATGAACTCTCTAAGTCCAAATAATGCCGATGTTATTCATGTTGATCTTGTCGAGTGCGTGTCCTGTGCATTGTAACTTACATACTTTATGCTGTCCAAGTCTATTTTCAACCTATTATCTGTCTGTCCATGCTTACAATGATCTGCTTCTACTGCTCACAAATAAAGCATTTTTTCCTTGTACTGAGATACACCTGATAATTAATAAAACCATTCAATCCTGGGTAAAGTCTGCACTTTCTCACCTTTTCCATGTCTCTTTTGGAAATAGATCACTGCCAGTCCTCAAGGATCACTGCAACCATTATTTTTCTCTTACAGCTCTACAGATTAAATACTCTGCTTCTTCAATCTCTCCTCATGGTATGATCTTCTGTTTCTCTGGTAAGGGGCTCATTCCTTACAGAGTAGAAGAAAACTGTAGAGAGTGCCTCAAATATTCCCTCAGCGAGGCTGTACGACTGCAGGAAGGTGGCTTTATTCATATACTTGAATCGTTTTACAATGTAGGACAGCATGCCATTCACTGCACCTGTTGCTTACACAAGGAGTCAGCATAGTTTTGTGAGTGGGAGGTCATGCTTCCCAAATTTGGTGGAGTTCTATGGTGAAGTTACCCGGAAGGTTTGATGAGTGCAGAGCGGTAGACATAATCTCTATACATTTCCGTAAGGCCTTTGGTAAGATTCCACATGGTAGACTGTCTGTAAGGTTGCATCGCACGGAATCAAGGGGGAGTTGCCAAATTGCTTTCACAGTTGGCATGTTGGGAGGAAGTAGAGGGTAAATGTGAAAGGATGTTATTCAGACTGGAAGCCTGTGATTAGTGGAGTGCCTCAGAGTTTGATTCTGTGATCATTACTGTCATCTATATCAATGGTTTAGGCATGATTAATAATTTTGTAGATAACACTAAAATAGGTGGTATCGTGGTAAATGACGACATTTCGCTGAAATTGCAGCAGTAACTTGATCAGCTGAGAAAGTGGGCGAAGAAATGTCAAATGCAATTTAATATAGATTTGTGTGAGATCTTGCATTTTGGAAAGTCAATACAAGGTAGGAATTGCACGGTCAATTGTAAGGGTTAAGTGGTGCGGTGGACCAGAGAGACATTGGAGCATTTGGAGTACTCAGATCGGAAAGATATCATTAAATTGGAAAGAGTGCTGAAGAAAGTTGCCTGGACCTAACGGACTGAATTCTCGGGAGAGGTTTAACCAGCTCGGACTTTTCATTCCAGTGTAGGAGAATTAGGGCGGATCTTCTAAAGTTGTATGTGATCACTTCGAGCATGGGTAAGGTGAAATCTCTCAGTCTTTTGCCAAGATTTGTAGAATTGAAACCAGGAGGACATCCGCTTATGGTTAGACGGGAGGAATAAAAGCGGAACCTGAAGGGCATTTTTTTTTTAAAACTGAAGCTGGTACACGAATGTGCTGTCAGTGGATATAGTTGAGGGCATGGGGTAAATTAACACTTTTTGAAAAGCATTTGGGCAAATTTATTGATAGGAATGAACGAGAAGGGTAAGGGCGAAGTGCAGAGAGATATGGTTAGTGGATGGACATTTAAAAGGCGGAGTTAGAATTCCTCTTTTAATAAAACAAGAGCACTTCTTTCTTCGAGGTTGTTGGTGGAAATCCCTCAATGGACTTCCTCTCTACGTTCCTTCTGGTCAACTTTCAATGTCCAATGTAATGCCCCAAGAACATTGCCTCTGCCTTCGCTAATCATGTTTTTTTAAATTTTATTGTCAGTTATTCTTCTTATAATCATTAAATGTGTTCTGCCAACTGTAATATATTACCTTTCAATCACTTGCAAAAGATCACTACATCATGCAAATACATTGTCTAATGTTTATATCTGACCACAATTCTGTTCATGAGTCTTTGAAATGTGGCTGGTGCATTATTCATTGCAAAGATCATCACTTTCAATTGATAAAGCCCATTTGGGTAACAAATGCAGAAACTTGTTTCCCTTTCTCTGATTATGGTATCTTCCAATAACCATGCCGTAAGTCCAACTTAGTCAGATGTGGGGCTTGTGAAACTATATGTATGCCGTCCTCCAAACTTCGTGTTGGATAGCAATCCTATTTTCTCGCAGCGTTGACCTTCCGATAGTCCACACAAATTGTTGAATCATGTCAGGTTTGGGAAATAACAGAATCAGTCAACTTCACTCTCTCTGACTCAGTTCAATGATATCTTCATGGAGAACCACATCCACTTCCTCCAGGAACTGTCTGGCTTTGAAAGTATTACACTTGTGTCGTTGTTGTTTTTTCACAACAGTATTCCCTAATTCCACCTCATGCATAATCGTGTAAGTCCACCCATTATTTTTCCTGGATGTGTCTTTACATTGATGCAATTAAGAATCGTATTCTTTGCTCCTGTAACGGTTAGCTCACTACCCTCTCCCACTCCTCAATAAATTACCACTTATTTAAATATTTTGAGGCACATCGAACTTCATGACATCTGGATTTGCTTCCTGACTCTGCAGGGCTATACGTAACACCTGTTTCGCCATTTTCCTGTCTCTACTCAAGTAAGGTTTCAAGATATGCACATGACATACTCGATAAACCTTTTAAAAAAATATCCGGTATCTTTGTCAGATAGATTAACTGACACAATTTCTATTTTTTTTGTTTGGAAGGGATCACTAAACCTGGTTTTGAAGAGGTTTGCTACCAATGTTGGCAATACTAATACGTCACCCCAACGGAAAAACGTCAACGTTTCAGCGTTTTGATTTGCACCTGCTTCATTCTATGTTATGCCATCTTCTGGTGCTGTTTTCCTAACTCACCTAAACGATCTAATCTCTCCCTGACCTCACATAAATAATACAAGTGTGAGATCTTTGACTTCGGTCCTGTCAATCGTTGTTTAATTAATTTCAAAGGGTCTCTCACTTCATATCTGAATATTAACTAAAAGGAGAGAATCGAGGAGGCATCTCTAATGGCAGACAATACAAATGTGATACCTTTATCCCAACCATTCAGACAATCTTGACAGTATGCTGTTAATATGGTCTTCAGTGTCTGATGCCAACTTTCAAAGGCTCTCTGGTAAACAGGATGGTAGGCACTTGATCTAAAATGCTGAGTACTTATCTATGCATGATTCCCTTAAATTCATAATCTTTGTCCGACTGAATCTCTCTGGAATGTATGCCATGCATGGCAAAAACTAACCACAGCCTTGCGCATTCCAGGCCATTAAAAGTGCGTTTGTACTTTAGCAGGAAACTTCCATACACGTAGTCGACATCCTACAGGGGTTCAAGAGCTACCTGTAACACTTCCTGTCAGTATGCTACTGGCAATGCAATCTGGTGTGCTTCTGCTCATTTATCCTCTGCGCTCTGCAGTTTCATTGTAGGATTCTATCATTCAGTTAATACTGCATGAAAATGCACTCTGATTCCTTTTCTGCCCCCTCTCTCTCTTTCTGTGTGTGTGCGTATGTGTGTGTGAACATGAAACAACAACTTTTCACAAAATCAAGACTTATTTTTCTTAACTACTTACTATCTGACGCCAAATCTGTAAAAATACATGCTGCTCTAATAATCCACTTATTAATATTTACATTCACCTAATCTGAACACCACGGAGTCTCTGTCTCCTCCCTTGTCTTCAACCTTCCAGCTGCTTTTCTCCCTGGGTCTACTTACTTCTTTTTAACTGCAAGTACGTTTTACATGAAAAGTTAGCTTTGATAGAGAGTGTTTTGTACTATCCTTGAGACCAAGACTTTCGATGGTCAGATAGTTTCGATGGTCAGAGGCTGTACAAAACTTGCTCCGCTGATCGATGGTATTTGCTCTCCCTCTTATTTTCAAAATACCGGATTTATATTCTCCCTATGACACATTGAATTCTTATAACTTGATTGGTTTCCAGGTGTGTAAATAATAAAATTCTGCTTCCAATGGCTTCAGGTATCATGGATATGATTAAAAGAAACAACCAAAATTCAGGTATCCATTTGGCAGCTAATTGTTATATCTGGAAGAGCCCGACCGTAAGCGAGCAGTTGTGGCTGTACTTTGAATTGAGCAAAACAGTCGACATTGTAACAGGTCAGCATGGACACGTTTGCGTACTTAAGACTTACTGACTCCTTCACGTCTGCATTTTTTTTGTTGACTCATGATCAAGGACTTGAAGGCACTTTCGAACAACGGCATTTCCCAACCTCGCACCAACTAATCAATACAAAATGAGATCTCTGCTATTTTTTAATCACCTCCAAATTGACCTGGACCAAACACTGATGCATGTGATAACCCGAGAATAACGGTCTTCAGTCCAGTAACGGGCACTGCTTTCTGTATTGTGTCTGCTACCAAATTTGCAATGCGTTTGTATATCAGCTGTACACATGAACTTCCGGACACTTGTCATTAAAGACGTCAAAACTGTTCTGCAAATTCATTTACACTGCTCCGACTGGGTCTCATTTGTGAACGCCTCAACAAGTACAAATTCCACAGTTTTCGCAATGGTGATTCCATTTCCTGAAGCTCAGCTGACTCTGCCAAGTCATGTCATGATTCCCACCCTCCTTGTCAATTTGTCGCATTCCAAATAACAGATTACAATATTTTCCTCAGCACAGACACCAAGTTATCCAATATTTAAACTTGATTTATTTTCCATCCCTGTCCAATACTCATATACAAGCTACTAGACTAGGTGGGATTGAGGTTCACAAGCAGGAGGTATCACAACTCCTGAAGCGTGTGAAAATAGATAACTACCTGGGCCGGATGGGACATATCCTAGGATCCTCTGTGAAGCCATTGATGAGATTGCCGAGCCTCTTGAAATGAACTCTAATTCGCAGTTGTCTCCAGGAATTGTGCCAGAAGATTGATGTGTAGCAAATGAGGGTTCATTGTTTAAGAAGGGTAGTCGAGGCAACCCTGGTAATTATAGACCAGTGAGCCTTACTTCAGTTGTTGGTAAAGTGTTGGAATAAATGATAAGATATAGCATGTAAAATAATCTAGAAAAGAGTATTTTGATTCGGGATAGTCAGCACGGTTTTGTGAAGTGTAGGTCGTGCGTCACAAACCTTATTGAATTCTTTGCGAAGGTGACCATATATGGAGATGAGAGTAAACCGGTTGATATTGTATATATGGATTTGATCAAGGCGTTCGATAAGGATCCCCACAGTAGGTTATTGTTCAAAATGCGAACGAATGGGATTGTGGGATATATAGCAGTTTCGATCAGTAATCGGCTTGCTGAAAGTGTAGTGGTTGATGGGAAATGTTCATCCTGGAGTCCAGTCATACTACTGTTTCGCAAGGGTCGGTGTTGTGTCCACTGATGTTCGTCATTTTTATGAACGATCTGGATGAGGGCGTAGAGGGGTGGGTTAGTAAATTTGCAGACGACACAAACGTTGGTGGAGTTGTGGATAGTGACGAAGGATGTTGTAGGTTACAGAGAGACATAGTTAAACTGCAGAGCTGGGCTGAGAGGTGACAGGTGGCAAATGGAGTTTAATGCGGACATGTGTGAGGTGATTCATTTTGTTCTGATTAACCAGAATACAAAGTATTGGGTTAATGGTAAGATTCTTGGTATTGTTGATGAGCAGAGATATCTCGTTGTCCATGTACACAGTTCCTTGAAAGTTGGTACCCAGGTTGACAGTGTCGTTAAGAAGGCATACAGTGTTTTAGCTTTTATTAATAGAGGGGTCGAGTTCCAGAACCAAGAGGTTATGCTGCAGCTGTACAAAACTCTGGTGTGACCAACCGCATTACAAGAAGGATGTGGAAGCTTTGGAAAGGATGCGAAGGAGATTTACTCGAAAGTTGCCTGGTATGGAGGGAAGGTCTTATGAGGAAAAGGTGAGTGACATGAGGTTTTCGTTACAATGAAGAAGGTTGAGAGTTGACTTAATAGAGACATATATGATAATCAGTGGATTAGATATGGTGGACAGGGAAACCCTTTTTCAAAGTATGATGATGGCGAGCATGAGGGGGCATAGCTTTAAATTGAGGGGTGATAGATATGGGACAGATGACAGAGGTAGTTTCTTCACTCAGAGAGTGGTAAGGGTATGGAATGCTTTGCCAGCAACGATAGTAGATTCGCCAACTTTAATTACATTTAAGTCGTCATTGGACAAGCATTACGACGTAAATGGAATAGTATAGGTTAGTTGGGCTTCAGATTGGTATGATAGGTCGGCACAACATCGAAGGCCGAAGGACCTGTACCGCGCTGTAATGTTCCATGTTCTACCCCTTACCAACCTACACTTCAATATTTCTATTAACTTCTCTGTATTAATTTTAATCTCCCACAGTTTCATAATTTCTTCAATCACTCTTTCGTGTAAAATTTCTGGAAGGTTTTGTGTATCTTCATCTTCAAATAAGATTAGATTAGATTACAGTGTGGAAACAGGCCCTTCAGACCAACAAGTCCACACAGACCCGCCGAGGCGTAACCCACCCATACATTTACCCCTTACCTAAGACTACGGGCAATTGAGCATGGCCAATTCACCTGACCT
The DNA here is from genome assembly GCF_037043375.1 of Chiloscyllium plagiosum. Classification (NCBI taxonomy): domain Eukaryota; kingdom Metazoa; phylum Chordata; class Chondrichthyes; order Orectolobiformes; family Hemiscylliidae; genus Chiloscyllium; species Chiloscyllium plagiosum. Next base: position 59,951,695 of record NW_028270177.1, on the reverse strand, counting down.
GCACATCTTTGTGACTGTGGGAGGAAACCGGAGCACCCGGAGGAAACCCACGCAGACACAGGAAGAACGTGCAAACTCCACACAGTCAGTCGCCTGAGGCGGGAATTGAACCCGTGTCTCTGGCGCTGTGAGGCAGCAGTGCTAACCACTGTGCCACTGTGCCACCGTGCCGTCCTCTGTATAAACACTCCGCTGAGGGTAATATATTGCCCTCAGCGGAGGTGGAGGGGTGTGTCTTATGCATAGATTGCTTCCATCACTGAGTGCACATGAGAGTTGATTAACTTGATACCAAATCTGCTCGGAAACGTCCATAATCAACACAGTTCAAAGAAACTGCCACTTCATGGTCACTGAGAGCACAGTGCTCTATCTAAATTTAGGTCACAGTTTATGTTGACAAAGATGACATAAAACTGTGACCACCCCATTTTGGAATCAAACTGAATTTACAATTTACACCTGGCATAGGCCAAGGGTCACACAGGAAAGGGTCACACAGGAATACGTTTGTGATCAAATAAATTTGTATTTAGAATACAGTCTAGTCGAGAAGCGCAATCGGAAAGGTGTGGATGACGGTTTATTCAGAAACAGCCCTGAGACAGAAGTGAAGACTGGGGATAGGTAGCGGTGGCAGTGGACAGGTTTGATGATGGAGGGATCATTGAGGTACAAGTTAGCTTAGGACACAATGCGGTTATCTTGGTTCTGAACACTTTTGTTCCACCCCTGATGATTGTAAGTGATTGGCATGAAAACCATGGAATAGGAATGGAGTTTGTGATTGAAAGTGAATACAGTAGTTTATATATTTGATAAATATAGACAATAAAAATAGTGATGGCGTTCAGAATGGTTTACAGCATTAATAATTAGGCAGAGATAGACTTACCATGAACACCAGCAATCGCGAGGATTGGATAGCAAACTGCCTGAATAATCATCAGGACATATACAATCTGCCATGGTAACCATATCCAATCCTGAGAAAGCCGGTAAAAACCATACAATAACCTACTGTCCATTGTTGGCACAATTCCAGTCTAATGTTCTCAGATTCTGATCCAACGCCCAAACATTCCATTCTAATAGTCTTAGATTCCAATCCATTGTTGTAACATTCCAACATAATGTTCTCAGATTCTGATCCATTGCTGAGACATTCCAGTCTATTGTTCTCACATTCTGATCTATTGTCCGAACATTCCAGTGTGGTGTTCACAGATTCTGATCAGTTGTTAGAACACTCTTGTCCAATGTTCTCTGGTTCTGATCTATTCTTGGAACATTCTCATCTAATGTTCCCTGATTGCGCAGATCCCATATGAATATGTACCCTTAAGAGAGCGATTCTGTGGGACATCTGTGTTTGTTGCTGCTCTTTGCTGCTCTTACTGACTAATCTACATATCCTGTTTTGTATGTCAAAACGTCGGATCGACTCATTGATTTGATGTAATCAAAGCATTAGCATTCAAATTCGATTCGATTTTGGTATCCTGTGGCATAGTTTAAACTGATAAACGAAATGCGAATTTGTTTTGTAACATAGTAACTAACCTTCAGCTATTTGCTTCACAGCCAACTATTACAGTTTTAAAATGGTTGGCACATTATGTGCTTGTCCAATTGTTGCCGCCTTTCACTTTCTCTGAAAGGTACAGGGCACACCACAACACTTTTAATGTAAGAAAAATACCTTGCCTGGGTGGAATGTTGTCATCGCCTGCTATTGATCTTATTCCTCATGTCCAATTACTCTAACAATGTTAGCTGAAAAGGGGAAGGCACAGGAAATGCATACCCTAGATGGAGTGGGAGGGGCATTTGAAGTCTTCAGTCACGCGGCAGTGGGGTGAGTGGGTGAGGGTGTCCCATAGATGTTCTCTGAAACGATCCTCAAGAACGTGTCCTGTCTCCCCGATGGAGAGGAGACCACAGCGGTACAAAGAATGTAATGAATGATATTGGTAGAGATAGAGGTGAATTTCTGATGAATGTGGAAGGATCCCGTGGGGCCTTGGATGGAGGTGAGGGAAGCGGTGTGAGCACAGATTTTGCACTTCCTTCAGTGGCAGAGAAATGTGACAGGTTTGAGTTGTGGGCTGGTGGGGGTAGTGGACTTGCTGTGTGAGTCGCCGAAGGTCTTTTCGCAACGCTGATAGGGGTAGGGAGGAAAATATATCATTGGTGGTGGGATCCGTTTGGAGGTTGCGGAAGTGGCAGAGGATGATGCATTGTCAGCGAGGTTTGGTAGAGTGGAAGGTGTGAACTCGTGAGTTCTGTTTGTTGCTGCGTTGTGAGGGGGAGGTTTCAAGGGCAGTGGTGCATGAAGTGGAAGCAATGCAACGGAGGGCATGGTAAACCAAGTGGGAAGGGAAGATGCGAACGTGGAATATTCTGGGGGCTAACTGGATATTCTGAGGTGGAATTGGCCATCCTGGGAATGGATGCAGTAGAGCTGGAGGAATTATGAATAAGGAATGGCGTTTTTACAAGGAGATTAGCAGAGAGGAGATGTTGTCTTGGTAGCTTTGGGAGTCGGTGGGCTTGTAGTAAATGCCTATGGATATTCGTTGCCAGAGACGGTGATGGAGAGGTCCAGGAAGGGGGTGGGGGGAGGTGTCCAAGACGGTCCAGGAAAATTTGAGGTCGGGTTCGAATGTCTTGGCAAAGTGGATGAGCTATTCACCCTCCTTGTGGGAGCAAAAGGCAGTACCGATAAGCTCATCGAGATAGCAGAGTAACGGTTGGATGTGGTACCGGTGTAACTGTGGAAGATGAACTGAAGAGAAGAGTTAGGTGGGAAACTTTCGTAAGCTGAGACAATGGGTCGTCCGGTCAGGTAAATTTATAAGTCTTTGGTATAAAGTAGACTCGGGCAGTGCGAGAATCATAAACAATAATTTTGGAGGCTGTTGATGGGAAATCCTCAGAGGTAATGAGGTTGTGGATGGTATATGAGTTGATGATTTAGTGATGAGCGGTGAGGTCGTGATCAAGGGGACAGTAGGAGGAAGGATGTGAGAGTTGGCGCCAGGCTTCAGCAGTGTCCAGGTCAGTGTGCCAGACTGCTATTGCACTCCCTTGTTTGCCGGTTTGTTGCTGGGGTTGGGGTTGGAGCAGAGGTAGTGGAAGATGGCACGTTGTGTTGGCGAAATGTTGGAGTGGGTGAGGTAGTTTGACGCGTTGAGGTGGTCAATATCACAGCAGCAGGTTGAAGTGAAGATGTGAAGAGTGCATAGCAGGCCAGCACGGGATGTACAAGTGGATGTGGTGCGTTGTAGGCGGGCGAAGTGATTGTCGGTGTGTGAGCGGGTGTCTTGGTTAAAACAGAAGGCACGGAGGCAGAGGTGGTGGAAGAAACGTTCAAGTTTTCAGTGTGTGTCGAACTCATTTAGCTGGGATCGTAAAGGGATTTATGTGAGGCCTTTACTGAAGACCAAACATTCGTCCTCAGTGAGGGGGAGGCCTGGGGGGATGGTGATGACACAGCATGGTTGGGGGCTTGGACCTGCAGTTGGGCTGGACTTCGCGATGTGATGGGAGTTTGGAACTGGAGTCAGGCTCATCTCCAACCGATCACCTCCTCTCTCACCTTCATCTACCCTGCGCTTTCTCAGCTACATTCCCCCTCAACCCACTCCTCCGAGTTATCTCTCAGCCCCCAGCCCACAAGTCTCATTCCTGATGAAGTGCTAATGCCTGAAACATCGTTTCGCCTCCTACTCAGATGCTTCCTGACTTGCTCTGCTGTTTCAGCATCTCACTCTGGACTCAGCACCCTTCAGCACCCTGTCCACTCGACTGAACGTTCAAGGAAATGTGAATATACACCTCTCGGTTTCTCATTTCGGGAACACTTCCCAGAATGCTACTATTAACTGTACAAGTCCCGACCTGTTTTCCCGAATCAAAATGCAGCACCTCGCACTTATCTAAACTGCACCTGCTATTCGTTGGCCCATTGGCCTGTGTGATCAAGATAATGTGGAATAACAAAACTGTGGCAGTAATTGATAAATTTAAGGAAGTCTCAACTGGACTGGATAGAATCTTAGCGGTATATATTTTGTATTTGGACTTCCAGATTGCATTCGACAAGTTACCTCACAAAAGGTTAAGTTAAAAGCTAAGAACCAGTCGATTCTGCGTAGGAGAGATATAAAGGTAAAGAGAGAGAAAGTAAATCACATGGTGAAACTAGTGAGGAATATCATCCAGAGACCCAGATAGTGTCATGATGATTTGTTGGCGTATTTTGGAATTTGGGCTCAATTAAAAACTAAAATCTGGAATTCAAAGCCTAATGGTGACAACTACACCATTGTGGATTGACGACTTAAAAGAAGCCATCTGGTTCACCGATGTCCTTTAGGGAAGGAAACTACCTTTCTCTCTTGGACTGGCCAACATTGATACCAGACCCACAGCAGTGGTTGATGCTTAACTGCCCACTGGGTCGTAAGGGATGGGTAACAAATGCTGGTCTGGTCAGTGACGCCATCAACGGGTGAATGAATAAGTTTAAAAAGGGGGTTTTCTATATTGAAAGGCCGAAGTGAATATGGACTCTTTCAAATGGAATCGAGGCAGTTATGGGGAACAAAGTTTTGATGACATTATATTGGCATAGAAAGAGAACTGAGGACTGGACAGCAAGAAGAGTGTGGCGCTAAGGGGTTCTTTTTCAAGTTATATATCTCCTTGGAGGAAGAAAGCCAATGTCCTGGAAATTGACAGATTTTAACAAAGGGTAAAGGCAATTTGCGAGAGGAATAAACACAGTTCAGAAAGATATTGATAGGTTAAATAATGGAGCAAAAAGCTGTCAAATGGAGTGTGATGTGGGAAAAAGAGAAGTTGCTCATTTTGGAATGCAGAACAGAAGAAACGATTGCAATTTAAACGGAGATAAACTTCAGAAATTTACAAACTAATGTCTTGGAAATGGAACACACACACAAACTTGCAATTCAGGCTTAACAGTTAACTAAGGCGGCTCATGGAACGTGGGCTCTCATTTCAAAAGGTTTGAAGTTAAAGAGTCAAGACGTTTAACTAACTGTATAAGGTTCATGTCATTGCACACCTGGAGCAGAGTGAGCAGTTTAAATAGAACATAGAACAGTAAAGCATAGCACCAGCCCTTCAGCACTTGATGTTGTCCTGGTCTTCTATCCAACTAGAACATGAGACTTATCTTTCTTTGTACGATCTTTCATGTGCCTATCCAAGAGTCACTTAAATGTTCACTAAGGTATCTGACTCTACTACAACTGCCCACCGTGCATTCCACTCACTATGGTGTGTGTAAAGAACCAACCTCTGACATCTCCCCTCAATCTTCCTCCAATCACCTTAAAATTATGTCCCCTCGTGATGGGCATTTCTACCCTGGGAAAAATAAATTCTGTGGCTATCCACTCTATCCATGTCTCTCAGAGTCATCTCTCATCCTTCTTCGCTCAAATGAGAAAGGCCCTCGCTCCTTCAAACATTTTTTACAAGACATGCCCTCCCCTCCAGGCAGCATTCTGGTAAGTCTGCTCTGCACCTTCGATAAAGCTTCCACAACTTCCCTGTAATGAGGCAAACAAAACTGAGCACCATTTTCTAAACGTGTTCTAACCAAGTTGCTGCAGAGCTGCAGCATTGTGTATTGAAAATCGGCCTTGCAAGGAAAATGACTTCACACTTTTCCAAGTTGATCTCCATCTGCCACTTATCAGCCCAGTTCCGCATACTGCCAATGCCCCTCAACAACCTACAACAGCCCTACACAGTAAGCACAACTCCAACAAACTTCGTGTCATTGGTAAACTTACTAATCCACTCTTCCACTTTCTCATCCATGTCATTTGTAAAAATCTTAAAGATAGATGTTCCAGAACAGATCCCTGCGCTATATCACTGTTCACTGAGCTACAGGATGAATACTTTCCATCTACCGCCACCCTCTGCATTTTGTGGAACAACAAATCTGTATCAAGACAGACAAATTCCATCATATCCCATGCCTTCTTACTTCTTGAATCAGTCTACCGCGGGGAACCTTGTAAAGTGCCTTCATGAAATCTATATAGACCACATCCACTGTTCGCCCATCAACATAATTTGTCTCATCCTCAAATAAATCAATAAGGTCTGTGCGATATGACCTTCACCTCACACAACCATGCTGACTATCTTTAATCAAACTATCATTTTCTAAATAATCATACATCATGTCTCTCAGAAACAACCCCAATATTTTGTCCATCACTGACGAAAGAATGATTGGTCTGTAATTCTCAGGATTATAAATATCCACTTTCATTAACAAAGGAATGACAAGTGCTATTCTCCAATCACCCAGTGGACAGGAAGGACGCAAAAATATTCGCCAAAGGCAAAACAATCTCTTCCCTTGCTTCCTCTCGTAATCAAGATTATATCCCATCTGGCTTATGGAATTTATCTATTCTTATGGTTTTCTTCCTAAAATAGCCTGTTCTCGTAAATAAGTCTGTTCAAGCTGTCCTCAGAGATGTAAAAGTCTCTCTCAGTAGTGAATACTGAAATAAATTATTTATTAAGTACCTCACTTACCTCCTCTGACTCCAGCCGCAAATTCCCTCTGCTATCCTTGTTTGGTACCAGCCTCATTCTGGCCACCCACTTCTTCCTTATGTAAATTTACAACGCCTTAGTGCTTTCCTTAATCCTAAAGCTTTATCGTACCGACTTCTCGCTCTCTTAATTCTATTCTTCAGTTCCTTCTTGGGTACCACGTGACCATCCATAGCGTTCTTCTATCCTTGGCTCCTCAACCTTAAGCAAGCTTCCTTCTACCTTTTGACTCAGTGTTCCATATTCTTTCTCTCTCAAAGGTCAGTCGACCGACCATCCTTTCCTTGCCTCAGTGCAATAAACCTGTCAAGCATTATAGGCAAGTGCTTCCTGAAGAATCTGCACATTTCCGTCGTGCATTTCCCTGGGAACATCTGTTCCCAATTTAGGTTCGCCATTTCCTTGCCAATAGCATTGCATAACTCCCTCCCCCAATTAATTACTTCCTCGTACCGGCTGCTCCTGTCCCTCTCCATTAGTAAATGAAGGGATCTGTGATCATGATCACCAAAATGTTCTTCCATCGAGAGATCTGACACCAGGCATACTTCGTTAACAAGCAGCAAATGCAATATGTCCTCTCTTTAGTCGGTCTACCTATATGTTGAGCTCAGAAACCTTCCTGGTCACACCTGAAAAAAACTGCTCAATCCAAACTGTTTAATGTAAGTACATTTCAATCAATACTAGGGAACTTAAATTCACCCATGACAGAAACGCTGTTAATTCAGCACGTTCTAATATCTGCTTCGCAATCTCCACCTCCGTGTATCTGTTTTCATTGGGAGGCCTGTAGAAATCTCCCAATAGTTGACTGTTCCTTTCCTGTTTGTTACTTCCACCCATACTGACTCTGTACATAAATGTACCTCGACGGTCTCCGTTTCTGCAGCTGTGATACTATCCGTGGTTAGCAATGCCACTACCCCACCTCTTTTAACGCACTCATCCCCAGTCCTTTTGAAACATCTCAACTCTGGAACATCCAACAACCATTCCTGCCTCTGTCATATCCAAGTCTCTTCAATGGCCACAGCATCAGAGTTCCAAATACTGACGCATGCCCGGAGTTCATCACCCTTATTCCTGATACCTTGTGCATTAAAATATTCACAATTTCATCCATCACACCGACTATCCCTTTCCCCAATAAAGTTCTTATTCTTTCCCACAGACTCTCTGCACGGTGGTTCTGGCTGCCTATTGACTCCTCCATTATCTGATCCTACCCACTGTAAATCTAGTTTAAATCGTCCTAAACAGCTCGAGTAAACCTCCCGCCCAGGATTTTGCTGGCCAACCAGTTGGAAGCTAAGAATCCTTCTTGTACAGCTCCCAGCTTCCCTAGAATGTATCCACACCAATCACATATCTGATGCTCTCGCTCTTAGATCAGTTCTGCAACCACGTTTTCATCTGCACTTACTCTGAATTCCTCACTTCACAAGCGCATGGCAGTGGTTACAATCCTGAGATTACTACTCTGCTTATCTTGCCTTATAGCTTACAACCTCACTTCCCTATATTCTATTTTCAGGTGTCCTTCCCCCTATCCCTACCTACGTCGTTGGTACCAATGTACGCCCACAACTTGAAGCGACTCGCCCTCCCTCTTCAAAATTCTGTACACTCGATCCGAGACATCCTTGAACCTAGCACTCAGGAGGCAACATTCCATACTTGCTCACGACCACGGAATCCCCTGACCGTTCCTCTCCCAGCTGAATCTCCTATCACTTCCCTTCTCCTATTTTCCTCCCTTCCGATCTGAGCCATAGAGGTAGGCTCAGTGCCAGAAACCTGGCACCTGTGGCTTTCCCGTGATAGGTTTTCTCCACCCACAATCATTGTCCAAAACAGTATACTGATAATTGAGGGGAATGGACACAGGTGTTCATTGCACTGTCTGCCGTTTCCCTCGCCTGACATTCACCCAGATACCTTTACCCTATAATGTAAGTGTGATTACCGCCCTATAACTTCTTTCTATCACCCCTCAGCCTCCCGAATGATCTGAAGTTCATCCAGCTCCAACTTCTTAATGCGGGAAGGGGGTATAGTTCTTGCAGACCAAGTCAGCAGGGAGACCATTGGTAACCCTTATCTCCAACATCCTGCAAGTCGAGCACGCAACTGCCCTCAGAACCATACTCTTTCATTGCGGAACACCGGCATTTAGACTAGCAAAGGAACTGCATCCTAAACTGAAATACGTAGTAGATGACTGAAACCACTCCATCCACTCCACCCAGGAATTTCTTAACGTCAAAGCCACAGAAGTTGACGATAATGAGGTAATAGTTTCCTTTGACGTGCTGATGCTATTTACATCAACTGACTTAACCCTTGCCAAAGAAAACACTGACCCAACTGCGCGGACAACCACGGAGACAAACACCTGGAAGCACCAACTCCACCAGCAAGCTCAGAAACCTCCAACAAGTTGACTTGTGCCCCAGAACCCATTTCACCTTCAATTACAAAATCTACAAACAAATCAACGGCATGCCTATAAGATCACCAATATAAGGACTCATAGCAGAAGCAGTTATGTAGAGTTTAAAAAGAGCATTCCTTCCAACCAATGAGCCCAAATTTTGGTTCGCTATGTGGACGACACCTTTGTCATCACAAAATGCAACAAAGTAAATGAAACTGAAAAACACTTAAGTAGCGTCCTTACCAGTATCAAGTTCACCAAAGAGGATCCAAACAACAACCGACTCCCCTTCAGAGACATCGCAGTAGAACACAAGGCAGATGCAGAGCTACAGACCACAACTAACCAGATAGTCATCTGCAGGATCAATTATCCTAAACCCACCAAATGGAGCTGCAGCAGAACATTATGTAAACCAGCCACAACGTACTTGAACACCCAGGAATCTGAGGAAACACCTGTACGACGTATTCAGGTGCAAGAGGTGCAAGAGGTACCCAACAAGCCGATTCCTACACAATATACCTAAACACGAAGAAATAACACACCCAGACACTGTATACACTCTGCCATACATGCAGAACATATCCGAGATGACAAACAGATTACTTCGGCCCCTAAGCAACATGGTCGCCCAGAAACCAAACCTCGCTTTGAAATAGCTCCTGATAAATTTAAGGACCGCATACCAACAAACAGCAGAAAGAACGTAACATATCAAATAGCCTGCAAGGACTGCAAACAAAGTTACATTGGACAAGCGGGCAGGAGACTAGACATAAGGATACACGAGCACCAACCAGCCACCACAAGACGTGACCAACTATCATTAGTATCCATACACACAGACAAAGAGTGACACCTGCTCGATGGGGGCTATACATCGAACCTCGGACAGTCTAAACAAAGACGTGCACAGAACCCTGGCATTCAAACTGGAACTTCAGTAACAAACATATCAACTTGGACCGCATTTACCAACCTCTCAGAAAAAGAACTGGAAACGCTATCACCTCCTACAACAGACCAATACAGATAAATGGCAACTGGGACCGAAAACCAGCCCTTCATCAGAAGATCATTGATTATGTTAGCCAGCTTGGTGACAAAACATCTGAGGACAAATCTACCAGCTCACCAAGCTAAATCACAACCTGATCCACAACCTGATTTCAATTGTTTTAACCTCATCTTGCTAATGATCTCCTGGAAAACGGCAGACATGGACATAGAATCTTGATCAGACTGTTCCTCATTCACCTGTGTACAACTGGTAGTCCGTAACGAGTGCAAAAATATAACAGTCCTCTCTCGGAACAGGATTCAGACTTTCAGTCTCCGAAGCCTGTCCCACCATTCAATGAGGTCATGGATGATCTACGGCTTTATGACATACACCTGTTTTTTGAGCCATATCCCATAATAAAGTTGCTGAACAAAATTAAAATCTATTTCTCAAATGTACAAATTAACAGCCCCAGGATGCACTGTCACCATTGGAGGAACAGACTTCCAAACATCTCGCATCCTATGTGTGCAGGAGTGACTACATTACAAAGTTCTAGAATTCTCCACACAATGAGGATAGTTTACATTTCTGTACCCTCTTCATCTCCGTTAATAACTTGAAGAAATGAGTCAGATAATCATTAACTTTATAAATTATAGACAGTTAAGTGTCAATCTCATTACAAAGAATCTGGTATCATTGTCAGGCCAGATCATGTAATCACAGGCAGCTTTCTTCCCGAAAGGACATTTGTGAAATAGTCTCTTTTTTTCTCTTACAAGCAATAATGGCCTTATGGTTATCATTGGACTTCAAGTTTCAGATTTTTTTTGTTGGATGCAAATTCCAAATTCTTCCACCAACCTGGGTCTCATTTAACATCTAATGACAATAATACAGGCCATCATTTCCCCAAGACGGAGCATGGCAATAAAAAGCCCTTTTAGCACTGGCTTACGTAAAATAAACCATGCAGTAGTGGACAAAAATGGTCATGAATATTGGCACATCAACAATACTATAATTTGTCATCCGTAGTGGAGACAGTTGCACATGCTAAGACATAATTGTAAATCGTGGGAGAATATAAGCTCTCTCGTTTACATTTTGGTAAGAATCCGAAACGTTCCATTGGTAATGATCAGCTCCCAACCTGGGAAGAACCAAAAACTGATTTCATTCACAAGAGAATTTGAATGATACCGGCAGAAAGTCGATAATTAAAGTCAAGAAAGAATTCAGTAAGCTTTATGGTGCAGTGTCCTGTCCCTGCCTCTGGGAATAAGAACCCGGTTTTGGTTCCCATCTGTTCCAGAGTTGCACCATAGTGAATAACAGCTTACTGAATAAGCTGATTAAAAATATTTACTGCAACACCAAAATAAACTAATTTCAATCTGACAGATATGACTTATTATTTAAAAGAAAGAAACGAGTTTAAACAACAGAAAGGGCTGTGCAAGGCTTTCAAATATTGGAAAATAATAATTGCACATCACTGAAATACATTGGATTGGATACCATGCAGAACCCATCAAATGTCACTGTGCATCAGCAATCACATTTGGAAACATTTGCTCCACTCTTAATGGTCAAAGTTAGGGTTCAAAGAGATGCAGCAACTACCAAAAGATTGAAATGGAGCAACTCTGAATTAGCTGTGCACTCAAAACACGCCAAGTCTCAGTGTTGTTCATAACCATATCCCAAGGTTACATATATTTGAGTAAACAATGAAAAAAATTGACAGGAGCATTAAAAAAAACATTCCGCCTGGGAGGTGTCAGGAACATGAAATTTCTTGAAAACTGTGCTTCTTCTGCAAATCTTTTTGATGTTTTCGACGGCAAGGAGGCTCCACCTTTTTCTTGGGAAAAGGAAAGTAACTGTTACCTTATAATTTTGGAAGCTAAAACTATCAGAAATGTCATACAAAGTATCTTCACAGGAAACACTGTTATTCTCAGTGAGGAACAAGATAGGGCATTTTTCCAATTATAAATATAATAAGAACATCCAAGAAGGGATTCAGCAGCAATACCCATTGATTATTATATCGATTACAAGTCACTAGGGGATAATGCACATTCAGCAAAATATTTGAAAGAAGGAAATGAAGATCGAAATTGCAGTTTTAATGCAGATACTGGACAATGGAAATGTCGTCAGGTTTTAATGTGGAGTATATAGGATAACAATCTCTTACTATTTTGAAAGTTTCATTCTATTACTATAAATTGACTTTTTGAAAAAAAGAGGAGGGGAACCTATTTTATCTAAAATCTGCTGAAGGAACATTTGTGACCTAATGCAGAGAGACAATGAGCAATGGATGAATTATTGAAAAGTTAACTGGGTATGAACTGGATATAGCAATATGGGGAGTCAGTATTCAGTGGGAGGGGGTTAGGGGGCGAACTGAAATAAAACTCTCAAGTTTATGGTGTTTGTAAAGTTCTCTGTTAGAGTGTAATACTTGTGCCACAGCCTCTCAAACCACATTTTCCGTACACCAGCATTCACCACCTTCACATCATCTGCCAACTTTGTGCCATCACCATGCACATGCAGATCATTTATACTTCTGGCACAACACAGAAGGCCTCAATTCCCTTCGCTTCTTCTTCTCCAATAGGCCCAACCAATCCATCTCCAATGGCACTCTCATCTGCCTAGCAGAACTGATCCTCACACTCAACATTTTTGTTTTGGCTCCTCCCACTTCCTACAAACCAAATAAATGACCATGGGCACCCACATGGGCCTAAACGATGCCGAACCCTTTGTAGGATTGGTGGATCACTCTGTGTTCCACAACTACACCAGCACCATCCCACACCTCTTCCTCCGCTAAAATGATGACTGTGAGAAACTCAATCAGTTCATTAACGTCGCCAAAACCTTCCACACCACCCTCAAATTCTCTTGGACCATTTCTAACACGTCCACCCCTTCCAGGACCCTCCATCTTCAGCAACAGACTCACCACTGATATCTATGTCAAACCACTGGCACCCACAACTATCCCGAGCACACCTCTTCTCACCCACGGTTCTGTAAAACTTTTATGCCATGCTCCCAATTCCTACACTTCTATGGCATCTGCTCCCATGATTACGTATTCCACTCCTGAACGTCTGAAATATCCGCCTTCTTCAGCGAGCACAATCTCCCTTCTTCTGTTATTAAGGATGCCATCAACCGTGTCTTCTCCACCTCTTCTTCCTTCAAACCTCCACCCCATTGATCATCACATATCATCCCACCAACATCCTAATCCAACGCATCGTTCTCCGAAATTTCCACAAACAACAATGTGGCCGCACCACCAAAAATAAATTTCCCTCCCCACCCATCTGCTTTCCACAGGGACCATTCAATCCGAAACTCACTTGTTTACTCGAAACAAAACATCACCTGCTCGACCACAGTCAGTAACTTTTCCTGAAACCCCATGAAGTGTACGATTTGCCTCCACACGTCCCTTTCACCCTATCGAAGGTCTAAAACAATCCTTCCAGTTCCGACAGAGACTCACCGACACTCCATCTATTGCATTCATTGCTCCCATAGTTGTCTCCTCTTTATGAGGCAGTCCAAATACAGAAATGGACACAGTTTAGCGTAGTAGCTGTACTCTGCATGCATCGACCAACCCGAAAATTTGGTTGCCTTATAGTTCAATTCACCCACCAATTACCCCAGTGACATGATCATTCATGGCTTCCTCCACAATCAGACTGAGGACAAGTGAAAGCTAGGGGATCAACACCTGATATTTCACTTGAGAAGTCTACAGTTAAATGGCCTCAAAATTGTCCTTCTCCACTTCAAAATCTCTCTTCCCCCAACCTTATCAGATCTCTAGCCCTAGTCCCAACCTTAGGTATCACCTCCCTGACCTAGCTTGTCTATCCTCCTATTCAACTCCCCTTCCAACTCATCAACCGCGAGAAACCCCGACATGCATCCATTTATGCCTATCACCCAGCACTATCCCCTCTCTCTATTTACATCTGGGCACCCTCCCCAGTCCTGACAACGGATTTCAACCCGAAAGTTTGACTTTCGTACTCCTCGGATTCTGTCTGAACTGCTGTGCTTTTCTAGCTTCACATCTGTTGACGCTTGCACAAGATCAAGTTATTTAAAACATATGTTAAGGACGCTTCTGATCTATGTGAATAAGCTTCGTTTTTCTTTTGAAGCAACTGGAACTTTGGCTCTACGTAAAATTTCCATCATGATTAGAGTTATTTCAGATTCTGATCTTCTCTAACAAATGAAATAAAGTTAGAATGAAACATATTTAAAAATGACAGTGGGCATGTTGCCTTTTTAAAACATCAGCCGAATACTTGTGCTTCTCATCTAGTAATCAATTCTCCACTGATACTGATATTTATCACAAACTTCTTGAGCTCTTCAGTATTTACATTTCGTGTAGCACCTTTTGAACATCCAAGCATATATCATACACAGGACTCCCCATCTCCCTGATTCGTCAAACCACTTGAAAAGAAGTTGCCCAAACAAGATTTCCCTTTAGTCAAAGCATGGTGACTTTGTTTTAATCAGACTGTACTTTCCCAATTGTGGTATGATTCATAATAATAAATTCCGGCATTTTTCTGATGACTAATCTCATGCCTGTATGTTTCCTGTTCTCTTTTCCTTTATTTATTGAGCTGCTGTGCTCCATTTGGTATCATCCAATCCGCTCCAGACTCAAGATAATTTGGATAATCCTGGCCACAATATCTACATTCGTATAACTTAGATCCTCGAATGTAGGCCATCAAGCTGGAGACGATGACGAGCAGCCTACAACACCCAGCTAATGTTCCCAGGACATGGGTTCAGATAACACACCTGTGAAATTTTCTGTCAAATTCCGAAGCTACTTGCCTGGAATCCTGCAAATGCAGTTTGGACACAGCTTTCAAACCACTTCCTGTTTCTCACCCCGTCTGATTTCACTGCAGAGGAGACGAAGATTGATCCTTCTCAGTGTATCTGAAAATTAATACTTTGTTGATTAATTCGAAGCCGTTCTCTTAACTTCGCAGGAAGTATTTAAAATAAACAGTCCCTCCGTGACAGCTGAAATATCGCAGAAAATTCATGGACATTCTGCTGGTTCTGGGATTAAATGACGCCCGAGTGCAGAGCAAGGCCCCGGTGCCCTCCAGACTCCGCGCCCAACCTTAGGGCGAGTATTAGCCCAGTATCCAGCTTCCATTGGTCAGACTAGCTGTCGATCACTCATTTGCGACAAATAGAAAGGCGAGGTCCCAAATCGGAACCTTCTTCTGGAGGTGAATGTGGCGTCAGAGAGAAGGAGATAGGAAAAGAAATTTTCCTTTCAGCCCATCGGATCTGCTTCACCATTTATTCATGTCTGATAGGTGTCTTAACCCCATTCACCCTCTTTCTCCCTTAACCCTTGATCCCGTTTACAATCAGCAACAGATCTATCTCCATCTTCAACATACTCAGTGACGTAGGTTCCACAGTCTTTTGTGGCAGAGAAATCCATCCATTCACTACTTTCCGGCTTCAGAAGATTTTCCTTAACTCTGTTCAAAAAACAAAGTCTTCCCGTTACTCTCAGTCTGTGCCATCATGTCCGAGTCTCTCCTACCATGGAAACATTTTCCTAACACTTACTCTTTCCAGGCCATTCAGTATTCTATAAGTTTCTATTAGATTTTCTAAACTTCATCGAGTGTAGACCCAGAGTTCCAACACATTCCTAATATGTCAAGCTTTTCATTCCTGGCATCATTTGTGAACCTCCTCTGAGCACGTTCCAGGTCTAGCACATCCTTCCCGCGTTATGGTACACAGCACTCCAAATGTGGCCAGACCAGAGCAGTTTGCAGCCTTAGAAATTCATCCCTTTCAAAATACGTGCCTACCGAACTCATAACCCAAGTTGCAGGATTACTTTGAGATAATCCAGAATGGTAACACCCAAATCTTTTTGCACTTCAGACTTCTGAATATTCTGCTTATTTACAAAATTGTCCATGCTACTATTCCTCACACAAAAGTGCATTCCTCACATTTTTCCATTTTCTACTCGACCTGCCACTTTTTCGCCCCCTCTCATAACCTAACCCTAACCGTAACCCTAACCTCTCATAACCTGTCAAATCTTTCTGCAGCATCCCTGCCTCCTCAGTGCTACCTGTCCATCCAGCTATGTTTCTACCATCTGTAAATTTAGCCAGAATTACCTCAGTTCCTCCATCTTGATCGATAATACATCGTGGAAATAGGGCCACGCCAACCACTTTTCCTAACCTGAGCCAGTACCCATTTCCACTTTTCTTCCCTCACATATATCTAATGTCTTTTAAACTTTGTAATTCTACTCACCTCTGTCAATTCCTCTAAAAGATCCTTCCATATTCACACACGCTCTGTTGCTCAGTTACGTCTCAGGTCACATTTACATCTTTTCCATCTCATCATAAACGTATGCACTTCATAATTTTCTGACCGTCTGTCCGGTCACGACTGTGCTCTCGGAAAATAAGAGTCCCAGCCTCTTCTTAGAACTCAAGCTTTTCAGTCTGGAAAACAGCCTTATAAACCTATTTTCCACCTTTTTGCAGTTGAATAACATCCTTCGTATAGCATTACGGACAGGATAGTATGTCGTGCTCCAAATGCGACCTCAGCAATGTCTTGTGCAGCTGTAACATGACGCCCAAACTCCTGGACTCAGTGCTATGACCGATGAAGGCAAGCGTTCAAAAAGCCTTCTTCACCATCCTGCTTACCTGTGAGGGCAGGTTCAAAGACCTTTGTACCTGCACGCCTTAACTCTCTATTTGGCAGCACTTCCCAGGACACCACTATTAAGTGTGTGAATCCTGCATGCACATGCTCTCACTCGTACATGCACACACACTCTCTCATTTGCGTACCCATAAGCTATCTCTCACATGCTCCTGCAATTCTACAATTATTGATGTCCACTTAACTGTTCTCTGACACACGTCTTGCACATATTGGTTCCCTAATTACGTTTGTTCATTTAATAGTGAACTGAACCAAAACTCCAGTTTATTGTATGTGACAATGTTTCTCCTTTTTATTGATTCTTTGCCTATTCTTACATTTAGACCTGCTCTGCTCCAATTCTTTAATTTATTTGCACTCCTACCGTTTTTTTTTCTAATGTAATGGCGCAGTGCACCAAATCTCCCATTTACTGATGCCCACAAATTCTCCTATTTATTCATAATCCTGCACTGAGTTTTTTTCATTTACTGACACCGTAGCCCAGTTCTCCCATTTAGAAGTGCCCTACTTTAATTCCCCCTCTCTCTCATTTAGTTCCACTCTGCACTAGATCTTCGATGTTGTATTTCGCTGCAGCAATTCTCCCATTTAGTGGTCTGCTCCCAGAATTCATTAATGTTGGTGTTTCCTGCATCAAATCTCCAAATTACTAATCCTGCAAAAATTCTGCCTTTAGTGGCGAACTGCACCAACTCTCCCACTGAATATTGTTTTGCCCCAATTCTTCCATTTCGTTGTTCCCTGACAATCATTTCCCCAAAATGGTGCCCCCTAACAATTGCTCATTTAGTGGTGCATTACAGCGAATCTCCACTTCACTTCTCCATCACAGTATTTGTCCTATTGAGTGATTCCTTGCTCATGCTCTCACATTTATACATTCCCTGCTCGAAATCGCTAAACTGCTGTCCCCCTGCACAAATGCTCTCTTTTATTGATGTCCTGCACCAATTTTACAATTCATTGTTGTCCGAAACGAAATGTCCCTTTTGCTGATGCCCAGCGCCAATTTCTCCAATTCGTTGTTATCTGATATGAAATATCCCATTGGGCGATGCTGTGAGTAAGTTCTCCACTCAGTGTTGCCCGGCATCATGTGTCATGTTTACTGATACCCTCGCCCAATTCTCACATTGTGGAGTGCCACATGTAATCCCTTGTTTTAGAGGTGCAATACCGCAATTTTCTAGTTCTGCTGTGCAGTTATTCCATTTATTAGTTCCTGCAGCAATTCTCCCAGTTAGGGCTCTGCTTCCCTGCATCAATTCTCCCAATTGCCAATTATTCACAAATCTTTCTTCTGACAGTAACTCGCCAACTATGCATTATCGTGCCCTCGTTCTCCGACTTAGTGCACCAATTCTCTAATTTAGTGGCAGAGCCGTTAATTCTCTAATTTATTGGCCCCGGCACCAAATTTCCAATAATTCGAACCACATATCAATTCTCCCATTTAGTTGTTGCCTGACACACTTTTTGTTTCATTTCGTTGTGAGCTGAACCGAATTTCCAGTTTACTGTTGCTGCAACATTTCTCTCTTATTTAACTGATTCCTTGTGCCTATTCTCCTATTTAACGTGCTCTGCTGCAATTGTTTAATTAATCTGCAATCCGCAAGAATTTTCTAATATACTGGCACTGCGCAATAAATCTCATACTTACTGATGCCCAAAAATTCTCCCACTTACTGTTACCCTGTCAACCATTCTCACAGTTAATAATGTCCTAGCCCAAATCTACATTTCTGCGTGCTCTCCTCTAATTTTTCCATTTAATTGGCGCCATGCCTCAATTCTATAACTTAGTTCGACTGTGCACCAGTTCTTCCCTTGTGTATTTCCCTGCAACAATGCTACCATGCAGCAGTCCGCTGACAGAATTCTCTATTTTTGGCAAGCCCTATATCAAATCTGAAAACGAACGTATTGGTACACTGCACCAATATACCTATTTACCGCTGCACTGCACCAATCTTGAGGCAATGCCTCGAAACTTAGGAGTCTACATTGAAAGTGTGCTTCACAATTCGTGGGTCAGTAAGTGGGTCAGTACCGAGATGTTGAAGAACTATCAGACAGGAGAACTCCCTGAGGGAGTTCCTCTTTGTCCTGTGATCTACTCTGAGGCAAAGCCTTTTTATCAGAGGGTCAATTCTGACGGAGTGCCTCACTGCATGGTGATCAGAATTAAGCATGGGCAAGTACTGATAGTCCAGCGCAGTTAGACAACCAGGACTGAAGATGCCTCAGAATTGACTGTTATACAGTGCTGCAACAGCACAGTTTTGGTCGTTAATCATGAAGCATTCCGTCATTTTTGAACTCATATCAGAGGCAATGCCACCTAATGGATTATCTGAAAATAAGGCACTCCCTTGGGAAGAAATCTAACAATAAGGCACTCTCTCAATATTGACACGCTGATCATTATGTAATAGTAGTTAGCCAGATGCTCAGTCCTGAGGAAATGCCTAGTTCTGAGGGAATGCCTCCCACAGTTTTGATCTTCTTCAGTCTGCCGCAGGACTAATGCTCGAAACATGTGACACATCCTCAGTTCTGATCCCCTTAAAATAGAGCAATGCCTCAGTATCGTCAGTCTACAAAGAGGCACTGTTGGTAATGACCATCTGATATTATTTAAGAACTTACCTCGACGCTAACGGTCTTTTCGCATAGAGAGCGGCGGGAGCTGGGCGGAAGTGAAGGCAGAGCGCAAAGCCGATCGGGAAGGTAAGTGATTGTTATTAGAATAGGGAAGGCAGAAAGCAGACAGGTGCAAGACTTCCGGGGGGAAGCATCTGTCAGGAACAAGTTGAATCTTTTGGAAACAGTAGATACAGATGACACTGCTGTCTGCGAGGCGACTAGGTCTGTCAATCAAAAGTTGGCGCAGAGGCAGAGCGGAAGAGTCGGACATCGCACAGAGCCGTGGGAAAAGGGGACTCCATAGTGAGAGGAATGCACTGTGGTTTTTGTGGCAGCAGACGGGACTTAAGGATGGTGTGTGCCTTCCTGGTGCCAGGGTTAAAAACATCACAGACAGAGTGCAGGAAATCCTCAATGATGAAGGTGAAGAGCGAGAGGTATTGGTACATGTCGGCACAAATGATGTTGGGAAGAGGAGGAGGAACATAGTACAGCCGGGACTTCGGAGAACTAAGAAGAAGACTGAAAAGCAGGACGTCCACGGTGGTTATTACCGGTTTGCTTCCAGTTCTTTGGGCTGGTGAGGCCAGAAAAAGGGAGATAATGGACTTGAACGTGTGGAAGGGGAACTGGTGCAGGAAGTCAGGATTTAAATTATTGGATCACTAGGGTATGTTTTGTAGTCAGCATAAATTCTACAAGAGAGACGGTGTGGCCCTTAATAGGTTAGGGACCAGCATTCTGGCAGGCAGGTTTGCTACTGCAACACAGCTAAGTTTATACTAAGTAGCGGGGGGGGGGGGGGGGGGGGGGGGGAGACAAACTGCATGTTTAAGAAGGAAATTGAAGGGAAAGTTAGAACAAGAGAAGTCAAGAAAGACAACTGTATCAATGAGGCAGAATACTCAGATGTGGACCATGCTGTAAGGTTGAGTGAAATAGGAGTTGATGGGAAGGGTGAGTGCGGTAACAAATTAAAAATACTATACATGAATGCACGAAGAATTAGAAATAAGATGGATGAGCTTGAGTCTCTTTTGGAAAATTGGCAGATACGATGCTGTGGGGATAACTGAGACGTGGCTTCAATTGGATAGGGCCTGGGAAATGAATATTCAAGGCTACACGTGCTATCGTAAGGACAGACTGACCGGCAGAGGGGGTGGGATGGCCATGATGGGAAGGGATGATATTCAGGTTGACCTAGAATCAGAGGATGTAGAGTCAGTGTGGATAGAGCTGAGAAATACTAAGGGTAAAAAGACCTTTTGGGGAGTCATCTACTGGCCCCCAAACAGTAGTCTGGATGTCGGATGTAAGTTGAATCAGGAACTGAAATTGGCCTGTCGCAAAGATGTTACCACAGTTGTTATGGGGAATTTCAACATGCAAGTAGACTGGGAGAATCAGAATGGTATTGACCTCAAGAAAGAGACTTTGTGGAGAGCCTCCGAGATGGATTCTTAGAACAGCTGGTGCTGGACCCGACCAGGGAGAAGGTAATTCTTGATCTGGTATTGTGCATCGAACGAGAATTGGTCAGGGACCTCGAAGAGAAGGAGCCATTGGGAAGTATTGACCATAATACAATAAGCTTAAATCTGCAATTTGAGAGGGAGTGGGTACAATCAGAAGTGACAATATTTCTGTTGAATAAAGGGAACTATGGAGCTATAAGGGAGGAGCCGGCCAAACTGCAATGATGCAATACCTCAGCAGGGATGACAGTGGTGGAACAATGGCGGATATTTCTGTGTATAATGCAGAAGTTGCAGGATCAGTTCATTCCAAAAAAGAAGAAAGATCCTAGGAGGAGGCATGGGTGGCCGTGGCTGACGAGGGAAGTTAAGAAACATACAAAGTTAAAAGAGAAAAAGTATAACATAGCAAAGATAAGTGCGAAAATGGAGGAGTGGGAAGTTTTTAAAGAACATCAGAGGATTACTAAGAAGTAAATTCGCAGAGAAAAAATGAGGTACGAAGATAACCTGGCCAATAATATAAAGGAGGATAGAAAACGCTTTTTTAGGTATGTGAAAAGCAAAAAAAAGGTGAAGACTAAAATTGAGCCCTAGAAGACAGAAACAGCAGAATATATTACGGGGAACAAAGAAATGGCAGAAGAATTGAATTGGTATTTCAGATCTGTGTTCATTGGGGAAGACACAAGTAATCTCCCTGAGGTAACTGTGGCGAAGGACCTGAACTTAAGGGAATTTATATTTGCCAGGAATTGGTGTTGGAGAGACTGTTAGGTCTGAAGTTTAATAAGTCCCCAGGGCCTGATGTTCTACATCCCAGGGTACTGAAGGAGGTGGCTCGAGAAATCGTGGATGCATTGGTGATTATTTTCCAAGAGTTCGATAGATTCGGGATCAGTTCCTGCGGATTGGAGGGTGGCTAATGTTATACCACTTTTGAAGAAAGGTGGGAGAGAGAAAGCAGGAAATTAAATACCAATTAGTCTGACCTCAGTGTTGGGAAAGATGCTGGAGTCTATTACAAATTATTAAATTACGACAATCCAGATATTAGTAACAGGATAGGTCAGAGTCAGCATGGATTTATGAAGGGGAAATCATGTTTGACTAATCTTCTGGATTTTTTTGAGGATGTAACTCTGAAGATGGACGAGGGAGATCCAGTAGATGTGGTGTACCTGGACCTTCAGAAAGCTTTTGATAAAGTCCCACATAGGAGGTTAGTGAGCAAAAGTGGGGCACATAGTATTGGGGGCAAAGTACTAACTTGGATTGAAAGTTGATTGGCTGATAGGAAACAAAGAGCCGTGACAAACAGCTCCATTTCGGAATGGCAGGCAGTGACCATTGGGGCACCGCAGGGATCAGTACTTGGACCGCAGCTTTTTACAATATATGTTAATGCTATAGAAGATGGTATGAGAATTAACATTAGCAAATTTTCTGATGATACTAAGCTGGATGGCAGGGTGAAATCTGATGAGGACATTAGGAGATTACTGGATGACTTGGACAAGTTAGGTGAGTGGTCAGCTGCATGGCAGATGCAGTTTAATGCGGATACATGTGAGATTATTCACTTTAGTGGCAAGAACAGGAAGGCAGATTACTACCTAAATGGAATCAATTTAGGTAAAGGGGCAATACAGAGAGATCTGGGTGTTCTTGTACACCAATCAATGAAGGTAAGCATGCAGGTACAGCAGATAGTGAAGAAGGCGAATAGCATGCTGGCGTTCATATCAAGAGGGATTGAGTATAGAAGCAAAGAGGTTCTTCTGCAGCTGCACAGGGCCCTGGTGAGACCACACCTGGAGTAGTATGTGCAGTTCTGGTCTCCAAATTTGATGAAAGACATTCTGGCTATTGAGGGAGTGCAGCGTAAGTTCACGAGGTCAATTCCTGGAATGGCGCGATTACCTTACAATGAAAGACTGGAGCGACTGGGCTTACATACCCTTGAGTTTAGAAGACTGAGAGGGGATCGGATTGAGACATATAAGATTATTAAATGTTTGGACACTCTGGCGGCAGGAAACATGTTTCCGCTGATGGGTGAGTGCCGAACCAGAGGACACAGCTTAAAAATAAGTGGAAGACCATTTAGGACAGTGATGAAGAGAAACATCTTCACCCAGAGAGTGGTGGCTGTGTGGAATCCTCCTCCCCAGAGGGCAGTGGAAGCCCAGTCTCTGGATTCATTTAAGAAAGTGTTGGATAGAGCTCTCAAGGATAGTGGAATCAAGGGTTATGGAGATAAGGCAGGAACAGGATACTTATTAAGGATGATCAGCCATGATCATATTGATTGGTGGCACAGGCTCGAAGGGCAGAATGGCCTACTCCTGCACCTATTGTCTATTGTCTATTGACAATGTGGCATTGACCGACAACTGACTTGTTGATCGTGCTGTGACATCCTAGGACTGAACACGTAATCGTTTGGCACTCGGTGAATGCTGACACTCTTACAATGTGGCATTGCCTCAGTATTGATCTCTGGCAATTATGCAGTGCCACAGCTTTGATTCTCTGTTGCAATGCTGAGTACCGGTGCTCTGACAGTGCTTCAATAACTCAATGCTCGCGCCTTCGCAATGAGAAAATCCTTCAGTGATGACCATCTGACAGAACTAAAATGCAGCAAATCAGTCAGACTCTCCAATTGAAACATAAGAACATAAGATCTAGTAGTTGCAGTAGGCGGTCCGGCCCTTCGACCCTGTTTCACCACTCAATAAGCTAACCATTTTTGTGGACTCACTTCCACTTAACTGAGTTTCTTTTTTAGCATAAGACTGAATTCTATTATTTTCCAAACAAAGTATGTACCTTACCTTTAAAAGTAATTACTGCAATAGTGGCAACTAATTTCCTGGGCAAGGAATTAGATAGATTAACAAGCCTCTGGGTGAAGATGTTCTTTCTCAGTTCAGTTCAAAACCTGCTTCTTCTAATCGTGAGGCTATGCCCTCTCGTCCTAGTTTCACTCATTCGTGGAAACCTATTATCAATTTCTATTTTATCCACACCCTTCATAATTGTATATGCTTCTATAAGATTCCACCTCATTCTTCTGAATTCCAATGAGGATAATCCCAATCTTCTCAGCCTCTCCTCATAAACTAAACCACTCAACTCCTGAATCAACTTAACGAACCTCCTTTGCACCCCCACCAGTGCCAGTACCTTTTTTTCATAAATAAGGAGACCAAATCTGCACACACAACTCCAGCTGCGTCCTCACCAGCATAATGTACAGCTAAAGATTACCTCTCTACATTTAAACTCAACCCCTCTCATAATGAAGGCCAAAATTCTATTTGCCTTCCAAATTACATGTTGCGCCTCCCGACCAACCTCCTGTGAGTTATGCACAAGAACACCCAGGTCCCTCTGCGTAACAGCATGTTACAACGTTTACCATTCGCGTATTAATTTATTTTGCTGTTACTCCTACCAAAATGTATGAATTCGCATTTACAAAAAATGTATAACATTTGCCTCCTCACTCAACGTACCTATGTTCCTCTGCAAAGATTCACAGTCTTCTGCACACTTTCCTTATCACTCATCTTCGTGTCATCGGCAAATTTTTACATGTGATACCCAATTCCAAATCATCGATATAATTTGTAAATAATTGTGGTCCCAGCACTGATCCCTGAGGCACAGCACTCGTCACAGATTGCTGGCCAGAATAGCACACATTATCCCACTCTTTGCTTCCTGTCAGTAAACCAATCTTCTATCCACGTTAATACTCTACCCCTAGAACCATGCAGGGGTTCTGCAGCAGTCTCACGTGCGGCACCTTGTCGAATGACTTTTCGAATTCTCGTTACACCATATCCTCTGGGTCCCCGGTGACACTGCCTCAGTGTGACACTAGTACAGAGGCAGTGCCACAGTATTGACCATCAGACAATGAGATAGATCCCTTGTGCGGACCTTATAATTGTTTAGCTCCCTCTGACACTCTTAGAATGAGGCAGTGACTCAATATTCATGGAATCCTTTTCAGTGTGGAAACAGATCATGAGGCCCAACAAAGTCCACACAGACTCTCCGAAGGGTAACCCATCGAGAACCGTTTCCCTACTCTGTTACTGTATTTCGAACCGTGATGAATGCAACGATCCTATAGATCCATGAACAATATGGGGAATTTAGGGTGGCCAATTCACCAAACGTGCATCTTTGGATTATGAGAGGAAACCGGAGAATCATGAAGAAACCCACGCAGACATGGCGAGAATGTGCAAACTCCACACCGATCGTTTTCCGAGGCGGGAATTGAAATACGGTCCATGGCGTTGTGAGGCAGCAGTGCTAAATACTGAGCCAAGCTATTGACATTCTCTGACTTTTACACTACCTCAGATCTGACACTCTGGAAAACAGGAACTACCTTAGAATTGACCCTTCAACAATCAGGCAGTTCCTCAGTACGTATCCGCTCAAAATAAAACATTCCTACTGTTCTGTTCCTCTGACGGTGGCACAGCGTCTGGTGTCAGCACTGAGGAGATGCTGCAGTTTCAGATACTCGGTACTGATGGTGTGCTTCACTGTAAGAGAATTGGTACTGAGGGAGTGGTGCACTCTCAGAGAGTCAGCACAGAGGGGGTTCTGCACTGTCGGAGTCAGTACGGAGAGGGTGCTGCACTGTCACAGCTAGTACTGAAGGAGTGCTGCACTGTCGGTGGTTCAGCACTGAGGGAGAGCTGCACGTCCGACTCAGTAATGAAGGAGTTCTGCACTGTCGGACTTTCAGTACTGAGGGAGTGCTGCACTGTCGAAAAGTCAGTACTGAGGAGTGCTGCTCTGTTGGAGAGCCAGTTCTGAGGGAGTGCTGCACTGTCAGAAACTCATTACTGAGGGATGGTTGCACTGACAGAGAGTTAGTACTGAGTTAGGGCTGCACTGTCTGTGGGTCAGCACTAAGGGTGCTCACCCTCTGCCAAAGAAGCATTGCCTCAAACAAGCCTTCTGACAATGAGGCATTCCCTCACCACTGACTGGCAGACAGTGCTGCACTACCTCAGGACTAATCCGAGAAACATGTGGCATTCCCTCAATTCTGAGCCAATTCAAATGAGGCACCGGCTCAACGTGATCCTCTGACAATGAGGCCCTCCTTCAGAACTGTCTCTCTGACAGAACTGCAGCACCTCAATACAGATCTTTATTCATGAGGCACAAGATCAATCTGACCTCAATACCCCACTGGTCATCTGACAACACTGCACTCCCTTTCCCGACACTGCCATGTTGATAATAAGGCTCTCCCTCAGAAATGAACCTCGAACAAATGGAAGCCACTCAGTTGTGACCCTCTGATAGATCTGCAATTTCCCAGTACTGACGAGCAAATCACGAGACCCATCCTCATTTGATACAACTTTAAAATGATTCATTTCTTGAGGGCACCCACGCAGATAAGCAGGCCCTCCCTCAGAACCGATTCCCTGCCAGTGCTGCTTTACCTTAGTCCTCAACCCTATAATCGTACCTCACTCCTTCCATTCTGACCCCATTAAATCGAGGCACGGCATCAGAAGAAAAACTCTGAAAATATGATGTTCTCTGAGAACTCAGTCTCTGGCAATGATGCAGCTTCTCAGTATTTACTGTCTGATCCTAAAACACTTTCCTCAGTACTGATCCTCTGGCAGTACAGTACAACCTCAGCGCTGGCCTCCTGGCAGAGCTGCAGTACCTCGCAACTGACGCTTTAAATGTGTGACACTCTCAATTCTGACTCCCTTACAATGAGACACTGCCTTATTATTAACACTCAGACACATAATCAATTGTTAGTAACTGACCCTCTGACAACGAGAAACTCAGTCAGAATCTACCCTGTTATTGAGCAGAGGAGGTCCCTCCGTGCTGATTCTAGAATGGTGAGGTATATCCTCAGTTCTGACCCCCTTTAAATTTGGCACTTCTTCGGGTCTGACTCTCTAACAATGAGGTACTCCCTCAGTCCTGACATGCTGACAATGAGGCCCTCCCTCAAAACCGAACTTCTGACAGTGCTGCAATTCATTGGTGCCGAATCTGACAATTCTGACTACATTCCAAAGAGGGACTAGGTGAGTATTGACTCCCTGTCTCTAATGCAATCCCTTATTTCTCACCCTGTGACAACGAGAGACTTCCTAATTACTGAACCAGTAAAAAGAAAGAGACACTGCCGAAACTGACGCTCTGCCATTGAGGCATTACTGATCAACATAAAAAAAGGAGCCTCGGGCCACTGTCTGCGTTGACCTTGCACAATTGCACCGTGTCTGCTTGGATTTCCTCCACGTGTTACGATATCCTTTCACAATCCAAATATATACAGTGTAGGTGAATTGGCTTTCTTAATTTGCGCACAGTGTTCAGGGATATGTAGGTTATGTGCATTAGTCAGTGGTTAATGTTTACTAATAGGGTAGAGAACCTTTGCTGGGTGGGTTATTATTTGGGGGGTTTGTGCGAATTTGTTGGGCCAAATGGCCTGTTTCCACACTGTAGGGATTCCAAAAAACAGGCAATACTTCAGTACTGCTATTCCCGAACTCCCTCAGGACTGACCCGATGGTAAAGCTGTAGTACCCAAAGTACTGATCGCTTAATTGTGAGGACGTCACTTATTTCACTGGTGCCAGACAGAAACTCTGACAATAAGGCACTCCTTCAGTTATGACTCTCTGAAAAGGAAGTACTCCCTCAGAATAAACCCTCCGACGGTGCTTCAGAGCTGCCTCTGCCCTCACCCTCTAATCATGACGCAGCCCTGAATTCTGACCTCATTCCACGGAGGCACTTAGGGAGTGCATTAGTAACAGCGAGTCAATATTGAGCCAGTGACTCTTTGTAATGGAGTCAGAATTTGTGCAGTTTTGCATTAAATGGGAGGATTGGTGAAGGACGATACTGGATGGGACAATTAGAGTAGAGCACTCCTAAATGAGAGAATCAGGCTTGGGTACTCAAACAATCCCACAGCACGGAGGGAGCGCATTAGTAACAACGAGTAAATACTCAGCCAGTGCCGCTTTTAATGGGTTCAGAATTGAGGGAGTGCTTCACAATTAGAATGTCAGTACTGTGATGTTGCATCACTGTCAGAGGTTTATTACTGAGGGATTGTTTCAGTGTCAGAGGGTCAGAAGTGATGAAGAGTCTTATTGTCTGAGGTTTCGCCCTGAGGCAGTGACTTGTCAGAGAATCAGTGCTGCGAGATTGTTTGAGAACTGACAGTGTACCCAAACCCAATTCTCCCGTTTAGGGGTGAGCTACTCTAATTCTCCCATCCAGTAGTCCAATTCTCCCACTTACTGCTAAACTGCACAAATTCTCACATCATCTGATGAAATGAGGAATTATGTTTTCTACCTTCCAATCTGCAAAGATCTTTGCTCAATTAAAGGAGCCAGAAAATTAAAACTAATACATCAAGGATCCTACTAGCTGCTATTTTCAACCCGAGGATGAAGTCTATCTACACCAGGTATTTGGCAGTCCGCAATTTCAACAATATACAAAGTAACTATTCTACGCTTTTGTAATTTTTCTGCCACTTCCTGGTTTATGACTTTTTTTAAGCAATAGCCTCTAGAATGCAGAGCAATGTCAAATTTCTGTCCAATTAATCGATTGTCCTTATTTTCCGTTATGACATGGGCACGTTTAATTACTACTGGAAAGACAGTCAGTTTATTAACTTTTCCAAAATATATGGAATTACCTTAAAGCTCTGTTCTTTTATTTCTGACTACCTTTCACTCATACTCTAATATTCCTCTCCAAATCATTTTTTGGCCATTCTTTCCTATTTTTTAAAACATTATCTCCAATCTTCTCATCTTCCTCCATTACATTATTTTCATTTAAGTTTGATTCTACCTTTAACCTATATAATTATTTAAGGATTGTGTGTTCATCACATGAAGATTTTCTGACTCTTTGGCATAGTTTAGAATAAACGATTACCTCTTCTAAATCTTTGTATTTATGTCTCGGAATGTTGAACTCCTATAAATTGAATAATCTTCACTACGCCTATCCAATCAAACACGCTCAAATTGACAGACTTATTTTTTATTTTCTCTCCTCTACCTATTTTCTTCACATGGAGATGAACAACACGGAAACACACCCTTCGATCCAAGACATCCATGCCGACCAGATATCCCAACCTAATCTAGTCCCATTTGCCAGAATTTGGCCCATATCCCTCTTCACTATTCCTATTCATATATCCATACAAATGCATTTTAAACGAATTGCATCTTTATATATTTAAAATTAATAATGAATTTGGAATCAAATCTTTTACATTGTTTTTGCATAACTTTCCTCTACTAACCGCCATTTTGATCTAAATATTCAAAATGCCAATCATGCCACACTGACGCTCTAAATTAAACTCCCAATCTGATTGTGTTGCAGAGATAATTGATCAAGAAAAGATCAAACAATTCATTTTAGTGACACCTCAAAACCCCTTCATCTTCTTTTAACCTAATTATCTTGGACATTCCCCACATCTCGTCTCCATTTTCGACTGTGCCGTATTTGCAAGTCTTTCTTGCAGATGAGAGTTTTCTTTATTTCATTTCCTCGGCCTGTATTCCTTTCCGTACTTCTACCCTGTATGTTATGTGTATGACACACCACTTTGGCTTCAGTTGTCTTTTATATCTCGCCATCAACGTGGCTATGTCAGAACTCAGAAGTTGTAAGTTTTGCAATAATACAAACGGGCTGATTTGTTTTTATTTAGAAAGAAGTCTAAAAGAGGTATTTTACATTATGACGATATACAGATACCTGCTGTGTGTGACAAGGTTTACACAACATACTGGGTTACAAAGCAAACAGATCAGAATGGCAAACAAAAACACATTCTTCCCTGTTCCGCTCAATACATTTTACACTTGTTTCGAACAGATTGTTACACAAACAATGTGATCTACCCCAACAGTCTCGGATGAAACTGATCCCTCAGTCTCCGCTGCAGATGTCAGATCGGCCTTTTTGAGAGTGAACCCATGGAACATGGCTAGCCCAGATGGAGAACCTGGTGGTGTACTCAGATACTGTGTGTTCCAGCTGGCACAAGCATTTGCTGAGATTTATAACCTTTCCTTCCTACAAGCCGAAGTCTCCAAGACAAACACCACCAACCCAGTGCCAAAGAAAACTCAGCTAAAATTATACAACACCAGGATATCGTACAACAGGTTTATTTGAAAGTGCACGCTGTCAGAGAACGACGTCTTCATCGGATTACAACTCACCTGACAAAGGAGCACTCAAAAGCCATAACTTCCAAAGTAACCTGTTGGACTATAACCTGTAGTTCTGTGATTTTTTTACATTGTCCACCCAGTCCAACACCGGCTCCTCCACACCAAAGTAAATTCATGCAGTGTGCCTGAATAACTACCCCCAGGTGGCCCTGACATCCATAATTATGAAGTGATTCGGGAGTTTATTCATGAAACATATCAATTCTGCCTTGATCCCTTGAAATTCAACTACCATCACAGCAGTTCCATGGCCATTTCCCCGGGCATACATCATCCCTGCAACATCTGGATAACTATGTTACGCTCCTACTTATTGAAGACAGATCTGCCTTCAAAACTATCATTCCAAACTCTGCGATCTTGGTCTCTGTTCCGCCCTCTGCCATTGGAACCTTGGCTTCCTTATGCGAGATTGCAATCAGTGAGATAGGCAGCGACAGAATTTCCACAATAATCTTCAACACCGGTGCCTGCAAGGCTGCATATTCAGCCTCTTGTTATACTTGGTATCCACTCATGACCGAGTGATCAAATTCCGTTCTGACTCCGTCTACAACTTCATTGATTACTCCACTTTTCTAAACTGGATGTCAGCAATGATGAGACAGAAAACAGGAAAGACGTACAGTGCTTGGTGGCATGATATAACGATAACATCTCCCGAATGTCAACAAAATTAAAGAGTTGGCTATTGCCTTCATAAAGCAATGTGGAGGGCACATCCCAACTACATTAATTTTGCTGAGGTGGAGATGGTTGAGTGCATCTAGTTCCTAGGATTGGTGATCCTAGTACTCACACGTTGATTACTCCAGTCAAGAAAGCACAACAAATTCGGCATGCCTGGAAAGAATATTTATTAATTTTAATAGATACACCACAATTATTTCCGGATGCCACACAGCTCGGTATGGCAATTACTCTGCCCAGAAATATAATACATTAAAGAGCTGTGAACACAGCCCAGTTCATCATGCAAGCCAACCTTGCTAACAGGTGACCTAATCTACATTTCTTGCTGCCAAGGGAAGGCAGCCAACATCATCACCTCCCATCATGGATATAAGCTCTTCCAGCGTCTTCCATCAAACAGAAGATGCGAAAGGTTAAATGCAGGAACCAACAGATTCAAGAACAGCTTCTTTAACGCCATTCTTAGATTTGTGAATGAACCTCTTAAACTTTAAATCTAACATGGAACTCGCTCTATGCGAGTTCTCTGCTGCTGAATTATTGCATTCTTCGCGCTGTTCTCTTTCTAATGCACTTTTATGGCATGACCTGCCTGTACTGACCGCAAAACAGCATTTGTGTCTGTACCTAGGTGCACGTGACAACAATAATTCCAATCAAAATAAAATATTTCTACGATTTTCCTCTTTCGTTCTCCTGTAAACAAATCTTGGCACTGGTTGCCAACTTCGTCCCCATCAGGCTTTCTCTCCTACAACTTTTACAGTCCGAGGAAAACAACAAAATGCTGGAGATCACAGCCAGTAAGGCAGCATCCATGTGCATTGAGCAAGATTAGCTTTTCAGTCTCGATGACTCTTCTTCAGAGTTGATGTGAAGTTTGGAGGGTGCAATAGTTACGCAATTATAGGGAGGGGCGCTGTGCCACGGGACGAAGGATGTTGATAGTTCAGATGAAGTGATTGGATTGTGTGAATGGCAGAACAATGGTGCAATTGTGAACCCTCTCACCGTTCCTCCCTTTCCTTCAGCTTTGCCTGTTACAAGCAATGTCACCATATCCTTTCTCCACTTCCCCCAACTCCAGTGTGTGTTCGTTCCAGTCTGGCGGGTAGACACACCATTGTTCTGCCATTCTCACATTCCGGTGGGATTCTGTACAGCATGGGCTGTCGGGACTGAGTCATTAAGGATATTCAAGGCTGAGATCGATAGATTTTTACTCATGGTTTTAAGGGTTATGAAGAATGACAAGGAAGTGCAGTTCAGTATCCTCGCATCAGACGTGAACTCATTGAATGGTGGAACAACCCTGGCAACCTGAATATTCTCTTTGTGCTTCAAAAATGTATGGGCTTAATATGAGGCTGTACAACTGACCTGAGTAGTGTTTGATGCCTGGATCCTATCGGCGTACTGAACTGACGTGGGACGTACAAGGGAAAACATACGAAGGAGTGTCATTGTGGATGATTGATCCGGAGTGATCAGTATGCCAGGGTAATCAGGATAGCATGCCTTCAGCACCCATATTGAGCATGTCTCACTTGGTCCGCAGTCACCTCTCACAAAGTAACAATGTCCATCCCTTTGCCTGCTGTCCCCAGTGTCCCAGATTACACCTCAGCAAATTACAGCTGACATTGCTGATGTGGGTCTATAATATGCAGAGAACCAATTCTGATGATTTCTTTTATTGAACAGTGCATTTCATATAGCAGTTTCGAAGTCAAGTTGTGGCTGTAGAGGACGTTGTCAGGCCACATTCAGAATATTGCATGCAGTTTTTGTCTTAGTCTTATCATTACGATGTTGTGAAACTTGAAAGAGTTCAGAAAGATATACAAGGGTGTTGCCAGGTTTGGAGGGTTTGAGTTATGGGGAGTGGCTGAATAGGCTGTGGCTGTTTTCCATTGAGCATTGGGGCCTGAGGGGTGACCTTTAGAGTTTTAAAAAATCATGAAGGACATGGATACTGTAAATAGGCAAGGCTTTTTCCCCAGTTTGGAGAAGTCCAGAACTAGAAGCCCAGGTTTAGGATGAGCGGGAAAATATATAAAATGGACGTAAGGTACAAATTGTTTATACGGATCTGGTGCGTACATGGAATGAGCTACGAGAGGTAATGGTGGAGGCTGGTACTATTGCAGCATATAAAAGGTGTCTGCACGGGCAGATGAATAGGAAATGATTAGAGGGATATGTGCCAAGTGCAGTAAAATGGGACTCGATTATGTTGGAATATCTATTCGATATGGACCAGTTGGACCGAAGGGTCTTTTTCCAGTGTGTACATCTCTATGACTCTGTGATTCTGTGCTATTGTCTGGGACTATATTGTCCACTTCCTCCTGTCTCGTGTCGTCTGTCCATGAGGACACGTGACAATAAGCCCTCCATCTGAAATAATGAGTGAACCTCCTGCGAGCTCTCCCCTCAAGCCATCCAAGAAGGATGGAGCTTGAATCCAACCACATTTTCGATTGATCAAGGCCGTTTACCTATCCCCCCCTCCTCCCTGATTGAATGGAGGAACAAGAAAACCAGCTCAAACCAGTCCTACACATTGCTGTTATTGGCCGTGTGACATCATCAGTCAGGTTGTCAGTGTGCTGGAGCATGCCCAGAGTTAATGTGGGTTGTGAGCACGTGTGCTGCCAGTGAAACTGGAATGAAATGCCGTTGTCTGCCGTCTCCAGGCAGTAGGTGAGGTTTAAAGGGGTTGCTGCACCAATAGATATATTCCTGTGCATGAGATTTAAAGGGAAGTACAGCGCCAGGAGTTATAATCCAGTGTGATGGATAAAAAGAAGGGAGGTGCAAGGAACTATATTCTGCTTATAAATTTCATCATGGGTCAGTGTCGAACTCTAGACACATACGTGGGGTTTCTGGGGCCGCAGTTTAAGGCACGAAGGGCCTCTGGCTTCATGCCAGAAACAGGCTCCGGTGAGTGACTGCTGTACTTGGTGGAGTTTGGTTTTCTTATTTTTTAATTTATCACTTCACTGTTTGTGTATATCTTTGGTGTGAGTCGATTAGGAAAAAAACATATTGTGATAAATCATTGCAGTATTGACAAATGCGTCTGTGCATTTGGGAGACCCTGATGTTTGTGTTAGTTATTGAGAATGATGGGAATGTGTTGTCTGAACATCTTTGTCCTTTGAACTGGCTGTCAATGTGACAGAGGCTGAGAAAATGGATCAGGGAGTAAAGGGACAGACGTGAGTAGGTTGGGAGACTGTAAGGCTTTAGAAATTGGGGCTGTTCATGGCGCATCTCACGAATTCAGCCCTTTGTTTCTCTCATTGCTCCCTTTCCTGACGTGTGCAAGCTTAACCCTATCCCTGCCCCGCCCCTCTCTGTCCCACTATCAACAAAATTCCAAAGATATCTTCTTATTTCGTACATACACGTTGCTTTTCTCAGAAATGCCAACAATTTGAGAACTACATAGAAAACGAGAGAAAGATCAGCCAGTCCAAAAGCTACCATAGCTTGTCTGCAGCTTCTTGAAATGTTGCAGTCCGTGTGCTGAAGTTGCTCCCAGATAACCGGTCAACAAAGAGTTACAGGATTTTAATCCAGTTGTGATAAGGTAATGCCGATACCAGTGCCAGGCGCAATCGTTGTTTACACATCCGTCCTTTAACAGAATACAAAGACAGAAAATAGGAAAAGGCGTAGGTTAGTGCAGTGTTCAATCCTGCTCCATTATTCGATATGATCATAGATGCCCTTTTCCTTTCTTCATTCATGAGATGAGGGTATCACTGGTGAGGCAGCATTTACTGCCCTTAATTGCCCAGAAGGCTGCTAGGGGTTAACAGCATTATGGTGGGTCAGGAATCACATATAGACCAGACTAGGTAAGGAGGGCATCTTCTTTCCTTGAAGGGAATTCTGTATCCAGACATTTTTTTTTTCCATCAATCGACAGTCGATTCATGGTCATCATTTACTCATAATTCCAGATTTGTTTATTGAATTGAAATTCCACTTTCTGCTATGGTGGTGTTCGAACCCAAGTCCCGAGAATACTAACTGGGTCCAGCAATAATAATACTAGGCCATCGGCCCCTCCTCATTACCGTGTTCCCACTTTAGACCCATTCTCTACCCTTCATTTAACATCAGAACTATATGCATCTTCCTGGAAACATTTCATATTTGGATTTAACAGCTTTCTGTGGGAACAAATTCTGCAGAGTCACCAATCTCTGAGTTTATATAAATAAATTTTCCTCATCTCAGTGGAAATTGGCCAACTATATATCTATGAGCTGCGACCCCTCCTCGGTTCTGGACTCTCCCGTCATTTAGAGAATCTTTATTGCTTTTACCTTGTTAGTCATGTTAGAATGGTACTGGTTTCTATGAGATCCGACTTCATTCTTTCACCTCCAATGGAATCCATCTGTACCAATCTAGTCCGCATAAATCAATCCTGCCATCCAAGGAATCGGTCTGTTACACCGTTCTTGTGGAGTCTCCATTGCTAAAACGACAGAACACTCTCTGTTTGCTCTTACCAAGGTCCTGTACAATTTAAGCAAGACATCCCTGTGTATGTTCTCATCCTCTCACTACTAAGGCCAACTTACCATTTGATACCTTCAGCTCCCGCTGCACCTGAATGTTTCCTGTGAGGGACTTGTTCAAATGAACACGAGGTCTGGATTCTAATTTTACTTTTGTCAATCCATGCTGACTGTCTGTCTCATCATGTCGCGGTTTTCCAGTGTTAGGCTAACTGGTCTATCATTCCATGTTTCCTTTGTATGTCTTTCTTTAAAATGGCCAAAATGGCTGCCCGCCATTCATAGAAGTGTTTCGGGGTCAGCAGAAACTTCAAAGATGGCCATTAAGTTCTCCTATTTAGATTCAAGACACGCGATCAGAATGCATCCACGATATATCGGGCTACTTTAAGTAATCTAGGGTATTGATTACCAGGTGTTGGCATCTGTTGGTTTTTAATCTCAGAAATTTCACCAACTCCATTTCTGTATTAGTACTGATTTCCTTCAGTTCCTCCTTCTCATGTTTCCCTCTGCGTTTTAGGGAAATTAGTTGTGACATCCATTGTGATGATAGAACCAAAATATGTCGTTAATTGATCTGCCATCTCTTTATCCTCCATTATAACTTCCCCTTTTTCTGGTTGTCAGAGATATGTTTTCATTTTTTTTTGTCTCTTCATTACATCTTTAGCAACTTTAGCAATTTATTTGTATGCTCCCCACAAGTTTACACTTGCACTTCATTTTCCGTCTTAATGAATCCCTAAATCGCCTTCAGCTGAAATCTGAAATGCTCCCAGTCATCAGGCCTACTGATCTTTTTAGCCAATTTGTACGCCTCTCTTTTGGATCAGTACTATGCCTAATATCCCTTGTTAACCATGTCAGGATCACATTTTCAAATTTACATTCTGCCAGGCAGGAATAAACAACGGTCATAGTTCCTCCAAGGGCTCCTTTAATATTTGTCATCCCTTTAAAGTAATGTTCCCGAATGATTGTAGACTGCTTTTCTCATGCCAACGGAACATTCTTTCTTTAGATTTTTTGCCTCCTGTCCCAATCAACTCTGTCACTCTCCATATTGACTTGGAGGTGCCTGTGTTTGTCAGGGGTGGACAAAACTAAAAATCACGTCTTTCTGACATGGGAAACTGATAAACCAATTAAAATGTCGTCGTTTCAAGAGCAATTTGGAAAGTTACATTCAAAGTTGTTTCAGTGGCAGGAGACAGAGGATGTTGGTTGAAGAATGCTTGTGTGACTGGAGGCTCGTGTCCCCGGTTGTACCACATGGATCAGTGCTGTGTCCCTTATTTGTTGTGGTATTTATAACTTCTGAAGATGTGAATGTGGAGAATGTGGGGCGGGTGTGAAGAGTTAATTTGTTTTTGGCACAAAGATTGCCCGGGTGTTTGGCAGTGGGGAGGAAGGTCTTACGTTACACGAAGATATGCATGGGATGGTCAGATGGACAGTCAATGATAGACAGAAATTAACACAGATAAATTTGAATGGATGCAATGTGGAAAAAAGGAACTAGACAGAGGAATTCTGATTGACTGGCTGAACACTAAGAAACTCAGAACGTTCTTCTCCACAGATCCTTGAATTTGACTGGATGTTATATGAATAATACAGTTGAAGGAGAGTGAGTGCAGAGAAAATTCATCAGGATGTCCTTCCAGGAAATGGAGAGTATCCGCTGTGAGTAGAGGCTTAATGAGCTCGGATTGTTTGCTCTGTATTAGAGAACACTGAGTGTGATATCACTTAGAAAAATCAGACGATGAGGTGCATGGATAGGGTGAATAGACAGCAGCTGTTCCTTTTCGTCAAAAGGACAAGAAAATGAGAGAAACAGTTTAACATGGAGGGATTGATGCTTGGAGAGGATTTGAGGATTGTTTGTTTTCATTCAGAGGGTGTTGGGATCCGAAATGCACTTCCTGAGAATGTAGTTGTCACAGTAACCTCACAAACTGTAAAAGGTACTTGGACGAGCACTTGAAGTGTCATAACATTCACGGATGTGGACGTTATGTGGCAACGTAAGACTAATGTAGACCGTGCTGTATGTCTGATGGTACAGACATATGCGTCTGTGATTTATTGTTGTGGAAAATCAATCATTGAGCAGGGTAAAACTGTAATTGCTGGAGTTTTGAAAAATATGGTAACAAGGGTGAAAAGAGTGATCGAAAACAGCGTCTGAAAGTTTGTCAATGGTTAACGTAAGAGACAACAAATACAGCATCCTTATAGTCTGAAACCGGGGAATGCAGAATGGAGATGGAAATGTGTTGCTGGAGAAGCGCAGCAGGTCAGGCAGCATCTCGGGAACAGGAGAATCGACGTTTCAGGCATTAGCCCTTCTTCAGGAATGAGGAAAGTGCAGAATGGAGGACAGGGAAACGGTAGAACTATGAAGCAACTATTTCAATTCTGTCTTCACAGAAGAAACAAAACAAACAAAAATTTCTGCAATACTTGGAAAGAATAGTCTGTAGAGGGAAAGGGATTAGAATGAAATTAGTAAATCAACGGTGTTGGAGAATTTATTGGGACTGAAGATAAAGGGCATAGGCAAACGCAACAACAGATTTACGAAATTAGAATAATATTTGAGAAGGTGACTCGTCGACAAATTGAGAAAAAGCAATGACTGCAATGCATTTGAATTTTATTGTAGATTTTTGATGAAATCTCAAGCCGAGTGTGCAAACTCAAATATTATTATTAATGTATAAGCAAAGTTTTAGAATGGATTATTGTCACGTATCCTGAAGAACATGAACACGTGAGAACCGTCTGAAGGGTAACCCGACCAGACCCATTCCCCGACATTTACCCCTGACTATAGCACCTCATCTGTACATCTTTGGATTGTGGGAGGAAACCGGTGCACCTGAAAGAAACACGGACAGACACGGGGAGAATGTGAAAACTCCACACAGACAGTCGCGCGATAGTGAAATCGATACTAAGGCCCTGACATGTGAGGCAGCAGTGCTTACCACTGAGCCATCATATCCTTGAACTAACAGTAATCAAACAATGTCGGTTTGAATGCAAAACCCCTCACTGGAAAATTTACTCTTCTCTCCCTCAACAAAGATAACAATAATTTTCTAATCCAACTGCAGAGTAAATGCTGATTACAAAACTTCAACATTTCAGGAACCGTAAGCAGTTTGGCATGGACACCATGTTTTATTACTCTCGAGCACAAACACTGACCAATCTTGGATCAGGAGAACGATATTTTCATCTGAGACACAAGGACTGCGCAAACATCAGATGATTATTTATGATTATAAGGAGCTATTTCTGCTATTAGAAGCAGGAACTTTCTGACGTGCGACATGTACTAACCACTTTCGGACACTCATGTCTGAAAATCATTCAAGTGTCGAAAACATTCAAAGAAAATTCAGCCAGCAGTGGTCATTGCTCAATGTATTTCATCATAGTAAAAATGACATTGAACTGAGTTCAGCAATTGACATGCCATTTCTTTCTCGCACTATCTCTCTTACACTCTCACGCATATTCTCTTACTCATGGAGTGCTGCAGTATCCAGGAATACTGCTGAAGATTGTGCAATTATTCGCAACCAGTCTAACTTATGGCTCTTTTCATTGACAAGTGGTAAGTTGTACCGTTACAAAAGATAGTTAGGTCAAGAACACAATCCTGAGGAACTCTTGCAGTGTGGGCCTTGTGCTTATATGACTAACCTCCGAAAACCACAACAATTTCTGTGGACATGGAGACACATGGAGCCCAGTTTGGCTGAGGACAGCAGTTTTCTTTCCCTAAAGGACATTTATGAATTCGATGGGTTGTTACTTCAATTGACCATAGCTTTATGTCAATATTAAAAGTCATAAAAAGAACGGATTTAAAGCTGGATTCCTGCCTGAATTTGAGACTAACTTGAAAGTTTTGTGCCAATTACTCAACAAAGAATTAAATTGTATTATTATTTAGCGAATTACTGGCTTGCTTCTACTTGATCCCGAGAAAATGTGAATGCAGTCAAAATAAGACCAGACAATGACATTACCATTGACTGCGAACAATTAAGAGAAAATCAAGATGGCTTAGTGTATTTGCTCAGTGAGGAAGAAGCAACTGTTGATGATCAGAGTAATTGATTCCCCATACAAAAGAAAGTGGTAAGTATTCAAAGAAGAATGAAAAAATACTTTTCATGTGGTGTTTGTGTGTATGTGTGTGCGTGTGTGTGTGTGTGTGCGTGTGTGTGTGTGTGTGTACGTGTGTGTGTGTGTGTGTGTGTGTGTGTGTGTGAGAGAGAGAGAGAGAGAGAGAGAGAGAGAGAGACAGAGAGAGAGAGAGAGAGACAGAGAGAGAGAGAGAGAGAGACAGAGAGAGAGAGAGACAGAGAGA
Source organism: Chiloscyllium plagiosum (assembly GCF_037043375.1). Classification (NCBI taxonomy): domain Eukaryota; kingdom Metazoa; phylum Chordata; class Chondrichthyes; order Orectolobiformes; family Hemiscylliidae; genus Chiloscyllium; species Chiloscyllium plagiosum. The sequence goes on along the minus strand of NW_028270177.1, from coordinate 59,911,741 downwards.
GAGAGAGAGAGACAGAGAGAGAGAGAGAGAGAGAGAGAGAGAGAGAGAGAGAGAGAGAGAGAGAGAGAGAGAGTCCGTAAAACACATAAATCATTCTGCTGAATTATTAGTGTTTTATACAGTGGCTTAGTGGTTGGCACTTCTGTCTCACAGCACCAGGGACCAGGTTTATTTCCACCCTCTGCGACTGTTTGTGCGGATTTCGCATGTTCACGCAGTCTCTGTCTGGGTTTTGGGTAATCCAGTTTTCTCCCAGAGTCCAGGGAAGTACAGATTGAATGGACGAGACGTTCTATACTGCCCATAGTGTCCAGCGATGTGCAGGATAGCTGGATTAGACGAGGGAAATGAGAGGTTACAACGATAGGGTAAAGGGTGTGTCAAGTGTGATGCTGTACAGTGAGTCAGTGTGTAATCGTTCATAGAAATGGCCTGCTTCCACAGTGTACATTGTCTTGTTCTGAAATCGGCTTTTAATTAGTCTGAAAGGACTTTGCAATGTGTGTATTCAAAAAAAATAGAATTCAGAAATCAAAGTTCTTGGAACACATTTTGTCCTCCCTTTGTATGGTTGGGAAATCGAATGGGAAGTGAAAGAGTTGAAAATACGAAAATCGCTCAATCTCTCACCATTTATATGATGCGAGTCGATATTGTAGATTTTGGAGACCTTAAATGTGTAAATTTCTGATATGCTTAGGAGAAAGTGAGGACTGCAGATCCTGGAGATCAGAGTCAGACAGTGTGGCGCTGTGAGAGCACAGCAGATGAGACGGTATCCGAGGAACTGGAAAGTCGGCTTTTCGGGCATAATACCTTCATCAGAAATGTGGGAGGATTATAAAAGGAGAGGGCATGTTGAAGCTGGACAGAACTTTGTTTAATCCACAGTTGGAGTATTGTTTGTTGTTCTGGACACTGCACCATAGGAAGGGTGCGATTGCACTGGGGGAAGTGCAAAGGAGATTCACCAGAATGGTGCTCAGATTGCAACAATTTAGCTGTGCAGTTGGAGGGTGGATAATTTCGGCGTGACGAACCTAGAGCAGGTGTATAACTTATAAGGGGAATGGACAGTGTGAATCCAAAGCAGTTGTTTCTCTCAGTCCAAGTTTCAGGAACAAGGTTGCATAATTCTAAGTTAAAGGCAAGCGGTTTAGAGTGGACATGAGGGAAATTCATTTCGTCCAGAGGATCGTATTTACCTGAAATGCACTCTCTGGGAGGGTGTTTGAGATGGGATAACACACACAATTACTTGAATGAGCGTTTGAAATGCCATAACATGCAAGTTTATAGGCCAAGTGGTGGAAAGTTTGATTAATGTAGATTTAGGTTCATTTTGGTGGAATGAACATGACGGGTCGCAGGGTCACTTGCATTATGTATCATTCTGTCATTCTGGATTGTGACGTCAATGGTCTAAATTCTTTTCTGTTACGTTTTGCATTTGTTTTGCGAACTATATCACTTAGTACACGTTCCAGCTGTTGTGGTTTCTATCAGCTTCAGGTTCTGATTGAGAGGGCTCATTCACAGATAGAATTTCCCAAATGTGTTGTAAAATTGGATTAACAAGGAAAATAGGGATACAACAATATGCAGTGGAACAGTTCTTAAAAAGCTACACCGCACGAATTATTGAATGACTCTAAAGCCTGATCAAAATGAATGCCGTCACTGAAAAGAATATCGAAAAATATTTTGGTATTGATGGGACGAACTGTATATGATTTTATACAAGCATTGAAGTTTGAAGAAGATTTACAATTAATATTTGAGATCTAACAGGATCAGATTAATCTAGTCTTTGTGGTATTTCAATTACAGGCTTAAATCTCAATAAAATTACAAATTTAAAATAAACCTTCTGTCATAAACTGTTTGTTAAAAATGTTGGATAAAAATTCAATGTTTCCCAGTGGGGCACCACATGATATAAAATAATATCTTTTGAACTGTGTCAGAGCCACGTAATACTCCAATTCAGACAGACTGTCAGCCGCAGGACATCAGAGGCTATTTCACAAACAGCAAAATGTATGTTCAAAGGATAATTATCGAAAAACTATACTATACTGTCTTTGCCATTTTTGGTATTCCTGGTAAGTCTTGAAACAATTCAGTTTTAAAAATCAATGCATTAAATCATACTTATTTCCACTCTATGATTAATAGTTACTTCCTTTCCATTTAGACTGGCAAATACCGATGGCAGATGACAATGCCCCACTTATTGATTTTAAAGTGAATAGTTTATTGATTAGGAGGCTCCTCAGTAATGTGCAGCATTGCCTGTTTCTCTATACCACGGAGAATGGGTTGGCACTGAGGGCACACTGTTGGATTTTGAATGAGCACGGGCCCTGGCTGGTCGAGAGAGTGTTGAGGAAGACCGTTCTCTCTACGTGGTAGTTCAAACTCAACTATTAGTCAGACGCAAAGATTGAATTCCTTGATGCAAAGCTATTTTGTTGGTGGATCTCTCTCAGGTATCTTGTTCCAAATGGGAAAGCAGATATCGTGTGGGCAATGTTTGATTTGAGTATGTCATTACGGAGTTACAAGTGAGTGTCAGCACAGATTTCTTTGAACATCTTGTGTGGTTTCGTCAATCAGTGGGTGTGTGGGGCCACGATATATGTGAGAACAGATTGCTGGGAGGGGGTTGAGCACAGGGTTCCAAGTACGATGTGTCTTTCTGGATTGTTTGTTTCCACAAAAGACATGTGAGTAGTGTTATTTATCAAAAGATGCACAGTACTGTAGGGCGGAGTCGAATATTAAAAATAATGAGATCTTGAATTTTGTGGCAGCAGCAATCCAACAGTGGTGAAACAGGTTTGTCAAACAAGATATTTCCCACTTTCCCTTTGTGTTATATTTCGATGGTCCCCAAACGATACTGGTCTATATGAATGGCATATGAGGGCATTTGATTGGGATTGTTACTCCGTAGTTGGATCTGAATTTACGTTGATATTTATTATTATTTTTATTATCGTCGCTGTTATTTTTCCGGTTCTGACATTTTGGAGATGAACATCCGGGATATAATTTAGACCAATTCACTGTGAAACCGTCGTGTTATACATTGGACTGCAGGTCTCCGTCAATTTTGATAAATTCCTGTAATTGTACCCCATCCAGAGGACTCAGAACTTTGGAGATTGTGTGGAACAACAGATTTTCCCAGATGGAAGAGTAGTCGGTTTGGGGTGACTGAAGTCCAATTTAAGATATTTCATTTTATTTTACTGCTCCAAGGTTCCAATAAGGCTCACGAATATCTGGCAAAACGGAGTAAAATTTAGCCCTGCTGCGCGTGCTGATGTTCAGAATTGAGGGGATTGGTGAGTTAGACAATGTATCAGAGTCACCAATTGATTTCTAATCCATCAGCAGCGCACTGCGAAACTAATATGTACCGTTTGTCGACCCTGCTTTGAATGACGCTCTTTGCCACATGGTGTGGGGCATCAATGCGATTTTCATTTGGCGTATCTGTCCAAGCAGTGATTTTGATTAACACCACACAGACAAATTTATATCGAGATATAAATGCCAACAGTTGTAATTGCTTTGCTATATCGATGCTATATCGATGTAGTTCAAGATCATGTTGGCCGATTTGAGACAATCTACTTCTTAATAACGTCACATGTTCCTTGTTCTCTGAATGAATGGAAAGCAGAGGTGAGTGGGAATGACTGTGTTTACTTTGTGGCAACTTGTTTATGACTAAACCTGTGCTGGGTGAGGAAGACCATTCTGGGCATTGACCCCACGCAGGGCAGTTCAGCATGTTCAGCTCCTTCTGCTTCGATGAAATGTTTCATGTTTTTCGAATCACTGTTGAAGTGAGGTGATTTATTGAAGATCACATTGAGGTGCTGAGCTATCCCAGAATGCTTTGAGGCAATTGAGGGGTAGAGATTCTCTTGCGGTGGGCGGCACGGTGGCACAGTGGTTAGCACTGCTGCCTCACAGCGCCAGAGACCCGGGTTCAATACCCGCCTCAGGCGACTGACTGTGTGGAGTTTGCACATTCTCCCCGTGTCTGCGTGGGTTTCCTCCGGGTGCTCCGGTTTCCTCCACAGTCCAAAGATGTGCAGGTCAGGTGAATTGGCCATGCTAAATTGCCCGTAGTGTTAGTGTTAGGTAAGGGGTAAATGTAGGGGTATGGGTGGGTTGCGCTTCGGCGGGTTGGTGTGGACTTGTTGGGCCGAAGGGCCTGTTTCCACACTGTAAGTAATCTAATCAAATCTAATCTAATAAATGTAAATAAAGCTGCTGGTGAGAGTGAAGTAAGAATACAGGGACCTGCTTTTTTGCCCAAATGTCAGGGTTTGTTACATCACGGGAGTAGATCAGGCAATTTGATGCAATAATGGCCTGTCTTCTTCCAATCCAAAATGGTTCACTTGAAGGAAAATGGAAACTTGTTAGTCAAATAAATTTTATTTCTTACCCAATAAGCCTCTGGAAGTTTCAGAGAACGCAGATTACTATCATAATGCCAGAGGTTAGTACAACACAGTAGACTGAGAGTTCTGGGGCAAAAACATTCTGCGATGGGTTCTTGGAGTATAATCGTGTCGTGAAGTTTGGTCTTTCCTTCTCCAGAGTATCTTACACCCTGATATGGAGTACTGTCTGAATGCTGATCCATCGACATACATAATGGTTATATTTATCCCTTCACTTAATGGCCACTGGACTGGGGCAGGATGAGTTCTTCATGTGTGATATTAATGTTTGCGGTTAATATTTCCGAAAAAAGTTCTGTTGTGTAACTTCTCAACTGTAATAAAGAAAACGTTTTGTCTGCAACTTTCAGGCACTCTATATTATCCCGCGATCTACTGGAATGTTGTGTCCAATTGATCTGGATCTCCAGGAATGACTCTGTTTGAAGTGCTTACTGATTGTGTAATTGTACTGAACAAGGATCTCAAATTTCAGCCCGGATCCTCTGGCTCCAGTGGTCACATGATACTAGGAGGATATTCCATTAACAAATTGTACTGAGTGTGGGAAACTGCTCAAATAGAAACTTATGACACAGCATTCTTGATTTTCTTTGGAGACCTGTAAATGTAGCATTGTCGTAAGTGTGGAGCACTGAGAGGAGACTACCTGTGACTCCAATTGTAAGTTTTGCTAAGAGTATCTTTTACTGCAGACCGATATTGCATGTGGGTCAATAAATTGACACCCAATTCCAGTGACAGAGTGACTGCAAAGGTAACTATGACCATAAGAATATGAAACAGTGAGTGCTTCGTCTGTATGACCATCCTCATTTCTGTACTGTCCAGTGATGAAGTTCTCAATGCAGTTTGTAAATATACAATGGTTTGCTACTAGGAAAATATTCGCAACTGGTTGATTATGTTTGATGCTAAGTTTACAAAGTGAAATGTCCCATTGAAGATAAACAGATGCAATATTTTCTGAAAACAATAACGGCCATTCAACAAAATTCCATGAAGACATCATCATGTTGATTCAAGCAATCTTTTTGATGCTGATTAATCTTCTAGCAAGGTTTGGACAAGTTGTGCTCCATGGCTACACTAATGTCTTATCTGAACATTAATAGGTATGGATATAGAGTTGGAAATGTTGTCACGACTTGCCATCTGTATCTGGTTAGAATAAGATTAACAATTGTTAAATCTGCAATTCATAATCTTCCTACAGTTAATTGTTCAGAGATCGCTGCCCTACACTTTGTGATGTGTGGCTTCATTAGGAGGAAGAGCTCTCGATGAGAACTGGGTGCATCAATCAGTTTTAAGGCAACATATAAAAATAAAAATACGAATAGCAATAGGAAAAAAAGTCTGTTTCAACAAATAATTAAATTCAGTAGCTGCAATATTATGGCTATATCTAATAAATGACTATAAGTGCATCACATTGAATTAAGCCTTTCCATTTACGAAGTGTTCTAATCCTGAATGAGCAGTCCACATTAATGAACCTCAGTTGCAGTCTCCATCATTAGTGGAATTATCATTTCCATAATCACATCATAAAGCGCTGTGTATTTTCTACCCATCTGTCATACCACATGCCACTTCACAGCTTACAAATCCAATTTCCTGATTTATAAGCATTTCTCTTCTTTTAGCGTCATAAGGGCAAACATTCCAACTCTCTGGGGCTCATAGTCTGTCACTTGCTTGTTGTTTTTTGTACGATGACCTCTGACCTTCCCAATATTCACATGTTAAATCTGTCGTGCGCCACACTTAGGACTGTTTGCCTTGCATTTACAGTAGGATTGGCTTTCTGTTTATCAATCAATTGTGCCTATTTTTGCAGTTAAATTCTAATTTCTGAAAAAACATTTAATTCTTTCACATACAAATCACAAATAGTGATTCACAATAAGGCAGCCCTCAAAAAAACAAAGAACTCAATGACATTACATTCTGGTAATCTCATTCTACCTGGTTTTATCCTGACCACAGATGAAAATGGTTTCGGCTGTTGTAATATAATCATCTCAACTGTCGAACATCGCTGCAGCAACTATTCAGGGTTATATACTAGGCCCCAAAATCTGTATCTGCCTCAGCAATGCATTTCCTTCCACCATCATTTCCAAACAAAATATATTTTCTTGTGATTGCGCAATGTTTAGCACCATGTATGATGCATTAGGTAAGGAGGAGGTCTGTGCCAATATACAGTAAGATAAAATTTCGTTTAGTCTGATAAGTGACAAGCGTTGGCTTCAAAACGAAATGCAGAAATTTTGCAATCCATATGCGTGTAGGGTGTGTCCCATTCTTTGCTTAACTGATCCAAAGTGTCTTTGTGGTGGATGTTGTGGTCATATGGGAAACCCCAGCCAGTCTGTGTAGTCTATGAAGCATATGAAATCAACCACTGCCGACACCAAAAAAAGAATACATGATTGTGTTTGCATGAGCATTCTTCACTATGTCTTTTAAAAGTGCAAATGATCCATTTAGAACGTGTTTTCTGTTATGTGGTTCAGATCCTTTAAACTTTATATTACAGGGTACAACAATCATCTTTCTGTCTTTCCATCCAGTCTGCATGAATAATGCTCCATCAGCAACTGGGAATCTCTTCTTGTCCTTTCTCTTACAGTTAGTCTCGTGGTGATTGTAATTTTAGCTCGAGGCAAATGTGCTCTTTCCACATGCAGCACTATCTACCTGGTGGCCATGGCAACGTCTGATCTACTATTCATTGTATTTTATGTCGTGCTACTCCGATTTCAAAAAAATTATTATCCACGGTGTTTCCTGAGCATCACTCCGGTTTGCAGTCTTATCAATGTCCTCCACCACCTGACCATTGACTGTTTTGTCTGGTTCACTGTTGCCTTTTCTTTCGATCGATTTGTCGCCATTTGTTTTCATCAGATGAAAACTACATATTGCACAAAGAAAACTGCAATGAGTGTTCTAGCAATCATCTGTATTTTCTTTTTGTTAAAGAACATTCCCACGTACTTTCGGTTTAAACCTGGAACGATTATAAACAACATTAAATGGTACTGTCATGTCTGGTCCAGTTATTATTACTACCGTCGGTGGATAAGTGCCAGATATTTTGAACAATTTTTAACACCAATGTTCCCATTCATTTTTATTCTCTTTGTCAATATTCTGACTGTCAGACACATCTTCCAGGCTATTAAGGTGCGTGAGGAATTGGGGAATCAGAGAAAAATAGAGAACGATCCAGAGGTAGAGCGCAGAAAGAAGTCTGTGATTTTACTCTTTGGCATATCTGCCAGTTTCATACTCCTCTGGTTGGGCTGTATTTTATATTACTTTAATGCTGGTTATTCATTGGATTATACTGTTTATCTTCTCTTTGAACTAATTGTATTTATGCTGCGGAACGTAAGCTGCTGCACAAATGCATTTATTTATGTGGTGACACAGAAAAAGTTCAGAGACCAGATAAATTATGCTGCTAAATATCCAGTGATAGAAATAATTCAATTAATGAATAAATCCAAGTAATTGAGAAACAAGATTAGATGCAGCAGATAATGGAACGGGGAGTCGACGTGAGGAAAAGACTGAAAGGATAAGAAGGAGTAGAAACACGACAATACTCCTTTTCTAATGGGCAAGGAATGACTCCTGCTGTTTTCCCGCATCTTTTCTCTCCATCCAGCGGAGGTTATCCACAGTTTTGTGTTTATTTTTAAACGAAAAGCCTGCAAGAAAGTAAACAATCTGAACTAAAATAAAATAGCCAAACAGGCAATATGTAACCACATGGTGCAGATGTGCGCTCAATATTTAGGGAGAATAAACTTGCAGTGCAGCTTGCTCAGCATCACAGCAACAAATTCCCTGTCTCCACGACCGATAGTAGCAGTGCATACCATAGACAAGATACACGGCAGAAATTCCATACAAAGCAACTTCTGAACACACAGCACTATTATCTGGAATGCAAAGTGCAGCAGATAAATGGGAAAACCACCAATTGAAAATTTCACATCAAACGACTCACCACCCTGGCTTGAACAAACATTCGGTTTCAAAAAAGTGCCATTGTTTGAAAATCCTGGAACTCCTTTCTTTACAGCACTGTGCATTCAACTGCACAAAATGGGATCCAACCGTTCAAAAAAGCAACTTCCCACCGCTTCCTCCAGATCTGCTATGTATAGGGAACAAAAGCCAGCAGACAGCCAGAAATGCCAAAACCCCATGAATAAATTATAAAATCATTTCACTATTTGCTGCCAAGATTGCATGCCATGCGTCCATAAACTCAGTTATCAGAAAATCGAGAATCGATTCCATTGAAATACATAAGATTCTGAACGACAGAGGCTTGATAGTGGAGATGCTGAGAAATTATTCCCGCAGGTGCGGTAATCTTAAAAACGTGAACGCAATCTCAAGACAACGAAAAGCTTATTTGGGAGTGAGAGGAGGTGATGCCTTTTTTCCTCAAAGTATCTCGGAGTGTTTGGCATTTGATATCGCTGAGGATTGTGGGTACTCCCTCACTTCGTTCATTTCAGACTGAAATAGACAACTTTCTGGTGTCTCAAAGCATCATGGGAAATGGAGAAGACGCTGGATTTGAAGTCTGAAATCAGCCACAATCATATTGATTAATGGAACAGATCGAATAAACGCGTCTTCTCCTGCTCGTTTCCTGGGCTCTGGTTTTCTTTACTGAACCAGTCAGCAATCCGTTTAGATTGGTTTCCATGAAATCTTTTGTCATTTAAAATTTGCAGATTCCACCTTATCACAGACAATTTCATTTCTTCTTCGGCACCCCTCCTGTTCCAATTGCTAAAACAAACTTTTCTAACTTCTGTTAGTTCTGCCGAAATACCCCATAAAACAAAGGTTATCCTCCCCCTTGGCCATTTCCATCACACAATTCCCCGCTCTCTCTGGATGCTATCCCACCTTGTTAGTTTTCTCAACATGACCTTCTCAGAAGCAATGGGTCCACCTTTCACTTTTTCCGTGACAGGATGCATTCTGCAGTTCAACTCCTGAATATTCTGTTCCTTCATAGATCACACTGGTGCAATAAAGGAATATGAGAGACGTTGTGATCACACAATACATGGGATGGGGCATGCCTTCCAGGGGCGAAAGGCCAAAATAAGGACTGAACGTACTTTAGCGCTTCGTTTATGCTATCTCCTGGTAGAGACTTCGTGTATCTGCAGTCTAGAGGCACACCTGCTAAATGTATGTCGAAAAAAGAAGTAGAAAAACAGATGGATGCACCTTCAGCATGCATTGCAACCCTCTCTACGGACAACAGGCTATATAATATGAAAGGGTAAAAGTAGCTGTGTGGAGGTTATTTGGAAGTGGGTGCGCTAGTATAATCGTTGTAGGTCTGCTTTTCACTTGCCTCAACCACACCACATACTTCTTCCTCTGAAGAACCCCGAGCGAATTAGAAATGGTAAATCCTAACAGAAACCTGTTCATGGAATGCTTATATTAAACATACGTGAGAGGTATTGGCATGGTTATGAGCTTCCCTCACCGCCAAATACCGCCAATCAATGTGTGGTCAGACGGGTAGGGGAGGGGTGTGTTTGGTGGGATGCTCTTAAGGGAGTCGCTGCATACTAGATGAGCTGAATGGCCTGTTTCCACTCTGTAGGTATTCTGAAATTTCTTTGTCGGTCTCTTTGGTTGGCCACAATCGACAGGGCCCCACCTATAAGTCTTGCCCTGATTTATCTCGTCAATCTGCAACACATCACATTTCACCGAAATAAACTCCATCTAACACCTCTCATCTTACTGACGCAAGGACCCATTGTAATGTCAGTACATGTTCTCCACTGTCGACCACACCACAAGTCGGAAATTATCTAAAAACTTACTAAACGTGCCGTGTATGTTCAAATCATAATAATTTAGAACGGTGACACATGGCAGTGCACACACAACTGACCTTTGCAGTAAGCCCATTGTCCATGACCTCAGGTCCGATAAACAAACTTCCTCTGCCACGCTCTGACACCAACCTTCCATGAATTTTGTATCCAAGTGGCTATGTCTCCCTGCATTCCAGCCAACCTAACTTTGGTAACCAGTTAGTATTCGGAACATTGTCGGATGTTTTACTGAATTCAATAAAGACAATGTTCACTGCTCTGCCCTCATCGATATTCTTCTTCATATCTTCAAAAAGCATCTATCAAGTTAGTGAGTCATGGTTTCCCATGTATAATGCTCTCTTCTGGTCCTATCTTTCCAAATACATATAAATTCTTTTCCTCAGAATCACATTCAGCAACGCCACCACCATTGACGCCAGTCTACCCACAAAATAGTTCCATGATTTTTCCTTACTTTCGTAAATAATGGAACTACATGAATCATCCTCACTTTTATTGCCACGTCACTTATCACATTCGATGATACAAATATATCAACAAAGGGCTGAGCAACCACTTTGTTAGCTTTCCGCAAAGTTCTAAGGTAGAAATGACAACTTCCCAGGGATTTATGCGCCTTTATGCATTTTAAGATGTCTAGCATTTCTTCTTGTAGTTAACATAATTTTTAAGATGTCACTGTATATTTCCCCAAGATCTCTCGCTATTGAAACCTTCTCCAAACAATTTACTGAGTGGGAATACATGCAAAGACTGGTTGATCTTTAAGGTGGCCTATTCTCTCCTTAGTTATTATTTTGCCAGTAATTGATATTTTGATTTTCTTCAAAGTCTTGTTAACGTATTTCATCAGCCATCTCATGGCTCAGTTTTTCCACCCTGATTTCCACCTTGACTATGCTCCTTTCTGCCCTTGTGCTTTGTTAGACGTTAACTTGATCCAAGATTTTCACCTTACATATGCCTCTTTCCTTTTGTTTAGATTACATTACATTACAGTGTGGAAACAGGCCCTTCGGCCCAACAAGTCCACACCGACCCGCCGAAGCGAAACCCACCCATACCCCTACATTTACCCCTTACCTAACACTACGGGCAATTTAGTATGGCCAATTCACCTGACCCTGCACATCTTTTGGACTGTGGGAGGAAACCGGAGCACCCGGAGGAAACCCACGCAGACACGGGGAGAATGTGCAAACTCCACACAGTTAGTCGCCTGAGGCAGGAATTGAACCCGGGTCTCAGGCGCTGTGAGGCAGCAGTGCTAACCACTGTGCCACCGTGCCGCCCACAGAGCTTGAGCAGAGCTTCAATATCGCTAGTCATCCAGCACTCCCTGAAACTACCAGGCTTGCCGGTCTCACTAATATGAACGCATATGTTCTGGACTGTCTTTATACAATTTTTGAAAGCCTTTCATTTCCGAACCATCCCTTTCCGTATGAAAAGCGTCTCCTAATCAGACTGTTTATGTGTTTGTCCGACACTTTCAAAGTTGGCCTCAATCCATTTCAGCATTCTAATGTTTGCATCAGACTTTTCCATAAGCATATTACAACTAATGATTCCCGCAAAACTCATTCGAAAGTTTGAATGGACTCACGTAACAGGCTAAAGCAGCTGAATGGCTTCCTGCTGTTCCTATGTGACAGACTCTAGAGATTGAATGGCCAACTCCTGTCTCTCTGTAACAAGCTCGAGATGCCGATGGTCTTCTCCTGACCCCATGTAACAGACTCGAGAGCCTGAATATCTTTCCTCTTCTGTAACAGGTCCAACTCTTTTATTTTAAAAAAGGCAACCTGTGCATGATGAGTAGTCCTTAAACTGTTTCTAATGCGGGTCCTTCGCATCTCAGTTACAGAAACACAAAAAAACAACACAATGCCCTCTCGACAGCAACTCGTCCAGCTGCCGTAACACTTCTCTTATTTTGAGTGATTTCTATTGCAAATTTGCGAATAGACCATCTTAGAACATAAAACATAGAAGAATACAGCGCAGTACAGGCCCTTTGACCCTCGATGTTGCGCCGATCCAAGCCCACCTAACCTACACTAGCCCACTATCCTCCATATGCCTATCCAATGCCCGCTTAAATGCCCATAAAGAGGGAGAGTCCACCACTGCGACTGGCAGGGAATTCCATGAACTCACGACTCTCTGAGTAAAGTACCTACCCCTAACATCTGTCCTATACCTACCACTCCTTAATTTAAAGCTATGCCCCCTCGTAATAGCTGACTCCATACGTAGAAAAAGGTTCTCACGGTCAACCCTATCTAAACCCCTAATCATCTTGTACACCTCTATCAAGTCACCCCTAAACCTTCTTTTCTCCAATAAAAAAAAAACCAAGTGCCTCAACCTTTCCTCATACGATCTTCCTACCGTACCAGGCAACATCCTGGTAAACCTCCTCTACACCCGTTCCAGTGCCTCCACATCTTTCCGATAGTATGACGACCAAAACTGCACACAATACTCCAGATGCGGCCGCAACAGAGTCTTATACAACTGCAAAATTATCTCAGGACTCCGGAACTCAATTCCTCTCCCAATAAAAGCCAGTATGCCATATGCCTTCTTCACCGCACTATTTACCTGGGTGGCAACTTTCAAAGATCTGTGTACATGGACACCAAGATCCCTCTGCTCATTCACACTACCAAGTATCTTCTCAACGTTTCTAGTAAAAATACACTCGTGAACATTAAATGGCCACCTCCAATCTCTAAGAGGCATATACGGACATAATTGCTTTTTCCTGTTCCTGAGCAGTCGTTTCAATGCTCTGAATGATGCCTCAAGATTAAGAAAAGATTTGATAACAGTGCATTTAAAACTAGGAGCAGCACTACACGAAGTCAATGGGCAACAAATATGGTTAAAGTATCTGGGGACTTCCACAAAAGTCATTTTATGCAGCTGGTCGTTATATTATCTCTGTCTCTTGAGATAAACACGGTGAAACATATACAACCTTCCAGTGTTCTGCCACTACCGCCACATAAAAGGTAGAAACATTGAAAAGGTTGATAGTTCATCTGTCGGTAACTTTCATCCATTCCATCGAGACTGCTCAAATGTTCCCCTTTGTTGAGGTTGAAAAGTGATGTCGGGAAAGAGTTAACTGAACCTGATTGTTCAGCGACTGTGATTAATGTCAGACTCCATGGATTTTCATTATCCTGGTTGAGTATTTTCATCTTTTAATGATAAATATATTCCGTTCAATGTGCATGCCCACAGTAGAAGCAGGAGCATCATTGACAGCACTAATGTGGATCAGTAGATCCAGAGAAAGGGGAAGCAGCGGTCAGAATCTGAGAACATTAGACTGGAATGTTCTAACAATGGATCAGAATCTGAGAACAAAACACTGGAATGTTACAACAATGGATAAAAGTTTTTCCTGGGATATTTGGTTTCTTTCTACATACGTTTGGTTTCCATTCTCGTATAGGATCGAATATGCACTTTACATTATTCAATATATTTATTATCCAATCCTGGCTATCGTTGGTTTTCCTGGTAAGTATCTCTCTACATTAAGTACTTCTATAAACCATGTTTAAATTTATTACTGCTGTTCTCATTTATTCGAATCGCCCTGCTAATATTATTTCTCTGGCCTGGGACTTTGAATCCAGATATTCAATCTATAACCCACCGCTAACTTCATCAGTGAAATCGCTCATTTATACTTTCGGTCTTTGCTTCTGGCAGTGTCCTTCTTGGGTCTCTAACATGACCTGCTCAGTTTCAGATGTGAACTGTGATTCATTGTGTCACAGCCATCGTCATTTAAATATTCGCAGCAGAGAGGTCACTGCCTTCTGTTCTGCTTAAAAGGTCCATTTCCTTCCTCTGACTCTGTCCAATCCCTGGCCAATGTATGAGGCTGAAATGTACGAATCACAACGATGGTGATCCCTTTGGCCATGTTCTGATTCCCAACACTATACCCTGGCCATTTCTAGTTTTAAACACTCAAACTTCCAAAATATAACGGACGGGCTCATCTGATCTTCTATTTCAGTCTTGAGCTACGAAATACGGTCTTATTGATGGCAATTTTCTATTGTTGGCACTCCCATCTTCAAACCTGTAGAAGCAAATCTAGTCGATACTTCATGGCCTGTATCCAAACTGACACTAAAAATCCATTCATCCGTCGCTCACTCTTGTGCACACTAATCTCTATTGTTATCGCATCTGGCAATTATCTTAATATTCACAAGTACATCAACACATCTGTCTATGAAACATCCATCAGTTTCTCTCTGTCGATTGCCCCAACCCCAACTGTGCAGACTGTACTCGATGCACGAGTACAGTCTGCACAGTTCTCCATTCTGGGCTGTTACCTTATCCCAATTTATGGTGTCTGGATTAGTTCCGAGATACATATTTGGAATTTGATGTAACGAACCATTTCATCTAATCTTGCAATGCCTTTATGCAATGCTCTATTTTTGTGATTACATGCTTCAAGGTCTCACTGCTGCAGTTCTTCCCACTACCTTGTCTACTTCGCCATGTTTCCACAAGATGCTCTGAATTAACAATTGTCTGTTTCTATCTTTAATATGCATTTCACTGTCCCTCTGTGTCTTTCCTTGGTTTTGGGTTTTGCTCTGTAGTGTATCGAGTGCTGGCATCGTGCCATTCAGAAGCAATCAAATGTTGTGTGTCTCATGTGGTGCTGCATGTTGGACTGGGGTAGAGGAGAGTTCGCCAGCTTTGACAGTCATCTCGGAGACTTGTCTGTGCCTGCCCAATTAACGCCTGTATCTGTCCCTCGCAGGTAATCGTTTGGTCAGTGAGATAAGGAAGCCCCTCCAGTGATACTGTGATGGATCAGGCATCTAGCTTGTAGCTGAGTGGCGGCTGACAGATTCTTGTTATTGAGAAGTTAGTGCAGGTGCTTCGTCCACTATTTTCATTCAGATTCTCTGATCTAAAACCTGCCAGCATGAGTTGGTGACATACCTAGAATGTCAGCATCTATGTCACCATTTGGTGACGGAAGATATACACACAGTATATGATGGATGAGGTGAATTTTTTCTCCCTCAGCAGGGGGTGTCCAAGTGTATTCTTGTTTTCCCAGAATATGGAGATTCCTGTTGGCGTCGATGGCTAAGCGGGGTCTCCATGTCAATGGGGAAAGGCAGATGAAGTGTGTGTTGAGAGATTTGTAGCTCAGGTTGAGGTTATGACAAGCAAACCTATATCCAAGAAGTAGAGGAAATGAATGAACACTCACTCCATTAATGCTGCATTTTTACAATACATAGTACATCATGTGAATGCCCACTCTCTTGCCAGGAGATACAGCCCCTTTATACCGAAGCAATCAGTCATTCCCATAGTCTTCGTTTCTCCAGGTAGAATGAAAGGATGGCCTCTCGGATAAAGGCTTGATGCACGTTTAAAAACACCCTCCCTCCTAACTCCCCAGTGCCAACCAACCACATAAAAATATCCCGTGTGACCTGAGAGCAATGTGGCCACTGCAAACATCAGGAAGCAGACAGTCAGAGAGAGAGGGTAAACACATCCGATGTCTGAATGGTTCCGCGTGAATCTTCCATTACCCAACTTTTCAATAAGTCTCGTAATATCTCTCCACTTGAGAAGCTTAGTACCTTTCATTCTTTCCGAAAAAGAAAGATTACTTTTCACTTCGTATTCTATTTGTCAAACTATTATCCAATGAATTTATCCATCTGTATCTATTTGCAGAATCCTCACCATCGTAGTGCCATCGCCATCTTCACAACAGAATAGCCTAACATTCATTGCCAATAATTCAGTTAAGTCTCAGACACCTTGCTGTGAGTCTGGAGTCACATGTAAACATGCTTTTCACAGCAGAGAGCGGCAGGAGCTGGGCGGAAGTGAAGTTGGAGAGCAGAGCTGGTCGGGAAGGTAAATGATTGACATTTAAGAACTTACTTCGACGCCAACAGTTTTTTCATAGCAGAGAGCGGTGGGAGCTTGGCAGAAGTGAAGTTGGAGCGCAGAGATGGTCGGGAAGGTAAATAATTGATATGTAATAACTTACCTCGACGCCAACGGTCTTTTCACAGCAGAGAGCGGCGTGAGCTTGGCGGAAGTGAAGTTGGAGCGCAGAGCTGGTCGGAAGGTGATTGATATTTGAGTTGGTGTGTTCTAGACCCTAGGCCCTACAAAGTAGGACCTCCCTCCCATCCTCCCCCTCCAACCTAACTTTAAAGTCCACAGGTAAGCTACTAAGTGTTCTTGTTTTGGAGACTCAGTGCGGTGTTCTGGCAGAGCAGGCAGTGGAATGGTCCTCCTGAGGATGTTTGAGGTAGGGGTGACCCATCGAGGCTCCTGCCAACTTCATCTGCAGGAAATGCATTCAACTCCTGCTCCCCACAGAACGCGTTAGGGAACTGGAGCCGGAGTTGGATGAACTGAGGATTATTCGGGAGGCTGGGAGGGTGATAGATAGAAGCTACAGGGACATTGTTACGCCACAGAACAGAGGTAGCTGGGTAATAGTTAGAGATGGGAAGGGGAGGAAGCAGGCAGTGCAGGGATCCTCTGTGGTCGTTCTCCTCAACAATAAGTATATGGCTTTGGATATTGTTGCGGGGGACGGCCTAGCAGGGATAAGCTGCAGTGACCGGGTCTCTGGCACGAAGTCCAGCTCCGAGACTCAGAAGAGAAAGGTGAGAGGAGGAGAGCGCCAGTTATAGGAGACTCTGTAGTTAGAGGAACAGACAGGCGGTTATGTGGACATGGGCGAGACTCTCGGATGGCTTGTTGCCTCCCGGGTGCCAGGGTCCGAGACGTCTCGGACCATGTCTTCAGAATCCTTAAGGGAGAGGGTGTGCAGCCAGAAGTGGTGGTACACGTTGGCACCAATGACATAGGTAGGAAGAGGGGTGGAGAGGTCATTCAGGAGCTCAGGGAGTTAGGCTGGAAGCTAAAAGCTAGGACGGACAGAGTCGTCATCTCTGGGTTGTTGCCGGTGCCACGTGACAGTGAGGCAAGGAATAGGGAGAGAGTGCAGTTGAACACGTGGCTGCAAGGATGGTGTACGAGAAAGGGCTTTAGGTATTTGGACAATTGGACAGCTTTCTGGCGAAGGTGGAACCTGTACAAGCAGGACGGGTTGCACCTGAACCATAAGGACACAAATATCCTGGGAGGTGGGTTTGCTAGCACTCTTCGGGGGGGGGGGTAAACTAATTTGGCAGAGGGATGGGATCCGGACTTGTAGTCCAGCAAGTAGTCCAGCTGTTTGTCAGGATGTCCAAGAATATAGGGAGGCTGTGGAGAAGGTAGCACTGACAGGGAATACTTGTGGACACAAAGGTTAGTTCAAGTGTGTATACTTCAACGCAAGGAGTATCAGAAATAAGGTGGGTGAACTTAAGGCGTGGATCGGTACCTGGGACTACGATGTTGTGGCCATCACGGAAACGTGGATAGAAGAGGGACAGGAATGGTTGTTGAAGGTTCCTGGTAACAGCTGTTTCAGTAAGATTAGGGAGGGTGGTAAAAAAGGAGGGGGTGGCGTTGCTAATTAGAAATGGTGTAACGGCTGCAGAAAGGCTGTTCGAGGGGGATCTGTCTTTTGAGGTCGTATGGGCTGAAGTCAGAAATAGGAAAGGAGCAGTCACCTTGTTGGGTGTTAACTTTAGGCCCCCCAATAGCAGCAGAGATGTGGAGAAACAGATTGGGAAACAGATTTTGGAAAGGTGCAGAAGCCACAGGGTAGTAGTTATCGGCGATTTCACCTTCCCAAATATTGATTGGGAGCTCTTTAGATCAAGTAGATTGGATGGGGCGGTGTTTGTGCAGTGTGTACAGGAAGCTTTTCTAACTCAGTACGTAGATTGTCCGACCAGAGGGGAGGCTATATTTGATTTGGTACTTGGTAACGAACAGGGACAAGTGATGGGCTTGTTAGTGGGTGAACATTTTGGTGATGGTGACCACAATTCTGTGACTTTCACCTTGGTTATGGAGAGAGATAGGAGCGTGCAACAGGGTAGGTTTTACAATTGGGGGAAGGTTAAATAGGATGCTGTAAGACAGGATCTCAGGAGCATAAGTTGGGAGCATAGGCTGTCAGCGAAGGATGTCGTTGAAATGTGGAACTTTTTCAAGAACACATACGACGTGTCCTTGATATATATGTACCTGTCAGGCAGGAAAGAAATGGTCATGTGAGGGAACCTTGGTTGACGAGGGAGGTTGAATGTCTTGTAAAGAGGAAGAAGGAGGCTTTCATAAGGTTGAGGAAACAAGGTTCAGACAGAGCGTTGGAGGGATACAGGATAGCCAGAATGGACCTGAAGAAAGGGATTAGGAGAGCTAAGAGAGGGCATGAAAAATCTTTGGCAGGTAGGATCAAGGATAACCCCAAGGCATTTTATGCGAATGTGAGAAACATGAGAATGACGAGAACGAGAGTAGGTCCGATCAAGGACAGTAGTGGGAGACTGTGTATTGAGTCGGAAGAGATAGGAGAGGACTTTTCTTCAGTATTTACAAATGAGAGGGACCGTTTTGTTGAAGAGGAGAGTGTGAAATGGACTGGTAAGCTAGAAGAGATACTTGTTAGGAAGGAAGATGTGTTGGACATTTTGAAAAACATGAGGATAGACAAGTCCCCCGGGGCTGACGGGATATATCCGAGGATTGTGTGGGAAGCAAGAGAGGAAATAGTAGAACCGTTGGCAATTATCTTTTCGTCTTCACTGTCAAAAGGGGTGGTACCAGGGGACTGGTGAATGGCGAATGTTATGCCCCTCTTCAAAAAAGGGAATACGGATAACCCGGGAATTACAGGCCAGGTAGTCTTACTTCGGTGGTAGGCAAAGTAATCGAAAGGGTACTGAGGGATAGGATTTATGAGTATCTGGAAAGACACTGCTTGATTAGGGACGGCCAGCAAGGATTTGGGAGGGGTAGGTCTTGCCTTACAAGTCTTATTGAATTCTTTGAGGAGGAGACCAAGCATGTGGATGACGGTAGAGCAGTGGATGTAGCGTATATGGATTTTAGTAAGGCATTTGATAAGGTTCCCTATGGTAGGCTCATGCGGAAAGTCAGGAGGCATGGGATAGTGGGAAATTTGGCCAATTGGATAGAAAACTGGCTAACCGGTCGAAATCAGAGAGTGGTGGTAGATGGAAAATATTCAGTCTGGAGCCCAGTTACAAGTGGAGTTCCGCAGGGATCAGTTCTGGGTCCTCTGCTGTTTGTAACTTTTATTAATGACTTGGAAGATGGAGTCGAAGTGTGGGTCAGTAAATTTGCAGAGAATACGAAGATTGGTGGAGTTGTGGACAGTGAGGAGGGTGTTGTCGGCTGCAAAGTGACTTAGATGTGATGCAGAGCTGGGCTGAGGAGTGGCAGATGGAGTTCAACCCTGTCAAGTGTGAGGTTGTCCATTTTGGAAGGACAAATATGAATGCGGAATACAGGGTTAATGGTAGGGTTTTTAGTAAAGTGGAGGAGCAGAGGGATCTTGGGGTCTATCTTCATAGATCTTTGAAAGTGCGCCTCAGGTGCATAGAGCTTGTAAGAAGGCCTATAGAGCTGAGAAGAAGGCCTGATGAAGGCCTTTTGCCCGAAACGTCGATTTTGCTGAAGCTCCTCGATGCTGCCTGAACTGCCGTGCTCTTCCAGCACCATTGATCCAGAATCTGGTTTCCAGCATCTGCAGTCATTGTTTTTACCTTTTAGTGTATTAGCGTTCATTAGCAGAGGGATTCACTTCAAGAGTCGTGAAGTGATGTTGCAGCTGTACAGGACCTTTGCTAGGCCACAGTTGGAGTACTATGTGCAGTTCTGGTCGCCTCACTTTAGGAAAGATGTGGAAGCTTTGGAGAGGGTGCAGAGAAGATTTACCAGGATGTTGCCTGGAATGGAGAATAGGTCGTACGAGGCTAGGTTGAGAGTACTAGGCCTTTTCTCATTGGAACGGCGAAGGATGAGGGGTGACTTGATAGAGGTTTATAAGATGATCAGAGGAATAGATAAAGTGGATAGTCAGAAACTTTTTCCCAGGGTACAACAGAGTGTTACAAGGGGACATAAATTTAAGGTGAAGGGTGGAAGGTATAGGGGAGATGTCAGGGGTAGGTTCTTTACCCAGAGAGTGGTGGGGTCATGGACAGCGCTGCCTCTGGGAGTGGCAGAGTCAGAATCATTGGTGACCTTTAAGCAGCAATTGGATAGTTACATGGATAGGTGCTTAAGCTGGGACAAATGTTCGGCACAACATCGTGAGCCGAAGGGCCTGTTCTGTGCTGTATTGTTCTATGTTCGATGTTCTAAACATGGAAGTTTCCTCCCTGTAGAACATCAGTGAGTTAGATGGGGTTTTCCAACAATGGATTCACGGTCATCGTTAGACAATTCACGTTTGATTTTGCTGAATTCATATTACAGTATTTGCCACAGATAGATTCGGACCCGGATCCGTAAATCGTTATTTGAGTGCTGGCATTAACAGTCTCGTGATAATACCAGTCAACCATTCACTGCCCGCTGATTTAGCAATCAGGTGCTCATACCCCGAGGCCGTGGTCTTCCAATTTCTTTCCTGGTTAACTCCTTTGAGACATTCCTGTACATCACATTCGAAAAGCTGAATAATAACGGCGAGATCCGTCGGTAATTCAGCTCCTCGAGCATACTCTGCAATTTAATAAAACTATGGATGATATCACCTTCGCCAGGGTTCCACTTTACTCTCAATAACGCTTCATTTCCTCCATATCCCAGATCCACTGCATTCTGGGACAGTGACTTACACTGAGTCACAACCCTTTCAGTGTTGGAAGTTCTCCTCACCTCTGCTCCGCCTATCCCTAAATTGTGATCTCTCGTTTTAATTGGAACCACATGAAGAAATATCCAGATGCACAACTACATTGTCAATTCCCTTTAGCATATTTCACAGTTCATCGACATCGCCTTTCGTTTTTCTAAACTGTAGGGACTAATGCCTGAATTCCTCAATCTCTCATTGTACGAAAAAGCTCATCTCTGGAATCAATCGAGTGAATCATTTCTGAACTGCTTCCTCAAAGAACGTTCATAGTACTCATTTTACGATTTCACTAATGCCTTTCCTATTTGCAGCAACACTGTCTTCCCTTTCTCCTCTATTCTTTTGTAAATAAGCGCTGCAAATTCATATGACTGTCTCATCTGCTGTACCTGCATGCTGATTTTCTCTGATTAGCACAAGAACACCCAAATTCCTCTGAACTTAAGCATTCTGAATTTTCGCTCCATTCAGTAATAGGTTGCCTTTATGTTCGGCTTAAAAGAATGGATAACTACATATTTATCCACGGTAAATTTCACTGCCAAATGTTACTGAAATCACGTCAACAATCAATATCCATTTTTAAAAAAATTGTCAAATCACCAGTGCAACCTTCCTTTGCACTTGAATTAGTTTGATGTGAACATTTGGCTGTAGTATCTTCTGTCCCCTCCTACGTAATGAAGTGGATTAAAATAGAAATGGCCTAAACTCAATGACCACAAAACTGCCATCCAGGAAACTAGACATCCCTATTCAATATCAATGCATTTTGTTGGTTCGCCAAACCTCGGTCCAAGCATATGAGTTATTTGTAACCGCAAAGGCTCTTATTCCATTGATTATACATTTGTGCAGCACCTTATTAAACGCACTTCGTAGATCTACATTTAAGAAAGCACCAGAATCCCCATTATCCACCTCAACTGTCACATATTTAAAGAAGTCAAGCAAATAAATCAACCATGATTTCTCCTTCATAAAACCAATCTGACCCCTATGTAGTGTGCTCTGAATATGCGAATCTTTGCGAATATTAAGGAGTGATGAATTCCTTAATGAAGAATTTAACTATTTGTCATCAATCCCGGAAGTTTGCTCAATACTTTTTTATTCACCTCTGAAGATGATTATTCTCCGTTTAAAGGGAGAAATAGATCAGCCAGAAATCTTGGCACACATCAATAGCACAGGTGGGAAAGGCAATGTAGACCTCAAAAGTGATTAGATTAGATTATTTACAGTGTGGAAACAGGCCCTTCGGCCCAACAAGTCCACAACGACCCGCCGAAGCCCAATCCACCCAGATCCATTCCCCTACATTTACCCCTGCACCTAACACTACGGGCAATTTAGCATGGCCAATTCACCTGACCTGCACTTTTTTGGACCGTGGGAGGAAACCGGAGCAAACCCACGTAGATACGGGGAGAATGTACAAATTCCACACAGTCAGTCGCCTGAGGCGGGAATTGAACCCGAGTCACTGGCGCTGTCACCGTGATTCTTAGGAGTTAGGTTGAAAGTTAAAAGGCAGGACAGTTCGTCTAGTAATCTCAAGATTGCTACCAGTTTCACGGGCTGCTGATGTTAGGAATAGAGTGCGAGTGAAAATGAAGACGTGACTACGAGGGATGGCGCAAGAGGGAGGACTTCAGGCGTGTGGATCATTGGGATATGTCTGGGGAAGGGGGTACCTGTACAAGAAGGAAAGTTTGCATCTGAACTGGAGGGGCATCAATATCCTGGGCAGGTGGTTTGCTAGACCTCTTTGGGAGGGTTAAAATCAATTTGGCCGAGGGGAGGGAATCAAAGATATGGATCTGAGGATGAAGTCGCAAGTACGCCTGAACTGTCAGGAATAAGGGTGATGAACTTTCAGCATGGAACTGTAATTGGAAATGTTATGTTGCAGCCATTACGACTGGCATATTATACAGGCAGGAATGGCTGTTAGATGCTCCAAGGTTTACATGTTTCAACAGGAAAAACTGGGAGACAAAAAGGTTGGTGGAGTGACATTCCGAACCAGCGATAGTACTACAGTTGCAGAAAGGGAGGTTTCAAGTGAGAATTTCTCTACAGACTCGGTATGGGTGAATTCAGAAAAAAGGAAAGAAGCCGTCTGGTTTTTGGAGTTTTCTGTAGACCTCACAATAGCAACAGAAACATGGAGGAACAGCTTGGGAGGCAGATTTTGGAAATGTGCAGAAGTAATAGGGCTGTTGTCATGGGTGACTTCAACTGGCCTAATATTGATTGGAGCCTCCGTAGTTTAATTGCGTTGTTTGGAGCACTTTTTGTCAGGTTTGTCAAGGAAGGAAACCTGACTCAGTATGTAGATCAGAGGACAAGAGTGGAATCAATACTGGATTTGATGCTTGGCGACGAGACAGGACAGATTTCAGACACCTCAGTGAGAGAGAATTTCGGTGATAGTGATTGGAGCAGAATGTATGCGAAAGTATTCAATTGTGGTAGGGGTATTACAATGCTATTGAGCAGGCACGGGGCGCCTAAATTGAGAACAGATGTGTTAGGAAAATGCATGACAGAAATGTTGAGGAACGTCCCACTGAGGCAAAGAAGGGATGGCAGTTTGAAGGAACCTTGTTTGACAAGAGATGTGGGACATCTACTCAAGAGGAACAAGGAAGTTTACTGAAGTTTGAGGAGGGAAGAAATGGGCGGGGCTGTCCAGGGTGACAAGGTATCCAGGAAGATACTGAAAATGGACTTAGGAGAGCTAGAAGGCGGCATGAAAAAGTTTGATTGGCTCGGGTTCGAGAGAATTCTTCTACATTTATGTCAGGAACAAAAGGATGGATAAAGTGAGTGTCGAGCCGTTCAGGGATAGCGAAGGGAAATTGTGGCAGGAATCTGGGGAGGTTCCTGAATAAATTGTTTACTTCAGTATTCCCTACTGAGAGGAATATTGTCATTGCTGAGTACAGCAGGAAAAAGACTGATACGCTCGATCAGCTTGATGTTAAGATGGAAGATGCGCTGCAAACTTTGAAAAACAAAACGATTAGAGTAGATAAGTCTCGCTGTGCCACACCGGATATACTAAAATTTACTACGGGAAGCAAGGAAATAAGTTGCTGTGCATTTGGCTGATCATTGCATCCTGGAGAAAGTGAGAACTGCAGATGCTGGAGATCAGAATCGTGAGTGTGTGCTGCAAAAGCACAGCCGGTCAGGCAGCATCCGAGCAGCATAAGAATCGACGTTTCACGCATGAGCCCTTCATCATGAATGAGGCCTTATGCGTGATGAAGACCTCATGCCTGAAAAGTCAATTATCCTCCTCCTTGGAGGCTGTGCACCTGCTGTATTTTTCCAGCACCACATTCTCGACTCTAATCTTTGCATCATAATTGTCCATTGGTGAAGACCGAGATGGTTGGACTGTAGCAAATGTTTCTATTGGGGTATTGCATATTGGCAAATATGCTTAACTCTGGGAATTACAGACTATTCAGGATTTATAAATACTTGGAAAACGATTACAGATGGTCAGCATGTCTTTGTGAGATTAAGGTAATTCCTCATAAGACTTATTGAATTGTATGAAAATGTGGCAATCATGTTAATGAAGGTGGAACAATGGTTGTGGTGCACAAGAGTTTTAGTACGGTGTTTGATAAGGTTCCCCACAGTCCGCTCATTCACAAACTAAAGAGGCATGAGGGACAGGGAAAGTTGCATGTGGAGAGATGGGTGGTAGTCGATGGAATATACTGAACCTGCAGCACATTGAACAGTGGTTTTCCATCATTCTCTGCTCTGGGACCTTTGTCCTTTGTAATTAATATTTAAATGACATGCATGAGGAAATGGAAGCGTAGGTTCGTAAGCTTTACAATAAAATTAATGTAGAGTCGTGGTGCATAAAGTGTAGGGCTGTTACAGTTTGCAACAGGGCACTGCAGGATTCAGAAGTGGGCTGCGATGTAATAGGTGGAATTCAACATGGAAAGGAGTGAAGAGATTCATTTTATATAGTCGACCCTGATTTCAAAAAAAGGGTAAAGAAAGGATTCTTGGCAATGTATCGGAACAGAAGCATCAATAGATCCCTCAAAGTTGTGACCCATGTTTATAGGGATGTGAAGAGGTTGTATGACGTGTTGGCTTTCATGAACAGGGAGTTCCATTTGAAAATCCGCGAGGTGCTGCTTCAGCTCTTTAAAGCCCTAATCAGATCACATTTGGAATATTCGATTCAGTTCTGGTTGCGAGGAAGGATGGGGAGGCTTCAGACGTGAATTGCTAAAATGCTCCCTCAACTGAAGGGCATGTTGCATGAAGAAAGTTTGACGTAGCTGAGGCTTTTCTCATTGGAACGAGGATGGATGAGAGGTGAGTTGATAGAAGTTTACAAGATGATGAGAGTGCTATATAGAGTGAATATTAAGAAACACTTTCCTCTGGGAATTTGGCTGTCACAAGTGACGCATCTTTTTCGGTTATTGGAGGAAGGTTTAGCGGAGATGAAGATGTTGATGCTTTACCAGAGTATGGTTGGTGTGCGTAATGCAGAATCAGATAAATTAGGAGCATTTAACCATCACTTGGGTGTGCACATGAATTAAGGGAATGTAGGTTTTTGTCCTTCCGTGCAGACCTCCGTGGTACATGGAGGTAAGTGAGTCCTGAAACCAGACATCAAGGTTGACAATGACATTGTAGATAGACCCCACCATGTGGGTACCTGTAATATCAAAAATGATCCGGATCACCACATACATCAGTAACTGAAAGCAACATTGCAGGAAACGGCACCAATGAGAAAGATAAATGGTATGTTGATCTTCATTTCACAGCGATTTGAGTTCAGCAGTAAGGAGGTCTTACTGCATCTGTGCATGTCCTTGAAGGTACAGAATCTCGTACATCGTGCAGTTTTGTGTGCAGTTTTGGTCTCGTTAGTCATAAAGAACAAATCTGATATTGTGGAATTGAAGTGAAGGGTGACCAGACAGATCTCTGGGATGATAGGCTTGTTGTGTGAGTAGACTTTCTGTCGAATGGGTGCTTATTCTAAGTGGTTTAGGAAAATAAATTAATGTCTAAGTGCAATGTATAAAATACTGAAATCCAAGACAGATTGGAAAAAAGGTCGACATTTCGTCTCGCTGGGAGATATAAAACAAGCATCTACAACATGAGTTACAAGCAGCCCACTCTGCATTAAGATAGGGATTATTGTCTGCTCTCAGCGACTGGTGAAACTGGGAATTTTCTACCACATAAGCTGTGGAATCCAAGGCACTGAATATGAATAAGGATTTCTATCACGAAACGGATGAGGAGAGAACCGGGGTATGATGAGGAGACAAAGAATCAGCTGTCAGTATATAAAATTGTGGAGAAAAATCGATGGACCGAAGGGGTTACCGCAGTTACTGTTTTACATTTTCCAATGTTCATTCACATCAACGGATATGTACGCAGTGTGGAAAAATTGCATTGTGGAGATATTCGGCCATTATTAAAGTCTCAATGTATTGATTGTACGACTCCTTTCACGACGTTTCTGTGCACTCGGTGTGAAACCCCTGTAAGTGTAGGCACAAGCTCTCAGTTTTTAGGTAGGACGTCTCTGTCGGGTATACCGGTCTGTGCTTCCCATTTCCTTTTCTGATACTGAGGCTCATGTCAGGTGTTCTGTCCAGTTACATTATTTAAGATCTCGAACAACTTTGATAAAGTTGAGTGTCTTCTTTGACAGTTTCAGACACCATTGAAGAGTTTGTCACATGTCTGCATGTCTTGAGTCACTTATCAGCTAGACCAGGAAAGCACGAGAGATTCAATTTCTTAAAGTACATCGGTGAAATAAGATGGTGTTTACAATCGCCATTGGCTTTGAGGTCATTATTACTGATACCAAGACTTTAGATTTCGATCTGATATGAATTGATTTTAACTTCCACCAGCTGGCAGACTATTGGACTGGTTATACAGTGATATTTCAAAACAGCACCATCGCCACATAGGGAGCTATTGGATACAACTTCGAGCAGGTTATTTCTGCACTGCTTGTCAATGATTTAACTCTTTTGATGAGACTGAGTGAGTGGCAATTTTTACTCTTGTAATTATTTTCCTCTTAGATGACTGGACATGGTGGGGTAATTTTCCATATTGCCAGTCAGATGTCAGATTCGAAGTTTGAACGAAACAACTTCCCAAGGGACACGGCTTGTTGTGCAGCACAAATTTTCAGTCCGATTGAAGGAATGGAGTCAATCGCCTTCGTTGAATCCACTGTGTCCAGGTGTTTCTTCATGTCACGGGCCACGAATTGAATTAGTTAAAGAGTGTCATCGGAAATTCTGTGGGCATGGTGACAAGGGTGAGGTGAATCTTTCACTCCACACTTTTGCCTGAGGACGGTGCAGATATACTTCCTTAAATTTACACTGACATGCCAGGCTTTTCCATTATCCATGATATGTAAAATACATGGTTGTTTAATCGTCCATCACTATTTATTACTGAATGTGTCAGAATTGTTTATCTACTTCTCTTGGGATTATTTCGCTCTCCTCTATCAGATGTTAGTTCTGCTATTTGAAACGTTAGCAGTTAAGTGCGGCAGGTTTAACGGTTTTAGGTGGGCATCGTTCTGACACTGCCATCTTCACCCATACTTGTCACTCAACAAAACGTTAGCCTGTTGATACTGATAGACTGAGGGATTATCCTGGGGAAAAATACGCATTGTCATTGAATACGATTGCTTCATAGATCTGTTATAAAGTTGAAGTTGTGTACTGTACCTTTAAGAGGGAGTAATTGTTGTTCTGCACTGAGAGCTAGCCAGCACCTGAATCATATTATCACATGGCAGTCTCAGTGCACTGGAAAACTGAAAGTATGTAACATTTGTCTGTGAAATGGACACCTGAGTTGGCTTATGTTTGGCAATAATTTGAATTTAACCAATCAGTTTAAATTATGCTCTGGGTTATTAAAACCCAATTGACTTCATTTTTATTTCTTTGCCAACACTTCCGATGAAGCAATCTAATGTTGGGGATGTAAAAATGAAGCAGTTTGAAAATCAGACAGAGAAGCTGCCATCAAGATGGACAAAGAGAGATCCAAGACATTGAAATACTCTATCAAATGTCCCCTTTCATTTGAAACCGCTTCACTGTAAAGGAAAGAAGACGATTCAGAGACATCTTCTACGGGAAGAAGACGGACAGTAGAGACGTTAGCGGCTGCATGTTTTTTCAATTAAGTTGTGTAATATTAATAAGTGTGTTTTTTTTCAACAGTATATGGATATCGAGTTGGACGTATGTAATAAGCAGTCAAGAGAAATAGGGGCTGAGATTTGTGAATAGTTATTTAATGTCCATTTTTACAGGTAAAGAATAAATTGATAATACTTTCCTTAAATAGTGGAATGTGGGAATTCTCTACCAGGCATATTTTAGCAGGTTAACAGACGATGTGAGCATTTTTGGGTGTTTAGTTTAATTCACAGAAGGGTTCACGACCCTGTTCGTGGGCGGCACGGTGGCACAGTGGTTAGCACTGCTGCCTCGCAGCGCCTGAGATCCGGGTTTAATTCCCGCCTCAGGCGACTGTGTGGAGTTTGCACGTTCTCCCCGTGTCTGCGTGGGTTTCCTCCGGGTGCTCCGGTTTCCTCCCACAGTCCAAAGATGTGCAGGTCAGGTGAATTGGCCATGCTAAATTGCCCGTAGTGTTACGTAAGGGGTAAATGTAGGGGTATGGGTGGGTGGCGCTTCGGCGGGGCGGTGTGGACTTGTTGGGCCGAAGGGCCTGTTTCCACACTGTAAGTAATCTAATCTAATCTAAAAAAAAAAAATCTACAGCACCGCATCAGTATACAGAATTGCCTATTGAAGAAATTTTACTGAGCTAGATCATTGAAAGTATTTATCATGGATTTTCGACTTGGAAGTGAATTGAGTGAATTGTCGATTTGTTGTTGTATTCAGAGTTATAGACACATAGACTCTTAGAGTCATGCAATATGCAAACAGACTCTTCAGCACAAATCGTCCATGCTCACCAGGTTTCTTAAAGTGATCTCATCCGATGTTCCTTCGTTTCACACATACGTTTTAGGAATGTAAGATCTGCAGATGCTGCAAATCAGAAAGACAAACAGAAGCTGCGTGAAAACCTCAGCAAGTCTGGTAGTATCTGTGTCGAGAAATCAGAGTTAACGTTTCAGATCCAATGACCCTTCCTCAGAACTCTGAGGAATTATGCAGTTATCTCAGCAAGGCCGCGCCACAATTTCTTCCCTATCTTCCCGCAAGGATCGCGGTTACACTTGAACAGGTACTGGGTATGTATCTACGGTTCCGCGTTTTTGGTATCTCTAGCACTTTCTCTTCTGTAATGTGCCCTCGTTTCAAATCATCACTATATTTATTTATTTCTCGAGTTCTGGAGTTTCCATATTTATCTACGCAATAAATATATACGTGATATATTTATATAAGATCTCACCCATCCAGCAGGAAAACTCTGCAAGGCAGAGGAGTGGTTGAGGTGGAGTTCTTGTGAGGAGTGTGAACCCAGCATGGCCAGGCTCTCGTGGACTGTATTGTTGCATTCTGAACTGTGTTTCAGTGATTTTCCAGTTTTGCAGGAATGACTGTAATGTTTTATATTTTAACTTTGTTTTCGTTGTTTTTCTGCTTTACACCAAGATTCTGTAGCCGGAGCTAGAGTACCTTTGTACCTAAGATTACATCACATGTGGCGGCGATATGTAAACCTATCACTGTACTCATGTGAGTACATGTGGCAATACACCCATTGGACGTTATTTATCTTCAGTGGTTCCACACATCGATGACTGATTGATTTTTAAGAAGTCCTATACTCTCCCCAGTTTCTCTTTTACCATTAATATTCTTGTGCAATTACTTTCAATAGTGTTGACCAGTATTTGCCAAAGCTATCTCATGCGCCTTTTTGGCCTCTACATATCCCGCCTAAACCCTCCATGCTGCGAAGGACATTCACTTGATTCCAGCTGCCTATATCTGACTTACGCCTCCTTTTATTTCTTGACCATAGCCTCCATATTCCCTATTATGTGTGGGTTTCTACGAGAAACTATTTGTTGTTCTGAGTGGTGTGTGTATTGATGTGTAGGGAAGGAGGGTTTCTTGTGGTTTATATCATATTTTGCAAGTAATTCAGACTTTTCAGATGTTATTTCAGTTTCAATTACATCAATAATTATCTTAATACAGTGACACATTGGAAAGTGTCACTCGACTCTCATTAAATTGATCACTTTATCTCCAGGTTGATGTATGCTTTGTTTGTTTCTTTCCTCATAGCCAATGTAGTCACCATCTACATCCTACTTTATAAAGATTGTGGATTGTCTCCATGTATCAGACGTTACCTGGGGTCGATGGCAGTAGCGGATATACATGTCATTATCCTTGACTTGACAATGAGACACATTCCCATTGTTTATCGGCAACAGTTTTATTTCCAGCGGGACATTGATGTATGTAATATTCACGCCGTCCTGCTTTATGCAGCCACTGACTGTTCTGTCTGGTTCACCGTCACTTTCACCTTTGATCGGTTTGTGGCCATTTGTTGCCAAAAGCTGAAAAGTAAATATTGCATTGAGAAAATGGTGACTGTGGTTCTGGGGACAGTGACTGTGATGAGTTGTCTGAAGAACATTTTCTGGTATTTTATGCTCACACCTAGGTATTCGCTGGCGATTGAGCCCTGGTTTTGTGAGGGAACAGATCAAGTTTACTATTCCCGTGACTGGGTTACAATCGAGTTCCTCCACCACATTCTAAACCCAGCTCTCCCATTTCTCCTGTTTCTGCTGCTCAATGTTTCCACAGTTAGACACATTTTAGTGACCAGCAGAGCCCGCAGTAGACTCCGAGCTCACACTAATGGAGACGCTCAGTCTGACACAGAAATGAGAAATCGAAAAAAATCCATCATTTTACTGTTTGTGATTTCAGCTAATTTCACCCTGTTATGGTCAACGTCAATGGTGTATTCTATTTGGAGACGTATGTTGAATATTGTGTATACCACTTTGTATCTTGATCCCTATGTGCGGGAATTGGGCTTCATGCTGCAACTCCTCAGTTGCTGCACAAACACTGTGATTTATGCCGTGACCCAGACTAAGTTCAGAAAGCAGCTGAAAAATCTGCTGAAATATCCCGTTACCCAAATTAATCAATCAACCAAATTGCCTCATTAATCAATCCGTCCGGGGATATATCATTTCAGTTCAATATTTCTGCAATGGAGGAACCTGTCGCTATGGTAAAAGGTCGAGTGCAGTAATGGTTTGCCAACCTCATCCTACAGGGGATTACAGGGACATATATTAATGTTTCTCTCAACTCAGGGACCAATGGGAAAAGGCACGATCCCACTTACTGTGTCTATCACTTCAATTTGTGATTAATAAAGATGTTCATTAAAAAATAATGCTAATGCAAAATGCTAATCAGGGAAAGGTTGATTAGGTTGAGGTGTTTCCCTCTGGAGTGTCAGAGGCTGAAGGGTGACATTATAGAGGTTTGTGGAATCATCAGAGGCATGGATATTCTGAACAGCCATGTTCTGCTCCCCAAGATAGGGGAGTCCCGAACAAGAGGGCATAGTTTGAAAATGAGAGGGCGAATAATTTAGAATGGACCTGAAGGTAAATGTTTCACACAGAGAGTGGTGTGTGTGCAGAACGTGCTGCCAGAGAAAGTGGTGAAGGCGGCTACAATTGCACATTTAACATG
The DNA here is from genome assembly GCF_037043375.1 of Chiloscyllium plagiosum. Taxonomy (NCBI): domain Eukaryota; kingdom Metazoa; phylum Chordata; class Chondrichthyes; order Orectolobiformes; family Hemiscylliidae; genus Chiloscyllium; species Chiloscyllium plagiosum. The sequence goes on along the minus strand of NW_028270177.1, from coordinate 59,879,712 downwards.
TATCTGAAAGAGAAGGGATATTGGCCAAATGCTGGCAAATAGGACTAGGTCAGATTTGATATCTGATCCGAGTGAACAGATTGGACTAACGGGTCTGTTTCCGTTCTGCATGACTGTCAGATTCTATAAGAGGGATGGCGAAAGATTCTGAAAGGACCTTTCAAGGGTCAATTCTCTTCACTGGAAGTTTATTCTGCCTCTATGTTCACATGGATTGAAAGTTGTTTAGTTAAATATTTGACAGGGAAGTGAGTCACGGGTAATAGTGTACAAACAGGAAAGTGGGGCTGAGTCCACAATCTTAGACCCTGGTGGAGAAGGCTCAAAGTATCTAATGTCCCACTCCTGCTCCTCAGTCCCATGTTTCTGCATTCCATCCAGCCCCGCATACCTGCTGGACAGGAACAGTTGGAGGCCACTTACTCCTATAACCTGTTGCACAGAAACAGAGGAGACTATTCAGCCTCTCAAGGCTGTCACACACGCTTTGAAGTGATTTGGGAAATGCAATTGTAAAATCCAGGCACGGGTATGAAAGAGGCCCCTCATCTCTCTTTACAGAGCTTCCCCTCTCTGCAACTTGTGCTTCATTTGTTGGTCATGTTTAGACCCAGATTCACTGAGAATACAGCCGCCATGCCACACTCAGCGATGGCTCACAAAATCCTCTGGTCTCCCTGCGTGCAACATTCCAATACAGACATTCATGAAAATAACACCCACTAACTTTCCAATAACAGAATGTGCGAACATCAGAAACAGGAACCGGTCGTTCACTCCCCAAGCCTGCCTTGCCCTTCACTAAGATCATGACTGATCTGCTCTCTGTCTCAAATGCTCTTTCATACCCAATTTATCCTTGCCCTCAACTCTCTGACAGGTCAATATCTATCTACCTCCTCTTCAAATACTTTCAGTCATTTTTTCTCCCCAACAATCTTGAGACAAGAAATCCTGACATTCAATCCTACCTGTTTGAAGAAAATACTTGCTGCTCCTATATCATGGTTTATTGATATGAACAAAAGACGTTGAGACAAGGGTTCAGGTACAAATGACTGGCCCTGATATCAAGGCAGTGGTTGACGTCTGCTGACATCAAGGAGCTAAACAAAACTGGACTTAATGGGAATCAGAGTAAACTCTCCAGTGTTTGGAGTCAAACATGGCACAAAGGAAGATGTTCATCATCTCAGTCCTGGATCACCTCTGTGCAAGATCCTCAGGGTAGCTTCCTCTTCACAAACAGCTTCAGCTGCTTCATCAATGTCTCCCGTCCCCACCCTCACCAACATAAGATCAGAAGTGGGGATGGACACTGAAGATTCCACAATGTTCAGAACATTTTGTATCCCCTTCAGCTCCTGAACTGGTCTGTGTCAATGTGCAGCAAGACCCAGACTCCATTGAGACATGTGCTGTTAAATGGTCCGTTCAGCTACCAGCACTGCCTGACACTGCACATTGCCACAGTAAAATAAGAGTTCATTCAGCACCTCACGCTGGTTTCACAGGAATATGAGGAAGCCATTCAGCACATTGACACTATTGGAGAAGAACAGGGACAACCCATTCAGTGCCTCCAGCATATTACTCAGGAAGAGAAGGAATCTAGTGTGATGGACCACACCAAAGCCCCTCGAAAATATTGGAAGGCGGTAACCTAGACTCTATTTTTTTTTATTTTAAACGGAACATAAAGTGATTGTTCCAGATGCAATGTGACAAGTCAAACTACTCGGTGTGAAGCTAAACACTATTTATTGAAATACGGAAGATAAAATGAAAGCAAAGAAAGAGGAATTTAGAAAAATGTAGTTCTATTAGACAAGTTAACAGAATAACAAATCTAGGAACTACTACTAATTAACTGTTCCATTATCGGGAAATCCCATAAACACAGCCCCTGGCAGAAAGGAAAATTCAGACACAGTTTGTCACAAACATTTCTCTAATCCAGGAATTAAAAAACAGCACTAAGAGAAAATTCAGAGAGGGTAGCAGCCAGGAGATAGTCACTGAAGCTTCCAACTCTGTGGAGACCCCAATAGTTTCTGATGCTACTTAGAAACCAAAACCCAGAGATCGTAATTTGTGAGAGCTGGCCACACCCATTCAGTCTGCATTAAAATTAACCCAAAACCTCCCTAGCTGTTTACTCAGTGGCCTTAACTAACCAGTTTGGTAACGATCATTCAATTTCTCTCTGAAAAGAAACCAGGACAAAATAACCTCTCAAAGCGTGCAGCATCATCACACTTGTCAGCACATCGAGCTGTCAAACAGGAACCAGAGGTAACTCAATCAGGCCCTTGGTCCTGTCCAATCGGAAGAGGAAGAAGCCATTCAGTTCCTTGCGTCACTTCCACAGGAATAGGAGGAGGCCATTCGGCCCCTAAAACCACTTCCAAAGCAACACGATGAGGCCATTCAGCTCCTTCAGTCTCTTACACAGGAACAGAAGGAGGCCATTCAGCACCTAAAGTCACTTACACAGGAACAGGAGGAAGCCATTCAGCCGTTAGGTCACTTAGACAGGAACAGTACGAGGCCATTTCCCCTCAACGCACTTGCAAAGGGACAGAATGAGGTTATTGATGCTGATTCCTGATGAATGGCTTATGCCCAAAACGTGGATTCCCCTGCTTCTCGGAGCTGCCTGACCTGCTGTGCTTTTCCAGCAATCTACTCTCTACTACAATCTCCAGCATCGGCAGTCCTCACTGTCTCCAGATTGATGCTCCAACATGATGATCAAGTGGAGCAGAGGCTGCACAGACAGACTGCTCCACGTTGTTCCTCCTGGCTCCGTTGCTCATGATACACACGTGGGACATTAACGTGGTTTTCCAGTGTTGAGGAGGGAAGGCATATGTCTTGTGTGAAGTCTCAAGAAGGCACCTTCCATCTCCAAGAAGCCAGCCTGGTGTTCTCTATGTAGGGCGGAAGTTGTTGGGAATGGCTACCTGTTTCAGATCGAAGGTATTGTGGGTGCTGTTGGGGATTGTATGCAACCTGACGTTCAGTAAGGGCTCACATGCCGACTGCACAATAACATGGGGATAGTTAATTTAGGCATATAAACTATTAGGAAAGTCACGTTAGACTGATGAATCGACTCTCTATGTTCAAATAATGCTGATCTTGCTCATGTTGATCTTGTCGAGTGCTTGTCTTGTGCAGTGTAACCTGTATGCCTTACTCTGTCGAAGTCTATTTCCACACTATGATCTGTCTGGCCATGCTTACCAAGATCTGCCTCCACTACTCAGAAAGAAAGTGTTTCCTTGTACTGAGGTACACGTGACAATAAATCACACCAATCAGTCCTGGGTAAAGTATGGAATTTCTCACCCTATTAATGTGTCTTTTGGAAATACACCTGCTACACCTCGTTTCAGCATCACCATTTCTTCGTATTTCACAGCTTTGCAGATTACACTCTCAGGTTCTTCACTCTACCCTCATGATACCGCCATCTGTATCTGTGGGAAGGATATCATTCCTTACAAAGGAGATCAAATCTGTAGAGAGTGTCCCAAAAGCTCTCTCCACAAGGCTCTGCAACAGCAAGAAGATGGCTTTGCTTATGTCCTCGAATCATCTTACAATGAAGGACAGCATACCATTGACTGCACCCATTACTTACACAGGGTTTGATTCAGAGCAGTCAGAGTAGACTGACTGGGTGGCACGGTAGCACAGTGGTTAGCACTGCTGCTTCACAGCGCCAGAGACCCGGGTTCAATTCCCGCCTCAGGCGACTCTCTGTGTGGAGTTTGCACATTCTCCCCGTGTCTGCGTGGGTTTCCTCCGGGTGCTCCGGTTTCCAAAAATGTGCAGGGGTTAGGTGAATTGGCCATGCTAAATTGCCCGTAGTGTTAGGTGAAGGGGTAAATGTAGGAGAATGGGTCTGGGTGGGTTACGCTTCGGCGGGTCGGTGTGCACTTGTTGGGCCGAAGGGCTTGTTTCCACACTGTAAGTAATCTAATCTAATCTAATCTGTAAGTAATCTAATCTAATCTAGACTTGTGAGTGGGCAATCATGCTTCCCAAATTTGTTAGTGTTCTTCGATGAAGTTACCAGGAAGGTTTGCAAGGACAGAGCTGTAAATTTAGTCTCTATAGATTTCAGTAAGGCCTTTGATAAGGTTCCACATGACAGGCTGCTCTGGAAAGTTCGATCACGTGGAATGCTGGGGGAACTGGCCAGTCGGATGCACAGTTGGGTTGATGATCGGAAGCAGAGGGTTTAGTGGAAAGATAATAGTCAGACTGGAGGCTGTGTCCATTGCTGTTTGTTATCTATGATTTGGTTGAGAAAGTACAAGGCATGATTAGTCCGTTTGCAGATGACACTAAAATAAGTGTTAGCGTGATCAATGAGGAAGTTTATCAGAAATTGCAGCAGGACTTTAATCAGGTGGGGAAGTGGGCCGAGAAATGGCAAATGAAATTTAATATAGATGTGTGAGGTCTTGCATTTTGGAAACTCAAATCAAGATAGGAGTTTCACGGTGAATGGGAGGGTCTTAAGGGGTGCAATGGTCAGAGAGACCTTGGTTTTCACGGGCACGGTTCTCTAAGAGTAGAGTCACAGGTAGACAGGGCAGTGAAGAAGGCTTTTAGCACATTGGCCTTCATCAGGCAGGATATTGAGTATAGAATTTGGGAACTGAAGCTACAGTTACACAGGAATTTGGTACGGCCGCACTTGGAGTATTGTGTTCAGTTTTTGTAACCTTGTTATAGGGAAGATGTTATTAAATTAGAAAGAGTGCAGAAGAAATTTACAAAGACGTTGCCAGGACCCAATGGTCTGCGTTATAGGGAGAGGTTAGACAAGCTAGGACCTTTTTGTTAAAGTGTAGGAGACTGAGGGAATCCTTATAGTGCTGTATAAAATCACGAGGGGTATGGATAGGGTTAATTATCTCAGTCTTTTTCCCAGGTGTACAGAATTGAGGATTAGAGGGGATCAGTTTAAGGTTCGAGGGGAAGGAATAAAAGGGAACCTGAGGGGCCAACTTCTTGACACAGAGGCTGGCACATGGATGAGCTGCCAGCAGATGTGGTTGGGGGGTGAACATTAACAACATTTCAAAGCATTTGGATAAATATGTCGATAGGAAAGGACTGGAAGGATATGGGCCAACTGCAGGGAAATGGGGCTAACGTGGATGGACATTTACAAGGTGGAGATGAACCCATCTGTTAATGAAAACCAAACACCCAGAAAAGCTCGCCTCGCCTCGTAATCTGTTAAATTATGAGGGACACAGATCTCCTATATTCGACTATTTAAACAAAAATTAACAAGTTTGTTTCTTAACTTTAATAGTGAACACCAAACATCAACTATTCACAAATACAAGCTACTTACTATCTGACTCCAACTCTGTAAAAATATGCTGTTCCAACAGCCCACATATTAAACATTACAATCTCAAGACCACACAGTCTCTATCTTTCCCACTGTGTTCACTCTTTCAGCTGCTGATCTCCCTGGGTCATTTTTTTATTGCAAGTACGTTTGCATGAACATGTATCTTTGATAGAGAGTGTTTGAGATGGCCAGTTAGCACTCCTGCTGTACAGCAGTGGCTCTGCTGTTGGATGGCAATAGTTCTCTCACCAGTGTTCAAAATGCTGGGTTTGTATACTCCCCGTGATATAGTAATTCTCATAATTTGGTTGCTGTCCAGATATCCAAACAATAATATTCAAATTCTGTTGGCTTCTGGTTTCCTGAGCGTTATTTAAACTCTTTGGTTGCATTTAAATGGCTGTCAAAACAGCAACCAAAACTCTGGTGTCTATTTCTCAGCTAATGGTGACGTGTGGAATAGTTTGACCTTTAGCTGGCATCTGTGGCTTTAATTTCTATTCGGCAAAACCCCGCTCTGTTTTAAAGTACCCTATATGTTTTTGGCTTCGTAACATCTCCCCACTTCAGGAAATAAAATGAAACAGCAGAATGAAAAGATGGCTACATTTCTTTTCCTCTAATTCTTAATCCCAATTTTATGAAATACAAAAGTATGAATCTCAGTTATATCATTCATATTAATTCTGCACACCATTATAACACTGGAATAAGGCAAATCTTACCTGTACTTTTTCCTTTAAATCCGCGAAAACACATCTGCTATCACATTGTAGGAGCCGCAGCATGGACATTTTGTGAGTTTAAAGTCGGTAAGGTAAGACTCCAATGAAATAGTCTCATATTCTGCTCTTTAACTATTCCAAAAAATGCGAGAGATTTGTCATTGTCCACAACCATCTCCGACAATTTGTTTGTCATATACACATTAAAATATTGTCAGGCCAGTGTGAAACTTCATCATTCTTGTTCAATAATGGAGATTTAGTTTTTTTTTACTGGTGGATATTGAGTTTTTTCGACAAGTGGCCAATTAGCCATTCAGTTCCATCATCATCTTTCTGTATCAATACATCTCCGAGCCCTATATCCCGAAAATCAAACACAATTTTCAAAGGGTTTCAGAATATTTGGTGCAGCTAAAACTGGTGCGGTGATTAATCCTGCTTTAAAATTCTCAAATGCCTCCTGGCATTGTTCTGTCCACCACAATACTGTGTTCTTCTTTAATAAATCCATCAGTGGTGCCCATACACTGCTGAAGTTTGGAACAAACTTCTGATAGAATCCACTCAGTTCCAAACATCGAAGCACCTCTTTCTTCGAGGATGGTCGTGGAAATTCCTCAAAGCCCTTCGTCTTTGTGTTCCATGGAGGCAACCTTCCATGGCCAATGTAATGTCCCAGGAACGTCCCCTCTGCTTTCAAGAATTCTGTTTTCTTTAAGTTTATTCCCAAGTTTGCTTTTTGTAATCGTTCAACATGCTCTGTCAACTTTAACATAGGAGCTTTCAATCACTTGCTAAAGATCACTACATCATACAGATAACCTGCACAATTTGTTCATCTGGCCACAGCTCTGTTCCTGAGTCTGAAATGTGGTGGTGCATTATTCATTCATATGAAATACTCGGTAAAGTTTTTTGTCATCTCTGGTATCTTTACTAGATAGTTTAACTGACTCCACATTTTTTTTTAATTTGAAAGAGGCCACTAAACCTGGCTTTGAAGAGATTTCTTACCACAGGTGGCAATACTAATACGTCATCCCCACGGGAAACCTTCAAAGTTTCAGTGTTTTTATCTGCCACCTGCTTCACTCTATGCTGTGCTCTTCAGATACTGTTTAGCAAACTCACCGACTCCATCTACTCTCTCCTTCACCTTATACACATAATTCTGGGGTCAGATTTCCGACTTCGGTCCTGTCAAATTATATTTAATTAATTTCAAAGGGCCTCTCACTGCATGTACGAATATTAACTCAAAGGAAGTAAAGTGAGTAGATTTATTTGGGGCTTCTCTAATGGCAAACAATTTAATGGGGCACCTTTATCCCAATCATTTGGCCAACCCTGACAGTAAACTGTTAACATACTCTTCAGCGTCTGATGCTAACTTTTCAATGCTCTCTGGGATTCAGGATGGGGCGCCCTTGATTTGAAGTGCTGTATGCCTAAGCCATCCATGACTACCTTAAACAGCTGAGCGGTGAAATGAGAACCTTGGTCTGACTGAATCTCTCTGGGCAGTCCACAGCGAGTAAAGAAAGCTACCAACTCCTCCACCTCCCTTTTTGCCTTGACACTCCAATAATGGAATTGCCTCTGGAAATCTGGTAGACACATCCATTATGGTCAGCAAATATTGGTTTCCACTTTTACTTTAGAAAGGGGAGCTACACAATTAATCATAACCCAAGGGCAAGGTTCTTCCAATGCAGGAATTGGCACTAAAGGTGCTGGTTTTATTACTGCCTGTTACTTATCTACCATTTGGTATGTATGTCACGTACAACAAAATATAACCACGTCCTTGTGCATTCCAGGCCACTAGAAATGCGTCTGTATCTTAGCCTGAGTCTTCTGTACACCTAAGTGACCGCCTGCAGTTAGTTTATGAGCTACCCAAAACACTGTACGTTACTGCAAACACAATCTGGTGCACTTCGGCCCATTTCCCTTCTGCAGTAACCTATCGGGGTCTCCATTTTAATTTTATGATTCTATCTTTAAGTTAATAACGTTCAACAATATATTCTGATTCCTTTTCTCTGTGTGTGCATGTGTATGTGTGTGTATATATCTGTTGTAAGTCCATTAGCCTTTCTGGACTAAACACCTCTGCCTGATCCTCTGCCTGTTCAGGTTTTTCCTGCACCGTTACATCAAACCGGGGGTCAGTTCACTGAGCATCAACCCATTTGTCTTTTTCGTTCGTTTTACGTTCCTGGTGTAACTTGTGACAGTGGGATCTTGTTACTACACAGTCTGGAAAAATTCCTGGGTAATTTTCTTTTAACTCACCAATTCCCTAGTCTTCCTTTGGCTTCTCCACTACAAGGAGTGCCTATCCCACCTCGCCTCCTGCGAAATCGTTCCCAAGAACAAACTGTATTCCTGGAACTGACACTCTGTTACTCACTGTCACTGTTACTTCCCTAATCTTGATTTGGCACTCCATCCAGATGTTACACAAGGAAATGCTTAATTTCTGTCCCTATTCCACAAATTAACACGCTCTTGATTAACATGCCAGAAAGAGTGAAAAACCTTTCATCTCTTACTATTAGAGGGTGAGAGAAAGTGAGGGCTGCAGATGCTGGAGATGAGGGTTGAAAAGTGTGGGGCTGGAAAAGCACAGCACGTCGGCAGCATCCGAGGGACAGGAGCGTAGACGTTTCAGGCATAAATGCTTCATCAGGAAAGTGGAAGGTAAGGGAGGGGGAAGGAGGTTGAGAAATAAATGGGAGGATGGGGGTGGAGCTGGGTGGAAGGGAGCTTGGAAGGCTATAGGTAGATGCAAGTGGGGTGTGATTGTGGTAGGTCGGAGAGGAGGGTGATAGGACTCCTATCGGTGGTAGGACAGCTGGAACCCTCAAACTGTGCAGCATCAACGTTGACTTCACCAAATTCCAAATCTCTCCTCCACCAACCTCTCCCAGATCCAAACATTCAACCGAGCACTGCCCTCTTGGACTGCCCTAATTAGCCATCTTCCTTTCCACATATCGACTCCACCCTCCCCTCCGACATATCACTATCACTCCCACCTACATCTTCTTATTGCCTTCCCAGTGACCCTCCCACCAACCCAGCTCCTACCCTCGTACTTATCTTTCAGCCCCCTTGTTCCCCCACCATGTTCCTAACGATAGGTTTTCGCCTGATATTCGATTGTCCTGCTGTTTGAATGCTGCCTGATCTGCTGTGCTTTTCCGGCGCCTCACTTCTCAACTATTAGAGACTGAGCAGATCCCATATCTCAGAAAATTATAACTTCTTGTCCTTCTCCGCCTGTTCTTTCTGAGTAAACTTTATCTAAAGACGTGAATTCTTTAGAGAGATTAGGCACTGCCTCCATACCCAGCCCTTGCCTAGGCTGTCCAATTTCCTGCAGCTCCTCGGCTCCACTTGGGTCTCCTTTACCAGTTTCAATAATGTCACTGGGCTTAGCCTCTTCTACCGCATCTTTCCCCAAAGTGTCTTCCTTTAACGCACAGCACGGTGTGTCCCAGCTTACTGCAGTGAAAACAACTTTTTCCCTGTGCCCTTCTTGAACTACCAGCACTGTAATTTTATGTGTTCCACTCCCTTATAGTGAGAGCACCTGAGACCTTTCACCACCTTTCAACCCCCTTCGGCTTCTTTCATCACCTGTGGTGAACTATTGTGAGCCACTGTTCGCTTTGTAATGTGTGATTGTCCCTTCTCCCAATTTCTATCCCTCACAGGGTGAAATTCCTGCCAGAAGCTAAATTTCATCACATGCCACAATGCATATTTACCTGCCATTTCTGCCGCAATTCTCACTTCTTGAACTTGCTATTCATTCACATGAATTCTTACTATCTCTGGAAGTGAGTCTTTTAACTTCTCCAGCAGAATAATCTCCCTTCAGGCCTCACAGGTCTTATCCATTTTTAAGGCCAGTACCCACCTGTCAAAATGACTGGATAATTCTTTCAAACTCAATATAAGTCTGACCTGGTTCCTTCTCTATTTTTCTGAACTTCTGTCTATATGCTTCTAGTACCAATTCATAACCAATCAAAATAGCCAGTTTGACATCTTGATAATCTCTTGATCCCTCATCTGACAGTGCTGCACATATCTCACCAGCTGTGCCCACCAATTTAGTCTGAACTACATTACCCACAAGTTCACTGTACACGTCATCTGCCGAGCCATTTTTTCAAATGAAATAAAAAAGATTTTGACATTTTTCTCACGGAAATATGGCAAGTTACTAACCTAGTTGTATACATCCCTACATTCTCCCTTCATCTCCATCCTGTTAATTTAACTTTCTTGTCTAATTCCCAAATTCTGAATTTCAAATCCCCTCTCTCTTTCTTTTTCCTCTCTTTCTCTTTCGTCTCTCTCTGTTTCCTTCCCTTTATTTATCTTCTAACTCCAGTTGCCACATTTGCAATTTAAGTTTTATAACTCTACTGCAGTTGCCTATTTCTCTGATACATCAAAGCGCTTAACCAACTCCATTACAATTCCAACTTCCCTTTTCTCCCGGGTTAAACCCAATTCCAACCTATTTGCTAATTCTAAAAAATGTCCTCCTTCTGTCTTTCTAAACTTTTTGGAAAATTTGGGAACCTCTTTAGTAATGTTAAAAGCCATTTCCCTCACTTTTCATTTAACCAACCACAAGTAACAAAATTAAACGAATTTTCCCACTGGTCTTATTTGAAGATCAAAGTCACTTATTGCAACGAGTTGGAATTTGCTGGGACCTGTTGTATCTCAAATCTGGTCAAGTCGGTCCAAGTGCCACACGGCAAGGCCCCAAACTGTTATGACATCAATGTCGAACCCCGCTGTTAATTAAAACCGCACACCCAGAAAAGCTCATCTCACATCATAATCTGTCAAAACGTGAGCGACAGAGAACTCCTAAATTCCACTAATAAACAAAAATAACAATTTATATGGGTGCAAGATAGCTCGCTGACTTTGACGTTTCGTCACCATAACTAGGTGACATCATCAGTGAGAGTATCTGCTGCAGTGCTGGTGGTATGTGCCGCCTCTCTATTGAAAGGTCTTGGTTTCTTAAAGTGGGTGATGTCATTTCCGGTTATTTTAACAAGAGAATGTAGACAGGATCTAAATTGATGCATTTATGATTGGACTTCTGGTTAGAATACCATTCCTCTAAGAAGGTTCTTGCGTGTCTTTGTATGTGTGTGTGCTTTGTCCCAGTCAAAGTGGTGCCCTTCTTTGGCTGTACGTATGGAACATAGTGATAGTGCGTCATGTCTTTTGGTGGCTAGTTGGTGTTCATGTATCCTCATAACACGACAACAGGACAGTTTCAATGTCGGAAAAATGATGTTATATGCACTGTTTAATCAATGTGTTTGTTCAAATAAGTCGCATTTTTCACATGTGCACAACAAATTGTAAATGAACAACAGAGACACAGTTAACGAAAAATGATGGATATGATGTATAAAATTGATAAAACATTAAAACATGATTTGATCCTCTCAACATTCCCTCCTTTTCTGGGATTCCCAAATCTAATCTCTCATTCTTATCAGGATGTGTGCTCCAAATTCTTGATTCTGGTGTCCCAACATATTTCAGTTAATCCCCTTTCTACCGGGACTTCAATATGTTGGCCTGCTGGGTTCTTTCCAAAGCTAGTGTCTGTCATATTATTGGAGATAAATATTCTGGCATCAGACTCAGCATTTGAATATATTGCTCTGTTGTACATGCACTGTACAAAGGACCACAGCACACAGGCATTGCCCAAACATTGGGGGATGTTCATCTTCTTCTTTCAATAATGTAGTTTTCTCATTTTCCACATCTCCATATCTATATCATCTCTCTCGTCCTCCCTTTGTATCTAGTTAAGAAATCCACCAAGTATTCTTCGTGGCACATCTCCCAAAACGCCTTAGAACATTGAACATAGAACGTAGAACAATACAGCACAGAACAGGCCCTTCGGCCCACGATGTTGTGCCGAACATTTGTCCTAGCTTAAGCACCCATCCATGTACCTATCCAATTGCCGCTTAAAGGTCACCAAAGATTCTGACTCTACCACTCCCAAAGGCAGGGCATTCCATGCCCCCACCACTCTCTGGGTAAAGAACCCACCCATGACATCTCCCCTATACCTTCCACCCTTCACCTTAAATTTATGTCCCCTTGTAACACTCTGTTGTACCCGGGGAAAAAGTTTCTGACTGTCTACTCTATCTATTCCTCTGATCATCTTATAAACCTCTATCAAGTCACCCCTCATCCTTCGCCGTTCCAATGAGAAAAGGCCTAGCACTCTCAACCTATCCTTGTACGACATATTCTCCATTCCAGGCAACATCCTGGTAAATCTTCTCTGCACCCTCTCCAAACCTTCCACATCTTTCCTAAAGTGAGGCGACCAGAACTGCACACAGTACTCCAAGTGTGGCCTAACCAAAGTCCTGTACAGTTGCAACATCACTTCACGACTCTTGAATTCAATCCCTCTGCTAATGAACGCTAATACACCATAGGCCTTCTTACAAGCTCTATCCACCTGAGTGGCAACTTTCAATGAGTATGAACATAGACCCCAAGATCCCTCTGTCCCTCCACTTCACTAAGAACCCTACCGTTAACCCTGTATTCTGCATTCTTATTTGTCTTTCCAAAATGGAGAACCTCACACTTGGCAGGGTTGAACTCCATCTGCCACTCCTCAGCCCAGATCTGCATCATATCCAAGTCCCTTTGCAGCCGACAAGAGCCCTCCTCACTATCCACAACTCCATCAATCTTCGTATCATCTGCAAATTTACTGACCCACCCTTCGACTCCCTCATCCAAGTCATTAATAAAAATTACGAACAGCAGAGGACTCAGAACTGATCCCTGCGGAACTCCACTTGTAACTGGGCTCCAGGCTGAATATTTACCATCTACCACCACTCTCTGACTTCGACCGGTTAGCCAGTTTTCTATCCAAATGGCCAAATTTCCCTCTATCCCATGTCTCCTGACTTTCCACATAAGCCTACCATGGGGAACCTTATCAAATGCCTTACTAAAATCCATGTATACTACATCCACTGCTCTACCCTCATCCACATGTTTGGTCACCTCCTCAAAGAATTCAATCAGACTTGTAAGGCAAGACCTACCCTTCACAAATCCGTGCTGGCTGTCCCTAATCAAGCAGTGTCTTTCCAGATACTCATAAATCCTATCCCTCAGTACCCTTTTCATTACTATACCCACCACCGAAGTAAGACTAACTGGCCTGTAAAAACTGGCCTTCTTTCAGTTTATATCTAACACTCTCTTCAAGATGTAATGTGGTTATAATTAAGCAATGTAACTACAAAGACATGCGGGCGTAGCCTGCCAGCGTTAATTGGAAGGGGAGCTGAGCAGGAAAGACCATGGAGCAGCAATGGGAGGAGGGTCTGGGGATAATTCGGGAGATAATACCAGAAATGCCACCCCAAGAACTTGAAACATACTCATGGGAGAACAAGGCAGCCATGAGTGATAAGGCATCAAACCAAAAGAGAAAATATACAATGTGGTGAAGATGATTGGGAATCCTGAGAATTCATTGGCTCTGCAACTACATAACGCTGGCATCACTGACACTACAGATCTCTTAGTCATGGTCAGGGAGAGAAACAGAGGAAATACATTCACTTTAAACACAGAAGATGGTATTTCTCAAGGAAAAAGATTCAGGTGAATTAAACATTTGAATTAAGATCAGTTAAATGCTTTTGCGGAATGTGTCAGATTGGAAGCAAGACCCGGGGAGACAGACCCTCAGCAGAATGAGAGTATGAAAATGGAAGTATTTCCACATCAGAAACCCGGTTAGGTCACTGAGTATAGGGCTGATGGATGAATGGGTCTCAGTGAGAATTGCGGAACAGACAGCAGAATTGCTTTGCAGATATTGCAGCTCGAAACTGCGTATTCATGTAGTGCTGTAGACCACAGCAGCAGGAGAAGCAAATCTGCATTCCACCACAACCTGTAACTTTTTGCCAGGGTAACACCTCAGTCTGTCATTACCATCAACACCATCTATGGCTCAGAGACGAGTGTGGGTGAACATATCAGAATCAGAATCACATGAACTTTAACCTGATGCTAACTCATTAAAGCTACCAGACTTGACCAACAGATCTGATCGAAGCCCTGCAGTCCTGTCACATTCAGTTATAAATGCTGATGGACGATTAAACAAATGACTGGAGGAAAGGGATCCACAAATATCCCCATCCTAAATAATGGAACAGACCTGCACATCAGTGTAAAAGAGAAGGATGTTTTGTCTGCACCATCTTTTGCCAGAAGTGTTGAGTCGATGATACACCTCATCCTCATTATGATGCCCACAAAATCACAGATACCAGTCTTCAACTACTTTGATTCGCTGCCCGTGACATGAAGAAACAGCTGGACACAGTCGATACGACACAGACAATGGGCCCTGACACCATTCCTGCAATAGAACTGAAGACTTGTGCTGCACAACAAGCCATGTCCCTGGGGAAGCTGTTTCATTCCAGCTCCAACTCTGACATCTCCCTGGCAATGAGGAAAATTACTCAGCTAAGTCCCGTCCCCTAAAACGGGAATAATTACAATCTGACCATGTACCACCCCCTCAATTCCATCACGACAGTCACATTGGTGGGAGTTCTTTTTGACAGAGCTGTCAAGCAGCACAGAAATAACCTGCTCAGTGTGGTTTTTGACAGGTTCCTATGTGAACATGGTGCTGCTGTGGAAATGTCACTGGATTACTAATCCAGACCAGGCTAATGCTCTGGCAGTGGGTGGAAGTTAAAGACATTTATAAAATATCGAGATCTAAAATCTGGTGTCAGTAACAGTTACCTTGAAGCCAATATCGATTGTAAACAGAATTTCCTTCTCCAATGTACTTTTAGGAAGTGAATCTCCCATGATATCCTAGGCTGGCCTAAAAGTGACTCCAAAGAGCCTGACATGTGATAAACATTTTAATTGTCTCTGAAACGGCCAAGCAAGGGCACTCATTTGTATCAAACTACTCCGAAGTCTGAAAGGATGAAACAGGACAGAACATCCGGCCTCAGCATCAGTGTCGGAAAAGGGAATGGGAACACAGTCCTGTCGACCCTGCAGCGGCCTCCTTCCTTACACCTGAGAGCTTGTGACAACATTTACAGAGCTTTCCCACAGACTGCACAGAAACATCGGGAAAGGAGTAAGTCATACAACACATTGAGCCTCCCCCATTCTAGTTCATGGGAAAAATCTCCGCAATACACTTACCCCACACGATATACATATCCGTTAAGGTGAGTAACCTTGGGAAGCTATAAAATAGGCGGTGCAGTAGTACGTTTGGTCCATCGAGTTTGCTAACCAATTCAATAAAATGATGGTTGGCCCTTCATTTCCACACCATACTCCTGCTCTCCCACTATCCCTTTACTGTCTCTAAATCCTTATTTATAATCAGTGTCTTAGTTTCCAGGTGCGAGCGAATTCCCAAGGTTCTCCAGTCAATGAGAGAAGCCAGTTATTCTCATCTCAATGCAGAGTGACCTTCCTGTACCTAATACTATGGCCCCTTGTTTTAGATGTCCCAGGCAGGGGAATTATCATCCCTGCTTCCAATCTGTCTCACCCTGTCAGAGTTTTGTCTATTTCACTGAGATCGAAACTCATTTTCCTAAACCCAATGGAATACTGGCCCAGTCTCTCAAACTCTGCTCTCACAACAAACCCGTCATCCCAGAGAGCAAACCAGTCTGGTCATCCTTCCCTGCTCTCCCTCAATGTCAGGTTTGTTCTTTATTAGGTAAGGATACCAAAACTGCACACAATACTACACAATTTTCGAGATGATATCTCACCAAGCCCCTGTACAGCTGCAGTAAGACACTCTTTCTCCTGGTCTCACATCCCCGTGAAATACATTTGAAGGTCAACACACCATTTATCTTCCTCACTGCTTTCTGTTTCTGAAATATTGCTTTCAGCGACTGGTGTCCAAGGAGATGCAGATCCTTTTCAGTGTTACAGCTCCCCACTTGGTTGGTCTGTGTACACTCCTCAGCATGCCAACGCCATGCCCAGTATTGACTTCTGGTTACAGAACACACTGCACTGCATGGGCCTCAGAGGATTATGCAGAAGGAAACAACAAAAAGGAACATACGTCCCTTTGTAGATCAACATGTTTCAACCCATCCCTTTCAAATGGTAGGCTGCCAATTTATCGTTTCCAGCAAAGAGCACACCATCATCTCTATCCACATTGTTCTCCATCTGTCACATATTTACCCATTCACTCCACTTGTCTTAGTCTTCTCGGTGCTTTTTTATATCCTCCTCGCTCACTCACAATCCCACATCTGTTAGTGCTGTCAGCAGGCTGGGATATATTGTATCTGATTCCAGCAACTAAATGTTGAAAGGGCATTATGAACAGCTGGGCCCTCAGCACCGATCCCTGCGACACCTCAGCAACCGTCCTCTGTTAATTTCTATTTATTTATTTCGTGAATCTAGGAGTCACCGGCTGGGCCAGCATTTATTGTTTGTCCCTAGTTACCCTTGAGAAGGTGGTGGTGAGCTGCCTTGTTGAACGCTGCAGTCCACCAGCTGTGGTTGACCTCCAATGCCATTAGGGAAGGAATCCCAGGATTCTGACCCAGTGACTGCGAAGGAGCGGTGATATATTTCTAAGTCAGGATGGTGAATGGCTTAGAAGGAACCTGAGGATGATGGTATTCCCATACATCTGCAGCCCTTGTCCTTCGAGGTAGACATGGTCGTAAGTTAGGAAGGTGGTCTCTAAGGATCTTTGGTGAATCATTTCATTGCAGCATGTAGATAGTAAAACACTGCTGCTGCTGCTGAGCGTTGATGGTGGAGCATTGTGGATAAAGGGAAAGTCAAACTGGCTGCTTTGCCCTGGATGGTATAAAGCTTCTTGAGTGTTGTTGGGGCTGCACTCATCCAGGCAAATTGGGAGTCTTCCATCGCACTTCTGACTTATGCATTTTAGATGATAAACTTTTGGACAGACTTTTGGAAGTCAGGATGTGAGTTTCTCGCCGCAGTATTCCTAGCTTCAGACCTGCTCTTATAGTTACTGTGTTCATGTGGCGAGTCCCGTGAGTGTCTGAGCAATGATTACCCACCAGGACTTTGAAACTGGGGGATTCAGTCATCTTAACAACATTGAATGCTAATGGGCAGGTTAGATTGTATTTTATTGGTGATGGTCATGGTCTGGCATTCGTGTGGTCTGAATATTACTTGCCACTTGTTAGCCTGGATATTGTCCAGATCTTGTCACATTTGAAAATGGAATGCTACAGTATCTGAGGAGCCACAAATGTTTCAGAACATTATACAATCATTGACGAGCATCCCCCTTCTGACCTTAAAATGGAGGGAAGGTCATTGATGAAGCAGCCCTGAAGAAGTTTTCGGTAACTGCGAGAGGGATTCCTACAGACTTGGAGCTGAGTTGACTGACCTTCATCAACCATGACCATCTTCCTATGTGTCAGGTATGAATCTCACCAGCAGGGATTTTGCCACTGATACCCATTGATTCCAGTGTTGCTAAGGCCCTTGATGCCACATAGGGTCGAACACAGCTTTGATTTAAACGGCTATTGCTCTCACCTCACCTCTGGAATTCAGCTCTTTTGTCCATGTTTGAACCACGGAATGAGGTCAGGAGCTGAGTGGCCTGGTGGAGCCCAAACTGGGCGTCATTGACCAGGGTATTGCTGAGCAGGTGCTGCGAAAACCACTGAGACCTTCCACCACTTTACTGATGATCGTGAGTAGATTTATGGAGTGGTAATTGGCCGGATTGGATTTGTTCTGCTTTTTATATACAGGAGATACTTGGGGTAATTTTCCTCAGAATCGGGGAATGCCATTGTTGTAACTGTATGAAAACAGTTTGGCTAGGGCAGTGGTAAGTTATGAGCACAAGTTTTCAGTACTATTGTCATACTTTTGTCAGATTATGGACCCTATAGAGTATCCAGTATCTCCATCCGTTTCTGGATATCGCATGGTAACTGAATTGCTGAGGACCACTGGAGGAGGCTGAAATGGATAATCCATTCAGCACTTCTGACTGAAGATTGTTGCGAATGCATTAGCCTTATCTTATACACTGAAGTGCTGGGCTCTTCCATCATGGAGGAAGGGGTTATTTGTGGAATCTCTTCCTCCAGTGAATTGTTTAATTGTCCCCAATGTTTCTCGGCAGATGTGGAAGGACTGCAAAGCTTAGATCTGAACCGTTGCTTGTGGGATCACTTAGCTCTGTCTATCACTTACTGCATATGCTGTTTGGTGCACAAGTAGTCCTGTTTGCTGGCTTCAACAGGCTGACACCTCATTGTCAGGTATGCCCAGTGCTACTCCTGCGATCCTGCACACTCCATTGAACCAATGTTGATCCTCTGGATTGATAGTAATTGTTGCGAGGGGGATATGCCAGGCCATGAGGTTATGCGGGAGTACAATTCCACTGCTATAAATGACCCACAACACCTTATGGACATCCAGATTTGAGCTCCAAATCTGTTCTAATTCTGCCCTATTTAGCACCGTGACAGTACCACCAAAATGATGGACGTTAATGTCATTGTGCAGGTGTGACTTTGATTCCACAATGACGATGCGGTGGTCTCTCTTACCGATAATGTCATGGACAGATATTTCTGCTGTGGTCAAGTATGTATTTTCCTCTTGTTTTTTTTTCCTTCACCACCTGCTGCAGAACCAGTCTAGCAGTTATATCCGTTAGGACATGGCCAGCTCGATTAGTAATGCTATCGCTGAGATACTGTTGGTGGTGAACATTGAAATCCCCCAGCCAGAGTACATCTTGCGTCCGTGCTACCCTCAGTGCTTACTCCAGTGTTGGTCAGCATGGAGGAGTACTGATTCATCAGTTGAGAGTGCCTGGTACATGGTAATCAGCAGGAGGTTTCCTTTCCCATGTGCAAACTGATGCTATGAGACTTCATGGGTTACGGAGTCACTGTTGAAGACTCCAAGAGCAATTCCCTTCCAACTGTATCCCACTGTACCGCCACTTCTGCTGTGTCCGTCCTGCTGATGAGGCAGGAGATATCTGGGGAAGGTAATGGGGAGTCTGGGACATAGTTATACTCACAGAATCATACCTTACAGACAATGTCAGGCTGTTGCTTGACGAGTCTGTTTATTTCTATTCACCGTTTCCTGCCAGCTCTTCCATTCCATAAACATAGCCATATATTATCCCCATCCACTCAGATATGATTTTGCAAATTGGGCTTGGAGCTTTACCAAAATCTTTCTAAAAATCAACATGTTTTGCATCCATTGTTTCTCTTTCATTTGTCTCCCAGTCTGTTTCTCAAACATAATTCCCATTTCATAAATCTATGTTAGTGTTGCCTATGACCATTACTCTCAGCCACAATAATTTCTCCTAAACCATTTCCTTACCATGTTCTATGTTCCATGTTCTCTATCATTTTCCCACACCAGACTTGGTTTTCCTTGTATTGTTTGAAAGTTCTGTGAAGACAGAACGGAAGTACTGGCTTCTTAGTTCTGCCATTTCCCTGTTTCCCATTCTCTATTCTCTGGTTTCAAACTGTAAGGAAACTGTACTTGATTTCTCATATTTCTCACATTGACATAATTTAACAAGCTAATACAGTTAACTCTTATAACTCTTACAATATAACTCTTCAGAAAGCCATCAATTCTTGCCTTAAACTGCTCAATAGTTGACCTTCCACACCATCCACTCACAGAGGCATAGATTCTGTGCCTACAGAAGTACAGCACGATCAATATTAGTCCCACTTTCCTACAGAAGGCCCATAGCCTGGAATGTTATGACACTTCCAAGTGCTCGTCCAAGTACTTTATAATGATTGTGAGGTTACCCGGAATAATTCCCCTCTCAAGAAGTAATCCCAGAACCCACACCCTCGAGGTGAAAAAATGTTTAAATCATCTCTGAAATTCAAACTCTTGACTTTAAAAGTATGGTCCTTTGTTCTTGAACCTCTGACTAAAAGGAACAGCTGCTGTCTATCCACCCTGTCCGTGTCGCTTATAAACTTATCCTTCTGAATCACTGACTCCTCAGCTTTCTCTGCTCCAAAGTAATCAACCCGATCTTACCCAGCCTCTCCATAGCTAATATGCTCCATCCCAGGGAACGTTCTGGTGAATCCCCTCTGCACCCTCTCCAGTACAATCACATCCTTCCTGGAATGTGGCTCCCAGAGCTACATACAGTACTCCATTTTGGACGAACCAAAGCCCTGTATAGCTCTTATAATCGACACCCTGATTAGGAAACGCTACACCCACGGTCCAATTCTTAACTAGTCCATTAACCAGTCCGGTCACATTTAGGGATGTGTGGAGAAGCACACTCTGAGATTCCCAGTGTGCTGCCATTCTTTGAGTCCCCTCCTGCCTAGTTCCTTCTCCCAAATTGTATCACCTCATATTTATCAGGGTTACATTCTATCTGCCATTGATGTGCCCATCTGACCATTCCAACTGCATCTTCCTCTAACTTAAGGCCTTCCTCCTCACTGCTAACCACCCAGCCAATCTTTATGTCAAACATACACTTACTTATCACACCTTCCCCACTCTCCACCTAGCCCCCTCCACATTCACATTTTTTTTGTGAATGACACAAACAATAAGGGAACCAGCACGGACCTGTGGTACACCACAGGACACTGGTCTCCAGTCACACAAACAGCCTTCTCCCACCACGCTCTGCCTCCTGCCACTAAGACAATTTTCCTTGTAACTTGTCAAGTTATCCTTCATATTGTGAGATTTTACATTATTTCTCAATTTCCCAGCTGCAAATTTGTCAAATGCCTTTCCACAAAACTAAACAATCGATCTCCTCAAACTAATTAAATCAAATCTATGAGATGTGACTTACTTCTGATAAAGTCATGATAATTATCCCTGATCAAACCTTGGGACTCTGATTGGAGTTCAATTTTCTCCTTCCCTATTTTCTCCAGTACTTTCCTTAACAGTGATCTAATACTCGCTCGTCTATAGTTCCCTGGTCTATATCTCTCAGCCTTACTGTGAAGTGGAATCGTATTAGCAGTTCCCCATTTCTCTGACACCACCCCTATTGTCAGATTCTAATTAAAATATTCAGTCAGGGTCTTTCCTCCCTTGACCCCAACAGCCACCTGTGATACAACTCATTCAGACATGGAGATTGGTCCAAATTTATACAGAACAAACCTCAAATCCCTGCTCGTATTTTACATCAATCTGTTCAAGAGTTGTCCAGTCCATCTTCTTGAGTTCTGTACCTGCATCCTCCTTCTCCCAAGTAAAATAGATGTGAAGGTTTCATGTAATAATCCATCAATGTTCTCCAACTTGACACACAGATTGACCCTTTGGTTTCTAATGTACACTCGCTGTTTGCTGATTATTCTGTTCTACTTGTCCGTGTAGAATATCGTGGGATTCTCCCAGATCTCACCTACTTGTACTTCTTCATGTCCCTCTGTTATTCAGTCGTTTCGATGTTTCCAAACATCACCTCTCATGTTTCGAAACTCGAGATTACAGGCTGAGTTACCCCGTCAGACAACCTTGCCAACTTCAGGGGTTAATTTCGAGAATATATTTTGGAGTTCCTCTGTAGTCAGTATATTCTTTCTTAGATTTGGACTCCGAACGATACACAATACTCTAAGTTTATTCTCACCAACGCTCCATGCAACTGGTGCACGACATCTTCTATATTCCAATTACATTCACATGAATGTAAACCTAATTTTTACTTTGCCATTTGCATATGTTCTTCCCAATACCTCTCGGTTTAACTTTTCTTATGAGCTTAGTGTGTGAGTTCTTAAGAAAAGCTCATGCATATATAACTATACTCTATCCATTGGTACTTCATTGCCTTTGTCCAGAAGAATCATCTTCAAACCATTCCAAAAAATGTTTGCCACTTCTGGTTTTCCTTTCATCGGTACATTCTCACACTCCCCAGTTATGTTATTACCTTCTAAATATCTAGTAGCATGTTCTTTGTAATCGAGTCCACCAGACACCCGACTGCGGATGACAAGATAACTGGTCTGTAGTTCATCATTCTCCAAATTCATCCTTTCTTAAACTGTTCGAAAATATTTATAACCTTTGCCTTATCCAGATTGGCTAAATGCCTTTCTGGAATGTGTCGGAAAATAAAGTGACAATCCGCGATGCAATCACCATGTCTATTGCTGCTTCCTCTGAAATTCTTGTATGAAGTACATCTAGTCTGTCAGATTTATAAATACTTAATCCAGCTTTCTTTTCAAAGATGACCTCATCACTGATAAGAATGATCTTAGACTATACATACATAAGTCCTATGGTCACTTGGTATTTCTGGAAGAATTTCTGGACATTCTTCCATGAACATAGACACAAAGAAACTGTTTATTTTCCCTGCGATTTCTCTGTTCTCTGCAATAAATTATCCTGAACGCACACCAACTGTTCCACATTTGGCCTTGTTTTTTTTTCATACATTGATAGCGGCTTTTTAGCAGTCTTTATGTTTTACTTTCGTTTGCACGGTTTTTCGCTTTTTGATTTTCTTCTCAGTTTCTTGATCATCCTTTGCTGGGTCCTACATTTCACTGAATCCACTGGCTTACTGCAACACTTGGCATTTTTCGAAGCTGCCTCCTTTCATCTAAAAGGTAGATGAAGGTGGGGTTGAAAGTGAGAGTCAGAGAGGAAGGAGGGTGGACTAAATTGATAGGAAGGTAGGTGGACATATAGGAACGTTCAAAAGGGCGGTGCTGACTTGGAAGGTTGGAGTGGGATAAGGTGGGTTTAGGGGAAATGGGGAAATGGGAAAATCCACTTTGATCCCTATGGTTGCAGGGTCCCAAGGCAGAAGAGGAGGCTTTCTTCCTGCAGGTTTCTGGTGGCTCGGGTTTGGTGATGGATCAGGCCCAGGGCTCTCATGTCCTTGGCAGTGGGAAGGGGAGTTTTCGTGCTCAGCCACAAGGCGATGGAGTTATTCAATGTGGCTGTCCCAGAGATGTTCTCTGAAATGATCCACAAGTTGACCTTCTGCCTCGCCAATGTAGAGAAGACCACATTGGGTTTACTGGATGCAGTAGATTCTGTCTCCATTCATCACCTATCACTTTCAACCCCACCTTCATCGACCTATCGCAATCCCAGCTGCCTCCCCCCTGTCGCACCCCCTTCTCATTTATCTCTCAGCCCCCTTGGTCCATGAGCTTCATTCCTGATGAAGGGCTTATGCCCGAAACATCAATTTATCTGCACTTAGTATGCTACCTGACGTTCTTTTCCTGCATTACACTCTTCGACTCTGATCTCCAGCATCTGTAGTCCCCACTTTCTGCTCACACCTTCATGGCTTGCATGACTCAGATTTATAACGGTTACTTCAAATACAACACAAACTGTCGTGTACTCAATCAGCATAAAATAAAACCAATACATTGTGGTCACCGTTCGCAAAAGGTCCTTTCCAGCAAAAGTTTCAAATAGCTCTTCTGATCACTCAACACCAATTCCTAAATAACCTGATCTCGAGCTCAGTGCTCGACATAATGTTTATGCAAACCATCTCACATGTGGTCATGAAATCCATTTTTCCCAGCATTAGCATTCATTTGGGTTAACACAGTTTAGATATAATGTAAACAGTACATTATTACTGCAGTACCCACAAATGTGTATATCTCATTTCCTGTTTTATAATATATCCAGCATTTGTATTACAGCCTTCACTTTGATATATAACTCCCATTAATGTTTGCTCCTCCTTGCTGTTTTTGCGCTCCACCTTACTAGATTCTGAGGAATCTGAGCGACTTGGGCTCTGGGGAGCTTAATGGTAGATATCATCTCGCCACATCATTTATGATCTTCTCAAACTTTAATTTCTCCAGGTCTCCCGTTATGCTGATGGTGTAGAGAAGGACAATGATCTTCCAATAATGCTCTGTATTCCCCCAGCGAGGTGAGACTGCTCTAACCTGGATGGGAACCTTACAACAGGGTGGTAAAGCATTGCTGTTGCTGTACAGGGCCTTAGTGAGATCACGTCTGCAGCAGTGTGTACAGATTTAGTCTCTTCAATGAAGAAAGGATGTTGTTACATTGGAAGCAGTTCAGAGATGATTCCTGCAATGAAGGTGCGAGCTTATAACGAAAGGGTGATCAGGTTGACCCAGTAATCATTGGAGTTTACAAAAATTAAGGATGATCTTATTTCAGCATAAATGATAGAAGGAATCAACAACTGAAGCGAATTACAGAGATAATGGAGGAACCATTCCATTCTCCAGCCTGTTACACAGGAACAACAGGAGGATATTCAGGCCTTCGACCCTGTTACACCAAAACAGGATGAGGCGAATCAGCCCCTGGAGCCTGACATACATTTACAGAAGGAGGTCAATCAGCCCCACGAGCCCATAACAGTAGGCCAGGCTGCACCAGTATCTTGTTAAACAGCAATACGATCAGTCCATTCAGCCTCCACAAGTCTGTAACATAGGAACTGGAAGAGGTCACACAGTGACTGGAGATTGCTACACTGGGATAACAGGAGGCCATTCAGATCCACCGAGCCTATTGCAAGGAAATTGGAGAAGGATAAAAACTATCTGACACTTCTTTCATTAGAAAGGAAGAGGTAATGAAGACACGTGTCTGTTGGATGAGAACAAGAGAAGACCAATCAATCCATTGGTCCCATCTCCGGGATACATGAGAAGACCGTTCAGTAGTTCCACCTATTATGGAGAGGTAGGAGACGACCCATCAGCCCCTCAAAATGTTACCCAGCAACAGGAAGATTCTATAATCTCACAATCATCTAAAGCATCAACAGAAGGAGGTCATTCTGGCCTTGGAGATGGCAACATGGGAACACCAGAAAGACGTCAGCCTATCGAGTTTGTACACCAGCAGGATGATGAGTCCATTCATCCACACATGGCTCTTACTCAGCAACTGGAGCAGATCTCTTAACGCCTTGTGCCCATTAAACAGGAATTCAAAGAAAACGTAAAGGTTTTCGAAAGTGAAGAACTTATAATAATGGTATGCATTAGGGAGTAAAGTGAAACAATAAAGTATTGCAATTTAAGGCAAATTGTTAGAATCCATTGTTCAGGAAATTTGCCAAGTTAAACCACAATTCGTCAGTCAACATGGTTTTACGAAGGCTAAATCGTGATTGAATTGTTTGCTTGAGTTATTGGATGATGTTACAAATAAGGTGGATCGTGGGAATCCTGGAGATGGAACATATCTGGTCTTCCGAAAGGCATCAGATATGTCGCTTCTCCAAAGAGTAAGTGGTAAGATCAGACAACATGGGTTTAGGAGTAATTTAGTAGCTTGGATGGAGGATTGGTTAACCAACAAAAGTAGTCAAATGGAATGAATGTGTAATTTTCTTTTGGCAAATGCAATTTGTGAGGTGCCATTGATTTCAGTACTCATGCCTCAACCATTTGTGATCGACGGTATTACTGTATTCGGTTGACGGGATAGAAAATACGACACCACATTTTCAGATGACACTAACATCGGTGGGAAATTACTTCGGAATGATTATGCAAGAGATTTTAAATCTATATGGATAGGTTGGGTGAATGGGTCAACATTTGGCAAGGAAAATTTAAGTGAATAAATATGGGGCTATTCAAGCTGGCCAGTATAATAGAAAGATAAATTATTATCTAAATAAGAGAAAGTTCAAAGTGCTTAGGTCCAGAGGGATCTGGGTGTCTGCTTGCATATCACAGAAAACCTGCCTGCGGTATTGTAAATAATGAGAAATGCCAGCATAATTTCAGTGTTTATTTATAAAAGGATACAGAAGAAAGATAGGGAGTCTTAGTATAGCTATGCAAGGCATTTGTGAGGCTGCAACTGGAGTACCGTTTGGGTGTCCTGCAGAATGAGGTATTTCCATTGGAAGCAATTCAGAAGAGTTCCATTTGATTGATTCCATATTTGAAGTGTTTGTCTTATGAAGAGAAATTGAGCAGTTTCGGTCTATACTGTCGAGTTTATGAGAATGAAAGGAGATCTCATTGAGGTCTGTAAAATGCTAAAAGTAATTGAATTTGTAGATGTGGAGTTGATTTGTTTTTCATGTGACGCAATCTACAAGAAGAGACTAGAGTTTAGGATGGAGAGATGGCAGGAAAGTGGAACAGAGGGCGCGTTTACATCAGCCTCATCGAGGGTTTGGATTCCTCACAAATGCTCCTTATTCTTATTCAATTCTTCGACTGTGTTGCACAGTAATGGGGAAGGAAAGGCTATGATACAGGAAGCAGGCACTCAGGATAAATCAGCCTCAATCAGTTAGACAGAACGTAACCAGTCCGGTCACACAGTGACCAGCGCTGGGTTCTCAACTATTTACAATCTATATTAATGATCAGGTGGATGGAACAGATATACACATGCTGAGTTTGGTGATGTCGCTGTGATAAGCAAGAGATTAAATTATCAAGAGAGGGTGGAGAGTCTGCAAATAGATTCAGAGAGGTAAAGGCAATAGATAATAGTTTAGCAGGTGGAATTTAACATGATATAACCTATCATTTCATTTACAGGAATAATGGAAAGCAACATGTTACTGAAATGGAGAGGGATTACGGGACTTAATGATACTGTGTACTGGGGGGTTCACTCAGATCCGTTCAGACATGGGCGGTTTTGCTCCATCCCTGATCGTCAGCTCCCAGACACTCCAAATGACCCCATTGCTCTCCGTAAACATGGAATATTTTGATATGGTTAATTGGTGGTGGGGATGGTGTTTTAAAACATGCATCAAGGGGACGGCCTTTATCCAAAATATATTCATTTCTTTCTACGTGGAGAACCGATGACGATGAGAATGGTTGACTGCTTTTGAATGAAGTGGCCGTGACTGCTGCCAGGACAGTGGGTATTCACCAACATGATGCACTGTCATGGGCACACTGTAACATTAATAGATAGAAAGAGAGACCTCCTTCAGTTCCTCTACCTCTCCCCATTGATATAGGTACCCTGCAGATGCCATGTACACCAATGGGAATCCCACTATACTGGATACACCCGGCAGCTCCCTGCTGTGGGAGAAACAATGTATTTACCTCATCCAGCATATATATCCTCCATCACCGTATGGTGACATTGATGTTGAGATACTGGGAAATGATGAATATGTCACCCCGTCCTGCCCGGAAAGTTCTGGATCATAGAAGCTGAATGCAACAGTGACCCTAACAGCCACTGGCAGCACCATCCTCCCCCTGGTGTGAAGCTGCAGGTCGTGTTGAAGGAAGTGACACCGCACTGTGACCAGCTCCTTGTTCAGTCAGGGTCCCCTCACACTCTGCTCCTGGGTTAAGTGTAACTTGGGAAGCTGTTCTGGAAAACCCGAGGTGGATACAGCAGATCCCTTTCCCCACACACACTCACTGTGTGGATTCAGAGCTTCCACTCTCTGCAGCCTCTGCTCCATTTGTTGTTCATGTTACAGACCCAGATGCTGTAACTACAGTACCCATGCTTCATCCAGAATTGGGTCACCAAATCCTCGGGTCTCCCTGAATGTCAAGGGCAGCTTACAGCACAACCTCCAGCAAACCATCCCTAGCTCCTCCACTAAATTTTCAATTACAGGACCCAGTCAGAAACCCCTCGGCTACAAGTGTTGTGGACCAGTCCATATCCTCGCAAAATATTTTGAGAAGGCCGTTTAAACCCAAACCTTTCCTTATTTTGAATATAGATGGGAAATGTGCGTTCCAGATATGTTGTGACTGGTCAAACCATTGGACATTAAGCAAAATATAATCTATTAAAATGCTTTAGTTAAAATGAAATCAAAGAAAATAACATTTTGGGATGGTTTATATGTTGGAACACTTACACAAACAGTAGATACCGTACCTTCTTGGTTTGCACCGCTTGGCACAAAGATATATTCAAATGTATTCAGATCCTTACAGCAGTTTTCCAATCCAGGAGGAAATAACATCAACAGAGATCTCAGAGAAAAACAGCTAGGGATCATGTCTTGAAACTTCCAACCCTTTTGGGATCCCCAGCAGCTTCTGGATGCTGCAGCTAAAAACAAAACGAGGAAACCTGGCCTGGGAGAGCTGGCCACTGCCCTTCCATTCTTCCAATCGTTTTAATAAAACCTAAAGGCTTCCTCAGTTATTTACTTAAACTGTTTTCAGACAGCAGTTCTGCACCTCTGCCTTTAAAACCTCTCTTCAAAAACAATCCAAGAGAAAATCACCTTCTAACAGTGATAGTATCCTCACAACTCCACCTTTAATGAAATAATCCATCAATATACAACGGTGGAATCATTTTAGACCTCCTAGTCTTCCTCTGTTAGTCGTCTGCAACGCATATATATATATATATATATATATAAAACGTTGACTCTGACCATACAAATGTTCACAACTAGTTTCTATTTCAATCATTGTATTCCTGCCACATAATGGTTTTGTCTTTCTTCATCCAAGTCTCCACACCGTGTCAAAACTTAGGTTTTCTCGCCCTCTCACCTGTATAGTTTCAAATTGAATGGCAGCTATAATAATCTCAATCGAAACAGACTTGTATTTTTCTCCCTAAACTTCTCCAAAAACTTTAAGGGGTCACGATCAGTGATAAAGATTTGTCTCAGGTATGTTATTGGCAATTTAAATGCTGAAATTTTGTAACGCCAACACCAAGCCTCCTTCCTCATTGTAGAATAAATCTGTTGATGTTTCCACTGGACACTCCAACCACACGTTACATAATGAAGCAGTTATCATCTCTCCAATAGTTCTTCTGAATGACATAGCTCCTCATGTCTCAGCATAAAAGAATTACATACATCTGTACCTCTTAATGCTCTAACCTCTTCACCTGCTACTCCTGGCATATGCCAGTAAACCTTACTTTCGCAGGTAAATGTTTGAAGAAGATCTCGCACATTCTTCTCAATCTGTCACAGAAACCAAACTTTGATTTCTGAACTCAATCATCATCATCAGCCATTTCAGCTTCTAATCTTGCCATTGTTACTCTCTGCTCTTCTACACGAGTTCTCACGACTGCAGGAAGTGAATTGTTGAACTTCTCCAAACTAAGAATCTCTCTAACAGTGTCATAGCTTTGCTCTGTTTTTAATAGCCTTACCCACTTTTCAAAATTATTTTGTTTGATCCTTTCAAACTCAATGTGCGTTTATCCAGGGACCCCTTTTTAGATTCCTGAACCACTGTCTGTTGGCTTCTGGCACAAGCTCATATGCACTTCAAATGGCTTTCTTCACCACCCCATACTGGCCAGCTACCTCCTCTGATAGGGATGCAAATACCTATCAGCTTTGTTTGGATCAACTAAATCCACATGGTCACTGAGCACAGCATTTGTTTAGCCACTTTCTCAAATGAAATTCAAAAGGCTTCCCCATCCTTCTCATCAAATTTAGATAATGCCTGGGTGTATTTAAACATAACCCCATTAGGCCATTGGTTACAATAGTGTTGTTCAACCTCACTGTCCTCCTCATCCCGCCGACCGTCTGCCTTCATCTCCGCCTTCTATGTCAACTTTCCTCTCTAACTGTTAACTTTTTAAGTTGAAACTCTCTGCTTTTCTTCTGTCCTTTGCTCTCTTTCTTCTTCATTTCCTTTTCTTTTGTTTCTACTTTTCATCATAATTCAAACTGGTTCAATTCCTTCTCATGTTCAAGGTGCCTCATTTGAAATTGAATTTCAGCAATTTCCAGAGAGTCTGATGGCGGTTCCACCAAATGTAATTGCAGAGCTATAGCTGTAATTATCTCACATTTTCTCACAGACAATCGCAACCCCAACTCCAGCTTGCCTGCCAATTCCTACAGCTTTGACCTCATTACCGTTTGTAAAAACCCCCAATTCACTTTTCCATACCCAGAGAACTCTTAGTGACTGAATCTTTACACACAAAATACTATTTAAAGCAACCGAATTTAACATCCGGAAAAAAAAGGCACTAACAACTACCATACGCGACCTATGAACACAATAGCCTCCTGGTGCAGACTCTCCAGTGTCTGCATAAGCTTATTCTGGATACTTTGGTTTCCTCCAACAATCCAAAGATGTGCATGTCAGGTGAATTGACCATGATAAACTGTTCATAGTTTTAAGGGTTGTATGGGTTTGGTGCCTTAGTCGGGGTAAATGTGTAATAATAGCGTAGAGGAATGGGTCTGGGTAGGTTACTCCTCGAAGGGTCAGTGTGGACTTGTTGGGTCGAATTGCTTGTTTGAAAATTCTAAGCCCAATTTGGTATTATCGCTTTAGAACCGGACAAGAGTCCCCAGTTTGCTATAGACGAACCAGACTGCCTCAAATTATTTTAAGAAGGTAGCTTGGATGCCAACCTTTTCTTGTTTTAAAGGTAGATGTGAGTTGGGTGTTCCAGATGTGATGCCAGTAGTCAAACCACTCACCATGAAGCAAAACACCATATATTTAAACACTCTCATAAAAATCCATACAAAATGAAGAGGAATTTAGAATAACTTAAGTATTGGAAATCTTAACCGAATAATGGATACAGTACATTCTACAAATGAACTGTTCCAATATACTACAATCACCTAAATGCACCTCTTGGCAAAAAGGAACATTCAGACATGTATTCTTGCATACAGTTCTCCATTCCAGGAGGAAGCAGCATCAAGTGAGGTTCCAGAGAGAATAACAGCGAGGCATAATTTACTAAAACTTACAACCCTTCTGGGACCTCAAGCATCTTATGATTGTTATAGCTACAATAAAAAAAGCCCAGAAAGCCTGGTCTGTGCGAGCTGGCCATTGTTATTACTATTCATTAAAAACTCTAAAATCCCCGTAAGTTAATTACTTGAGCCGTTTTCAGTAGGCAGTTTGACCTTTAAGACCACTTCCTAAAAAAAAGGAGAAAATAACATTTTATTCAAAATGTGACAGCATTGTCAGGCAACTTAGATGCCTGGTCCTTTACTTAGTGGGCTTCCTCATGTTACTGATCGCAAGGTCACCTGAGAGGGACAAACACAGGTACAGACCAAGTTACAAGGATGTTTCTCATAACTTCTGAACCACATCTGTCAATGGACCATCACATGGGACATCCCAGGAAGTGAACAACCGCTTGACAAACTCAATTTCATTATTTCTGAGCTACACAATGCCAACACTCGATACACCAGGGAGCCAAAACCCAAGGCCAGGAAAAGATAGAGGGTCAGAGAGATTTACATTAATGACAGAAACAGACTGTTAGTTATCTGAAAAGATGTTGTGGAAATATATGGAATAAGTCTGGGCAGTGGGACTAACTGGAGAAGTGAGATCTTCGTGAGTAAAATTACAAGAATGAGAACATTTAATAAAGGCATTGCCAGATCAGCTGCAATGGATTGTTACATCAAATTCCGAATCTGCTTCACAGAACACCACAAACAACATAAACTGGGACAAGATGACAGCCCAGCATGGAGAGCTGTGCAGACCATGCTAGTGTGTTGCTCAGTAAACAGCACTATCTGCCCAGCATGAGAGTGTTGCAAACTTTACTATCATATGCTAACTCTACTCGCGTCAGATTACTGTCTACAGTAGGCAGGTTTGCTCTCTCTGCGTGTGTTCATCAGAGACTGAGAGAGCTTGTGTGTGCGTGTGTGCACGCAATGGGAAACTCATTGAATGTGAAACTCATTGTTTGAGAAGGAACGCACATGGAGCAAACAATTTTAAATACGAACAATTGGGAGGCTTTTGTTAATCAATAGAGAGAACGAGGGAAGTTTCATGGACAGATATGGTAAAGTGTTTGAGAATATTAAAATAAAGGCATTGCCAGATACAACAGCAATATACATCGGCGTGCACATGAATGACAGACGGATGGGAGTTTGGTGTCAGTGCCAATCAGATTTGCTTTGGCAGGTTTAAACCGGGAGCGTCAGCAGCAAATTATTGGCCTCATTAAAACTGTACTTCATAGCTGAAGGTTCAAACAGCAGATGGAATTAACCAATGAGATATATTCTGGGGTGATGAGTATTTCAAGTTAGAAATGGTCAGGGCATGGTGTCAAGAATCAGCTCATGGTCAAACGGATATCCCATAGCTGTGACCTGTCTGCTTCAGTTGCAGATATTGGCCAGGGATGGGATGGAAACAGTGGAAAGAAATAGAGTTTGTAACCAGAACAGTAGAGAGTGACCTCTATGCTCTTAACAGCAACGGCAATGATACAATGAATTGTGGTTCTCTCCTGAAACGGAATAGATCAACATAGAGACAAGTGAGTAACACTGCCAGAGCAAAGGCGAGACAGTAATTGAACACATTCACTGATGCAGTTAGTAGTGGTCTGGAGAGTGAATATCTGGATTGAGAGATTCAACAGGAACATTAATAGTGACAAGAAGTGTAGACTATATGCAATAATAATACTACAGTCATAACCAGTCATAACTGGTTTATAGAAAACAAAATCTGGACAGCAGCACTCACCAGGAAGACCAATGACAGCGAGGAAGGGAAAATAAAAATATTGAATAATGAGAAGAGCGTAATAGACCTGCGATGGTAATGACCACCAACCAAATGCAGAAAGATACCAAACATAATCGGATAGCCTCCTGTCTATTGTTGGAATATCCCAGTCTAATGTTCTCAAATTCTGATCCATTGTTGGAACATTCCAGTCTAATGTTTTCAGATTCTGATCTCTCCTCCCCCTCTCTCTGGAGCTGCTGATCTCTGTCAGTGCTGTCGGTGATGCTCCCGCTCATGTCATGGGTTGACACATTGAACGGAGCCCATTTATTATTAAAAGATGGAAACACTCCACTGGGATAATTCGAATCCATGGACATTGGCATTAATCACACTTACTGAACAAATAGGCTCAGTTAACCTATTCCATACATTACTTTTCATTTACTGGTTTTGGATGGGATGGATGAGGGTTGCTGAGGAAGGGACCATAAATCTTTAAAATTTTTAAATCTTTTTATAAACTTGTATATGAGAGTATTAACAGGACACTGCAGGGGTCTATATATGTTCCACTATGTTTATGAAAGGAGGCAGTTATATAACAGATCAGCTGCATATAAAAAAAAGACGGGTGGGCAAGTTTCTCGATACCTGAACACAATGTACGGCACTTATTGACCAGTGTGAGGCTACTCCTGGTTTTAATGCCCTGTTGTCAAATCCTTTCATAATCTTGAGACAGATCATTGATACTGCTGCTCAGGAACAGGCCGAAGCAATTCTGTCCCTATGGACCTCTTACAGAGGCATAAAAGAAGGCCATTCAGCCCATATTAGCCTGTTGCTACTTGGAAAGATGGAAAGCTGGAAGATTGGCACGTTTTGCCAATAGAATATTTCAAAACAAAGAGATGTGTCGCTGCAGCTGTATGTGGTGTTACTGAGAGGGCACTGGAGTATATTGTGTTGTTTGTGTTTCTGTAACTGAGAAAGGATGAACTTCCCTCGGATATAGTTTACCGGCTGCTCATAATCCATGGGTTGCTGTGTCATTTGATGTATTGGGTCTGTTACACAGGGACAGGAGGAGGCCATGAAGACTCTTGAGTCTATTTCAGACGGACAGGAGGAGCCTATTCAGCCTCTCGAGCCTGTTGCAGAGGGGCAGGAAATGTTTATTTAAATTTCAGGTCTGTTACACGTAAATATTAGTTTTAACCTAGTTGTGGAGTTAGGAAAGACCTGACATAAACATTAAAGTTCTAACTTTGAATAAGGTCAAGTTTGGAAGTGTTAGGCGAGCCCTGTGAAAGGCTAATTGGAACACCCTATTCGCAGGTAAAGGGATAGTTGTAAAATGCAAGGCCAACAAAACGTGGTTTCAGAGAGTCCAGAGCCAACATGTTCCTATTAGTGAGTTGGGGAAGGCTTGTGGGTGCAGGGAGTGCTGGATGGCTAGATATATTGATACTCTGGTCAAGGGAAAGAAGGAGGCGTATGTCAGGTAAACAGAGCTGAGATGAAGTGAGTCCCGAGAGGAGTATAGGGCAGTAAGTGTATAGTCAACGGGGAAATCCGACCTGAAAAATGTGGACATGAGATGGCTTTAGAAATAGGGTTAACAAGGCATTGAAGCAACTGTACACGTCCTTTAATGGCAAAATATTAACTAGGGAGAGAATTGGGCACCTTAAAGATTAATAAAGCTACCTATGTGTGGAAGCATAGGAGATGGAAGGGATACTAAACAAGTATTTCTCCTCAGTATTTAATGTAGAGGAGGTTACAAGAGCGAGAGAATGCAGAACTATATAGTGATATCTTAAAACAAGTATCTATATTAGAAGGAGATGTTGGACATTTTAAAACATATAAAGGTGAACAAATCCATGTGACCTGATCAGTTGTCTCCCAGAGGTTTGTGGGAAGCTAGGTAAGAGATTGCTCAGCATTTTGCTTATATATTTGTATCATTGATTTGTATCATTGAGGCGTCAAAAGACTGCAGGGCTGGTAACATCGTGTCATTATTTAAGAAAGTAAGGAAAACCAAGTAACTATAGATTGGTGAGCCTGACGTCAATGGTAACTACATTGTTGGGGTGGGGGGGGGGTGTTGAGGGAAAGGACGTATATGCATCTGGAAAGACAAGGACAGAAGAGAGCTTTATACATTGGCGATCACGTCTCACTGACTCGGTGACATTTTTTGAGCAAGTGATGAAGATGATTGATGAAGGCAGGACAGTGGATGATGTCTTTATGTAATTCAGTAAGAAAACCAAAATGTTCTACATGGTAGACTGTTTAGCAAGGTTAGACTGCCTGGAATCCAGGGCGAACTCGCTATTTATGTACAAAATTTTCTTGAATATTGGAGACACGGCGTGACAGTGGACATTTGTTCATTAAACTTGGGGACCTGTGACCAGTGGCGTGCCACAACGATCAATAGTGGGTCCACTGCCTTTTGTTTCTTATACAAATCATTTGCATTGGAGTATATGAGGTACGATCAGTAAGTTTGTAGATAATTACAAATTTGGTGGTGTAGTTGACAGTGAAGAATAATGTCTCAGCATATAATGGGACGTTGATTAGGTGAGCTGAGGAGTGGCAGATGGAGTTTATTTTAGATAAAGGTGAGGTGTTGCATTTTGGCAAGAAACATCAGGTTAAGACATATAGGTAGGGTCCTGACGAAAGTTGCCAAACAAGGAAACCTCCACAGAAATTATAGAATCCCTACAGTGAAGAAACAGGATTTTCGGTCCATCGATGCCACACCGAACCTCTAAACAGTATCCCATTGGACAATCGCCTATCCCTCTGAGCCTGCATTTTCCATGGCTAATCCACCTCGCCTACACATCCCTGGGTACTATACGCAATTTAGCATGGCCAATCTATCATTACCTATATATCTTTATACTGTCAGAGGAAAACATAACATCCGGAGGAAACTCCTGCAGACACGGAGAGAATGTGCAAACTCCACACAGCCAGTCATTCAAAGATGGAATTAAACCCAGATCGCTGTGCTCTGAAGCAGCAATGCTAGTTTCTGAGCTACTGTGTCCCCTTGTGGTGCAGGTTCTCAGTTCCTTGAAACTGCCGTCACAGGTAGACAGCGCAGTGAAGAAGGCACTTTGTGATCTTCCCTTTATTGGTCCGTGTTCTGAACCTAAACAGTTGCACGACATGTTGCATCTGTACAGGACATTGGTTTGGCCACTTTTGTACTACTGCCTTTAATCCTGGTCTCCCTGCCGTCGGAAAGATGTTGTCCAACTTGAAAGGGTGCAGAAGACATTTAAAAGAATGTTGCAGGTGTTGGATGGTTAGAGTTACAGGGAGAGTTTGAACCGGCTGGGAATATTTTCAAGTGATGAGGCCGAGAGGTGACCTTAAAGAGGTTTATAAAATCATGAGGGGTATAGATAAGGTAAACGGTCAATATCTTTTCCCAGAATAGACGAGTCCAAAATTAGAAGACAAAGTTTTAATGTGAGAGGGGAAATATTTAAAAAGGGACATTTGGACAACATTTTCACACAGAGACTGCGGCGTGCATGGATTGAACAGCTAAAAGAGGTAGTGGAGGCAGGTACAGTTACACCATTTAAAATGCTTTTGGATGGGTACATGCATGGAAAGTGTTTAGAGGGAGATGGGCCAAATGCTGGCAAGGGCGACGTAATTAATTTAGGATATTTGGTTGGTATAGAAGACCAGACCGAAGGATCCTTTTCCATACTATACATCTCTGAGAGTCTATTGAATCTCGAGTGTTTAACATGGGAACAGGAGGAGGCTATTCAGCTTCTGAATTCTGCCAGTCAGCTTGTTTGCTCAATTAATGACAGCCAAATACAAAAATAAATCATTCAGATTTTGATGATGTTTTACAGAAACAGGAGAAAGGCTTTTAGTCAAGAAAAGCTGTAAAGAATGTGAAGAGGCCATTCAGTCCCTCAACTCCATTCCACAAGAGCAGCAGTTGAGCACAGAGCTATTGCAGCCTGTTACTCTGGAGAAGGTAGAGGACATCTACTTTCACAAAACTTCGATGAGGAGGCAGTCACTCAGCTGCTGAAGACTGGGACACAGGAACAGGAGGGAGTCATTCAGCTGCTCGAGATTGGGACACAGGAACAGGAGGGAATCACTGAACTGTTCGAGGCTGGGTCACAGGAACAGGAAGGAGTCATTCAACTGCACGAGACTGGAACACAGGAACAGAAGGCAGTCATTCAACTGCTTGAAACTGAGACACAGGGAAATCGAGAGGCGAGTGAGGCCCGAGGATCCTGTTACGCAGAAACAGGAGGAGGGGAGTCACTCCCCACTAGTATGGGACACTGGGAGAGAAGGGGAGTTTGCTTGCAACAAACAGAATTATATGAATAAGTAGTATTCGTGGTCCATTCAATCCTGCCCCACCATTCACTAAGACCATGGCTGATCTGATTGTGATTCCCTCATTCCATTTTACGGAGACTGTCCTCTCTGCAGCCTCTGCTCCATTTGTTGATCATGTTGTCGACACAGATGCTGTAACAACAGTCGCTATGACTCATCCAGACAGTCGAGTCTAACCGGATGAGTCAGGATTTGAAGGGTCTAATAACAAGAATGAAAACACAAAATAAAGATATTTCCAGATGTTTAGTTCTCTCACATTCGCAATCCAACTCACATACCCAGCCCATCCATTATACTTTCCAGATGGAGCACTGTGTAGATCTGGCTAGCGTACTGCTGAATGCAATCCACCAATATCCAGAATGGAACTCTGTGCAACCACACCAATGCTTGATCTATAATCCTGGGATAAATTTCCAGCGTGTTTATCATGAAGAAAGACATGAAGACCTGTGACCTTTAGGAGGTTAGTTGTCACATCTTTGTACTGTCCATATCACAGTAGAGTTGTTGTTGGACATATTAGAATGCACAAAGTCAGACAAATCTCTTGGTCCTGACCAGATATATCTAAGAGGACTGTAAGAGGCGAGAAAAAAAAGCTTAAGGGCCAAGATCCCAGAAGACTGGGCGGTAGCAAATGTTGTGCCCTTATTCAAGAATGGCTGCAAAAAAAAAGCCTAGGAATATAGAACCGTAAGCTTCACACCTGTTTTCGGTAAACCACTTGAGAAGGTTCTGAGAGATACGATGTTCATGCATTTGGAAAGACAGAGTTTGACTTGAAGCAGTCAGCATGGCTTTGTGCATAGCGGATCATGCCTTACAAATTTTGTTAGAGATTTTTGAGGAAGTGGCCAGGAAGCTTGACGAGGGCAGGGTGGTAGACATATTCTATATAGGCCTTTGATAAGGTTCCACATAGTAGCCGCTCGAGAAGGTTAGATCACATGGAATCCAAGGCGAACTGGCAAATTGGAGACACAATTGGCTTGACGTTGTGAACCAAATGACTAAGGTGGAGGTATGCTTGTCGGACTGGAAGCCTGTGACAACTGGAGTGCCTCATGGGTCGGTGCTGGGCCCATTGCTGTGTGTTATCTATATCAATAATTTGGATGAGAGTGCACAAAGCAAGCTTAGTAAGTTTGCAGATGACACTAAAATTGGAGGCATCGTTTGCAGTGAGGAACGTTATCAGAATTTGCAGCAGTACCTTGACCAGCTGGGGAATTGGGCTGAGAATTAGCAAATGGAGTTTAATACAGATAAGTGTGACGTCTTGCAGTTTGGAAAGTCAAATCCAGGTAGGGTTTTAATGATGAATGAGAGGGTCTGAAGGAGTGTAGTGGAACAAAAGGACGTTGGAGATCACGTGCACGGTTGTCTGAAATTTGAGTCACAGATACACAGGACAGTGAAGAAGGCTGTTGGCACACTGGGCCTACATCAGCATAGTGAGTATAGAAGTTGGGACGTTATGTTGCAATTGTACAGGATGTTGGTAAGGCTGCAGTTAAAGGACTGTGTTCTGTTTTGTTCACCTTGCTCTAGAAAGAATATTATTGAACAAGAAATAATATAGAAGAAATTTACAAAGATGTCTCATCAGCTAAAGGGTCTGAGTTATAGGGAGAAGTTGGACAGGTTAGAACTTATTTCTTGACAGAGGAGGAAACTGAGGGGGTTCTTATGGAAGTATAGATTTTATCTAATCATGAGAGGTGTGCATGGGGGTGAATACTTCAAATTTTTTGCATGTTTGGGGAATCGAAGTCTAGAAGACATCTGTTAATGTTTGGAGAGGAAAAAGTAAAAAAGAACCTGAGGGTCAACTGTTTTACACTGAGTGTGGTACACATGTGGACTGAGCTGCCAGTGGAAGTGATTGAAGTGGGTACAATAACAACATTGAAAAGACATTTGGACAAATACACAGATAGGAAAGGATAAAAGGAGAAAAAGCAAAGGCAGGAAAATGGCATATTGGTAGATAAGGGGCAATTACGCCATGGTTTGTTGATGGAGCACGGTGGCGTATTCGATGGGCGAATACAGAGGGGGAACATTACCATTCCCGGAGGGTGCCACACCACCAGACCCACCGAGCATTGTCTGTGCTCACACCCAGTTCAGTGTAGTATTTGCGGTCTGAAGAACTGTCCAGCAATACAGGACAAGCATCAGTAACCTTCCCCATTCTGTCAGAATGAGTGTCACCACATTCTTTTTGATCCCCCACACTCACTGTATATTTGTGATTGCAACCACCCCCGAACAAGCCTCATGGTCCACCACACTCACTACTGCATGCAACACCTTCTCTCTCTCTCGCTCGCTCCTTTGCAATACCTCCCACATAGTCATAGAATATTCTGGAGAATGCCGATTATGGAATGTTCCAGATAATGTTCCAAATAATTCCCAGTTTCAGGAAAATGGCAGTGTCCCAGTGTGTCACACATAAGAGTCACTTGACTCACCTTAATGATATTAAACCAAAAACAACTTCTAAACACGTCTTGTTATAAATACAATTTCGAGCAGAGATCGTTTTTACCCTCAGGCATTATCTTGACCGTTATCTGAATTGTATCACTTTCCTTATTATGAATGTTTCTCTTTCTCTTTGCCTGTGATTGTTTCTGTCTGTAACAGTTACACAGTCTCCCACTCAGTTGGCAGGACGGCAGGATTGTGATGTAGAGGCAGGGCAACAGCGCAAGTACAGTTCCTCACACTGACAGAGATTACCAAGAAGGGGAGACTCTCTCAGCCTCACCCCATCACCCGAGATGTGGTGATCCTCAGGATAAACCACCATGAGTGGTCTCTCTAATGAGAGTATTTTGGGAAAGTATTCTATCAATGTTAGCATTTTAATTTAAAAACATATTTTTATTGAAAAAGATATTTTTAAAATTATAACAACACAACACAAATAACTGAAAAAAATTACATTCAATTGCATGTACATATAAAACAATTTAAAACACTACATAGACAGAAGAAAAACAAAACTAAACAATAAATAATTAATCAATAATACAGCTCAGCATAACAAAAGGACAGCTCTCGTTCATCAAGAGCATTAACTGATACACATTTTTATGTTCATAATTCTTCCTCGCTGGATACTATATTCATTGGACAATATCGTCATGGCTATATAAAAACCCTTCTGAGAGTGGCAGATAAGCCTGTATCGCAGTAATCCAAAAAAGCTCCATGTCTGATATAACTCTCTGTTTTTTGGTGCAACATGCTAGTGAGAAAGTCCAAAGGGATATTCTCCATGAAGAGCTTATGACTACCCAACAGACCCGGGACGATGGTGGGAGATGGTGGTGGGAGGGGTTCAGACATCCAACACAACAGAATATTTTTCCTAGCACGGAAAGTACGGAATGTAAGGATATAATTTTGTTTCCCATGTTCATCTGTGGAAAGTATCCTGGGCAGGCCCAGGAAAACAGAAACCAGGTCCATGTCCAATTCAGTCCCCAATACGCACTCTATCACACCTACCACAGTGCTCCAAAAAAGATGAAGTCTGCAGCAGGACCACAAGCAATGAGTAAGAGTGCCTGTAGTCATTCTGCATTTAGGACATGCTGAATATAATCCCACTTTGCATTTTGAGAGACAATGTGTAGTGAGACAGACCCTACGAAGAATTTTCAACTGCATGGAAAGGGTGCATTTACAGATCAAAATCCTTCGAGCATTTTCACAAATATCCTCCCATGTCCCCGAAGTCTTCTGAACCCCCAAC
This sequence comes from Chiloscyllium plagiosum, assembly GCF_037043375.1. Lineage (NCBI taxonomy): Eukaryota > Metazoa > Chordata > Chondrichthyes > Orectolobiformes > Hemiscylliidae > Chiloscyllium > Chiloscyllium plagiosum. The sequence goes on along the minus strand of NW_028270177.1, from coordinate 59,838,765 downwards.
TCTCTCACACAGACATCGCAAATCTGCACAGTCTCGTCTGAGGGGACACTCTCAAACTAATGATAAAGGGTACTGACAGAAAGTGGATTCTAAGCAATAGGCGCTCTCTTCCCTCTATCAGATCTGTAAGAGCTAATAAAAGTGTGTTTATTAGAAAAATCAAATCTCTAATCTGGAAAAAAATACAGAAGAGGTCACTACTAGGTCGTCCATGCGAGTTATTTGATCAAATGATATCATTGTTTCTTCAACAAATAACACGTGGTGGCTCTGTGGTTAGCACTACTGCCTCACTATGCCAGGGTCGCGGCTTTGGTTCTGGCCTTGGGTGACTGGCTGTGTGGAGTTAACATTCTCGCCGTATCTGTGAGTGTTTCCTCCCACAGTCCAAAAACGTGCATGTCAGATGAATTAGTCATTGATAAATCACCCATAATGTTCAGGGATGTGTAGGTTTGGGCAATAGTCAGGCTAAATATAGGATGGTCGGGGAATGGTCTGGGTGGTTTACTCTTCAGAGGGTCGAAGTGGACTTGCTGGGCCCAAGAGCTTGTATGCACACTGTAGGGACTCTACTAAATCTAAATCACTCAAGCAAGGCACACCCCTTGCTGCCCACAGTTTAAAACTGGAATCCATTATCCCAGGATGACAAACCGGCATACCAATTATAGGGGTAAGAAACATGGTTTTGGCTGTATTGCCCTCGATCAGATGCATTGTCATTCATGCTTTAACAGTATTGATAATTATTGGGTTATGGCAATACTTCATAAATGTTGTCACTTTAGCTAAGAAAAACAGACTAATCAGGGATCACTTTGTCTGAGACGGTTCAATATCTAACCGTATTGACGCCGAGTCCTCAGCGGCCCAGACACTAACATAGGATAATAAAGAACTTAATTGATAGCTTTTATCTGGGCGATCTACTCCCCACAATCTGTGGGGTAGTTGCAATTTGGTTAGCTTGATAAAGCGTCGCTTATGGTGCCAAATAAAAGAGCTAAACCAGCCACAAAGTCTCCTAAATATCTGTCTTGGAAACATCAAAGGAAGCATTCAACGAGGTATAGTAAATAAGGAAGGACATTTTTTTTTTATAAATAGCTATCCGACCTAGCCAGGATATTAGAAGTGCCTCCCATCTTGGAAGGTCTTGATTAATTTTGTCAAACAAATGGACATAGTTCACGTTAAATAAATGATCAAAGACGGATGTAATGAATATACCGAAATTGGGATACCCTCCCCCACCCCCCCCCCCCCCCCCCGTGACCATTTAAAAGGAAACCAGGATTGCCCTCATCAGGTATTTCCCCTAGACCTCCCAAAGACATGGCCTCCAACTTTGTAAAATTAATCTTAAAGCCCGAAAAGGCAACAAGTGAATTAATGCATTGCATCTCGTAAGCTACCGAAATTGCGGGATTTGACAAAAACATAAGACCATCTGCATACAACATAATTTTATGTGACTTCCATCCCACTTCTGGGACAGGTATGTTGGGGTAATATTCCCAATTGTGCAGGATGCCATCGAATCTAAGATTGCTGCAGGGATGGGGAAGAGATCAACCTTCGTGTGCCATTTCTGCGGGTTAAAGGAGAAAATTAAACCCCTACTTGTGAGGTATATCTGCCTCCAGACATCCACCAGCTCTAGTTCTAGACACAAATCCATTAATTGCTTACATTATAAAGAGGGTATTGGGTGACCTTTGGACATTCTGTCCATCGTGGTACCATAAGACAGTCGAAATCTCCTTCTACAATAATGTGCCATGATGAAAGATAACTTACTTTGGAAAAATGCATCTACCAGGATTTTAAGAGGGTGCACCGGGTGGCAATAAACATTTAAAATACTGTATTAATTCCCATAGTTCAAGACTTTGAGGATTATGATCTTTCCATGGGTGTTTAATACAATCTAGTAATTTAAATGGAAGATTCTGCCTATCCATTCTGACTTTTCCTCCACTCTTAGTATTGAAAGACGAGAAATAAACCCGATCAAACCCACCCTGCTGTAACGTCAAATGTCCCTTGTCATCAAGGTGCATCTCCTGCAATAGGACAACATCCACTCTCTCTTTTTTAAAGACGAGAAAGCATATTTTTCCTCTTGACTGGCAGATGGCTCCCCTTAATGTTCCAGGTACCCCATTTAAGCACAGCATTATCCATAACACACTGCAGCAACATTTGAACTCTAGAGAATTTCATATCAAATTACACATCGCTGAGCATTAATGACAAAAGACTCATCGAGCCTTAAATCTGCAAAGTAAAACGACTGCAACCAACAAGCACTCAAAGCTTTCCAAAGCTAAAAACATAAAAAAAGAACAAAACAAAATCCAAAGTGCCAAAGACACTTGATAGGGGTTTTTTCCTCACCCCCCACCCCACCCAATGGGGACGCTGACGGCCTAGGTCTCTGTTCTACAACACTGCCAAATCCCCTGCTTTTAATTGTATCGGTCCTGCGCTTGTTTGATTTACCAAATCCAATACCTCGCATTAATCCAAACTAAACTCCATCTGCCACTCCTCAGCCCAGTGAGTGATATTACTGCCACCTCACTTCCCCGTTTAATTTTGAAATTCCCTCCCCCTCTCCAGGAGGCCTGCACACACCGGCCTTGATTTTCACAAAGACCCTGAGCTTGATTTGCCTTGTGCAGTTAAGGGGAGGAGGGACAGATTGCAGACACAATCAGTGGGGAGCAGAGGCTGGACAGTAATCGTTTGATGGTTTTAGGAAGAGGACAGTCACGCATGAGAGTTGGCGAATACTGATCCGTGTTTTCGGGCCAGAAATTATGGTCTTTCTCCGTCTCTGGTGTTCAGTAAGAAATATTTGTTTGAGACCCTTCATTGTTCAGAGTGTGTCTGCAGGATTTCTTTCCCTAATATTGCAGACTACAGATAATAGCAAATAAAGCTGTTCGTAGTTAACTTCGATGGAGCAGCACATACAAACAATGACTGCAGATGCTGGAAACCAGATTCTGGATTAGTTTGGCTAGAAGAGCCTCCTGATGAAGGGCTTTTGCCCGAAACGTCGTTTTTACTGCTCCTCGGATGCTGTCTGAACTGCTGTGCTCTTCCAGCACCACTAATCCCGTACACTCAACAGCCTACAGTTGAGACAAATAGTTTGTATTTGTTTAACAATACAAAGTGTTTTGTGTAGTTCAATAATGGTAACCTGACTATAATAAATCCACATTGAGCTGAAAGCTGATACATAAAATATGACCCAAAATCTCGTTATGGTAGTGTAGTGGGTAATGTCCCTGCCTCTGAGCCAGAGCTTTGGATTTGATTCCTGAACGTGCGTGGTAGTGATACAAGCTCTGGACTAGAAGTTCTGAATTTAAGTCCAGCCTGTTGCCGAGGTATGTCACAGCAGGTCAGAACAGGCTGATGAGCAAACACACAGGTGAATAATGTCACAACCATTTGAGTATTGCCGAGTGGTGCTAGTGAACCTAGCTCCGGGCATAAAGGCCTAGGTGTAAATCCCACAGAAGTGTTTCATAACACATCTGAACAAACTGATTAAAAGGATTTAGAATTGTGGCTTGATGGAGAAGGAAGAGGCGTCAGTATTGCATTTCAGAATTTAGGCTCAGGATGATTTAAAGCACAGCCATTCGTGTTGATTGGAGTCACATTTCGCAGCAGTTAAGGTTTATAAAATCAAAATGGTCATGAATAGGGTGAGTAGTCAGGATTGTCCCCAGGTCCAAAACTAGAGGGCATTGGTTGAAATTGAGAGGGGAAAGATTTTGAAGAGCTCACGCGCACCATTTCACATAGAGGGTGGTGTGCATGTGGAATGAGTTGCCAGAGGAAGTGGTGGAGGCTGGTACAAATACAGCATGTAAAAGGCATCTGGATGCTGACAGACCTGTCGAGCTTTTGTAGCAATGTCTGTATTTGCTACAAAATGCATTAATTTTAACACGTTAAACATTTTATTTTTTAATGTCGCATGGGCATATAAACATATCTTCAAATCGACCGAGACCATTTTCTGCTAAGGATATGGCTCTGTGTATGACAGCAGCAATGATGCACCTACATGGAATAGGGAATGTGATGCAGACATAGTTTGGACAATGTACAAGGAGACCTCACATGATCCAGTTTGGGAGAGGAAGACATTACTGTGTGATTTGGGTCAGAGAGGGAGAAAATGTAATCTGCCCGAGAAGGAACGGCCGATTGCACTCTCTCTCCTTCATTATTCCTCATCACAGCAATGTGTGTGAGCTAAAACAAAAACTCTACAGTCATCGTTACCATTCTTATTTTTATAGAATCCCTTCAGTGTGAAAACAGGCCCTTCTGCCCAAAACGTCCATACCAACCTTCCCAGGCTCGCTCCCTTACATTTATCCCGACCGATGCACCCAACCTAGAAATCCCTGAACACTTCGGACAAATTATCATGACCAATCCATCTAACCAGCACAGTTTTGGACTGTGGAAGGAAAGTGGAGCAACCATGAGAAGGGGAGAATGTGCAACCTCTACACAAGTAGTCACCCGAGTCTGGAATTGAACGCAAGTCCCTGGTGCTGTGAGGCAGAAGTGCTAACCACTGAGCCACTGTGATACCCTTGGGCGATCCCTGGCCATAATTCATTGGAATCTCCTCATTGTCTAATGCAAAGGGAATTCAACCAAATCCAACTGTTCCAGAATGAAGTCCCATTGCTAGCAGCTTGTGTGAGTAGAATGTTTTCAGAAGCAGAATAACATTTTGAACAATCTCTCAATTTTTCCTTTTGTCATGAGTTACAATAATATATGGACAAAGCGCTTTCAACTTGAAATTGCTGAGATTTTGTTTATCTGCGTGTGTGTGTGTGCGTGTCTGTGTGTATGTGTGTGTGTGTGTGTGTGTGTGTGTGTGCGTGTGTGTCTGTGTGTGTGTGTGTGTGTCTGTGTGTCTGTGCCAGTGTTTTTAAAAAGGGAAATATGGATTCTTTATTTGCAATATCCAAACAGTTTGCCATTCATCTTTCCCCCATAGTTTGAGTAACAATTACTCTGGATCATAAACGTGCTTTTTGAGCAGATTAAAGAAACTAGCCTGACTTGTTCCTAAAACTGACACTGACCCAGACTGAGACCGATATCATCGGCCATATCACCAACCTGGTTACATTTGACATTTGCTGTGAGCAGTGGAGTAGTGGGAATGGAAAAGGAAACAATGACTCCAAAATTCGGGGAACAATAGACCGGTGAGCCTGATGTCAGCCGCGGGTAAGTTGTTGGAGGGGATTCTGAGGGACAGGATTTACATACATGCTTATGCCCGAAACGTCGATTCTCCTGCTCCTTGGATGCTGCCTGACCTGCTGTGCTTTTCCAGCAACACATTTTTCAGCTCATACATTTGGGAAGGCAAGGGCTGATCGGGGTAGTCAACGTAGCTTTCTGCTTGGGAAATCATGTCTCATTAATTTGGTTTTATGAAGAGGTGACAAAGAAGATTGATGAAGTCAGTTTGGTAGACATTGACTATATGGACCTCGGGAATGTGTTCACAACATTCTGATTGATAGGCAGATGAGTAACGTTCGGTCACATGGGATGCAGAAGAAGCTAGTCACAATTGGCTTGAATGAAGAGGGGTAATTTTCAGACTGAGGCTTGTGAGCAGCAGTGTGCTGTAAGAATCGGTACTGACTTCACTGCATTTAACCATTTATGTAAAGGATTTAGATGTGAATATTGGGGCCATAGTTAGTAAGGTTACAGATTACATCGGAAAGGAGGTGTAGTAGATTATCTCAGAGTACAACGAGACCACAATTAAATGGTACAAAGGGACAAGGAGTGACAGATAAAGTTAAATTTAGATAAGTTTTGCATTTTGGGAAGGCAAATCAGGGCATAAATTATTCACTTAATTGTCAGGTCCTGGGGCGTGTTAGAAAGGGAAATATGGATTCTTTATTTGCAATATCCAAACAGTTTTCCATTCATCTTTCCCCCATAGTTTGAGTAACAATTACTCTGGATCATAAACGTGCTATTTGAGCAGATTAAAGAAACTAGCCTGACTTGTTCCTAAAACTGACACTGACCCAGACTGAGACCGATATCATCGGCCATATCACCAACCTGGTTACATTTGACATTTGCTGTGAGCAGTGGAGTAGTGGGAATGGAAAAGGAAACAATGACTCCAAACTTCGGGGAACGATAGACTGGTGAGCCTGATGTCAGCAGCGGGTAAGTTGTTGGACATAGGGCTGCAGGTACATCGTTCCTTGAATGTGGAGTCGCAGGTAGACAGAGTGGTGCAGAACACATTTGGCACATTTGCTTTAATCAGTCAGAGCATTGAGTATAGGAGTTGTGGTGGTATGTTGTATCTGTACAGGATGTTGGTGAGGCTATTTTAAGAATACTGCGTACAACTCGGTTGCGGAACTGGAGGTTTGAGCTTCAGGGAAAGGTTGATTAGGTTGAGGTGTTTCCCCCTGGAGTGTCAGAGGCTGAAGGGTGACACTATAGAGCTTTATAGAATCAGGGGCAAGATATTCTGAACAGCCATGTTCTGCTCCCCAGGATAGGGGAGTCTGGAACAAGAGGGCATAGTTTGAAAGTGAGAGGGCGAATAATTTAGAAGGGACCTGAAGGTAAATGTTTCAGACAGAGAGTGGTGTGTGTACAGGAAGTGCTGTCAGAGGAAGTGGTGAAGGCGGTTACAATCGCACATTTAAAAACTATCTGAAAGAGGAGGGATATTGGCCAAATGCTCGCAAATGGGACTGGATCAGATTTGATATCTGATCGGAGTGAACAGATTGAACTAACGAGTCTGTTTCCGTTCTGCATCGCTCTCTGATTCGAAAAGAAGGATGACGAAAAAGTCTAAAAGGATCTTTCAGTCGGAATTCTCTTCACTGGAAGTTTATCATGCCTCTATGTTCACATCGATTGAAAGCTATTTATTTAAATATTTGACAGGGAAGTGAGTCACGGATGATAGGATACAGACAGGAAAGTGACGCTGAGTTCACGATCTTAGTCCCTAGTGGGGAAGGCTCAAAGTATCTAATGTTCCACTCCTCTTCTTAGTCCTATGTTTCTGTGTTCCATTCAGCCCCTCATACCTGCTAGATAGGAGCAGTTGGAGGCCACTTACTCCTACAACCTGTTGCACAGAAACAGAGGAGACCATTCAGCTTCTCAAGACTGTCACACATGCTTTGCAGTGATTTGGGAAATGCAATTGGAAAATCCAGGCATGGGTATGAAAGAGGCCCCTAATCTCTCTTTACAGAGCTTCCCCTCTCTCCAACTTGTGCTTCATTTGTTGGTCATGTTTAGACCCAGATTCACTGAGAATACAGCCGCCATACCTCACCCAGAGATGGCACACAAAATCCTCTGGTCTCCCTGCCTGCAACATTCCATGGCTGACATTCATGAAAATAACACCCACTAACTTTCCAATAACAGAATGTGAGAACATCAGAAACAAGGGCAGGTCGTTTACTCCCCAAGCCTGCCTTGTCCTACACTAAAATCATGACTGATCTGCTCTTGGACTGAAATACTCTTTCATACCCAATTCATCATTGCCCTCAACTCTCTGACTGATCAATATTCAGCTATCTCCTCTTCAAATACTTTCAGTCATCTTGCTCCCCAACACTCTTGAGAAGAGAAATCCTGACATTCAATACCACCTGTTTGAAGAAAACACTTGCTGCTCCTATATCATGGCCCATTGATGTGAACAAAAGAGGTTGACACAAGGGTTCAGGTAAAAATGACTGGCCCTGATATAAAGGCAGTGGTTGACTTCTGTTGACATCAAGGAGCTTAAAAAAACTGGACTTCATGGGAATCAGAGTAAACTCTCCAGTGTTTGGAGTCAAACATGGCACAAAGGAAGATGTTCATCATCTCAGTCCTGGGTCACCTCTGTGCGAGATCCTCAGGGTAACTTCCTCTTCACAAATATCTCCAGCTGCTTCATCAATGTCTCCCCATCCTCACCCTCCCCACCATAAGATCAGAAGTGGGGATGGTCACTGAAGATTCCACAATGTTCAGAACATTTTGTCCCCGTCAGCTCCTGAACTGGTCTGTGTCCATGTGCAGCAAGATCCAGACTCCAGTGAGGCTTGTGCTGTTAAAGGGTCCGTAACATTCATGTTACAGTACTGCTAGATTATGCACATTGCCACAGTGAAATGAAGAGTTAATGCATCACCTCACGCTGGTTTCACAGGAATATGAGGAAGCCATTCAGCCCATTGACACTATTGGAGAAGAACAGAGACAGCCCATTCAGTGCCTCCAGCCTATTATTCAGGAAGGGAAGGAGTCTCGTGTGATGGACTACACCAGAGCCCCTCGAAAATATTTGATGGAAGTAGCCTAGATTCTAATATATTCTTATTTTAAAGGAACTGTAAAGTGTCTGTTTCAGATGCAATGTGACTGGTCAAACTACTCGGTGTGAAGCAAAACACCATTTACTTAAACACGAGAGATAAAATGAAACCAAAGAAAGAGGAATTTAGAATACCTTAATTCTACTGGACAAGTTAACAGAATAATAGATCAAGGAACTATTACTGATGAAGTGTTCCAATATAGGAAACTCCCATAAACACAGCCCCTGGCAAAAATGAATATTCAGACACAGAATGACACAAACAGTTCTCCAATCTAGGAATTAAAAACAGCATCAAGAAAAATTCAGAGAGTAGCAGCCAGGAAACATCCATTGAGGCTTCCAACTCTTTGGAGACTCCAATAGTTTCTGACGTTACTGAGAAACCAAAACCCAGAGATTCTAATCTGTGAGAGCTGGCCACACCCATTCAGGCTGCATTAAAATTAACCCAAGGCTTCCCTCGCTGTTTACTAAAATGGTCTTCACTAGCCAGCTTGGTAATGGTCGTTCAATCTCTCTCTTAAAAGAAGCCAGGACAAAATATCCTCTTAAAGCTGCAGCATTATCAGACTTGTCAGCACACCGAGTTGTCAAACAGGAACCAAGAGTAACCAATCAGGCCCTTGGCCCTTTCTCGTCGGACCAGGAAAAAGCCATTCAGTCCCTTGAGTCACTTACACAGGAACATGATGAGGCCATTCAGCCCCTTGAGTCACTTACACAGGAACAAGAGGTGACTATTCAGTCCCTTGAGCCACTTAGGCAGAACAGTACGAGGTCATTTCCCCCTCGACGCACTTCCACAGGGACAGAATGAGGTAATTGATGCTGATTCCTGATGAATAGCTGATGCCTGAAACATCGATTCTCCTGCTTATCGGATGCTGCCTGACCTGTGTTTTCCCAGCTATCCACTCTCTGCTCTGACCTCCAGATCGGCAGTCCTCACTGTCTCCTAATTGATGCTCCAACATGATGAACAAGTGGAGGAGAGGGTACACAGACTGCTCCACGTTGTTCCTCGTGGCTCCGTTGCTCACGATAAACATGTGGGACTTTAACGTAGTTTTCTAGTGGTGAACAGGGAAGCCATATGTCTTGTGTGAAGTCTCAAGAATGCACCTTCTATCTCCGAGAAAATAGCATGGTGTTTTCTATGTAGGGCAGACGCTGATGGGAATGGCTCCCTGTTTCAGATGGAAGGTATTGTGGCTGCTTTTGGGGATTGTGAGCAACCTGACGTTCACTACAGGTTTACACGCCGACTGCACGATAACATGGGGAGAGTTAATTTAGGCATATAAACTATTTTAAGGCCATGTTAGACTGATGAATGGACTCTCTAAGTTGAAATAATGTTGACATGTTCATGTTGGTCTTGTCCAGTGCATGTCCTATGCAGTGTAGCCTGTATGCATTATTCTATCCAAGTCTATTTCCACCCTATGATCCGCCTGGCCATGCTTACTATGACCTGCCTCCACTGCTCATAAATAAAGTGTTTCCCTGTACTGAGGTACACGTGGCAATAAATCAAACCAATCAATCCTGGGAAAGTATGGAATTTTTCACCCTGTCAATGTCTGTTTTGGAAATAAGTGATCGCTGCCACTCCTCTTGTTTCAGCGTCACCATTTCTTCATCTCTCACAGCTCTACAGATTAACACTTAGTTTAATTACTCTATACTCAAGTTACCAAAATCCGTGTCTGTGTTAAGGAGATTATTCCTTACAAAGGAGATCAAATCTGTACAGAGTGCACCAAATTCTCTCTCAGCAAGGCTCTACAACAGCAGGAAGATGGCTTTACTTATGTACTCGAATTATCATACAATAAAGGACAGTATAGCATTGACTGCACCCCTTACGTACACGGGGTTTGATTCGGAGCAGTCAGCATAGATTTGTGAGTGGGAGATCATGCTTCCCAAATTTGTTAGAGTTCTTTGATGAAGTGACCAAGAAGGTTGATGAGGACAGAGTGATAGACGTAGTCTCTATGGAATCCAGTAAGGCCTTTGATAAGTTTCCACATGGCAGGCTGCTTTGGAAGGTTCCATCATGTGGAATGCTGGCGGAACTGGCCAATCGGATGCACAGTTGGGTTGATGGTCGGAAGCAGAGGGTTTAGTGGAAGGATGCTTGTCAGACTGGAGGTTGGGTCCATAGCTGATTGTTATCTATGATTTGGTTAAGAATGTACAAGGAATGATTATGCAGTTTGCAGATGACACTAAAATAAGCGGAGCATGATCAGTGAGGAAGTTTATCAGAAATTGCAGCAGGACCTTAACCACGTGGGGAAATGTGCCAAGAAATGGAAAATGGAATTTAATATAGATGCGTGAGGTCTTGCATTTTGGAAACACAAATCAAGGTAGGAGTTTCACGGTGAATGGGAGGGCCTTAAGGGCTGTAGTGGGCAGAGAGACCTTGGCGTTCAGGTGCACGGTTCTCTGAGAGTGGAGTCACAGGCAGACAGGGCAGTGAAGAAGGCTTTTGACACACTGGCCTTCGTCAATCAGGACACTGATTATTGAAATTGAGAATTTATGTTGCAGTTACACAGGACATTGGTAAGGCAGCACTTGGAATATTGTGTTCATTTTTGTCACCTTGTTATAGGGACGATGTTATGAAATTAGAAAGAGTGCAGAAGAAGTTTACAAAGAGGTTGTCAGAACCCAATGATCTGAGTTATAGAGATAGGTTGGATAAGTTAGTATCTTTTCTTTAGAGTGTTGGAGGCTGAGCGCGGACCTTATAGAGCTGTATGAGATCACGAGGGGTATGGATAGGGGAAGGATATGAATTCGAGGATTAGAGGGGATCAGTTTAAGGTTAAAGGGGAAGGAATAAAAGGGAACCTGCGGGGCCACTTCTTTACACAGTGGGCTGGTACGTGAATGAGTTGCCAGCAGATGTGATTGAAGGGTGTACATTAACAACATTTCAAAAGTATTTGGATAAATATGTAGATAGGAAAGGACTAGAAGGATATGGGCCAACTGCAGGGAAATGGGGTTAGCGTGGATGGACATTTACAAGGTGGAGTCGAACCCCTCTGTTAATTAAAGCCTAACACTCAGAAAAGCTCGTCTCGCTTTGTAATCTGTTTAGATGTGAGTGACACAGATCTCCTACATTCCACAATTTAAACAAAAATTAACAAGTTAGTTTCATAACTTTAATAGTGAACACAAAATAACAACTATTCACAAATACAAGCTCCTCTTTTCTTAGCTACTTACTATCTGACTCCAACTCTGTAAAAATCTGCTGTTCCAACAACCCACATATTAAACATTACAATCTCAAGACCACACTGTCTCCGCTGTGTTCACTCTTCCAGCTACTGATCTCCCTGGGTCATGTTTTGTTTACTGCAATTATGTTTTACATGCACATGTATCTTTGATAGAGAGTGTTTGAGATGGCCAGTTAGCACTCCTGCTCTACAGCAGTTTCTCTGCTGTTGGATGGCAGTGGCTCTCCCTCTAGTGTTCAAAATCCTGGGTTTATATTCTCCCCATGATACAATAATTCTCACAGTTTGATTGCTTTCCAGGTGTCCAAACATAATATTCACATTCCGTTGGCTTCTGGTATCCTGAGTGTTATTTACACTCTTTGGTTGTATTTGAATTGTTGTCAAAACAGCAACCAAAACTCAAGTATCCATTTTCCAGCTAATTGTTACATTTGGAAGTCTGAGGTTTCGCTGGCATCTGTGGCTGTACTTTCTATTCAGCAAAACCCCTTCTGCCTTTAAGTGACCAGACATGCTTTCGGCTTCATAACACCTCCCTGTGCACTCTCCTGCAGCTCCTCGGCTCTACTTGGGCTCTTCTTTACCAGGTTCACTAATACCTCTGGCTTAAACACTTTTACCTCAACCTTTCCCAACGTGTCTTCCATCAACATCCAGCACTGTGTGTCCCAGCTTACTGCAGTGAAAAAACCTTTTCCCAGTGCCCTTCTTAAACCATCGGCACTGTAATTTCATGTGTTATACTCACTTATAGTGAAAACACCTGAGGCCTTTCACTTCCTTTCAACCCCTTTGGGCTTTTTTTTTCACCTGTGGTAATCTGTTGCCAGTGTGCTTTACTCGATGTTTTGTAGTGTAGGATCACCCCTTCTCCCAATTTCTATCCTTCAACAGGATGAAAACCCTCCCAGAAGCTAAATTTCATCTCATGCACCAATGCATACTTAACTGCCATTTCTGCTGCGCTTCTCAATTCTTGAACTTCCTGTTCATTCGCATGAATTCTTATCATCTCTGGAAATGAGTCTTTAAACTCCTCCAGCAGAATAATCTCCCTTCGAGCCTCACAGGTCTTAGCCATTTTTAAGGCCAGCTCCCATCTGTCAAAGTGACTGTGGTTTACTCTTTCAAACTCAATATAAGTCTGACCTGTCTTCGTCTCTATATCTCTGATCCGCTGTCTATATTCTTCTAGTACCAATTCATAAGCACTCAAAATAGCTTGTTTGATATCTGCATAATCTCTTGCTCCCGCATGTGACAGCACTGCACATACCTCACCAGCTGTGCCCACCAGCTTAGTCTGAGCTAGCATTACCCACAAGTTCACTGGACATGCCATCTGCCGAGCCACTTTTGGAAATGAAATATAAAACGTTTTGGCATTTTTCGCACCGAAATATGGCAATGTATTAACATAGTTGTATACATCCCTATGTTCTCCATTCATCTTCATCCTGCTAATTTAAATTTCTTATCTAATTCCAAACTTCTGAATTTCAAATTCTCCCTCTCTTCCTTTTTCCTCTCTTTGTCTTTCTCTATCTTCTCTATCTCTTTTTCTCTCTCTATCTATCTTCTAATTCCATTTGCAATTTAAGTTTTATCTAACTCGACTGCAGTTTCCTGCTTCTCTGATACACCAAAGTGCTTGACCAATTCCATTATGATTACAGCTTTCCTTATGTCCCTGGTGAAACACAATTCTAATCTACATGTCAATTCTAAAAGTATGCCCTTTCTTTGTCTTTCTACACTTTCTTGGCAAATTTGTGAATCATTTTCAAACCTCGGAACCTCTTTAGTAATGTTAAAAATCATTCCTTTTAATTTAACCAACCACAAGGAAACAAAATTAAATGAATTTTGTCTCCTGTTTTATATGAAGATCTAGGTCACTAACTGCCAAATGATGGAATCTGCTGGGAACTTTTGTACCCCAAATCTGTTCAAATCCCACACGGCACGTCCTCAAACCGTTATGATGTCGTGTCGAACCCCTTTGTTAATTAAAACCATTCACCCAGAAAAGCTCACCTCGCCTCATAATCAGTTAAAACATGAGTGACAGAGAAATCCCAAATTTCACTATTAAGAGATAAATAACCATTTATAAGTATGCAAGTTAGCTCTCTGATCTTGAAGGTTTGTTTTCAGATGTTTCCTCACCATGACAAGGTAACATCATCAGTGAGAGTCTCTGGTGACGCATTGGTGGTATGTCCCACCTCTCTATTTATAGGTCGTGGTTTCTTAAGGTGCGTGATGTTATTTCCAGTCTTTTTTTCAAGGGAAGTTAAATAGGATCTAAATTGATGTGTTTATTGATGTACTTCTGGCTAGAATGTCATGCCTCTAAGAACTTCCGTGCGTGGCTTTGTCCTAGGAAGTGTGTCTTGTCACAGTCAACGTGGTGTCCTTCTTTGTCTGTATGTATGGAAACTAGTGAGAGTGGGTCATGTCTTTTGGTGGCCAGTTGGTGTTCATGTATTCTGCTAGCACGACAACAGGACAGTTTGAAATGGAGGAAAAATGATTTTATATACACTGTTTAATCAGTGTAGGTTCAGCTAATTAACATTTTTCATATGAGTACAACACATTCTGAATGAACAACGGAGACACAGTTAACGAAAAATGATGCACGTGATGTTTAAAATTTATAAAACATTAAAACATTATTTGATCCTCATCTGAAGTGATACCTTCCGTTCCTCTCAACGTTCCCCCGTTTCTGGGATTCCCAACTCTAGTCTCTCATTCTTATCAGGATGTGTGTTACAAATTATTGCTTCTGGTGTCCCAACGTATTTCAGTTAATCCCCTTTCTACTAGGAATTAAATACGTAGGCCTGTTGGGTTCTTTCCAAAACTAGTGTCTGTCATATTATTGGAAAGAAAAGTTATGGCATCAGACCCAGCATTTGAACATATTGCTCTGTTTATACGTGCACTGTACAAAGGACCACAGCACACAGGAATTGCCAAAACATTGAGGGAAGTACATCTACTTCTTTCGAAAATGTAGTTTTCTCATTTTTCACATCTCCATATCTATATTCTCTCTCTCGTTCTCCCTTTGTATCTAGTTACGAAATCCACCAATTATTCTTCGTGCCCATCTCTCAAAACTCCTTCTTTCAGTTTATATCGAATGCCCTCTTCAAGATGTAATGTGGTTATAATTAAACATTGCAACTACAGAGACTTGTGGGAGGAGCTGGCCAGAGTTACTTGGAAGGGGAGCTGAGCAGGAAAGACCATGGAGCAGCAATGGGAGGAGTTTCTGGGGATAAATCGGAAGATAATACCACTAATTCGACCCCAAGAAGATGAAACATACTCATGGGAGGACAAGGCGGCCATGAGTGATAAGGCATCAAACCAAAAGAGGAAACATACAGTGTGGTGAAGATGATTGGGAATCCAGAGAATTCATTGGCTCTGAAACTACATAAGGCTGGCATCACTGACACTACAGAGCTCTTAATCATGGTCAGGGAGAGAAACAGAGGGAAACACATTCAAATTAAACACAGAAGATTGCATTTCTCAAGGAAAAAGATTCAGGTGAATTAAACATTTGAATTAAGATCAGTTAAATGCTTTTGCAGAATGTGTCAGATTGGAAGCAAGATCCGGGGAAACAGGCCCTCGGCAGAATGAGAGTTTGAAAATGGAAGTATTTCCACAACAGAAACCAGGATAGGTCAGTGAGTGCAGGGCTGATGGGTGAATGGGTCTCAGTGAGAATTGGGGAACAGACAGCAGAATTGCATTGCAGATATTGCAGCTGGAAACTGCGTATTTATATAGTGCTGTAGAACACAGCAGCAGGAGAAGCAGACCTGCATTCAACCACAACATTCAGCCTGCAACTTTTTTGCCAGGGTAACACCTCAGTCTGCCACTACCATCAATACCATCTATGGCTCAGTGACGATGTGGTTGAATATGTCAGAGTCAGAACCACATGAACCTTAACCTGATGTTAACTCATTAAAGCTACCAGACTTGACCAACAGATCAGTACGAAGCACTGCAGTCCTGCCACATTCAGTTATAAATGATGATGGACGATTAAACAAATGACTGGAGGAGAGGGCTCCACAAACATTCCCATCCTAAATAATGGAACAGACCTGCATATCAGTGTAAAAGAGAAGGATGTTTCATCTGCATCATCCTCTGCCAGAAGTATTGAGTCGATGATACACCTCACCCTCATCATGATGCCCACAAAATCACAGATCTCAGTCTTCAACCAATTTGATTCGCTGCATGTGAGATGAAGAAATAGCTGAACACAGGAGATACGACACAGACAATGGGCCCTGACACTATTCCTGCAATAGGACTGAAAGCCTGTACTGCACAACAAGCCGTGTCCCTGGGGAAGCTGTTTCATTCCAGCTCCAACTCTGACATCTCCCTGGCAATGTGGAAAATTACTCAGCTAAATCCCGTCCCCTAAAACGGGAATAAGTACAATCTGACTGATTACCACCTCTTCAATCCCATCACGACAGTCAAATCGGTGGGAGTTCTTTTTGACCGAGCTGTCAAGCAGCACAGAAATAACCTGTTCATTGTGGTTTCCAATCGGTCCCCATATGGAGATGTTGCTGTTGTGGAAATGTCACTGGATTACTAATCCAGACCAGGCTAATGCTCTGGCAGCGGGTGGAAGTTAAAAACAATTAATAAAATATCGAGATCTAAAATCTGGTGTCAGTAACAGTGACCTGGAAGCCAATACCGATTGTAAACAGAATTTCCTTCGCTAATGTACTTTTAGGAAGTGAATCTCCCGTGATTTCCTGGGCTAGCCGAAAAGTGACTCCAAAGACCCTGACATGTGATAAAGATTTCAATGGTCTCTGAAACGGCCAAGCAAGGCACTTATTTGTATCAAACTACTCCGAGGTCTGAAAGGATGAAACCGGACTGAACATACGGCCTCGGCATCTGTGGCAGAAAAAGGAATGGGAACACAGTCCTGTCGACCCTGCAGAGACCTCCTCCCTAACATCTGAGAGCTTGTGACAACATTTAGAGAGGTTTCCCACAGAGTGCACAGAAACAGCGGGAAAGGAGTAGGTCATGCAACACATTGAGCCTCCCCCATTCTAGTTCATGGAAAAAATCACCTCAATGCACTTACCCCACACGATATACAAAACCGTTAATGTGAATAACCTTGGGAAGCTATAAAATAGGAAGTGCAGTCGTACGTTTGGTCCATGGAATTTGCTACCCAATTCAATATAATGATGGTTGGCCCTTCATTTCCACACCGTATTCCTGCTCTTCCACCATCCCTTTACTGTCTCTAAATTCTTATTTATAATCAGTGTCTTGGTTTCCAGATGCGAGCGAATTCCCCAGGTTCACCAGTCCTTTTATTCTCATCTCAATGCAGAGTGGCCTTTCTGCATCTAATACTGTTTCCCCTTGTTTTAGACGTCCCAGTCAGGGTAATTATCATCCCTGCTTTCAATCTGACTCACCCTGTCAGAGTTTTGTATATTTCACTGAGATCTCCATTCATTTTCCTAAACCCCACGGATTACTGGCCCAGTTTCCCCAATCTCTGCTCCCACAACAAGCCTGTCATCCCAGAGATCAGTCTGGTCATCCTTCACTGCTCTCCATCAATGTCAGGTTTTTCCTTTATTAGGTAAGGAGACCAAAACTACTCACAATACTGCACAATGATCGAGATGATATCTCACCAAGGCCCTGTACAGCTGCAGGAAGACATCTTTTCTCCTGGACTCATATCCCCCTGAAATGAAGGTCAACACACTATTTATCTTCCTCACTGCTTTCTGTTTCTGCAATATTGCTTTCAGCGACTGGTGTACAAGGAGATGCAGATCCTTTTCATTGTTACAGCTCCCCACTTGGTGAGTCTGTGTATACTGGGCAGCGTGCCAATGCCATGCCCAGTATTGACTTCTGTTTCCAGAACTGACTGCGTTGCATGGTCCTCAGAGGTTTATGCAGAAGGAAACAACAAAAAGGAACATACGTCCCTTTGTAGTTCAACGTGCTTCAACCAATACTTTCCAAATGGTCGGCTGTCAATTTATCGTTTCCACCAAAGGGCACACCGTCATCTCTATCCACATTGTTCTCCATCTGTCACGTATTTACCCAGTCACTCCACTTGTCTTAGTCTTCTCGGTGCTTTTTTACATCCTCCTCACCCACTCACAATCCCACATCCGTTAGTGCTGTCAGCAGGTTGGGATATATTGTATCTGATTCCAGAAACCATCACTGATCACCGCCAGTGATGTTTAAAGGGCATTTTGAACAGCTGGGCCCCAAGCACTGATCCCTGTGACACCTCAGCAACCTTCCTCTGTTAATTTCTATTTATTTATTTCATGAATCTGGGTGTCACTGGCTGGGCCAGCATTTATTGCCTGTCCCTAATTGCCCTTGAGAAGGTGGTGGTGAGCTGCCTTGTTGAACGCTGCAGTCCACCTGCTGTGGTTGACCCACAATGACATTAGGGAGGGAATCCCAGGATTCTGACGCAGTGACTGAAGGAGCGGTGATATATTTCCAAGTCAAGATGGTGAATGGCTTGGAGGAGAACCTGAAGATGATTGTATTCCCATACATCTGCAGCCCTTGTCCTTCGAGATAGACGTGGTCGTGTGTTGGGAAGCTGGTCTCTGAGGATCTTTGGTGAATCATTTCGTTGCAGCATATAGATAGTAAAACACTGCTGCTGCTGAGCGTCGATGGTGGAGCATTGTGGATGAAGAGACAGTCAAACTGGCTGCTTTGTCCTGGATGGTATAAAGCTTCTTGAGTGTTGTTGGGGCTGCACCCATCCAGGCAAATTAGAAGTCTTCTATCACACTTCTGACTTATGCATTGTAGATGATGGACAGACTTTGGAAGTCAGGATGTGAGTTACTCGCCGCAGTATTCCTAGCTTCAGACCTGCTCTTGTAGTTACTGTGTTTATGTGGCGAGTCCAGTGAGTTTCTGAGCAATGATTACGCACCAGGATTTTGGTACTTAGGTTCAGTGATGGTAACATCATTGAATGCCAAGAGCCTGTGTTTAGATTGTATTTTATTGGTGATGGTCAGGGTCTGGCATTTGCGTGGCCTGAATATTACTTGCCACTTGTCAGCCTGGATACTGTCAAGATCTTGTCACATTTGGACATGAATTGCTTCAGTATCAGAGGAGACACAAATGTTGCAGAACATTGTGCATTCATTGTTGAACATCCCCACTTCTGACCTTAAAATGGAGGGAAGGTCATTGATGAAACAGCCCTGAAGAAGTTTCCGGCCACTGCTCGAGGGACTCCTACAGACTTGTCCTGGAGCTGAGTCGACTGACATTCATCGACCATGACCATCTTCCTACGTGGCAGGTATGATTCTAACCAGCAGGGAGTTTCCCTCTGATACCCATTGGTTCCAGTGTTGCTCATGGCCCTCGATACCACACTTGGTCGAAGGAAGCCTTGACTTAAAGGGCTATCGCTCTCACCCCATCTCTGGAATTCAGCTCTTTTGTCCATGTTTCAACCAAGGTAATGAGGTCAGGGACTGAGTGACCCAGGTGTAGCCCAAACTGGGCGTCATTGATCAGGGTATTGCTGAGCAGGTGCTGCTTAAAAGCACTGACACCTTCCACGACTTTACTGTTGCTCGGGAGTAGACTGGTGGGGTGGTAATTGGCCGGATTGGATTTGTTCTGCATTTTATATACAGGAGATACCTGGGGTAATTTTCCACATATTCGAGAAAAGCCATTGTTGTTACTGTATTGAAACAGTTTGGCTAGGGGAGTGGTAAGTTATGGAGCACAAGTTTTCAGTACTATTGCCAGAATGTTGTCAGCATGTGTAGCCTTTGGAGTATCCAGTATCTCCAACCGTTTCTGGATATCGCGTGGACTGAATCGAATTGGTTGATGATTGGTAACTGAATTGCTGAGGACCACTGGAGGAGGCTGAGATGGATCATCCACTCAGCAGTTCTGACTGAAGATTGTTGCGAATGCATCAGCCTTATCTTATACACTGAGGTGCTGGACTGTTCCATCATGGAGGAACGGGTTATTTGTGGAATCTCTTCCTCCAGTGAATTGGTTAATTGTTTCCAACGTTTCTCGACTAGATGTGGAAGGACTGCAGAGATTGGTTCTGATCCTTTGCTTGTGGGATCACTTAGCTCTGTCTATCACTTACTGCCTATGCTGTTTGGCGCACAAGTAGTCCTGTTTGGTGGCTTCAACTGGCTGACATCTTATTTTTAGGTTTACCTGGTGCTGCTCCTGCCATCCTGCACACACCATTGAACCAATGTTGATCCTCTGGATTGATGGTAATTGTTGTGAGTGGGATACGCCAGGCCATGAGGCTTTGCAGGAGTACAATTCTGCTGCTAGTGATGGCCCACAACACCTTATAGACACCTGCTAGATCTGTTCGAAGTCTGCCCTATTTCGCATCGTGATAGTACAACCCAAAATGGTGGAAGTTACTCTCAATGTGAAGGTGAGACTTTGTCTCCACAATGACTATGCGGTGGCCACTCTGACCGATACTGTCATGGACAGATGGTACAACTGGCAGATTAGTAAGGCTGTGGTCAAGTATGTATTTTCCTCTTGTTGGTTCCTTCACTACCTGCCACAGAATCAGTCAAGCAGTTATATTCTTTCGGACCCGGCCAGATCGATCAGTAATGCTGTAGCAGAGATACTCTTGGAGGTGGACATTGAAATCCTCCACCCAGAGTACATCTTGCGTCCGTGCTACCCTCAGTGCTTCCTCCAAGTGCCGTTCAGCATGGAGAAGTACAGATGCATCAGTTGGGAGAGGCTGGTACATGGAAATCAGCAGGAGGTTTCGTTTTCCAATTGTAAACTAATGCCATTAGACTTCATGGGATACGGAGTCACTGTTGAGGACTCCCAGAGCAATTCCCTTCCAACTGTATCCCACTGTGCCGCCACTTCTACTGTGTCTGTCCTGCTGATGAGACAGGAGATATCCGGGGAAGATGATAGGGTGTCTAGCACATGGTCATACTCACAGAATCATACCTTACATACAATGTCAGTCTGTTGCTTGACGAGTATGTTTATTTCTATTCACTGTTTCCTGCCAGCTGTCCCATTCTAGAAACATGTCCATACATTCGCCCCAATCCACTCAGATTTGATGTTATAAACTAGGCTTGGGGCTTTACCAAAATGTTTCTAGAAATCAAAATGTTTTACATCCATTGCTTCTCTTTCATTTGTCTCCCAATCTGTTTCTCAAACATAATTCCCATTTCATAAATCGTTAGTGTTGTCTATGACCAATGCTTTCAGCCCCAATAATTTCTCCCAAACCATTTACTTAATATGTTCTATGTTCCATGTTCTCTATCATTTTTCCACACCAGACTTGGTTTTCCTTGTATTAGAAATTTCTGTGAAGACAGAACTGAAGTACTGGCTTCATAGTTCTGCCATTTCCCTGTTCTCTGGTTTCAAACTGTAAGGAAACTGCACTTGTTTTCTCATATTTCTCACATTGACATGATTTACCCAGTTATAAAATGTTCACTCTTATAAATGTACTCTTCAGAAATTCATCAATTCCTGCCTTAAACTGCTCTTTAGTGACCTTCCACACCATACACTCACAGGAGCATAGACTCTGTGCCTACAGAAGTACAGCACGATCTATATTAGTCCCACTTTCCTACAGTAGACCCATAGCCTGGAATGTTATGACCCTTCCAAGTTTTCGTCCAAGTATTTTTTAACGATTTTGAGGTTACCCTTGATAATTCCCGTCGCAGGAAGTAATCCCATAACGCGGAACACTCTCGAGGTTAAAAACATGTTTCAATCCTCTCTGAACATCAAATTCTTCTAAACGTGTGTTCCTTTATTCTCGACTCTCTGACTAAAAGGAACAGCTTCTGTCAATCCATCCCGTCCGTGTTGCTCATAATCTTATCCTTCTGAATTCTCTGCTCCAAAGTAAACAACCCGATCTTACCCAGCCTCTCTCCATAGCTGATAGGCTCCATCCCAGAGAACATCCTAGTGAATCACCTCTGCACCCTCTCCAGTACAATCACATCCTTCCTGGAATGTGGGTCCCAGAGCTACATACAGTACTCTATTTTGGCTGAACCAAAGCCCTGTATTACTCTTATACTCTACGCCCTCATCAGGAAACACTACACACAAGGCCGAATTCTTAACTAGTCCATTAACCTGTCCAGTCACATTCAGGAATGTGTGGAGAAATACACTCTGAGTTTACCAGTGTGCTGCCATTCATTGTGTCCTCCTCTGCCTGGTTCCTTCTCCCAAAGTGCATCACCTCATATCTATCACGATTGAATTCTATCTGCTATTGATCTGCCAATCTGACCATTCCATCTGCATCTTCCTGTAACTTAAGGCCTTCCTCCTCACTGCTAACCACCCAGCCAATCTTTATGTCAAACATACACTTACTTACCACACCTCCCATACAATCCACCGAGCCCCCTCCACATTCACATTTTTTTATGAATAACACAACAAGAAGGGACACAGCACTGATCCCTGTGGTACACCAGGGGACACTGATCTCAACTCACACAAACAGCCTTCTCTCACCACCCTCTGTTTCCTGTTACTAAGACAATTTTCGTTGTAACTTGTCAAATTATCCATAATAGTGTGAGATTTTACTTTATTTTTCAGTTTCCCAGGTGGGCATTTGTCAAAGGCCTTCCTACAAACTTAACAATCTCAAAGTAATTCAATCAAATCCATTGGATGTGACTGCCTTCTGATAAAGTCATGATAATTATCCCTGATCAAACCTTGCGACTCTGATTGGAGTTCAATTTTCTCCTTCCCTAACAGTTTCCTTAACTGTGATCAAATACTCACTCGTCCATAGTTACTTGGCCTATCTCTCCCACCCTTACTGTGAAGTGGAATCGTATTAGCAGTCCTCCAGTTGTCCGGCATCTCCCCTCTGGTCCGATTCTAATTAAAATATTCAGTCAGGGTCTTTCCTTCCTTGACCCCCAACAGCCGCCTGTGATACAACTCATTCAGACATGGAGACTGGTCCAAATTTATACAGAACAAAACCTCAAATCCCTGCTCATATTTTACATCAAACTGTTCAAGAGTTTTCCAGTCCATCTTCTTGCAGTCTGTACCTGCATCCTCCTTCTCCCAAGTAAAATAGATGTGAAGGTCTCATGTTTCAATCCATCAATGTTCTCCAGCTTGACACACAGATTGCCCCTTTGGTTTCTAATGGGCACTAACTGTTTGCTGATTATTCTGTTCTACTTGTCCGTGTAGAATATCGTGGGATTCTTCCTGATCTTGCCTACTTGTACTTCTCCATGTCCCTCTGTTATTCAGTCCCCACTGTTTCTAAGTTTCACTACAATCACCTCTCATGTTTTGAAATTCGAGATCTCAGCCTAAGTTTCCACATCCGACAATCTTGCCATCGTAGGGATTAATCTGGAGGATACCATTTGCAGTTCCTTTATAGTCAGTGTATTCTTTCTGAGATTTGAACTCCAAACGATACCCAATACTCTAATTTTAGTCTCACCAACACTCGATGCAACTGGTTCACTACATCCTCTATATTCCAATTACCTTCACAAGAATGTAAACCTAACTTTTACTTTCCTATTTGTATATGTTCTTCCCAATACCTCTCAGTTTAACTTTTCTTATGAGCTTACTGTGTGAGTTCTTAAAAAAGAGCTCCTGAATATCCAACTATACGTTATACATTGTTACATCATTGCCTATCATCTTCAAACCATTCCAAAAAATGTTTGCCACTACTGGTTTTCCTTTCATCGGTACATTCTCACACTCCCCAGTTATGTTATTACCTACTAAAACTCTAGTAGCATGCTCTTTGTAATCGAGTCCAACAGATACCTGACTGCGGATGACAAGATAACTGGTCTGTAGTTCACCATTCTCCAAATTCATCCTTTCTTAAACTGTTGGATAATATTTATAACCTTTGCCTTGTCCAGATTGGCTAAATGCCTTTCAGGAATGTGTCGGAAAATAAAGTGACAATCCGCGATGCAATCGCCATGTCTATTGCTGCTTCCTCTGAAATTCTTGTATGAAGTACATCTAGTCTGTCAGATTTATAAATACTTAATCCAGCTTTCTTTTCAAAGATGACCTCATCACTGATAAGAATGATCTTAGACTTTACTTACACAAGTCCCAGGGTCACTTGGTATTTCTGGAAGAATGTCTGGACATTCTTCCATGAAGATAGACACAAAGAAACTGTTTCTTTTCCCTGCGATTTCTCTGTTCTCTGCAATAAATTATCCTGAACGCACACCAACTATTACACATTTGACCTTGTTTTTGTTATTTTTTCATACATTGATAGACGCTTTTTAGCAGTCATCATGTTTTTCTTTCATTTGCACGATTTTTCTCTTTTTGATTTTCTTCTCAGTATCTTGGTCATCCTTTGCTGGGTCCTACATTTCTCTGAATCCACTGGCTTATTGCAACACTTGGCATTTTTCGAAGCTGCCTCCTTTCATCTAATAGGTAGATGAAGGTGGGGTTGAAAGTGATAGTCGGAGAGGAGGGTGGACTAGATTGATAGGAAGGAAGGTGGACACATAGGAACATTCAAAAGGGCGGTGCTGACTTGGAAGTTTGGAGTGGGATAAGGTGGCATTAAGGGAAATGGGGAAGTGGGGAAATCCACTTTGATCCCCTGTGGTTAGAGGGACCTAAGGCAGAAGAGGAGGCTTTCTTCCTCCAGGTTTCTGGTGGCTCGGGTTTGGCGATGGAGCAGGCCCAGGACCCTCATGTCCTTGGCAGAATGGGAAGGGGAATTAAAGTGCTCAGCCACAAGCTGATGGAGTTATTGAATGTGGCTGTCCCAGAGATGTTCTCTGAAATGATACACAACTTGACCTCCTGCCTCGCCAATGTAGAGAAGACCACATTGGGTTTAATGGATGCAGTAGATGAGGCGTTCTGTCTCCCTTCATCACGTATCACTTTCAACCCCACCTTCATCTACCTATCGCAATCCCAGCTACCTCCCCCCTGTCGCACCCCCTCCTCATTTATCTCTCAGTACCCTTGGCCCATAAGCTTCATTCCTGATGAAGGGCTTATGCCCGAAATATCTATTAATCTGCTCTTAATATGCTGCCTGACTGTGCTTTTCCAGCACCGCACTCTTCGACTCTGATCTCCAGCATTTGTCGTCCCCACTTTCTGCTCACACCTTCATGGCTTGCATGACTCAGATTTATAACAGTTACTGCAAATACAACAAAAACTGCCGTGTACTCAAACAACATAAAAGAAAACCAATGCATTGTGGTCACTGTTTCCAAAAGGTCTTTTCCAGCAAAATTTTCAATTAGCTCTTCACTGAACACCAATTCCTAAATAACCTGATCTCGGGCTCAGTGCTCGACATAATGTTCATGTAAACCATGTCACAAGTGGTCATGAAATCCATTTTCCCAGCATTAGCATTAAATTGGGTTAACACAGTTTAGATATAATGTAAACAGTACATTATGCCTGCAATACCCTCAAATGGATATATCTCATTTCCTATTTTATAACATGCCCAGCATTTGTACTGCAGCTTTCACTTTGATATATCACTCCCATCAATGTTTGATCCTCCTTGCTGTTTTTGCGCTCCACCCTACTAGATTCTGTGGAATCTGAGCGACGTGGCCTCTGGGGAGATTAATGGTAGATATAATCTCACCACATCATTTATGATTTTCTCAAACTTTAATTTCTCCAGATCTCCCGTTATGCTGATGGTGTAGAGAAGGACAATGATCTTCCAATAATGCCCTGTATTCCCCCAGCGAGGTGAGACAGCTCTAACCTGGGTGGGAACCTTACAGCAGACTGGTAAAGTGTTGCTGCTGCTGTACAGTGTCTTAGCGAGATCACATCTGGAGTAGTGTGTACAGATTTAATCTCTTCAAAGAAGAAAGGATGTTGTTATATTGGAAGCAGCTCAGAGATGGTTACCTCAGCTGATTCCTGCGATGAAGGTGCGAGCTTATAACGAAAGGATGATCAGGTTGACCCAGTAGCCATTGGAGTTTACAAAAATTAAAGATGATCTTATTTGAACATAGATGACGGAAGGAGTTAACAAGTGAAATGAATTACACAGATAAAGGAGGAATCCATTCTGTTCTCCAGCCTGTTACACAGGATCAACAGGAGGATATTCAGGCGTTCGAGCCTGTTTCACCAAATAGAACGAAGCTATTCAACCCCTATACATTTACAGAAGGAGGCTAATCAGCCCCACGAGCCTATAAAAGTTGGCCATGCTGCACCAGTATCCTGTTAAACAGAAAAAGGATCAGTCCATTCAGCCTCCTCAAGTCTGTAACATAGGAACTGGAAGAGGTCACACAGTGACTGGAGATTGTTACACTGGGATAACAGGAGGCCATTCAGACCCACCGAGCCGATTGCAAGGGAATTGGACAAGGATAGAAACTATCTGAGACTTCTTTCATGAGAAAGGAAGAGGTAATTTAACACGTGTCTGTTGGATGAGAACAAGAGAAGACCAATCAATCCCTCGGTCCCATCTCCGGGATACATGAGGAGAACGTTCAGTATATCCACCTGTTATGAGAAGACCCATCAGCCCCTCAAAATGTTACCCAGCAACGGGAAGATTCCATAATCTCCCAATCCTCTAAAGCATCAACACTAGGAGGTCATTCTGGCCTTGGAGATGACAACATGGGAACACCAGAAAGACATCAGCTCATCGATATTGTACACCAGCAGGATGATGAGTCCATTCAGTGACACATGGCTCTTACACAGCAATTGGAGCAGATCTATTAAAGTCGTGTGCCCATTAAACAGGAATTCAAAGAAAATGTAAAAGTTTTCGAAAGGGAAGAACTTATAATAATGGTACACATTAGGGACAAAATTGTAACTATAAATTATTGTAATTTAAGGCAAATTGTTAGAGTCCATTGATCAGGACATTTGCAAACTTAAACTACAATCCATCAGAGTCAACATGGTTTTACAAAGGCGAAATCGTGTTTGAATTGTTTGCTTGAGTTATTTGAAGATGTCACAAACGAGGTGGATCGTAGGAATCTTGGAGATGGAACATATCTGGTCTTCGTGAAGGCATCGGATATGTCGCTTCTCCAAAACATAAATGGTAAGATCAGACAACATGAGTTTCGGAGTAATTTATTAGCTTGAATGGAGGATTGGTGAGCCAACAAAATGTAGTCGGATGGAATAAATGTGTAATTTTCTTTTGACAAATGCAATTTGTGAGGTGCCATTGATTTCAGTACTCATGCCTCAACCATTTGCGATCGATGGTATTACTGTACTTGGTTGACGGGACAGAAAATACGATGCCACATTTTCAGATGACACTAATTTCGGTGGGAAATTACTTCGGAATAATGATGCAAGAGATATTGAAACTATATGGATAGGTTGGGTGAATGGGCCAACATTTGGCAAGTAAAATGACAATGAATAAATATGGGGCTATTCAAGTTGGCCTTTATAATAGAAAGACAAATTATTATCTAATGGAGGGAAAGTTCAAAGTGCTTAGGTGCAGCGGGATCTGGGTGTCTGCTTGTATATCACAGAAAACCTGCATGCGGGTACTGCAAGTAATGAGAAATGCAAGCATAATGTCAGTGTTTATTTATAAAAGGATAGAGAAGAAAGGTAGGGGATGTTGGTGTAGCTATGCAAGGCATTAGTGTGGCTGCAACTGGAGTACAGTTTGGGTGTCCTGCAGAATGAGTATTTCCATTGGAGGCAATTCAGAAGAGTTTCATTAGATTGATTCCATAATTGAAGTGTTTGTCTTATGAAGATAAATTGAGCAGTTTAGGTCTATACTCTCAAGTTCATAAGAATGAAAGGAGATCTCATTGAGGTCTGTAAAATGCTAAAAGTAATTTAAAGTGTAGATATGGAGTGGATGTTTTTATCATGTGGCGCAATCTACAACAAGAGACTAGAGTTTAGGATGGAGAGATGGCAGGAAAGTGGAACAGAGGGCGTGTTGACATCAGCCTCATCGAGGGGTTGGATTCCTCACAGATGCTCCTTGTTCTTATTCAACTCTTCGACTGTGTTGCACAGGAATGGGGCAGGACAGGGTATCATACAGAAGCAGGCACTCAGGATAAACCAGCCTCAACCAGTTAGACAGAACGTAACCAGTAGGGTCACGCAGTGACCAGTGGTGGATCTTCAACTATTTACAATCTATATTAATGATCAGAAGGATGGAACAGATATACAGATGCTGAGTTTGGTGATGTCGCTGTGGTAAGCAAGAGATTATATTATCAAGAGAGGGTGGAGAGTCTGCAAATAGATCCAGAGAGGTAAAGGCAAGAGACAATTGTTTGGCAAGTGGAATTTAACATGATATAACCTGTAATTTCATTTACAGGAATAATGGAAGGCAGTATGTGACTGAAATGGAGAGGGATTACAGGATTTAGTAATACTGTGTACTGGGAGGTTCACTCAGATCCGTTCAGACATGGGAGGTTTTGCTCCATCACTGATCGTCTGCTCCCAGACACTGCTAGCGACCCGATTGCTCTCCGTACACATGGAATACTTTGATGTGGTTGATTGGTGGTGGGGATGGTGTTTTGAAATGTGCATTAAGGGGACGGCCTTTATCCAAGATATATTCATTTCTTTCTACGTGGAGACACGATGACGATGGGAATGGCTGACTGCTTCTGAACGAAGAGACCGTGACTGTTGCCAGGACAGTGGGTATTCACCAACATGATATACTGTGCATGGACACACTGTAACATTAATAGAGAGAGAACTCCTTCAGTTCCTCTACCTCTCCCCATTGACATGGGTACTCCGCAGATGTCATGTACTCCAACGGGAATCCCAATTTCCTGGATACACCCGGCAGCTCCCTGCTGTGGGAGAAACAATGTAATACCTCATCCACCATATATATCCTCCATCACCGACTGGCGACATTGATGTTTAGATACTGGTAAATGATGGATATGTCACCTCGTCCTGCCTGGAAAGTTCTGGATCATAGAACCTGAATGAAACTGTGACCCTAACAGCCACTGGCAGCACCATCCTCCCCCTGGTGTGAAGCTGCAGGTCATGTTGAAGGAGGTTACACTGCTCTGTGACCAGCTCCTTGTTCAATCAGGGTCCCCTCACACTCTGCTCCTGGGTTAAGTGAAGCTTGGGAAGCTATTCCTGGAAAACCCGATGTGGATACAGCAGATCCCTTTCCCAACACACACTCACTGTGTGGTTTCAAGCTTCCCCTATCTGCAGCCTCTGCTCCATTTGTTGTTCATGTTACAGACCCAGATGCTGTAACTACAGTCCCCATGCTCCATCCCGAGTTGGGTCACCAAATCCTCGGTTCTCCCTGAATGTCTGAGGCAGCTCACAGCACAACCTCCAGCAAACCATCCCCAGTCACTCCACTAAATTTTCAATTACAGGTGTCAGTCACAAACCCATCGGCTACAAGTGTTGTGGACCAGTCCATATCCCCCCAAAATGCCTTAAGAAGGCCGTTTAGATACAAACCTTTCCTTATTTTTAATACAGATGGCAATTGTGCGTTCCAGATATGTTGTGACTGGTCAAACCATTCGACATTAAGCAAAATATAATCTATTAAAATGCTTTAGTTAAAATGAAATCAAAGAAAAGAACATTTTGGGATAGCTTATATGTTGGAACACTTACACAAACAATAGATACCATACCTTCTTGGTTTACACCGCTTGACACAAAGATATATTCAAATACAGATCCTTACAGCAGTTTTCCAATCCAGGAGGAAACAACATCAACAGAGATCTCAGACAGAAAAGGAGTCAGAGATCATGTATTGAAACTTCCAACCATTCTGGGATGCCCAACAGCTTCTGGATGCTGCAGCTGATAACAAAACGAGGAAACCTGGCACGGAAGAGCTGGCCACTGCCCTTCCATTGTTATCACCGCTTTAATGAAAACTAAAGGCTTTCTCAGTTATTTGCTTAAACTGTTTTCAGACAGCAGTTCTGCACCTCTGCCTTTAAAACCCCTCTTCAAAAAAAAACCCAAGAGAAAATAACCTTTTTACAGTGTTAGTATCCTCAAGACTCCACCTTTAATAAAATAGATTAGATTACAGTGTGGAAACAGACCCTGCGGCCCAACAAGTCCACACCGACCCGCCGAAGCGAAACCCACCCATACCCCTACATTTACCCCTTAACGAACACTACGGGCAATTTAGCTTCGCCAATTCACCTGACCCTGCACATCTTTGGACTGTGGGAGGAAACCGGAGCACCCGGAGGAAACCCACGCAGACACGGGGAGAACGTGCAAACTCCACACAGTCAGTCGCCTGAGGCGGTGAATTGAACCCGGGTCTCTGGTGCTGTGAGGCAGCAGTGCTAACCACTGTGCCACCGTGCCGCCCACAAAATCCATCAATATACAACGCTGGATTCATTTTAGACCTCCTAGCCTTCCTCTGTTAGTAGTTGCAAAACATATATATATTACATTGACGCTGAGCATACAATTGTTCACAACGAGTTTCGATTTCAGTCATTTTACTCCTGCCGCAGAATGCCTTTGTCTTTCTTCATCCAAGTCTCCACAACGTGTCAAAACTTAGGTTTTCTCCCCCTCTCACCTGTATGATTTCAAATTGAATGGCTGAAATAATAAGCTGTATAAAAACAGACTGGTATTTCTCTCGCTAAACTTCTCCAAAACTTTTAAGAGGCCATGATCAGTGAAAAAGATTTGGTTCAAGTATGTTATTCGCAATTTAAATGCTAAAATGTTGTAACGCCAACACCAAGCTCAAGGCCTCCTTCCCCATTGTGGAATAAATCTGTTGATGTTTCCACTGGACACTCCAACCACACGTTACATAATGGAGCACTTCTTATCTCTTCAATACTCCCTCTGAATGACAGAGCTCCTCATGTCTCAGCATAAAAGAATTACATCCTCTTGTACCTCTTAATGCTTTAACCTCTTTACCTGCTACTCCTGGCCTATGCCAGTAAACCTTACTCTCACAGGGATATGTTTTAAGACCATCTCACGTATTCTCCTCAATCTCTCACAGAAAATAAACTTTGATTTCTGAACCCAATCATCACCATCAGCCATTTAATTTTCTAATCTTGCCATTGTAACTCTCTGCTCTTCCACACGAGTTCTCACGACAGCAGGAAGTGAATTGTTGAACTTCTCCAAACTAAGAATCTTTCTAACAGTGTCATAGTTTTGCTCTGTTTTTTATAGCCTTACCCACCTTTCAAAATTACTTTGTTTGATCCTTTCAAACTCAATGTGCGTTTAACCAGGGACCCCTTTTTAGATTCCTGAAACACTGTCTGTCAGCTTCCGGCACAACCTCATAAACACTTCAGATGGCTTTCTTCACCACCCCATACTGTAAATAGTTATTGTTTACATAGAACATAGAAAAGTACAGTGCAGAACAGGCCCTTTGGCCCACGATGCTGTGCCAAGGATTAATCCTAATGTAAAATAAAATAACCTACACACCCCTCAATTCACTGCTATCCATGTGCATGTCCAGTAGCGCTTAATTGTCCCCAATGACTCTGCTTCCACCACAACCGCTGGCAACAGCATTCCATGCGTTCACAACTCTCTGTGTAAAGAAACTACCTCTGACAACCCGGTTAACCTTTCTCCTAATAACTTAAAACTATGACTCCTCGTGCCAGTCAATCTGCCCTGGGGAAAAGTCTCTGGCTATTGACTCTATCTATTACTCTCATTACCTTGTATACCTCGATCAGGTCTCCTCTCTTCCTCCTTCTCTCCAGAGAGAAAAGTCTGAGCTTCGTCAATCTCTTCATAAGGCAAGCCCTCCAGTCCAGGCAGCCCTGGTAAACATTCTTTGCAACCTCTCCAAAGCCTCTGTATCTTTCCTATAGTCGGGCATCCAGAACCGGACACAATATTCCAAGTGTGGTCTCACCAGGGGCTTGTAGAGCTGCAGCGAAACCTCTCGGCTCTTAAACTTGATTCCCCTGTTAATAAAAGCCAAAACACCATATGCTTTCTTAACAACCCTATCCACTTGGGTGGCATATTTGCGGGAATTATGTACTTGAACACCAAGATCCCTCTGTTCCTCCACACAGCCAAGATCAGGTCTTTAATCCTGTATTCAGCATTCTAGTTCAACCTTTCAAATTGCATCATTTCGCATTTATCCAGGTTTAATTCCATCTGCCATTTTTCAGTCCAGCTCTGCATCCTGTCTATGTTGTGCTCCAGCCTGCAATAGCCCTTGATACTATCAACAGCACATCCAACCTATGTGCCATCTGCAAATTTACTAACCCACCCCTCAATCTCCTCATCCAAGTCATTTATAAAAACTACAAAGAGCAGAGACCCAAGAACAGAGCCCTGTGAGACCCCACTCAAGACTGACCTCCAGGCAGAACTTGCCATCTACAACCACTCTCTGCCTTCTGTCAGCTAGCCAATTCTGAATCCAAATCGCCAAATCTCCCAAAACCCATACCTCCTGACTTTATGGATGAGCCTATCATGGGGAACCTTATCGAATGCCTTGCTGAAGTCCTTATACATCACATCCACGAGCTCGACCTTCATCGATCTGTCCTGTCACTTCCTCATAGAACTCAATAAGATTTATGAGGGATGACCTGCCCCTCACAAAGCCATGCTGACTGCCTTTAATCACGCGATGTTTTCCAAATAGTCATAAATTCTATCCCTCAGAATTCTTTCCAAAACCTTGCTGACCACAGACGGAAGACGGGCTGGTCTGTAATTGCCAGGGATTTCCCTATTCCCCTTCTTGAAAAGAGGAACAACATTCGCCTCCTAGCAATCCTCCGGTACGACTCCTGTGGAGAGTGAGGACGCAAAGATCTTCACCAGTGGCTTAGCAACCTCCTTTCTTGCTTCCCGGAGTAGCCTGGGATAAATCAGGTCTGGTCATGGGGACTTATCAATCTTAATGTTTGCCAAAATTCCCAGCTCATCAACTTCATCAATCCTGATCAGTTCCAGCATGTATCCCAGCTCCTCAAAGTTCTCATTCACAACAAGCTCCCTCCCCTTAGTGAAAACTAAAGCAAAAAAACTCATTGAGGGCTTCCCCTATCTGTTCAGACTCCACGCACAAGTTCCCTACGCTATCCCTGATTGGCCCTACCTTCTCCCTGATCATCCTCTATTCCTCACGTTTGTGTAAAATGCCTTTGGATTCTCCCTGATCCTTCTTGCCAAGCCCTTTTCATGCCCCCTCCTGGCTCTCCTCAGTCCATTACTGAGCTCCTTTCGAGCAAGCCTGAAATGCTCTAAAGCTGTGCTAGATCCTTGCCTCCTCCACCTTAGGTAAGCTGCCTTCTTCCCTTTGAGGAGAAGCTCCTCTGTTCTCGTTACCCCTTCTTACCCGTCTCAGAGGAACATATTTGTGCATCACTCGCAACAACTGCCCCAAACGTCTGCTGTGCCCTTTCTATGGCACAATTGCTCCCAGTCTGTACGTCCCAACTCCTGTCTGATCGCGTCATAATTTCATTTTCCCCAGTTAAAATATTCACTTTTTAAAATGTTTAATGTTAACTTTTAGGGTTAAAGAATAAAATTGATATTTTTAAAAAAAACAGTGGAATTTGGGAATCCTCTGTCCCTTTAACTGATTACGAGGCAAGGTGAGTTATCCTGCTTTTGGTTTAAATTGCAGAAGGGCTCACGGATCTTTTTTCTGTGCTGTAGATCTCTGTAACTCCATGCTGTCCAGGTCCTGTCTGCTGTGGATGGTGCAAAGCTTTTCCGAGGCTGTGCATCTGGTTGGAACACTCCTGCTTCCACGTTCAAACGCCGATAGCAGTCAGTTGCTGATTCATTGTGTTGTATCAGATTTGGACTGTTTTTTTGTTTGGTTTGAGTTTCCTTTCTCTGGCCCTCTCCTGAACCCCTGGAAAAGAGGTTTATAAAGTAATCACTGTCAGGACAGGAGAGAAGTTCAGACCATTTCCTGTATTGGTGAATTATTTGTCCCTGTCATGTTCCCCCCTCCCCGAGAGCTGTGAATGCCTGTCCCCGCTCCAGAGCTGTGAATGCCTGCCCCGCCCGAGCTGTGAATGCCTGTCGCCCCCCACCCCTAGAGCGGTGAATTCCTGTCCCCCCCCAAAGCTGTGAATGCCTGCCCCCCCTCCCCCAGAGCTGTGAATGCCTGTCCCCTCCCCCCCCAGAGCTGTGAATGCCTGTCCCCTCCCCCCCAGAGCTGTGAATGCCTGTCCCCCCCCAGAGCTGTGAATTCCTGTCCCCCCCCCAGAGCTGTGAATGCCTGTCCCCGCCCCAGAGCTGTGAATACCTGTCCCCCCCCCAGAGCTGTGAATGCCTGTCCCCCCTCCCCGAGCTGTGAATGCCTGTCCCCACCCCCAGAGCTGTGAATGCCTGCCCCGCCCGAGCTGTGAATGCCTGTCGCCCCCCACCCACAGAGCGGTGAATTCCTGTCCCCCCCCAAAGCTGTGAATGCCTGTCCCCCCTCCCCCAGAGCTGTGAATGCCTGTCCCCTCCCCCCAGAGCTGTGAATGCCTGTCCCCCCCCCCCAGAGCTGTGAATTCCTGTCCCCCCCTCCCTGGGTCAGTCCCACAGGCCCCGCCCCATCTCCATTGTCTCCGTCACTGGGACCGCAGGCCCCGCCCAAAGCGCGGTGCGTCACCAGAATAATCGCGCATGCGCCTCGACCCTAACAAAATGGTGATCACGGCCCAGGTTCCGGGAATTAAACTCAGGGCTGAAACCGCGGGACCCGCTAATTCTTATTCGGTTCGCGGGACCTTTACTGGGTATTACCAAGACGGATCGCACCACCTCTCCCACCGCTGGCTCTGTTATTCCTTCGTAACCACCCCCTCCCCGCCATTACCTGGAGAATGAAAAAGGGGCCTTCAGTCAATGTGCGCATGCGCCGACATGTTCAATCAGCGCCTGCGCATTGGCGTCCTGTGGGTTAGATATCGCGCGCCCTCTTCAGAGATGTTCTAGAACTGCACCCTGCAGCCAGGTCTCAGGGAGGACCATTCAGTCAGACTGTGGGCTTCTCTCACTCACTTTCCTTCTCTTTAATTAGCTTCACAGATTACGTGAAGGGGACAGTCTGTGGTCAGGAAACAGAACCAGGTATCATATTAGAATTGGAAAGATTGAGTTTTATTTTATGTTTGGAATATTGTTCAACTCTGAACTTGGAAGGAGAAAACACCAAGTGAGGAGAAACTGTGCACCTGTCCTGTGTGTGGATGAAATCATCTGAACTGTCAAGATATAATCACAGTCACGCTGGGGAGATAGGATGGAAATATGAGGACAGTGAAGGAGGATTCAATACCCTAGCTTAACTGGAAATTCATCAATGTACTCACACTGAGGAAAGACCATTCATCTGCTCCAAGTGTGGGAGGGGATTCACTCAGTCTTCTCAACTGCAGGCAGACCATAGAGTTCACCCAGATAAAAGAACTTTTAAAATGACAAGACTGTGGAAAATGCCATAGAAATTCTGGGCAACTGATGTGCCATTGACGTATTCGAACAGAGGAGAGACCATTCAGGAGTTCTCACTGTGGCATTAAGTTCAGGCAATCATTTCAACTCCCTACAGTTGATCACACTGGGTAGAGGCTGAGAACCTGCTCTGACTGCGGCAAGGCGTTCATTCAGTCATCCAGCTGCAGATATATCGGCAAACTCAGACGGTTCCCCTGAGCCGAATCAGAAGGCATTCTATGCCATATCCTATGTGCAAAAACACCAGTGAGTTCACACAAGGGTGAGACCATTTCGTTGCGCTGTGTTTATGGAGGGATCTACTCACTCTTCTGCCCTACTGGGAGGCCAGTGAGTTCACACTGAGACCAGGCCTTTTAAATGTCCAGACTGTGGGAAGGGCTTTAAAGGTTCCAGGAAACTGATGTTCAACCAACATGTTCACAATGATGAGAAACCTTTCTGGGGCTCTCACTGCAGGACCAGGTTCAGTCAATCATCTGACATCAAACATCAGTGAGTTCACACCAGGGAGAGGCCATTCACCTGCTCCGTATGTATGAAGGGTTTGCTCACTTATTCCACCTGCTGAGACACTGACGTGTTCATAAGGAACTGCAGCAATGAGATTGTGCTGTTAACCACATCCAGGTCCAAGCCATGTTCATTGAGTCTGTTTATGCTCAGGTTAATTAACCTGTGTGAGACAGGTTTAATATTTTGGATAAAAGTCAAATAAATTAGTTTTGCATTAGATATATTGAGCCATTTTAGCATCTCTGACGCAAGATAGTTCCTTTTTGAAGGGATCACCCCCACTGTGGCATTTCACCATTGGCCCTACTGAAGGTTGAAAGTTCATGGATTAAGAACTCCAGAAATGGACTGGAGGACAGTCAAGTTTCAGTATTTTAAGGAATAGCTGGTGAGAAATAAGAGAAAACCTGACTTAAGTCTGGGCTTTCCTTGTCAGTGTACATCTAGGGTCAATGATGCCTGATTTCCTGATCTGTCTGACATTCAACCAGTTTGGTACAAGATGGGCTCAGTTTCTTCGAGAATAGGGACAAATATTCCTCACAACTGCAGGCAATAGTTGTAGCCATTAGAGAAGTGGAAAGGCCTTTAAAAAAAAGATAGTGAATTATTGTTATAGAACTGAACAAAACCGAAATGTTGCTAAAAGAAAAACAAAATTGAACATTTCTGCCCTACACTGGTCAGGATTAGAAGACAAGTAAGCAAACTGAAACAGGGAAAACTAATTGATGAGTGATAAGGATTGACATGGAGGTGGAACAAAAGCTATCAGGATTTGGGTAATCCAAGATGGAGGATGGCACGGACAGGACTGGCAGCTTAATGTTCCAGGACACAAATGCTGCAGGAAGGATAGAAAGGAGGCAAGACAGGAGGGGAGGGGAGGGGGGGGGGGGTGGTCGAGTTTTTCATAAGGGATAGCATTACAGCTGTACTGAGGAAGATATTTCTGGGAATACATCCGGGAAGTCATTTGGGTGGAAGTGAGAAATGAGAAAGAGATTATTACCTTTTCGGGACTGTACTATAGAGCTCCACATCGTCTGCGGGAAATTGAGAAACAAATTTGTAAGGAGATCTCAGTTATCTGTAAGAATAATAGGGTGGTTATGGTAGGGGATTTTAACTTTCTAACTGTAGACTGGGACTGCTGTCGTGTTAAGGGTTTAGATAG
Organism: Chiloscyllium plagiosum; assembly: GCF_037043375.1. Taxonomy (NCBI): domain Eukaryota; kingdom Metazoa; phylum Chordata; class Chondrichthyes; order Orectolobiformes; family Hemiscylliidae; genus Chiloscyllium; species Chiloscyllium plagiosum. The sequence continues at coordinate 59,801,663 of NW_028270177.1, read as the reverse complement.
AGAGGAATTTGTTAAGTGTGTACAAGAAAATTTTCTGATTCAGTATGTGGATGAACCTACAAGAGAAGGTGTAAAACTTGACCTACTCTTGGGAAATAAGGCAGGGCAGGTGAGTGAACTGTCAGTGGGGGAGCACTTTGGGGCCAGCGACCAGAATTCTATTAGTTTCAAACTAGTGATGGAAAAGGATAGACAGGATCTAACTGTTAACATTCTAAATTGGATAAAGAACAATTTTGGCAGTATGAGGTAAGAACTTTGAAAAGGTGTTTGGGTGCGGAATTTTGCAGGTAAAGGAATGGCTGGAAAATGATGAAGTTTTCAAAAATGAGATAATGAGACAGTGTGTTCCTGTTGGGGTGAAAGGCCCAAGGCTGGTAGGTGTGGGGAATGCTGGGTGACTATAAAAATTGAGGGTTTGGTCAAGAAAAAGAAGGAAGCATATGTTAGGTAAAGACAGAATAGATCGAGTGAATCCTTAGAGTATAAAGGCAGTAGGAGTATACTGAAGAGAGAAATCATGAGGGCAAAAAGGGGGCATGAGATAGCTTTGGCAAATGGGGTTAAGGAGAATCCAAAATGATTCTACAAATACATTAATGATAAAGGGGTAACTAGGGAGACAATAGGGCCCTTCAAGGATCAGCAAGGCAGCCTATGTGTCGAACCGCAAGAGATGGGGGAGATACAAAAGAAGTATTTGCATCAATGTTTACTGTGGAGGAGGACATGGAAGATATAGAATGTGGGGAAATAGATAGTGACATCTTGAAAAATGTCCAGATTACAGAGCAGGAGGTGCTGTATGTCTTAAAATACATAAAGGTGGGTAAATCCTCATGCTAAGATATTTGTATCATCGATAGTCACAGGTGTGGTGCTAGACGACTGGAGGTTGGCAAACGTGGTGCCACTGTTTAAGAAGGGTGATAAGGACAAGCCAGGGAACTACAGCCCAGTGAACCTGACCTCGGCGGTGGGCAAGTTGTTGGAGGGAATCCTGAGGGACAGGATGCACATGTATTTGGAAAGGCAAGGACTGATTCGGGATAGTCAACATGGCTTTGTGCTTGGGAAATCATGTCTTACAAACTTGATTGAGTTTCTTGAATAAGTCACAAAGAGAATTAGTGAGGCAGAGCGATGGACGTGATTTATATGAACCTAAGTAAGGCATTTGACAAAGTTCCTCATGGGAGACTGGTTAGCAAGGTTAGATCTCATGGAATAAAGAAAGAACGAGCCACTTGGATACAGAACTGGCTTGAAGGTAGAAGACAGAGGGTGGTGGTGGATGTTTGTTCATCGGACTGGAGGCCTGTGACCAGTGATGTGCCACAAGGATCAGTGCTGGATCCACTGCTATAAGATTTGGGTGTGAGCATAGAGGTATATGTAGTAAGTTTGCAGATGACGCCAACATTGTCGGTGTAATGGACAGCGAAGAAGGTGACCTCAGAGTATAATGGGATCTTGATCAGATGTGCCAATGGGCCAAAGGTTGGTAGATGGAGTTTAATTTAGATAAATGCAAGGTGCTGCATTTTGGAAAGGCAAATCAGCGCTGGGCTTACACACTTCATGGTCATGTCCTGGGAAGTGTTGTTGATCAAAGAAACCTTGGAGTTCATAGTTCCGTGGAAGTGTAGTCCCAGGAAGACAGCATAGTGAAGAAGGCATTGAGTATGCTTCCCTTTGTTGGTCAGAGCATTGAATATAGGAGTTGGGAGGTCATGTTGCAGCTATACAGGGCAATGGTTAGGCCACTGTGAGAATATTGCATGCAATTCTGGTTTCCCTCCTAAAGGAAGGGTGCTGGGACACTTGAAAGGGTTCAGAAAAGATATACAAGGAAGTTGCCAGGGTTGGAGGGTTTGAGCGACAAGGAAAGGCTGAAGAAGCTGCAGCTGTTTTTCCTGGAGCGTCGGTGGCTGAGGGGTGACCTTATAGAGGTTTGTAAAATCATGAGGGGCATAGTTCGGGTAAATAAGGTTTTCTTTGTTTAAAGCAAATGTGACATTGATGTTCCAGGTGTGATTCAGTTGGTTAAACCACTCTGCATTAAGCCAAACAGAATTTATTTAAACACTACGGTTGAAACACAAACAAAAGAAAGTGGCATTAAGAATAACTAAACAATTGGAAAACATAACTGAATACTTGATACAGTAACTTACTCATTTCCTGATCCAATGTTGTAACATCTCATAAACACTCCCTTTGGCAAAAAGGTAAATTCAAACTCGTATTCTTACAGGCGGAGGGAACAACATCCAGAGAAATGTCCGAGTGCTCAGTTAGGAATCATTTACTGAAGCTTGCAACCTTCTGATACTCAAAACATCTTGGAATTGCTGCAGCTGGACCAAAACTAGAAGAACCTGAACTGGCCACTCCTTTTCCATTGTTAAACTGTTTTTAAGAAAAGCCTACAGGCACTCTAGACTCGTTGGCACCTCTGCCTTGACAATCCCTCTTCAAAACAACACAGGCCAAAGTAACCTTTTTAAAGTGACAGCATCCTCACACCACCACACCCCCCATTCCCCCTGCCCCCCTGACACACACTCACACACGACACACACAAACACACACAGAGTCTCTCTCTCTCACACACACACACACAGTCTCACTCACTCACTCACACACACACACGGTCTTTCCCTCTGTCATGCACAGACATGGTCTTTGTTTGTGCGTCTGTCGGCCTCTCTTTCTCTCTCACACACAGGCATGATTTCTCTCTCTCACACGCACATACACACAGGCATGTGTTTCTCTCTCTCTCTTTCTCTCTCACTCACTCACTCTCTCTCACACACACACACTTAGGCATAGTGTTTCTCTCTCTCTTATACACACACACATACGGTCTTTCTCTGTCTTTCTCTCACACACACAGGCATGGTCTTTTTCTCTCTCTCTTTTCACTCACTCTCAAACACACACACTCTTAGGCATAGTGTTTCTCTCTCTCTCTTACACACACACACACACAGATATATGGTCTTTGTCTCTGTCTCTGTCTCTCTCTCTCTCTCGATCTCTCGATCTCTCTCACACACACAATGAACTATTAGCTTTTATTCATTTTATGGGTTGTGGGTGTCACTGGCTGGCCAGCATTTTATGCCTCTCCTAGTTGCCCTTGAGAAGGTGGAGGTGAGCTGCCGCATTGAACTACTGTGGTCCACCTGCGGTGGGTTAACCCCCAATGCCATTAGGGAGGAATTCCAGGACTTTGACCCAGTGACAGTGATGGAGCGGCATTATATTTTCAAGTCAGGATGATGCATGACTTGGAGGGGAACTTGAAGGTAGTGCAGTTCCCACACATCCGCTGCCCTAGTTCTTCTAGATGGAAGTGGTTGTGTGTTTGGAAGGTGCTGTCTGAGGATCCTCGATGAATTTATGCAGTGCATCATGTAGATAGTAGCAGCAGTGTGTACTGAGCATGTGTGCTGGAGGGAGTATACACTTGTGGATGTGGACTGCTTTTCCTGGATGGTGTCAAACTTGTTGAGTGTTGATGGGACTGCACCCATCCAGGCAAGTTGGGAATATTCCATCACACATCCAACTTGTACATTGTAGATGGTGGACAGGCTGCAGTATTCCTTGCTGCAGTATTTCTAACTTCTGACCTGCTACTGTAACTATTGTGTTTGTGGTACGTGCAGTTGAGTTTCTGGTCAATGATAACCCGCAGGATGTTGACATTATGGGATTCAGTGATGGTAACACCATTGAAAGCCAAGGGGCAGTGGTTGGATTGTCTTTTACTTTTGATGGAAACGTTTCTTGCCACTTGTCAACCCACGCCTTGATATTGTCCAGATCTTGTAGCATTTGAACATGGACATATTTATCTGAGGAGTCGTGAATAGTGAACATAGTGCAATCATCGGTGAACATCCCCACTTCTGACCTTGTGATGGAGGGGAAGGTCATTGATGAAGCAGCTGAAGCTGGTCGGGCCGAGGACACTCCCCTGAGGGTCTCCTGCAGAGACGTCCTGGCCCTGAGGTGAGTGAGCTCCAACAACCACGACCATCTTCCTATGTGTCAGGTATGACTCCAACCATCAGAGAGTTTGCACCCATTGATTCCCGATTTCCGATGGTTCCTTGAAGCCAATTCAATCGAGTGCAGCCTTGATGTCAAGGACTGTCACTCTCACCTTCCCTCAAGCACCCAACCGTTTTGTCCATATTTGGATCAAGGCTGTAATGAGGTCAGGAGCTGACTATCCCTGGCAGAACCCAAACTGGGCCTCACTGAGCAGCATATTGCTGAGCAAGTGCTGCTTTATAACACTGTTCATGATACTTGCCATCACTTTACTAATGATCGAGAATAGACTGATGGGGCGTTAATTGGCTAGGTGGAATTTGTCCTGTTTTCTTTGTGTGTACAGGACATCCCCGGGCAAGTTTCAGCATTGTTGGTTACGTACCCGTGTTGTAATTTTACTGCAACATTAATAAGAGACAAAGATTATTTCATTTTAAAACCCTTAGTCTTAATCTATTATTACGCGACAATACACGCAAATTGCATCAACTGTAACCATGCATTACTGCATTCTGTTTCTATCCATTTACTCCTGCAACCGAATCCCTCCATCTTACATCATCCAAGTTGTGACGACACGTCAGCAATTACATTTTCTCATCCTGCCACGTGTATAAGTTTCAAATTGAATGGCTGCAGTAATAAGCTCCATGTAAACTATCTGGAAGTGCAGTCCTTACATTTCTCCAAAAGCTTTAATGGGTTATGATCAGTACAGACAATTGTACAAGATCCATTACTAACAATATAACTGTTGGAACACCAAGCTCAAGGTCTCCTCAATCATGGAATATTCCTGATAAATATTCAGTTTCCTGATGAAATAACCAATGGAGCTTCCTATCTTCTCATCGCCGTCTTGTAAGAATACAGCACCAACACCCACATCAACAGCCATCTCGAGTAGCTTTGTGTAATTAGGTGTAGCTAACACTGGGGCAGTGGTTAACACAGCTTTCAGGCTGGCAAATGCCTTCTGACATTCTACTGTCCGCTAAAATATCCAGCACTTCTTCAATTAGTCAGTCAGTGGAGCAACCACACTACTACAATTTTGTACAAACTTCTGGTAAACTTGTTCACTGCCAGGAATCATAGTCCTGCTATCTTTGTCAATGTTATGGTTGGGACCATATGTCCATGCCTGACAACATGGCCCAGGCACATGACTCGGACTTTGGTGAATTCACACTTAGCCACGTTTATCACCAGCCTGCCTCCCAAAGTCAATTAAATAGTTCCAATAAAGGCTGCAAATGTTCCTTCCCTGTGTGACTAAAAGATCACCAGTTTGTCGAAGTACATCATACAATTGGATAACCCAGGAATGACTTGATTAGTTACCCTTTGAAAAGTGGCTGGCACATTTTCCATACCAATTGGCATGACTTTAAGTTAGTAAATTCCGTTCAGTGTTACAAAAGCCGAAATAGTCTTCACTCCTTCGGATAAAGATACCTGCCAGTATCCTCCGAGCAAGTACAAATTACAAATCTAAGTTGCTTGTCCTACCTTTTCCAATACGGTCTTCCCAATGTGGAATCGGATATGAATCAGACTCTGCAACTGCATTAACTTTGCCACAGTCTGCACACAACCATGGGTACCATCTGGCTTTGGCGCCATGACTATGGCTGAGCTCCAGTTGCTGCAACTCACTTTGATGCTGTTGTTTTTGGAACATCCGTTCAGTCTGTCTTTGAACATGTGCCAACTTTCTTTGGCGTAAGTGTGTAAGGATATTGCATAATTGGAGCCAACTCCCCCTCTCAATTTAATCATTCACAGTTCAAATATGTGGTCGTTGAACTCTGACTCACTAATTTCTCCTTATTTATTTTCAGTGGTCCTCTCAGCTCATGCCCCAAAACTCATTGATGTACAAATGGAATTCCTTTATCCAGTCGTTTGGATTGTCTTGACAATAAGCCCTCGATATGGTCTTCTCTAAGCTCACTAATGGTCTTTAAAGTTTAACTCCACCTTTCTCACACTCCCTGACCATGCTTGTTGGTAAGCAGTGGATAAGCTACCCATACCTTCCATGCATACATTTGATGTAAAATTTGACCCTTGACCTGATTGTATCTCTGTGGGTGGTCTGTATCGAGTTAAACATTGGGGTACCTCTTCTACAATCTTTCTAGCAGTGGGATTGCACAAATAGAATGGCCTGTGGATATCAAATGGACGCATCTATCATTGTTAACAAATACTGATAACCACTTTTTGTTTTGTGTAGGGGTCCTACACAATCAAGTAAGACCCTTGTAAAAGGTTCCTCAAATGCAGGGATGGGCATTAAAGTTGCCGGTTTTATTATTGCCTGAAGTTTTCCGGTTACATGACATGTATGACATTTCTGGCAATTTTCATCTCCACCTAAATGAAGTCCAGGCCACTAAAAATGTTTTTGTATTTTGCTGGGAGTTCTTCTCACTCCCACAATGACCCACAGGTGACTGATGTGCTACCTGCCACACCTCCTTTCTATTAGTCCCACGTTCCCATCTGCCTGAATGTCTCATCAAGACATCATGTTTAAGTTAGTAACATTTGGGAATGCACTCAGATTCTTCTTCTGTCTTTGCTTTTCAATGCAATTGCTTCAGTTTTTCATCTTTCTGTTGTAGCTGAGTTCATTTCTCTGAACTAAAAATATCCATTAGTTCTCCATCTGTTCTTGTTTTGTCTCAGCCATTCAATCAAATGTGGTCTCTGATCATTCTGCTTCAACTTGCTTTTCTGTACTCTTTGATTTCTTCTCCTGTTTCAACTGGTGACTTTATGACCTTGTTATCTCTCCGTTAATGTTTTCCAATTCTTTCATGATTCACATAGCAGTGATGATCATTGTATTTTATTTTGAACATGAGATAATCCATCCACAAGGATGTTGAATTATTGCCCTCTATTAGTATTGTGAGAAACAAAAGCTCACTCACTTTAATAATTTCAGTCCGAGACAAATATCTGAATCAGCCGTTTATTTGTACACCTATAGGTGGGTGCTTTGTCTAATTACCAGGTAAGGCAATGACAAAATGCACAGTATATCCCAAAAAACCCTTGCAATTTATACTGTTTTTTTCCCATTTGTTTTCCTTATTCCATTGTCTGTTCCTTGCTTCGCTTACGTCACTCATTTCCTTAAGACTTATCCCACAACTTCTGTTTATCCTGTCTTGTCCGTGACAAACTCTTATCTCTGACTCCCATAAGGGTGTTTGACGTCAGTCTACTGTAGGTTATTGATTAGGCATATCTTTTCTTCTGTGAGCATCTATTTCCATCCAGAGGCCACTTTGACCTCTTTGATTAGGGTTTGTTCCTGTGTCTCCGAGTAGGGGAAACAGATGCTTTCCTGTTTGCCCATATATCCACCATTGTTCTGTATTCACGTCTCATGCTAACATATCCTTTCTTTTTGCTGAATATGTATTTTCTCATTCCTGTTCTGTATCAGAATTTATACTTGCAGAAATAACATTAATTCATTTATATCCCACAGAATGATGACGAAGTTATTGATTTTCACTGCCCAATTCCAACAGCCGACCTTGTCCCAACAATAGTCTTCACTCCTGACCGAGAAGTCGGTGTTTTAGGCAGGAAACTCCATGAAAGGCTTATTCCCGGAACGTTGACTCTCCTACTCCTTGGATATACTGCCTGACCTGCTGTGCTTTTCCAGCACCACACTTTTTGACTCTAATCTGCAGTCCTCACCTTCTCCTTTTCCCTCGGATGTCTGGTCTGGTCTGAAGTAAGCTGAGGGGTACAGATGCACTTGCAAGGAGTTTTGTGGTCCTGGAACATGCAGAGGGAGGAGTGAAAAGGCTGTTGTATGGAGACTTGCAGGGGTTGTTGGGTTTAATTGAGATGTGGGCGAGGGTATCCCAGTTGGAATGCTGAGATTTGGAAGTGACATGACAAATTCTTGAATTCTGTGTCCTCTCAAATGGAGAGTCCCTAAATCATCCAACAAGTGTGTCTTGGACATGTCAACAGAATGGAAGCATGTGACATGTGAATTTACTTCCTGCATGGTGAGATTCCTACAGCCAGGCAGCTAGTGATGGACCAACAGGTCCGCTTCAGGAATGCTGAAGAATGGTATGACAGCCCTGAACATCGACTATACATGGAGAGAGTCCCTATCGGCTGAGAGAAATGAATGGGAAGATTTCCATTGGTTTGACATGAGCTATCAGGGTGACCAGACATCACCTTAGACGCTAAACTAAAGGCATAAAATGACACTCTGTAAGTGTTAGTGAGAAACTGGTGATAAAAGCTGTCTGTTATGAATTAGTATCTTCGTCAAGCAGCAAAGTTACATTGCATGGAGTCACGCAATCTGAAATACATCAGAGCACCTTCCAGCAACTGGAGCATGCTGGTGGCCTCTGACAAAGAAAGTAGTTTCAAGGAAATATGATGTGCTTCAAAATGCCACGGACACAGAAATGTACATACAGGGCAATATCCTCTTAAACATTGAAGATAGGAGCAGGAGAAGGCCACTCAGCCCTTTGAGCCTGCTCTGCCATTCATCATCATCCAGCTCAATAGCCTCGTCCTGTTTACTCCCCATTACCTTTGATCCTATTTGCTCTAAATGCTACATGTAGCCGCGTCTTCAATACATTCAATGCTTTGGCATTAACAAGTTCCTGTGGTAATGAATTCCACAGGCTCATCACTCTTTAGGTGAAGAAATGTCTCCTCATCTCCATCCTACATGATCCACCCCGAGTCCTCAGTCTGTGTCCCCTGATTCTGGACACACCCACCATCAGGAGCATCCTCCCTGTATCTACCCTGTCTCGTCCTGTTAGAATGAGATCCCCTCCCATTCGTTTAAACTCCAGTGAAAACAATCCTAAGCTAGACAACCTGTCCTCATATGTTCGTTCCACCATCCAGTCAGATAAACTTTCGCTGTACTCCCTCCAGAGCAAGAGCATCCTTCCTCGGAAAAGGAGACCAAAACTGCACACAGTGTTTGAGGTGTGGCCTCACCAAGGCCCTGTACAACTATAACAACGTATCCCTGCTCCTGTACTCGAAACATCTCTCAATGAAGGTCAATATAACATTTGCCTTCTTTACTGCCTGCTGCACCTGCATGCGTACCTTCAGCGACTGGTGCACAAGGACATGTGGGCCCTGCAGCACACTCCCCACTCCCAATTTGCAGCCAGTCAGGTAGTAATCCACCACCTTCCTTTTGTTTCCAAAGTGAATAACCTGACATTTATCTAAAATAAACTGCATCTGCCATTGATTGACCCGCTCACCCAATCTGTCCAGATCATGCCATAGGGTCTCTGCATCCTCGTCACAGTTCACCCTCCCACCCAACTTGGTATCATCTGCAAACCTTGGGATGTTACATTTTATTCCTTCATCCAAATCATTAATATATATTGTTAATAGCTGGAGTCCCTGTGGCACCCCACTAGTTACTGTCTGCCTATTTGACACGGGCCCCTTCAGCCCTCCTCTGTTCCTTCTCTGCCAACCAGTTTTCTATTTATCTCAGTACACTTACCCCAATCCCATGTGCTTTAATCCTGTACAGTGACCTCTTAAATGGGGCATTGTCAAATGCTTTCTGCAAGTACAAATATACCATATTGACCAGTTCCCTTTTGTCAACTCTGATAGTTACATCTTCACAGAATTCCAATAGATTTGTCAAGCATGATTTCCCCTCCATAACTCCATGCTGACTCTGTTTGATTTTGCCACAGCTTTCTCAATGCTCTGTCATAAAAGATAAAGGATCTGAGAATTTTCCCCACGACTGATCCGAAGCTTACTGGTTTAGAATTCCCTTTCTCTGTATCTCTCTTTCTGAGTGTTGGAGTGGCAGTAGCTGCCCTCCAATCTGCAGGGACTGCACAAAATCTAAAGAATCCTGACAACCAAACCCATCCACTATTTCTAGAACCACTTCCTTAAGTGCTCTGGGATGCAGATTTATCAGGCCCTGAGGATTTGTCAGGTTCAATCCCCTTAATTTCCCAGCACCATTTCTCTACTAATATTGACCTCCCTCAGTTCTTCCCTCTCACTAAATCTTGCATTCTCCAGGATTTCTGGTACTTGATTTGTATCTTCGAGTCAGAGAGTCCTAAAGCACAGAGACATGTCGTTTGGCCCAAAGTGGTCCATACTGACCAAATTGTCCACCCATGCTAACCCCATTTCTCTGCATTTGGTCCACATCCTACCCATGTATTTGTCAAAATGCCTTTAAATGTTGTTAATATACCCACCTCAACCACTTCTGCTGGCAGCTCATTGCATACACGTGCCAGCCTCTGTGTAATCAAATTGCCCCTCAGGTTCCCTTTTGTACGTTTCCCCGCTAACCTTAAACTAATGCCATCTAATCCTCGATTCCCCAACCCTAGCAAAAAAGACTGAGTGTATGCCTCTCATAATTTTGTACAGTTCTATAAGGTCCCCTCTCAGTCTCCTAGACTGCCAAGAAAAGAAGTTCTAGCTTGTTCAGCCTCTCCTTATAACTCAGACCACTGAGTGCGAGCAACATCCTTATAAATTTCTTCTGCACTCTTTCCAGTTTAATAACATCCTTCCTCGAGCAAGGTGACCAATACTGAACACATGCTCCAACTGCAGCCTCACCAACCTCCTGTACAACTGTCCTTTTTTGTGAAGACAGAACTAAAGTATGTATTCAGTTGCTCAGCTGTTCCTTTGTCCTTTGTTATACATTTCCCCATTTCTATTTGTAGGGACCTACATTTGTCTTCACCAATCTCTTTCTCTTCACGTTCTGTAGAACCTTGTAGTGTCAGTCTTCATGTTCCCTGCAAGCTTAATTTCCTTTTTCCTGTGTTTTCCACATCTTAATCAATCCCTTGGTCCTTCTTTGCTGAATTCGAAACTGCTTTCAAACATCAGACCTATTATTCTTCTTGGCCAATCTCTATGCTTCTTCCTTCAATTGGATAATATCTAATTTCCTTTATAAGCCATGGATTGGCCCTGTTACCCATTTTGCTTTTGTACCAGACAGGAATAAATAGTTGTTGCAGTTCCCTCATGATTTTGTTGAATATTTGCCAATGCCTATCTACTGTCGCACCTTTAAGCAACTTCCACTAATCTATCAACGCCAACTCATGCCTTATATACCTTCATAGTTTCCTTTATTAAAATTCAGCACCCTAGTCTCCAAATCAGCTGGCTCACTCTCCATCCTGATAAAAAAGCTGTATCATGTCATGGTCGCTCTTCCCCAAGGAGTCACACGCAGCTAGATTGGCAATGATTCCCTTCTCATTACACAGTACCCAGTCTCAGATGGCCTGCTCTCTAGTTGGTTCATCCACATGTTGGTTAAGAAAACCATCCCATATGTAGGCCAGGAATTCCCCCAAGTAGACATTGTGGCTAATTTGATTTGTCCAATCTGGATGCAGACTAAAATCACCCATGATCACAGATGTCTCCATATCATTAGCTTGGCTAATTTCCTGTTTAAGGAGAAAGTGAGGACTGCAGATGCTGGAGATCAGAGCTGAAAATGTATTGCTGGAAAAGCGCAGCAGGTCAGGCAGCATCCAAGGAGCAGGAGAATCGACGTTTCGGGCATGAGCCCTTCTTCAGGAATGAGGAAAGTGTGTCCAGCACACTAAGATAAAAGGTAGGGAGGAGGGACTTGGGGAGGGTCGTTGGAAGTGCGATAGGTGGAAGGAGGTCAAGGTGAGGGTGATAGGCCGGAGTGGGGGTGGGGGCGGAGAGGACAGGAAGAAGATTACAGGTTAGGAAGGCGGTGCTGATTTCGAGGGTTGGGACTGAGACAAGGTGGGGGGAGGGGAAATGAGGAAACTGGCGAAATCTGAGTTCATCCCTTGTGCTTGGAGGGTTCCTAGGCAGAAGCTGAGGCGTTCTTCCTCCAGCCATCGTGTTGCTATGGTCTGGTGATGGAGGAGTCCAAGGACCTGCATGTCCTTGGTGGAGTGGGAGGGGGAGTTGAAGTGTTGAGCCATGGGGTGGTTGGGTTGGATGGTCCGGGTGTCCCAGAGGTGTTTCTGAAACGTTCCACAAGTAGGCGGCCTGTCTCCCCAATATAGAGGAGGCCACATCGGGTGCAGCGGATGCAATAGATGATGTGTGTGGAGGTGCAGGTGAATTTGTGGCGGATATGGAAGGATCCCTTGGGGCCTTGGAAGTAAGTAAGGGGGGAGTTGTGGGCGCAAGTTTTGCATTTCTTGCGGTTGTAGGGGAAGGTGCCGGGAGTGGAGGTTGGGTTGGTGGGGGGAGTGGACCTGACAAGGAAGTCACGGAGGGAGTGGTCTTTTCGGAACGCTGAAAGGGGAGAGGAGGGAAATATATCACCGGTGGTGCGGTCCGTTTGGAGGTGGCGGAAATGACGACGGATGATACGATGTATATGGAGGTTGGTAGGTGAGGGCAGTGGGGTTCTGTCCTGGTGGCGATTGGAGGGGCGGGGCTCAAGGGCGGAGGAGCGGGAAGTGGAGGAGATGCGGTGGATGGCATCATCGAATTTCCTGTTTAATACTATTCCAACATGACCACTGCAATCTGGGGGTCTCTGTATGACACCCACTAATGTTTTTGTCCTTTGGTATTTCACAGCTTCACCCACACAGACTCCACATTGTCGAAGCTAATGTCCTAAAAAGAGATGAGCAAAAATACGTGACCAGGAATTGAGATATTTCTGCTCAAATATTGATCTTGGTTTGATGCTAATTAGCCTTGTCGACTTTCAATGAATTGCTTCGTAAAATCTGGGAGCGCCAGCAGAAGGTGATGAGCTGGAACATTTGTGGAATTGTTTTCTCAGTAAATGAACACAGATACATTTTGTTGAGTTTTTCACAGTAGATGACAATGCTTCTCCAGCAGTTGGAAGTGAGGGCTAATAGTAGATCCTTCACCCAACACCTTCACTCATAAAACGTTAAGGCACACAAAAGATTGACTGAGGCTACTTAGTTTAACATCATTTATTGAAAAAAATGGTCGAGTGTTTAAAAAAGGATGTTACAGCAGAAAACAGAATGGCTTTATAAAATGGAAATCTTGCCTGATAAAAGTATCGGAATTCTTGGAGAAAATGGAGGAAACCGTGATTGTAATATGTTTTGATTTTCTGAAGGTGTTTGATAGCACCCATGCATAAGATTACTGAATAAGATAGGAACCTTGGCTTTGGAGGTACTGTATTAACATGGAGAGAGGATCTTTGAAATCCCAATCAGAAAAGTTTGATTGAGAGTTTTATTTTACAGAATGTCAATCTCTGGAGTACCACATAAATCTGTTCTGGGGACAAAAAAAAATTACAAAGTATTTTGATGACTTAGATGAGGAAAGTGAGTATATTGTAGGTAAGTTTGCGAATGACTCAAAAATTGGAGCAGAGACAAGTGGTGAGTATGACACAAAAAGAAGTTTGCGGAGGGATACAGATAGGACAAGAGAGTGAACAAGGAGCTTTGCATAATAATGTAATGTGGATGAAATAAATGAGAACAGACATAAACAGTGATGTCATGCATTTTAACGGGCAAGATAGAGATTGAATTCAGAAATCTACAGGTAGTCAGCATCTCCGAACCACAAAAAGTTAGCTTTTAATTTCAACTGTCAATAAAATGTCATGTTGGGGTTTGTTTAAAAACTAATGGAATATTGAGATGAGGATCAGTCAGATAGAGCAGCTAATGTGTGGCTGAAGAGCTGCTGCAGGGGTTAGGATTCCTATTTTTCAATTGCTGGGATCTCTTCAAGGATAGAAATGACCTGTCTAAGAGGGAGCTGAATTGGAAGGGGACTGATATTCTTGTGGGGAAATTTGCTAGCAGTATGCTGAAGGTTTTAAACTAGTAAGGGGGATGGTGGGAACCAACAAGATAGTTAGAAAAGAGAAATGTTTGAGGTGAGATGCGGTGAGCAATTCTAGAGGTCAAGGCAGACAACAGTTTGGCAAGAGCGAGGTAAGACTGCGAAACTGCATTTACTTCGATGCAAGAGGCCTGACATGTGAGACAGATGAACATGTGGAATACATGGGAATGTGGGACAAGGATATCATTACCATTACAGAAATGTGGCTCAGCGATGAACAGGACTGGCAGCTTAATGTTCCAGGAGATAGATGCTATAGAATGTATAGACAGAGGAGCAAGACAGGAGATGGAGTGGTGTTTTTGGTTAGAAAGAACATTACAGCTGGATGTAGAGAGGATATTTCTTGGAGACTGCCCAGTGAAGTTATATGGATGAAACTTAAAAATAAGAAAGAGGTGATGACCTTGCTGGGATTGTAAAATGGGCCTCCTAATAGTCAGTGGGAAATTTAGAAGCGATTATGCTATTTGTAAGAAAAAAGGATAATGGTAGGGAATTTTAACTTTCCAAATAGAGTTTGAGGTAGTGTTAAGATCTTGGAATGTGGAGAAATTGGTTAAGTGTGTACAAGAAAACGTTGTTATTCAATATGTGGATGCACCTACGAGACAGTTCGCAATACTTGACCTTCTGTTGGGAACCAAGGCAGGGCAAGTGACTGAGGTGTCCATAGGGGCAGGCTTCAGGGAAAGTGATCATAATTCTATTGGTTTAATAATAATGATGCGAAAGGATAACATTGATTTAAAAATGAAAGTTTCAAATTAGAGTGTGGCCAGTTTTGATGGTATTAGACTTTGAGAAGTTGGTTGGGGGAGGTTATTCACAGGTAAAGGGATGGCTGACAAGTGGGAGGCCTTTAAGAATGAGACAATGAGAGTTCAGTGATGGTATGTTTCTGTTTGTGTGAAGGGCAAGGCGTGGGAAAAACTCAATGATGAGGGAAATTGCAACTCCTGTCCAGAAAAAGAAGGGGGCATTCATCAGATATAGCCAGCTGGGATGGAGTGATCCTGAGAAGGGTATAAGGGCAGTAGGAGTATACTTAAACAGGAAATCATGAGGGAAAAAGGGGACATCAAATTGCTTTGGCAAATAGAATTAAGGAGAATCCGAAAATATTCTAAAATTATTTTAAGGTTAAAAGAATAACTAAGGAGAGAATACAGGCCTTAAAGATCAACATGGCTTTCCTGCATGTCACCACAGGAGATGGCAGAGACACTAAGGAAATATTTTGTATCAATATTTACAGTAGACAGGAGCATGGAAGCTAAGAAACTTGGGAAATAAATAACGTGATCTTAAAATGAGTTCATTTTACAGAAAAGGAGGTGTCGGAGGTCTTAAAGTAGAAAAATGGTAATAAATCCTGGAGACCTGATTAGGTATTTCCCAGAACTTTGTGGGAAGCTAGGGAAGAGATTCATGGTCCCCTTGCTGAGATATTTGTATCGTTGATAATCATAGATGAGATGCCAGAAGACTGGAGAGTGACTAATGTGGCAGCATTATTGAAGAAAGTTGTATGGAAAAGCAAGGGAACCATAAACTGGTGAGCCTTTCACACCAGAGATGCTGCCAGAGCTTCTGAGCATTTCCAGCAGTTTCTGCTTTTGTTTCTGATACACAGCATCCTCAGTTCTTTCCGTTTTTATTTAGTAGTTAGAGAACATTACTTTTTGAATTGGAGGCCTGTTAAAACATAACAACATCCGAACATAAGAAATACAATCAGAGTAGGCCATCTGACTCCATGAGTCAGCTCTGCCTTTCAATAACATCATGGATCATCTTTCAATTGGCTGAGACTCCACTTACCCACTGCTCACTATAACCCTTCATTCCTTTACTCTTCACAAATCTATCTTCACCTTTAAATCATTCAACAGGTTAGCCTCAGCTGCTTCACTAGGCAGGGGATTCCAGAGATTCACAACCCTTTGAGTGAAGACGTTGGCTTGACCAGCTATCCTTAGTAGCCACACACGCAGATGACAAGCAACATGAGTTCGACTGCGACAACACTACTATTGGGACAAGCCAAACAGAGAACAGCCAGGGAATTCCTAGAGGCGTGGCATTCATCCACAGATTCAATCAATAAGCACATCGACCTGGACCCAATATACCGGCCACTGCAGCGGACAGCTGGAACTGACAACCGGAAGCGGCAGATACAAACCACTATAAATGCCGGAGGAAACATCACAGAAGCGCTTCACAGGAGGCTCCCAAGCACTGACGATGTCACCTAGACAGGGGACGAAACGTCTGCAACACAAATTCCCAGCTCGGCGAACAGAACCACAACAACGAGCACCCGGGCTACAAATCTTCTCACAAACTTTGAGCCTCCCTGCTTCTGTCTTATCTATCGCATTTATAATTTTACAATTCCCTCCCCCATTCTTCTGAATTCCAATGAGTATAATCCCAGTCTGCTCATAAACCAATCCCCTCATTTCCAGAATCACCGTAGTCAAACTCCTCAGCAAACCCCACCCCAGTGCCATCTCATGTAAGGCGATGAAAAGTGTACAGAGTACTCCAGGCATGGCCACACCAGTGCCCTATACAGCTGCAGCAGAAAGTTCTAATTTTAACCTCTATCCACTGGCAATGAAGGACATTATACCATTTGTCTTCCTAATTAGCTACTGGACTTGCAAACCAGACTTTTGTGTTTCATGCACAGGAACACCCAGGTCCCCCTGCACAGCAGCATTCTGTAATTTTTCACCATTTTAAAGTAGTCCACTTTGTTATTATTCCTACCAAAATGGATGACCTCATGTTTACTTACATTGTACTCCATCTGCCAGACCCTTGCCCACTCCCTTAACCTGTCTATATCCTTCTGCACACTTTGCTCCATCACTCATTTAAGTGGATTCTGTGAACTACAACACACTACACTTGGTCTCGAACTCGAAGCAATCTCCCTGAATTGTAAACAATTGCAGTCCCAATAATTGTAAACAGTTGCATTCTCAACACTGATCCCTGAGACACATCACTAGCCACTGATTGTCAACCAGAAAAACACCCATTTATCCCCACTTTTTGCGTTCTGTTAGTTAACCATTCTTCTGTCCATGCTAATGCATTGCCCGTAACACTGTGCATCTTTATCTTATGCAGCAACCTTTTGTGCAGCACCTTGCTGAATGCCTTTTGGAAATCCAGATACACCACGTTCACCAGTTTCCCATTGTCTACCACGCTCATTATAACCTCAAAGAATTCCAATAAATCAGTTAAAGATGACTTGCCTTTCATGAACCCATGATTCATTAAATAAATGTAGGTGTTGCATTTTTGTGAGGCAAACCAGGGCAGGACTTATACAATTAATGGCTGGGCCTTGGGGAGTGTTGCTGAGCAAAGAAACCAAAGGGTGCAGATGCATCATTCCTTGAAAGTGGAGTTGCAGGGAGACAGGGTGGGGAAAAAGGTGTTTGGCACGCTTTCATTGATTGGTCATAATGTTAAGTGTAGGAGTCGAGATGTCATATCTCAGCTGTACAGAACATTTGTGAGGCCACATTTAGAATTTTTATAGACAAATCTGGCTGACTGTTTCTATGAAGAATTTTGTGAAACTTAAGAGGGTGTAGAAAAGATTTCCAAGAATGATGCTGGAACTGGAGTGTTTAAAGTATAAGCTGAAGCTGAATAGGCTGGGGCTTCTCTTTTCCCTGCAGTGAGAGAAATGGAGGCTAAGGAGTAGCCTGAACAAGACTTATAAAATCATGCAGGGCATTGATATGGTGAACAGCCAAGGCCTTTTTCCTCGAGCGGTAGAGTCCACAACGAGAGGACAGCGGTTTAACGTGAGAGGAGATACGTTTGAAAAGAACCTGAGGGGTAACCTTTTCACGTGTATGTGGGAAAAGCTGCCAGCGGTAGTGGTGGAGGAAGGTTCAATTACTGCGTTTAAAAGGCACCTGGATGGGTGTATGAACAGGTAACATTTAGAGGAAGATTGGCCAAATGTTTGGCAAATTGGGATATCTAGTCAGTGCAGTTGGACCGAAGGGTCTGTTTCTGTGCTGGATATCTGTATGACTATAATGTTTGTTAAAACTGAAAAGAAGCTGTATTCTTACCACAGCTGGAATACTGTGACCTGTTCTTGGGACTCATATCACAAAGAAAAGGTACACTGGACAGAGAGACAATCCACACAAGGTTCAGTCGACTGATCCTAAAGATGGAGGGACTGTCTTGAGAGTAGAAATTGAGTCGTTTGGGCCTATACTCATTAGAACATAGAAGATTCAGTACTGACATTCTGAAACATCTATTATTTTCAGAAAACTTGATGGTGTAAATGCAGAAATGTTGTTTCCCCTTGTGGGAGAGTTTCGGACCAGGGAGTAGAATCTCTGAATTAGAGGTCACAAATTTCGGGCAGAAGAGAATTTTGTCTCCCAGAATGTAGAGAATTTGTGGAATTCTTTACCACAGAAAACTGTCGAGTTTGGGTCATTCAGTATTTTGAAGGCGGAAATGGACAGATTTTGATTGGTAATTGAATCAATGCTGACAGTTAAAACGCTGGAAGGTGGAGGTGAGGATTTTCAGCTCAGTCATGATGTCATTGTTTGGAAGACCAAACCCCATTGGCTGAACAGGCTGCTTCTGGTTCCCTATCATTCACCTTTGCTCTAAGTTAGTCTTTTCAGAATTATCTCGGCCTCATTTAAATTAACCTCCATTTCATGTTTGAAGCCCAGCTGCTTCAATGCCTCCTCATCATGCCTCTAATGCAGTGACTGCATTTATAGTCCTCCAGTTCTGTTGAATATTTGTCAAACACAACCACAGCTATCACAGAAAAGGTTAAAGACAGATCAAAACTACATTTAAACTACCATATCAAACGCATTGTCGGTATGAATTGCATAGAATACACACATTGCATATTAAAGGTGCCTCTGCACTTATCCATTAAACACTGCAAGGGTTGTTCATAGATGATTTGCTTATGTGTGTATGTATGTCTATGCCTGTAGATGATAATCTACTTGTATAACAAAGTTTCGATGCATCGTGTTGTTCCCTTTTTATTCTGGTATCAAGCATTTCAAAATCAGAATGACAGTGGGTGGGAGTTCAAGCCCCTTTACACAGCTACATCAAATGTTTTCTCTGATTGTACAGCTCATGTAATGTGCTGGGTAAATCTCCCTCTATATTGTGCTGTCCAATGCAAACATGGCATCCAGGATTCCCTAAAAAAAACCGTCCCAGAGCAGGTACAACACAGAGTCGACACAGAATAAATCACTCTCTACAATATTAAACATTCCATGAGATGTGCAGTAAAAGTTAATTATAGACTAAATATGCATTGCACTGAACCATTAAACATTCCTCAGCCAAGAATAATACTGCTGCGTTACAATGAAAACACTATCACAGTAAAGTCTTGCAGTCTCATTCCGATCAAGCATTTCCAGATCACTCAATACTCAGACAGATTTTTGAGAAAATCTGGTTGTACTGACTCAAATCTCTCGAAAGAAATGGATGAATTTGGCTGAGAGCATATGTTGGTGAGGTGTTGGCTTCATGTTATTAAGGAAAACGTTGTCCGATTGTGGAGAGGCAAAACAAGGCATCAGATATAAAGGAAAATGGGGGGAGGCAGGAGGGGAAGAGAGAAAAAGAGAGACAGAAATATTAGCTGTGCCAATGTATCACTTAATTATAGTTTTTTTTTTGACTAAACATGACAATTGATACCTCTGTCATTCAACAATTATACAAATTATGTATTAAAAAGTCCTAACATCAATTAGAATTGGAATCCATTGAGTTATTTGCATTTTTTCCACAATTCGTGTGCTGTGCTTGTGGGGAAATATAAATTGCGGTTTTGTTGTTCTGTAATTTATTCTGAGAATTCTATTTCTGTGTTTATTTACATAAATGCTTAATTGGTTTCAATGAAGTGATGGGGACAGCAAAGCCAGATGAAAGAAGTGATTTGTTGGTAAGATTCAAATCGAAACAAGTTTATTTTAAGAATAGTGACCATTTTCAGAAGTGAATACCAATTTATGAAGACGAATTGCAACAGATTTTATTTATTTCTGAATGATAAACACAATTTAAAACTTTTATTTAGGTTAAATATTCAGTGCTGAAAATTCTGCAATTAAACTTCAATGTTGAACTGGATCTACTCTGAATGTCGCTGCTGAAAATGTGTTGCTTATGCCTGAAATGTCGATTCTCCTGCTCCTTGGATGCTGCCTGACCTGCTGCGCTTTTCCAGCAACACATTTTCAGCTCTGATCTCCAGCATCTGCAGTCCTCACTTTCTCCTACTCTGAATGTCCCACTAATTTATATTGTAGTCCGTTTAGACGGTGCAACATCACTCAAAGTGCATTTTAGAATATTCACATGAAATACTTGAAATGACATCAGGAACTGTGCAACAATTACATTTAATTGATATAGTTGTTGTGAGGTTTTGTTACACGTATTACTTTCTGGTAAGGGTCAGCAATGAGTCCCTATCCCCAACTGCCCATTCAATAGCTTGCTAAAGCCACTTCAGAACACAGTGGGTCTGGAATCTCATGTTGGCCAGACCATGGAAAGGTGACAGATGCCTTGTCATTCGTGAACCAGCTGTTTTTGTATTTTCCCATTGACTCGGGTGACATGGTCACCATTTGGCTTTCTTTCCGATTCCAGGCTTTCTTTGAATTCAAATTTCACCCTGGGCAAACGATGGTATTCCAAACCCCGTCCATTCAGCATCAAACTGGAGTTTGGGAATATTGGTGTCATGGTGTCACCGCTATGATCCTAATATTGGGAATGCACAGAAAGCGGTCACAAACAGAAATGCTATCAATCTGACACTTTACATCATGAACAAATATTGGAGTGCAATACTGGCAAGAACTCTCCTGCTGTTCACAGCAACATCACAGGAGACTTTGCATCCAATCATCAATCTAAACTGTGTACCGCACTCTGTCTGAAGAGCCTGACTCACCATAATTTGCATTTTTTGAATTCTTCACTGACTTATGAAAACGTTAGTCACATATCCCAAGAAGGTGGTACCTTTTTGAAGGCCTGCCATCTTGCTCGGTTAATTATGGTTGATCTTTCTTAAGAAGCTTTATTACAGCCAAATGGCTTCTCAGTCGAGCCTGTAGTGCTGGAAAAGTACAGCAGGTCAGGCAGCGTCCGGGGAGCAGGAGAATCGACGTTTCGGGCATGAGGCCTTCATTAGGATACCTGATGAAGGGGTTATGCCTGGAACGTTGATTTTCCTGCCCCTCGGATGCTGCCTGACCTGCTGTGCTTTTCTAGCACTACACTCACAACTCTGATCTCCAGCACCTGCAGTGCTCACTTTCTCCTGATGGGTTTCTTAGTCAGGTTCGGCACAGGAAAGGACCATCACCTTATTGTTGAACGGGTAGGGCAGGCCAGGTAGGAAGGTCAGACGTCCTCCTCTGAAGGACAATACTGAACCATGTAACATGCTTCAAACCTTTGGTAGGTCTGTGATTATCGTTCATTATTCCAGCATTTTCATTTCATACTCTTTTATTAATTGAAGCTACCATGGTCGGGACTGATTCTGGAACTTGACTCCAAACCTTTTGATTGCTTATTACATACTCATAATGCCTCCTCAACCACTTTATCAAACTGTCATGTTAGCTTCAATGAGTTTTTTATTGACTCATGGAACATGGTGGTTGCTTTTAGTTGTCCGTAGTTGTCCTTCAGCAGATGGTAGTAAGCTGCCTTTCTGAAATAACATGTTCCAAAATGGCCTGAGGAAGGGAATTCCAGATTTTGACCCAATTACAGTAAAGGATCGGTGACATATTTCCATGTCAGGATGCCGAGTGTTTTAGAGAGGAGCTTACAGTGGTGCTGTTCCCTTGTATCTGCTGCGCCTGTCCTTCGAGATGCAAGTGGTAGTGGGAAGGTACTGTCTCAGGCAGTGGCTAAGTTACTGCAGTGTAGTATTTTAGATAGAGCATATGGCAGGTACTAAGAATCAGATTTGGAGGCAATGGACGCTTGTGGATGTGCTACTGATCAACAGGGATGCTTTATCCTAGACAATACCTAGCTTCTTGAGTGCAGTTGAAGCTGTTCCTATCCAGGCAAGGGGCGAGCTGTGCTATTAGCCTCCTGAACTCTGTCTCTTAGACAGTCAATTGGCTTTGCGAGTCAGGAGGGTGAGTTAATCGCTGCAGTATTCAACGCCTCTGGCCTGCTCGTATAACCATTGTATTTATATGGAGTGTCCAGCTCAATTTCTAATGAACAATAAAACCCAGGGTGTCGATGGTGAGGGATTCAGTGATGGTAACACTATTGAATGTCAAGGGGTTTTGGTTAGGTTGTCTCTTATTGTCAATGGTCATTGTCTTGCAGCTTTGTGGTGTGAATGCTATGTGTCACTTGTCAGCTCAAGTCTGGAAATTGTCCAAATTTTGTTGTGTATGAATGTGGACTGAGGAGTCACAAAAAAGTGCGAGATTAATGCAGATTTCACTTCTGACCTTCTGATGGAGGAAAGGTCATTGCTGAAGCAGCTGAACATGATTGTGCCAAGGACACTTTCTTCAGGAACTCCAACAGGGATTTGCTTTGGCTAAGACGACTGCCCTCTAACAAGCAAAGCCATCTTTCAATGTGTGAGGTATGACTGCAGGCAGCAGGGAGGTTGTCACCTGATACCCATTGAACCCAGTTTTGCTAGGCTCCATAATATCACACTCTGTCGAATGTGACCTAAATGTCAAGGGCTGTCACTCTCCCCACATTTCTGGAATTCAGTTCTTTGTCCATATTTAAATCAAGTCTGTAATTCAGACATGAGCTGAGTAGGCCTTGCGTAACCCACATTTACGCAGGTTATTGCTGAGCTCGTGCTGCTTGATAGCACCTTCCTACATCTAACTCATGATTGATCATGGACTGATGGGGCAGTAATTCGCCAGGGTGGTATGACCTATTTTCTGTGCACAGGACGTGCCTGGCCTATTTTCCATATTGTTCATGCCAGTGTTTTAGCTGTACCGGGATTGCTTGGCTAGCACAAGTCATCAGTATTATTGCCAGAATTTTGTTAGGCTCTGTAGCATTTGCAGTAACCCCTGCACTCCCCCCCCCCCCCCCACCCCGCCCAACAGTGCCTTGATTTCACATGGAGAGAGGCGAATTCCCTGCTGACAGGTATCTGTGATATTGGTAATCTATGGAAGATGCCGAGATAGATCAGACAATTGGCACTTCTGGATGAAGATTGCTGTGAATGCTTCAGCCTTAACTTTTGTGCTGATGTGTTGTGCTCTCCAAAGCAGAGCAAGGGAATATCTGTGGAGCTTATTCCTTCAATGAGTTGTTTAATTATCAATTTTAATTACGACTTGATGTGGCAGCACTGTGGCCTCAGACCCCTGTTTCCTGAAAGAATGGTCTAGCCACAATATCTCCAGACTATAATTCCAACCCCCACTCCATAATGTGGATATTCACAACAGAAGATTGCTTATCCTTTGTATTGTGTAGATTCCAACAATGCATCGTATATTCGCTTAAATTGTTAGTCTCGAAAATGCTTTACTTCACAGACTTTAGGATATAATGTTCTGGTTTCAATTCTTCTCTTCGACAGGCAAGGCCATCGATGTCACACTGGCTTTCCTCCTCACTAATTGCAAAACCAAACGTTTTTCACCTCACCTTTGAACTTACTGATCAAAATTGCTACATTCTTGACTAGATTGTTCATATACGCTGCAAACATCAAAGGATCCAGCACCAAGTCATTTAGTAAGCCACTGGACACAAGATGTCTTCACAATGACTACCTTCGACCATTACCTTCTGCCAACAAATAAAACTTCGATGCATTTGCCAGACTGTACCAGATCCCATGAACCCTTACCATATTAAAGATGCAAGATCTGGTCAAAAACCTGATTGAAGTCAAGAAGCATTACATCCACTTTTTACACCCGATGTCACATCTCATTGCCTCTCCGGAAAACAGAATCAACCACTTCCGATATGATATCACTTCCACCAAAGCCATGCTGAATTTTATTGCTTAAACTTACAATTCCAACTTTTAATGAATGCTGTCTCTTAGATTTACTTATTAACTTCCCTCAAGCTTTCTACTTTTAAATATAGGTTTATGAGTGAAACTATACATTGTCACTTAGCTCCTTTCACCCGATGACAACTCTTCTTATCTCTCTGGCAGATAATTTACTCTAGCTGAAATAATCTTGTGTCTCTTCTGTTTCATTCTGGGAAATGGGAATGGAATTGAATACAGTGTTGAAACCAACAGCAATCTATCCGTTTGTTCTTGACACTGTCAGTGTGTGTTCCCCCTCAGAGGCAGGAAGACTTTGTGCTGATAATACGGAAAGTAACGCCTGATGTATCATTCTCAGCTGGCACACAACTTCCTGTTTCTATGTGCCAGCAGCAAGCCACACATCTCACTTCTGATCAGAAAATAAACCCAGGGGATGCAATCTAGCGGAAACATCTGCCAATGTGGCCTATATCAGGACACAGAGTATGAAGTGATTACATTGAAGTGACATTTGCAAATTGACCTTTTGATCTCTGTTTTGCGGTCTGATTCCAGGACATCATTGGACGAGTCTCTCGACCATCTAACAAGCTCATTCGATTCACTAACGTCTGGGACATATCGACATGCACCTTGTCATGTCTTTGATCTTGTACTACTTGTTACTCTCTGTTCAGATTGAATGTTCCCAGTTTTTGATTCTTCTTCTGTATCCATTACCTTCCCAGCCGAATACATTCTGTTTGATCTGTTTCCGAAATTTTGATCAACTAAACAAATAATACAGTTTTGTACAGACAGGTATGTTGGTGTGTCAGATTAACGGAATCAATATATGGAGAGATCAGCTTGGCTGTATCGAACTCTGACCGACATTGAATTCAAATAAAGCACAGCACTGTATGGTTTCAATCTTTGCAAATCCTCTCTCTTTGAAAGAGCTTGTTCTAACGGTTAATTCTTTTCTTGATTATTTCAGAAACTATGACTAAAAATCCCTATTTTTAACAAAGTTTCAAATATTATTAAATGTTGCAGCCCTGGCATTTCCTACAGTGAGCTTTGTGGTGTTTAAATGTTCTGGTCAAAATGTGCTTCAAGCAGAAGACTTAAACATTGGTTTCTCCGAGTTCCCAGCCGTTGCCCTTGCAGTTCCACAATAACTGCAAGCTATTGCTAAGCCCCAGAGAGAACAGAATGTCCAGGCCCCGTACACATCCAAACCCCATGATGTAGGCCTCGAAGCCCTCCGTTTCTTCCTGTCACGTCAACCCAAGCAGTACATGCTCAACCTCAACTACATTTTCTTTCAATCCTCCTACTTCCTCCAAACCAAAGGGGTAGCCATGGACACCTGTATGGACCCCAGTTACGCCTGCCTCTTCGTCAGATATGTGGAACAGTCAATCTTCCAGAGCTACACTGGTACCATTGCCCATCTTTACCACTGCTACATTGATGACTGTATCAACGCCACCTCATGCTAGCACAAGGAGATTGAACAGTTCATCAACTTTACTAAAGCCTTCCACCCTGACCTAAACTTCACAGGGACCATCTCGGACACCTCCCTCCCTTTCCTAGACCTCTCCACCTCTATCTCCAGTGACCGACTAAACATTTACTGCAAGCCCACTGACTCCCACAGCTACCTGGGCTACACTCCTCCCACCCAACCTCCTGTAAAAATGCCATCCCTTATTGTCAATACCTCTGCCGCCACCGCACCTGCTCCCAGGAGCACCAGTTCCACCATAAAACATCCCGGATAAGCTTTTTCAAAGACTGCAATTTCCCCTCCCATGTGGTCGACGATGCCCTTGAACCCCAACACTCCAATCGCAACAGGGAGCCCTCCTGGCCCTCATCTTCCACCGCACCAACCTTGCATACATCATATCATCCTCCGCTGCTTCCACCACCTGTAAACAGACCCCATCACTCGGGGTATATTTCCCTCCCTACCCCTATCTGCATTCCGGAGACACCATTCCCTCCGCGACTCCCTCGTCAGGTCCATGCCCCTCCACCAGCCCACACCTCCCCCTCACCTCCGACAAGGCCCCAAATGATCCTACCACATCCCGGAGCAATTTATCTATACTTCCACAAATGTCATCCACTGTATCTGTTCCACCTGCTGTGGTCTCCTCTACATCAGGGAGACAGGACACTAACTTGCGGATCATTTCAGAGAACATCTCTGGGACACCCGTGCCAACCAACCCCACGGCCCCGTGGCTGACCACTTTAACTCCCTCTCCCACTCCACCAAGAACAGGCCGGTCATATTCTGTTCATTTCCAATGAATAAATACAAAATAACCGAGCCTGAATTTGGGATGATATTAACAGGATTTATTTTGATCTAAGCATGAACAGATTATTTTGACAAAACAGGTGGAGAGATTCACTTCCTGAAAAAGCAGCTCAAGTGGTATAAGCTGGCACCAAACCAAGTTTGGTCAATACTGAGGCAAAAATACAGCATACAGTCTTGAGTGAAATAAAGAAACTGTGTTAGCTCCGGAACAAGATAGAGTGTATTAAATATGAACAAAGACACAAGTATTTTAGAATATAATAGAAAAGTAATTTATATTATATTGAAATGCAAACAGAGATGTGAATTTGTGTCTCTACATTCTTCCTAGCTAAATTAATCATTTCAGAAATGCCTTTGTTAAATTTCATGAATCATTTGTTGGTCCATTCCACGAACCTTGCGAGGTCCTTGTTAAATTCTGAACCATCACCTTCCAGGTTCACAGTGGTTGCGAGTTTCATGTTACAGCAAATTGTGAAGTTGTGCACTGTATGCCAATGTCTTAGTTAAAAATTTAAAGCAATCACAGCTCCAAATATTTACAAAATATCACTATGGATCTTCCTGGAATCCAAAAAAATTGTCCCTTTGATCAATGATTTCTAAAATTTACTAACATATCTGTTGTGAAGGACGTTTTCAAATAACTTGAAGTGCAAATGGTTCACATCAGTCGGAACACAGTAACATTTCATGTGTTACCCCACACAAAAAGAAATCAAGCAATATTCACGAGTTGCTCGCAGCAAGTCTATGATGGACTGTTTTATCAAACAAAATCATTTCCAATGTTGTGAGGGCTCGTCTATCTTCGGTGCAATGGTCTGAATTTTGTGTCTGACTGCAGATGAAACTGGCTGATCTGGGTAAAAGTACAGTTTGTGCCTTTCACGTTGTTAATGTATATTGCTGACTTTAGTTGAAAAAGTGATGTTGTCCCAGGCATCGTCTGGCACCATTAATTAGACCATTAATTTCCACATCACTAGCCAGACTATCAGGTGGGGTTTATTGATCACATTGAAACGAATGCTTGGAATATTTCCGGTATGAATCATGTGAAGTGGAGCCTCTGAACGAGACATAGAACATAGAACAATACAGCACAGAACAGGCCCTTTAGCCCACGATGTTGTGCCGAACATTTGTCCTAGCTTAAGCACCTATCCATGTACCTATCCAATTGCCACTTAAAGGTCACCAATGATTCTGACTCTGCCACTCCCACAGGCAGCACATTCCATGTCCCCACCACTCTCTGGGTAAAGAACATACCCCTGACATCCCCCCTATACCTTCCACCCTTCACCTTAAATTTATGTCCCCTTGTAACACTCTGTTGTACTCGGGGAAAAACTCTCTCACTGTCTACTCTATCTATTCCCCTGATCATCTTATAAACCTCTATCAAGTCACCCCTCTTCCTTCGCCTTTCCAATGAGAAATGGCCTAGCACTCTCAACCTATCCTCGTGCGACCTATTCTCCATTCCAGGCAACATCCTGGAGACAAAGTAAGAAAGATGAATTTCGAGTAGTAGGATGTTTTCACGACGGAGAGAGATCACTTCGCCCATCGCACTTGTATCACGTGAAGATAGAGTCTTCCAGCCAACACCCACTTTATAGCATGTTGTCCATAAACGTGCAGGTGATAGCACTGTAAACATTCGGGAACATTGTGTAGGGTCTAATCCATTATCAACATAGATATGATCTCCAATGCTGTAAATCCTGGCTTATGGGGGAAAAAGTAGGGGCAGAACTGTATCAATATTCAAACAGTTGGTGCAGCCCTGAGGAGCTAATAGGCCCATTTCTAAACGTTGTTCCTCAGGATATTTTGACTATTCTTGACTTAATATCATTGTAAACTGACATGAAAAAATGCAGACATGTTCCCCAGAAATGCTGACAGCAACATACCTTTATTCAGCCAAGATCAGCAACATGAATTAAGAAAGTTTTGAAAAATCTTTCTTTTTACTGATTATTGACAACACGGATTTCACAAAGTGCAAAGTTCAGAGGGGAAGGGTGGAGGGGTGGGGGTGGGCGATGTTCACTATTCCCTGATGTCTGGTTGCGTTTGTGAGCAACAGATGAACCTGCGAACCAGATTCAGGATGGTACTACAGGTATTTCAGCAGATACTGTGTACACGGAATTCTCCCAAAAATCAGCAATGACATGAACATTTATTTGTGATAGTGTTTGAAGCCAACTAAAATTGAACAATATAGTGGGAGAAGTTCCTTTCATTTCTTTGAACTAGTAACAAGGGATACTGTCTGTGGATCTGGGGTGGCAGGAGGATCTTTCACAGCAGAATGTGAGGGGAACAGAATCATGTTGGAAATCCAGATAGACTGGAACTTGTTTCACTGGAGGGTGAGAGTTCGGGGGGGTGGGGGGTGACCTCATATAAGTTTATAAAGCCATGAGTGGAAAGGTGAATTGCTCTAATTGACATGATTCGTACTGGAAATGTATGAAGCTTTCGTTTCAAAAATATCACATATCAATAAACTACACCTGACCCGACGGTTAGTGATGTGGAAATTAATTGTCTAATTAATGGTGCCAGACGATGCTGGAACAACATCTCTTTATTCAACTAAAGTCAGCAATATACATTCACAATGTGAAAGGCACAAACTGTACTTTTACCCAGATCAGCCAGTTTCATCTGCAGTCAGACACAACTTAAAATTCAGACCATTGCACAGAAGATAGACGAGCTCTCACAACATTGGAAATGATTTTGTTTGATAAAAGAATCCATCGTAGACTTCCTCAGAGCAATTCGTGTCAACAAACTTGTTTTTTTGTGTGTGGGGGTAGCGCACGAAATGTTACTTTAATCCGATTGATGTGAAAAAAATTTGCACCTAAGAAGTTATTTGAAAACGTCTATCACAGTAGATACGCGAGTAAATTTTACAAATCATTGATCTTTTTTGGACTCGAGGAAGATCCACAGTGATATTTTGTAAATGTTTGGAGCTGGGATTGTTTTCAATTTTTGACCCAGATATTGGTGTATTTTCCCCTATGGTGGGGGATTTCAACAATAGGGAACATGTTTTTCCAATGAGTGGAGAAACATTTTAAAAAGGATATCAGAGACACAGAGAATGGTTTGTGTGTGGGATGATTTGGTGGTGGATACTTACAACCTTTAGAAGACATTTGGATAAGTAAATGAATATCAAATGTTTCGATGGATATGGGCCAAGTACACACAGTTGGGATTAGTTTAGTTTGGGATTAGGACTGGCATGGACTGGGTGGACCGAGGGGTCTGTTTCCATGCTGTATCACTACATGACTCTGTGACTATTGATCAATTTTTCTCAATACTAAACAGTGCTGTAGTGATCCTTGAATGAACTGTTGATGTTTAGGTTGTGTCTGAGACTCTGCGAATATTTCCTTCAATGAGAGGAGTGACTAGTTCTCCAAGTTACACAACTGAAAATAAACTTTTCTCCAGCATTGCTGCTGAGTAGATGTGTTTCTGCGGAGGTTGTGGTTATAGTTTGCAGTTGGCTTTCCACCAACTGGTCAACAGTGCGACAAAATATCTTTGATCCACTGCAGAAACTCCACCTATTCCAGTAAATGAAACTGGGAACTCAAGGACCTTTTCTGTAGTCAGCTTAATTGCTGCCAACTATTGTATCTGGCCGATTAAAGGGAAAATGAATCAACTCAAGTAAAATCCTACCAAACAAACTATATTTTCCCATTAACTCACAATGGACACATTTCACTTGGCA
The DNA here is from genome assembly GCF_037043375.1 of Chiloscyllium plagiosum. Lineage (NCBI taxonomy): Eukaryota > Metazoa > Chordata > Chondrichthyes > Orectolobiformes > Hemiscylliidae > Chiloscyllium > Chiloscyllium plagiosum. Next base: position 59,771,447 of record NW_028270177.1, on the reverse strand, counting down.
TTTCTCCCTTTAAAAGGAAAGTCACTGAATACAGCATTCACTGTATGACTATCAGAAAACAGGACATTGAATGCAGTGACGTTCTGGTTAGTTCAGCCTGTTTATTGAGTATCTTTAAAGCTCCTGAAAATGAAGTTAATGGATCCAAAATCCCACATTGAAATAACATTCGTTATCATCTCAAAGTAAATTAACAAATTTGAATTGGTTAAAACTCACATCACTTGTTACACCATTCTCTGATTCATGTATCTCATTAAAACTGAGTGGGCCCTTTATACATGGTTAACACTGGTGTAGTGCAACAGCGAATTTTTGCTGATTTTTATGAGTTAACTGCCCTGTCAGTGCTATCAGTGAGCAGAGAAATGTACTGTTTATAACCTACATTCGTGGTAATTATTACTGTAATACTCTCTAACTTAACCAAACATTCCTGATGTACCCAGACTGTTACATGCAATGGTTTAGACGTTGAGGATTAAAAAAAAAACTTATGGACTGTCTTGTTCTAGTTCATTAGATGCTCTTTCAAAAGTTTACCTAGGTGTTATGTATCACTGCGGACTCACATTTTGTTTCTCAGGCACACAGCTTTCCTTTACTGTGCATTTTAGTGTCGGAGCAATTTGAAAAAAAAATGCAGGGAGAGACATTCTGCAATGTAAGGAGGTGCTTCTCATCTCCGGGTCCAAACTGTTTAGTGACATACACTCACATTCTGAACATAATCACTTTAGATATGCTCTATATTAGGTTGCCGAAACTGAATTTAGAAACGCAGATTAGAAATGGTATGTTATTTGGTAATGTGAGAGAGACTGAGTGACAGCAAAAATAAAGTCATTCATTTTGTTGGCTAATAATATTATTGAAGTTCTTTTTAGCTTTATCTGCTTGTGGTGGAATGTAAGATTAAAGGGAGTTAACTTCTAATTGAATATTCTAAATATAATCACTTTGGACACGCTCTGTATTCAGTTGCCTAAATTGAATTTTGAAATGTTTAGTATGAATTACATGTTATTTTTTAGTGCGACAGAGACTTGCAGTATCCAGGGAAGAAAAGCTCAACTGTTTTATTAGCTAGTAATATGTTTGAACTTTAATTTTAGTTTTATCTGCTTGTGAATGAATGTAGAAATAAAGGGAGCTAACTTCCAGTTGAATTTGTTTTTTTTTTAACAAAATGCATGCAACTATCATGTGAAACAGACCTGAAGCTACTCAAATTTACTTCCAAAGAAGCTATTCAGCAAAAGAAATATCCCAAGATGTGTATGTGTCCATGTTTAAGCAGAACCTCATGTAAAGACATGATCCCATGTGTTCGGGCTGTCCAAGCTGATACCAGGATCCAGTCTCAGCCTCCAGCAGGAAACCAACATGCGGAAGCTGTAAGCCTGCCCCTTCCGATGGCCATATAAATCCTGGGCACTGGACCGTATTTCAACACTCCTGGGTCGGCTCTGTTTAGAAAGATCTTAGCAGAACCGCTTCCCACAAGTTATCAGAATGATTGTGTCGACACTTTTTCTCAGTTTGTTACTGACTTTCTTATCATGTGAGTGTTTTTTGTTCAAGTCTCTCTTTGTGACTGTCTCAATGTTAGTCTACAGCAGGAATATAAAAGACTCAGCCATCATTTCATCAGCATTAATGCTCATGGTTTATTTGTTTTCTTTTTTAAAGGTGTCCAGTCGGAGGTTGTTTTGACCCAGCCAGAGGCAGAGACTGGCCGTCCCGCAGGCAGCCTGAATCTGACCTGTAAAACCAGCGGGTTCGATCTTAGCAGCTACAGCATGTACTGGGTCCGACAGGTTCCCGGACAGGGTCTGGAGTGGCTGCTTTGGTACTATAGTTCATCCAGCAGTAACTATGCACCAGCGATTAAGGGTCGATTTACTGCGTCCAAAGACACTTCAAACAACATTTTCGCGTTGGACATGGGGAACCTGAAGATCGAAGACACCGCCATCTATTACTGTGCAAAAGATAAGGGTCACAGTGTTGTGCACAGCGACATCCTCATACAAAAACCACTGACAAGTGTTTATCTCAAATTGGTGATTTCCAGCATGGCAGGAGCGAGAAATAATGTGAGATGCAATTTAAACGCAATCCAGTAGTGCTAGTTTGTACAAATGTATAATTTTTTTCTACCTTCTTCGTGTTGATTGTCAAGTTAAATGCAGACCAAACCTGGAAAAGTATTCCAAGCTTTCAAAATGCAATGGATAGTAAAAGCTGGAATAATGCACCAAATCATTTTTAGAGGAGTGTGAATCACTGCTTTCTAGGAAGTGAAGAAATTCTCTGCATTTTACAGTTTACAGTCTGTCATAGTATTTGACACAACGTGTCTCACAGTGATATAACTGGGGTGACACTGCAATTATGATCAATACAAAAACCTATTCAGCCTCCATTGTTTGAAACTAGTCAGTGATTACTTCTACAAACCGTCTTAACTTGCACTGCAGTATTAGTCCTGTGCGGTTTAATGCCAGTATCACTATTTAATTTGTAAAAGTGTTGGGTAATTATCGATACACCAGTTGGGGATTTTGAGAATCAGCTCATGTGTTACTCTGTGAAGTATAAAACAGTATTAACTTTAATCAAGAATGTTCAGAATTCACTAGCGCAATTATGTGATGAAGATTTATCGTGACTTTATTTTGTCTGTGGTTCTGAAAATTTAAAATGATGGTAGATTTTTGATTTGTTTTATACAGAGCTAGTTATTGTGTGACCCAGTCCAGAGAATGTAACACTGTGACTATCTTGGCTCCTGGGGCCAAGGGACCATGGTGACAGTGACTTCAGGTAAGACCCTTGACCTTTCTTAGTGACTTTTTAAAAACTTTCTATTCATGTGACTAATTTCTGAATTAAATGAAACTCAGATTCTGTGCTGAGTTTGGTTTGGTTCGGATTGATTTTTGTTCAGACTGATTACAGACTTCAGTTAAGGCTCAGCAAATAGTTACAGTGGGGATGATGGAGTCAGTTACTCGGTGTATCTCTTTTTTTGATCAGATGGGCATTCTGTGTGGCTGGGTTACTTGAAACACCTAATGTCTCTTAATCAGTCAGCTATAAATAATGTTTAATGTCAGTGACACCCTGACTGTGAGTTTTATTATCAACAACAAACGCTAAGAAATCAAAGATGTTCGAGACATTACTAAACATGATTAAAATATGCTAAAATATCATTATTCACTTCGTGAATATATGTTCTTACCCTGATTATATTTTCGCATTTATTTTGTTAATTAGTTGATGACAAGCAGGTTAGAAACTGTCATAAAATTTTCTTGCGGTGCTATATTGCATTCTGTTGATGAGATTCTGAATTTGTTTTACTTGATTCTGTTGAATTGAGTTGATTGGATTTTGGCTTTGTTTTCGTTGATTCGGTTTGAACTGTGTTGATTGGATTCTGACTTTGTTTTTACTTGGTTTTGTTGAATTGTGTTGATTGGCTTTTGAAATTGTTTTATTTGATTCTGTTGAATTGAATTGTTTGGATTTTGATTATGTTTCATTCAAATCTGTTGTTTTGAGTTGATTGGATTCTGATTTTATTTTCCTTGATTCTGTTGAATTGAGTTGATTGGATCTTATTCAGTTTGTGAAATTGATCAGCGTTTTTATGCTTTCTGTAATCGGTGTTTTCTTTCTGGTGAGGAGATTGACTCTCTGGATTACTTTTCATTACCAATATTTGTGAAGATCTTTGGCTTTTCATGAATCATTTCTGCATTTGTTAAACTTATATGACACATTTTTCTCTGCTTGATTGAAAACATTACACCCATTTGTAACGGTCTGAAAAACAACTTAAGGCAGAAACCCGGAAGTGTGAGAAATGAAAAAAAAACGAGTTTTTAATGCATTGACTTTTTAAAAAAAACTCAGTTCTAATTGTAAACTAACTGAATTTTGTTTTGAGTAGCCTCATTCAAAATAAAATTTGGGACTAAAATCTGAAACTGCAGAATTGGTCAGATTATGTAATTGAAACTAACTTAAAATTATAATGTGATAATATTTGTCCAATCAATAATTTTGTTTTGACCATGAAGTGATTAATCAATATATGCCTTCAACCGCTCTACTGTGCGCTGCACAAGATTGTCATGATCAGGAAGGGTGTACAGGTTGGAAATAAATTGAACTGTTGCCAGAAACGTTACAGCTTTAAGTGTTAAGTCCCCTCACAAACAAGGCTGCTGTTATGACTTGTTATTTCTATTCAACTTAATCATTAGTTTGCTGGATTCTGAGCAGCTTTGTTTTTTTTTTGTGAGGTTACATCATGTTCTTGGTTCTGTTGAAAATGTTTGCAGAGCTAGTTCCACTGCAAACACACCGTGTTGTGATCTGGTGATCGTTGATCTGTTGAGGAGGGACTGTGCTTGGGTAACATTAAATGTGTTATATTTGGGAAACTGTTTTTGGTTTTTACATTGTTTTTGCAATGTTAACACGGTTGGTGACAGTGAACCGCTCCAGGTTCCTCATTCAATGCAATCAGCATGTGAGGTGAAATTTCATAAAGCCTATTATTAAGTGAAAGACAAATCGCAAAGGTTTTAGAAATGAAGGGAAAACAGATACCTTTGGGCGCCATTTTTACTTAAAAGTAATAATTAAGGATTAATCTAATCCATGCTTTACAATCCAAATTCAGAACCCCACTATCTAGTTCAATCACAAGGTCTGTCTTTAAACAGTTTACAAGTCATAGAGAAATATAAATAGAATTCCAAAAGTCTAATGTTCTAATAGTTCTTACTGTTGAGCAAAAATGCCATGACTGTGTTATAATTGATCAAGAAACACCTTTCAATTCCGCTGTACACTACATACATATTTTTCTGGCTGGAAAAGATCATTGGCAAAGACCATTTGGAAATTCTGCTCAGTTCTATGAAGAACAGGTCAGTTTCACTGCTTTGATCAGTTTCACACGTAATTTGAGTTAATTAATTGTTATGTCCCTGATTAAACTGGATTTACAGGATAAAAATAAAACATTAACTGAATTATTTAATCTGCACAGTGCTTTAGGTGTTCCCAATCTGTGCATTTTTAATAAATAGTTACATTTTCCAACAAAATATCAACTGAGGAGTCATTCTTTCGAAACAACTTAGTGAATTATGTGACTAAGGCCAAATTTCGAATGAATTAAAATAATCCACTCATGACCTCGCAGGGCAGCATGGTGGCTCAGTGCCAGGGTCCCAAATTCGATTCCACCCTCGGGTGACTGCCTGTGTGGAGTTTGCACATTCTCCCTGTGTCTGCGTGGGTTTCCTTCGGACTCTCTGGTTTCCTCCCACAGTCCAAAAGATGTGCAGGTCAGGTGATTGGCTGTGCTAAATTGCACACAGTGTACAGGGATGTGTAGGTTAGGGTGCATTAGTCAGGGGTAAATATACATTAGGGGGAATGGGTCTGGGTGGGCTACTTACTGTCCAGAGGGTCAGAGTGGAATTGTTGGGCCAAATGGCCTGTTTCGATACTGTAGGAACCCTACTCTTAAAACCATGGGAGTGCTTGCTGCAAACGCAGAGAATTCATTTTACATCGATGTGTTCAGACGGATGCAGAGTTCACAAATTTGCAGAAGACATGAACTAGAGGATAACAGAGCACATTGTTTATTCAGACACTGAAAAGAGAGTAATATTTATTTTAATTAATATACTTGACCGATTTATTGCAATGTAGCGATTGGAAGGAATCTGCTCACATTAGTTAAGTGTGACAATCATTTAGATTAGATTTCCTGCAGTATGTATCGGGCCATTTGGCCCAACAAGTCCATACCGACCCTCTGAAGAGTAACCCACCCAGACCCATTCCCATTCCCCTGACTAATGCACCTAACACGATGGACGATACAGCATGACCAGTTCACCTGACATGCACATCTTTGGATTGTGGGAGGAAACCCACACAGACACAGGGGAGATTGTGTAAACTCCACATAGGCAGCCACCCGAGGCTGGAACCGAGCCTGGGTACCTGGATCTGTGAGGCAGCAGTGCCCACATTTACTTAGACATCCGCTAAAGCGGGCAACTCCAGACAGAAGCATGTTTTCAATTCATACCATTTTAAACATTTTCGTTCATTAAAAGCAGTTAACAAGAAAATGACCTTGCCCTAATTCCTTCAACAGAAATGCTTTCCACACTGGAATGCAGTATTGACTTTATGCAGTGCATGCAAAATCTCCACAGTTCAAGGAACGTTTTAAGAATATGTAAAAATAATTTAGAGAATAATCCATTTCCTCAGTATCTGTGCTTTAATTGGCGATATTTCCCACCTCAATAATTTTGTTAAACACAATGACTTATTAAGTTTATTAACTCAGTGGTTATTTATGTTCATTGTGAACACATTCTTGTTCACATTAATCCTCTGGTTAGTTCCTCTGATGAATGTTCAATTACAGTGAATGTATTTGACGTGAGGAGTTGAGCAATGTATCCTCTAGGATTAAGTCTGTTGTGCAGTTTGTTTCAGTGCTATGTCTGACTAACTTGTCAATGGTCCTGACCATTTGTAAATTGTCCAGTTCGGATACCTGAATCTCAGACAGTTCAATTTTATCTTGAGCTTCAAAACCACTTTTATCTGCCAGAAATACAATATTCGATTAGGTGCCCCAGAATTGAGAGCCCTGACTAAGTTGTTCCAATCAGAACGAACATTTCAGGAACAAAAGGCAGATAGCAAGAGTTTTGAAATTGGTTGTTGGCAACAAGAGATATTTGATTGAGCGAGGCAGAGGGAAATATGCTGTATATTTTCTTTGTGCCTCAGTTATGCAGGACATATTCCGTGGCACAATGTAGAATCAGAATTTTTTTGCATCTTATTATTTGAAAACCTATTATCAGCTTTTAATGTCACTGGCAACGGTCATATTACACTTCAAAACATTTTAATCTTTTCCAAACTAAGTCGACCGTCTGGTGCAGCAACATTCACAGGGGAAAGAGGAAGGGAGTTCTAGGTTGGAATCCAGTGACAGTGAATTGATGGCAATGCAATTCCTAGATTTATTCCTCTGTAGTTCCCATAGAGTTTGAACAATTTGGAGCTGCTGTCAAAGCATTCTTCGATAAATGTTGAAATGTTACTTTCATTGTACAAACATTCTGGAACAATCCCTGGTTGTTGGAAGGTGATAATAACTAACATGGTTTATGTATTGTCAAAACATGTGGGCTGTGTTCTCCGTGATAGTGTCAAGCTCATTGTATTCAGGTCTGTTGTGATGTTGTAGTAGTGTCCCTGATTCTGTGCCAGGTGGCCTGTGTTCACTTACAACCTGTTAGAGAGGTATGTAACACAATCTCTTATCAGATTACTTCAGTGCAAGAAAGCAGATTGACATGTCTGGGTGTTTGTTGGAATTCCACTCACAGAGGCCAATGAAATCTATTCAATCGCTGTCCTGACTTGTGTCTCTTAGATATTAAACAGAATTTTGGTGGTTAGCAGCTTTTTCCAGATCAATATTTGTTCACAAGCTTTTGAGCATCGCTAGATGGGGTTAATGGAGTAAGTGCTCAAAGAAATCCCAGCTTTTGATCTGCTGTTCTAACAATATAATTTATAACTAATCCAGAATGAATCATTTTCGAAGCATATTTGATGAGATTAGGCTTCGGCTGGTTTACTTTATATTAAACCAGTGCTGTAGCTGAATTTGATTGTTCATTACGCTGGGAGTTCCGCTGAATCCAACACTTGCTGCAGATGGTGATAGCTTTTCAGTTGGTCTTCAATTGCTATCTCAGACCATCCAGTACCTCTGCTAAGAATTCTTTTTCCAACAGGAGTCAAGCCAACGTAATCACTGTTTATCTCAACAGGTGTGAGCTCTTGTGCCAAAAACATGAAAACAATTTGGTGAAGGGGGGGGGGGGGTGGCGGGGGGTCTCTGGATGCGAAAGGTTAACCTTGCCTTCTCTCCCCAGGAGCTGCTAGACCTGCTGAGTTTCTTCAGAAATTTCTGTCTTTATTTTGGTTTTCTAGCATTTAAAGTTTGTTGTTTCATTGAAAAAAGTTCTGTTCGATGAAACACGTTCTTCAGAGAAAAGATGCATTTGAACAAATTGCGAATGTTCAGAGATATTAAATATCAGAGAATCATTGAATTGGAGCGCCCTGATCACGAGCTGTAGTTTCACAAGAAACTATTATGAAGTAACAACACACTCCAGAGCGCAGTGGCTGCTGTAATTGGGTGGAAGTTATTTTGATCACTCAGATAGAGAATGTCAATGACCCCGTTCCAAATAATCAACAGAAGGTTTTTTTTACAGCATGTGTGAAACAATTAATTTGTTGAAATATTTTAATAAAAAGTGTTCACCACCAGTGCTAGCTTAATGAATGACACAATGATAGGAAGGTAGGAGCAAGAGGAGGGCACTCAGCCCCTCGAGCTGTTCCACCACTTACTTCGATCATGGAGCATCTGTGAGCTAAATCCACAGGTCTCCCTTTGGCTAAAACTCTTCAACACCTTTTATTAACAAGCAAAAACTGTCCCAGATTTACTGATTCGACTGCCCGAAACAAAGGGAGACACCATTTCTGGAAGACATTCCTGTGAGTACTGTGACACAATGAGGCTGGAATTAATTGCTCATGAAAGTAAACTTTCAATCTCTGACAATTTCCAATTGAAACATCCCAATCATCATATTTCTTTAATTTAACACTGTACCTCCCTGGAATAAAGAAATATAATGTGTGATTGCCTTGCTAAAAATGAGGGAAGCTTCATTCCTATTGTATGGTTAAGAAATAGCTCTGTTCATTCAGTGAAAACACAGTCAAATCACGCAAAAGGAAACCACGTCATCTTGTGTAGACACACAAGTGCCTCAAATAATTTTCAATTCTTCCAGTGGTTGTTTGAATCTCTAGACAGGTGTGGAAGTGTCAGACTTTTTATATCGCCTTGAGAAACCAGTTATCATCAGCCTATTTGAATTGCTGAAGTTTGTGTGGTATTACCACATTCACAGCGCTGTTAGGAAGTGAGTCCCATGGCTGTGATTGAGGAAGAGGAAACGGCAGAGAAATAGTTGAGAGTCAAGTTGAAGTCTAATTTGGAGGAGAGCTTTCAGGTGAAGCATTTACACGCATGTGCGCCCTTATCCTCAAGGATCACAGCTTTGGAACATGCTGCCAAAGGGACATGTCAGCATGCAAACTGGGAGCTGAAGAAGGCCCCGCGGCCCCTGTAGAATGCTATTCCATTCATGGGATCATCATTAATCTTGCTGCTCACCAGTCTTCCCAACACACCGATTACATTGAACCTGATTGTTTACTGTCCAGCAAAAGAATGGTGAAACTTTGGAATTCTCCACCACAGAAATTGATTCAGGACAAAACATTAAATGATTTCAATAAGGAGATAGATTCCTTCAATCCTTAAAAAAATGCTCCGGATATGTGGGAGAAAGTTCAACAGGGTACAATATTGGTTGAAAGCCATGAAAACATTGAATGGGACATGGTTTGTAAGTTTGCACGTAACACCAACATTGGTGGTATAATTGGCAGTGAAAGTTATCCAAACGTACAATGAGATCTTGATTAGCTGGGCCAATGGGCTGAGGAGTGGCAGATGGAGTGTAATTTAAATGAATACGACGTGTTGCTTTTTGAGAAGACAAATCAGGTCACAACTTACAGAGTTAATGGTAGGGCACTGGATAGTGATGTTGAACACAGGGCCCTGAGGGTCCAGACTTATAGAGTCTTACAGAGTTCATGGTAAGGCACTGGGTAGTGATATTGAACACTGAGGACCCTGAGGGTTCAGACTCATAGATTCTTGAAAGCGTTGTCTCAAGTAGCTAGTGTGTTGAAGGCATTTGGCACATGTACCTTCATTGGTCAGAGAGCACTGAGTGCAGGAGTTGGAGCTTCATGTTGTACCTGTCCAAAACATTGAAATGAACTGCCAGAGGAAGTGGTAAATGCAGAGATAGGTCCAACATTTAGAAGACATTTGAACAGCTCCAGGAACTGGATAGGTCTGGATGGATATGGGCCAAAGGCAGGCAAGTGGAATTAGTTTAATTTGGGAACTCTGGTCAGCATGGATGAGCTGGACCAAAGGAACTGCTTCTGTGCTGTATGACTTTATGACTCACTGACTTTATGGTGGAGTGGGCTCAAAGTTGGAAGGTGGTGAGCAAGTGAGGGGCAAGATTGGGCATGTGGGAGAGTTTGGGCTGATAGGCTGTGAGGTGTTGGCTGGCTGCTGGGTAAGCTTGCATGCACTCTGTCTGGCAAGGTGGCATCAAGGTAAATGGTAATGGTCACAGGATAATTTGGTCGAATTGTGCTTGGTAGGTGAGGGGTAGTTTGAGCTGAAATGCAGGAGGTCTGTCTTTGCCAGGCTGGTTTATGGAGAGGTGAGCAGCATGCCGGGCTGGTTAGTGTAGAGGTAGGCAGGATGCCAGGCTGGTTAGTGTTGAGGTGGGCAGGATGCCAGGCTGGTTAGTGCAGAGGTGGGCAGTGTGCCAGGCTGGTTAGTGCAGAGGTGGGCAGAGTGCCAGGCTGGTTAGTGTAGAGGTGGGCAGTGTGCCAGGCTGGTTAGTGTAGAGGTGGGCAGTGTGCCAGGCTGGTTAGTGTAGTGGTGGGCAGAGTGCCAGGCTGGTTAGTGCAGAGGTGGGCAGGATGCCAGGCTGGTTAGTGTAGAGGTGGGCAGTGTGCCGGGCTGGTTAGTGTAGAGGTGGGCAGAGTGCCAGGCTGGTTAGTGCAGAGGTGGGCAGGATGCCAGGCTGGTTAGTGCAGAGGTGGGCAGGATGCCAGGCTGGTTAGTGCAGAGGTGGGCAGTGTTCCAGGCTGGTTAGTGTAGAGGTGCGCAGAGTGCCAGGATGTTTCGGGGGTAGAAGGTCACTGTAATGAAGTGACAGGGGACGTGTTGTCAAAATGCAAAGCTCGGAGTCTGGCAAAATGGTAGGTGGTAAAGGACAGATGCGAAAGGAGCTGGGATGCAATGTGCACAGGTTGACTTGGGTAAGGTGAGAGGTCAGTGATCATGGACTGGGGTCATGTCTTGGGTAGTGGGCTTTTGTCCGAGGTTGTGAAAATGATGGTGCCAGTTCCAGTCAGGGCCAGATTCACCATGGGCCAGGTGCAGGGCGGCAGGAGTGTAAATGAGTGAAAGGAATTGAGATCATATGTCCATCTGGAATATAGAACATAGAACATTACGGTGCAGTACAGGCCCTTCAGCCCTCAATGTTGCGCTGGCCTGTGGAACCAATCTGAAGCCTATCTATCCTACGCGATTCCATTTACATTCATATGTTTATCCAATGACCTTTAAAATGGCCTTAAAGTTGGCGAGTGTACTATTGTTGCAGGCAGTGTGTTCCATGGCCCAACTACTCTCTGAGTAAAGAAACAACCTCTGTCATCTGTCATCTATGTCCTCTCCTGCTAGCCATCACTATTCAAGGAAAAAGACTTTCACTGTCCACTCTCTGTTTATCTTTTATGTCTCAATTAAGTAACCTCTCAACCTTCTTCTCTCAAATAAAAACAGCCTCAAGACCCTCATCCTTTCCTCATTAAACCTTCCCACCATACCAAACAACATCCTGGTAAACCTCCTCTGAACTCTTCCAAAGCTTCCACATTCTCCCTATAATGTGGTGACCAGAACAGTACACAATACTCCCAAGTGCAGCCACACCAGAGTTTTGTACAGCCGCAGCCTAACCTCATGGTTCTGAAACTCATTCCCTCTATCGGTGAAAGCCAACACAAAGTATGCCTTCTTAACAACTCTATCAAACTGGCTGGCAACTTTTAGGGATCTATGTACATGGACACCGAGATCTCTCTGCTCAGCTACACTACCAATATGGATTGCCTTGGATGTGTTTCGTGTGATAGGGGTTGTGTGTTCCGGGCATGAATGGGTGTATAGCAGGGTAGGGTTTGTCAATGTGAGTGGGAATTTAGGTCTAGACAGAATAAGTGCAGTGGTTAGTCTGAGACATGAGGTTTGGTGGTGAACTGTGTGTCAGTTTGATAGTTATTAAAGTTAAAGATTACTTGTTCATTTCTCAAATCATATTTACGTAAATACTCAGCTGTAACACTCCAAAGTCTCTGAACCTTACTGGTCCTCCATTTTTCAGAGGCCTACAGAATTCAGATAATTGTAAATGAGATGTTTCAACTTCCAGACAATTGGCATGAGTTCAGCCCTGACAGCCATCCTCCCCGTCCCAGTGCTCAGCTCCTGCCTGTGCTGCTGCTGCAGTGACCTCCCTCCCAGAGAGAACATTCTGCCTTGCATTGATAAGTGAGGAAGGCTCACTGGACCTGATTTCCAAGTATGGGGACGGCAAACACGAGGGGACACAACTTTAAAGAGAGGGGAGATAGGTATAAGACAGATGTCAGAGGTAGTTTCTTTACTTATTGAGTAATAAGGGTATGGAATGCTTTGCCTGCAACGGTAGTAGATTCGCCAAGTTTAAGTACATTTAAGTCGTCATTGGGCTAACATATGGACGTACATGGGATAGTGTAGGTGGGATGGGCTTCAGATTAGTATGACAGGGCAGCGCAACATCGAGGGCCGAAGGGCCTGTACTGCGCTGTAATGTTCTATGTTCTATGATTCACTCTGACTTCTCTCCGGGGGTACGGCCAGCTGTTGGGTATTTCCAGCAGCACGGCACCTCGTGGGGCAGCACGCTGGTTCCATGGTTAGTGCTGCTGCCTCACAGTGCTAGGGACTCAGGTTCCATTCCAGCCTCGGGTGACTGTCTGTGTGGAGTTGGCACTTTCTCCCCATGTCTGTGTGCGTTTCCTCCCACACTCCAAAGATGTGCAAGTTGTGGGAATTGCAAATGTTGTGTTCAGTGATTGGGAGTTTCGGTGCATTAGTCAGGGTTAACTGTAGCATAATAGGGTAGGGGAATGGGTCTGGATGCGTTACTTTCCAGAGGGTGGGTGTGGACTTGTTGGGCCAAATGGCCTGTTTGCACACACTGTAGAATTTCGATGAATCTGCATTTCCTTGGTTTGTAGTTTGTGAAACGTCTCTGCTCTTCACAGCAATCCAGTGAAAGTATCACTTGCTGAGATCTTCAAACAGTTACTGGGGTGGGATCAGGATGTTCTTCCTAAATTATATGGTAATGGTCAAGATCGAGGGCATGTTTCTAAAGAGGGAACCAATGATCATGATCAGCAACTGGTAGGAAACAAAAAAAAAACCCAGTTATGCTCTCGACTTCAGCGGGAGCATACTGGCAAACGTTTACACTGAGGATACATTTGAGTAACTGATAAGGTCAAATTAACAGAAACTAACATGCTCAATTGGTCATTCTGTTGTAGAGACACCATCGCTCCCCACACTTTATGGCCTGGTCTCCTCCTGTCAGGAGCACAACACCGGTTCTGTGATCTTTGGTTGTTTGGCGATGGACTATTCCCCTGACGTCACCAAGGTAACCTGGAAGAAAGGTGGGGAGCTAATCACGACTGGATTGAAGACTTACCCATCAGTGAGAAACAAGAAGGGAACCTACACCCTGAGCAGCCAGTTAACCCTGCCCGGGTCAGCGGTAGATTGCCCCAGCAAAATCTCCTGTGAGGTTCAACACAGCGGGACACACAAGAGCAAAGAAATGCCATGTCCAGGTACGTGTTGTAGGAACTGAGATAAACAGATCATCTGTGATTAACATGAATAAGGCATTATTTATAACCGTTTTCATAGATTCACCTTACACAGCACAGGAAAAAGGCCCTTTGATCCACCCAATTCACGCCTACCAATAACAGCCACCTAACTATTCCAGTCTCATGTGCCAGCCTTGTGTGACTTGCCCTTGCAAGGATACTTCATACTTATAATGAGGGGCTCAGTCTCTACATGACTTATAGGTGCTGAGCTCCAGGCTAACACCACCCTCTGTTTGATTTTGTTTTCCCCTGAGATCCACTTGGAACCTCCTGGCCTTACCTTCACCCTGTGCCCCTGAGGCATTGATCTCTCCATCAAGGGGAAAGGTTTCATCCAGTTTACCATGTCTATGCCTAAAATAATTCTAGACATCATGATAATCTTCTCCCTAATTCTCCTCTGCTCCAAGGAAAACCCCTGTCTATCTAAACTAGTTTCATAACAAAAACCCTCCAACCCAGGCAATATCCTGGCAAATCTCATCAATACTGCCTTCAGTGTAATCACATTCCTTCCATAACATGCACACAACGCTTCAGTATGGCCTAACCAGTGTTTTATTAAGTTCCAGTATCATCTCACCACTCTTCATTGTCAATGTCTAGGCTAATAAAAGCAAATATCCTCCCACCTTCTTAGCCTCTTTATCCAGACGACACAGTACTATAGGGGATCGGTGGGTACATGCACCAAAGATCCTCAGGCCTTTCCAGGGTTCCACCATTCAAAACGTCATACCTCACAGATTCTTCTGCCGATTTACGTCATCTTACATTTATTCAGAATAATTTCCATTTGCAACTTTTCTCTTCACATACAATCAACCCTTTTATATCCTCCTGCAATCTAAAGCCATTATGCTCATGACTTACCAACATGACAGTTTTCATTTCATCTGTGAATTCACTGGTTAATCCTCCTAAATTTGAATCTCAATCATTGGTATGTAAGAGAAATAGCACGGAAATCAACACTAATCCCTACAGAACACCAGGAGACATAGATTTCCAGTCACGCAGACACCCGATGACTATTATCCCCTGCTCCCACCACTCAGCCAGTTCTAGATCCAATCTGTCAAATTAACTCGGATCCCATTGGCTCTGATTATTGCTATCATCTGGACATCGAATTATCTCTATGAAAACTACTATCAAATTGTTACACGTGACTTCCTCTCAATAAAACCGTGCTGAAAATTGTTGATTTATCTTGCAAATGAAGACTAATTTCACTTCTCAATAGTTTCCTTACCACTGAGACTAGCTTGACAGATCTGTGTTTTCATTATTTATCCCTTCCTTCGTCCTGCATAACAGTGCAACATTGGCTGATCTACACTCACTTGGCACAACTGCTGTGGCCAGACAGGAATTCTAAATTATTGTCAGCGACCCAACTATTTCATCCTTTGCATCGCTCAACCGCTTGGTATACTTTTCACCTGCCCTGGAAATATAACCACTTTTCATTCAGCAAGACAACACAGAACGTCATGTCATGTGTCCTAATTTCTGAAAGTACATCACAACACCCCTCCATGATTTCTGTCCCCACACTGTCCCTCTTACTAGTGAACACTGACAGAACACATTCGTTTTGACCACAACCAAATCCTCCGGCTCCACTCCAATAATAACACTTAATGGGCATTATTGTTTCCCGAATAATTCTTTTATTATAAATGAGTCTGTAACTTTTAAAAATATTTTCCTTTATTTTGACTGCTATTATTTTCTCATGATCCCTTTTGCTCTTCTAATTCCTTTGTCTTTCAAACTCCCCCTTGCACGTTCTGTACTCCATATTAGTTTCTATTGTTTTGAGATTTCAGTATAGACCGGAAGCCTTCCTTGTTTCTCTTTATCTCTCCCTCCATGCCCTTTGGTGTCCAGAGCCCGCTGCATTCTTGGTCCCACGCAGTGGCTTCCTGGGAAATGTCCTCCCTGTGATTTTCCTACCTCTTTTTTAAATGTGTCACACTGCTCTGACTCAGATTTACCAATAAGTGTCAGCTTCCAGTCCACTCTGGTCAAGCCATTACCTGATCTTACTAAAACTGTCCTTCCCCTTTTCAGAACTTTGGGCCAATTTCTATTCCTTTGCAGTACAATCTGAAATCCAACTGATTCACGATCACTGTCTGCAAAGTGCTCCACCATTGATGTTTTACCCACTGGGTCGACTTCATTCCCTAAAGTTAAGTTCAGGTTCACCCCTCTCTTGCAAGGTCTGGATTAAAATTCTCTGTATTAAACACATACTTTGTTCAAATATGCTCCAGGGGGCATTTTCAGAATTGTGCTCCCTCTAAATTTTTGACAAAGTGAATATCCAAGCCTATGCTGAGGAAGTTAAAAACCTCTTTTCATTCCCGTATTTAATTTACATGTCTCTGAAATTTGCCCATGTATTTGCACTTGGTCTTTTGGACCTATAGTAAGGTCTATCGTGCTCTCCCAGTAGTTACGTTTGCTGTATTTTGGTTTTGAAGTACTGTCCATTTGCCTTTGTTCAAGGAGGTATCCATGATTTCATTTCTCTTTACAGCCTAAAATACTCTTGTCAGAATTGCGACAGAAGCAACATTCTGTACCGCACACCCACGCCCCCATCATTTTCCCTCTTTCCCTGTCTCGCCTGAAGGCACCAAATCCTGGAATATTGAATAGCCACTCCTGCCCGGCTCTCAATGTCTCCGTGATAGCAACTGTGTCATTTCCTCATATATGCCGGTAATTAATCTGTCTTGTTCATCAGACTCTGTCATTAAAACGAATACCATCCAACGTTGCTATCTCCCTTCTGATTTAACCGGCCTATAGTTTCTCTGCCTCTTTGACTCACTTGCAGTGTCCTATAATTTTAGCCTTTCACATTGTCCTGCTGATCTTTCTGTGTGGATCCTAGCTTCTCCAGCACTCTGCACAATTATGATTCTTGTATCCATTAACCACAAGAAACCTTGATATATGAGAACTGATTGTATTTGTTATGAAATTCGTCGGATAATGTATGCGATGTATTTCCTAAAGGTCCAGACATTCTCCCACCAACTCTTCTCCTAACTGTGAGCTCCAGTGAAGACATCGCAAGCAGCAAGTTTGCAACCGTCGTCTGTTCAATCATCGAGTTCCATCCGAAGTCAATCTCCGTGAGTTGGTTGAAAAATGGCCGACCCTTGGATTCTGGCTTCTTCACGTCTCCCGTGTGTGAGGCGGACGGGAACTTCTCGGTGACGAGTCGGCTGATGGTCCCTTATGGTGAATGGTTCAACAGCGCGGTCTATACCTGCCAGGTCACTCATGGAGAGAACACTCAAAGTAAAAACATCACTGCACTCCAGGGTAAGAGACACAGACTGAGAGAGCTACAAATCACTCTGAACTCTGATGTGAATCAAACACACTAATTTATCAGGCGGAGTAAACAGCACGGTACAGCTTCTCATTTCCCAACATGCCACGTATCTCATTTCAGTTTGAGTGTTACATTAGCATTGCTCATAATTCAACCTTTTGGCAAGTCAGAAAAGCAGGTTTCCTCTCTGTTGAAGATAGATATATAGACAGTGAGCTTTGTTAAATAGTTTGTTGCCTGACCATGCTGGGAGAGGCATTCAGAGTGCTGAATCCTTGCCTGGTAGCCGCTTCGAGGATAGGTTTGGGGTGGAGGGGGGATATTGGAGAGATATCTGATTGAAACATAGAAAATACTGAGAGACTGAGGTCGAGTGAATGTGGAATAGGTGTTTGACTGGTAGGCGAGACTAGGACCCAAGGGCACAGTCTCAGGGTCAAAGGGGCACCGTTTAGAACTGAGATGGGGTGGGTTTCTTCAGCCAGAGAGTGATGAGTCTGTGGAACATGTTGCTGCAGAGTGCTGTGGAGGCCAGGCCATTGTGTGTACTCAAGCCAGAGATAGATTGGCTCTTGTTTAGTACGGGGAGAAGGCAGGAGAATGGCTTTAGCCCGAAATGTCGATTTCCCTGCTCGTCGGATGCTGCCTGACCTGCTGTGCTTTTCCAGCATCATTCTGATCTAAACTCTGGATTGGCCGAACAGCCTTATTCTGAACCTCTATCAAATTGACGTGGTTAAAATATGCAGTGACCCTTACTTGAGAATAAATCAAAATGCGTTCAATGCTTCATTCCCTGCTCAGGAATGACCTGTTGGTTGGACATTGTACGACATCGATTTTTATCTGGTACTGAGCTCTTTAACTTCATTTATGGGATCAGACCACAGACCAAGTGGGTATCACATTTGATGAACTGGGATAAATGTGATCTCACTGAGCTTCTTTAAGATGCTCTCTGTAATTAGTGGATGAGGCAGGAGAATAAATTCTGGTGGGAATGCTACAATAGGGATGAATGAACTAGGAACTTGAGACAGGCTGATTTAGCCTGTTTGGGGTGGCGATGTTCACACAGTGAGTAGTGGATGTCTATAAAATTAGTGACATTTCCATCGCGTTTGTAGATTAATTTAAGACGCTTTTGTTTATTTTTTTTCTCTCCTGCTCTATGAAGAAATTAAAAAATGCAGCTTGGTAAATAAAGTGAAAGTACAGACCAGTTATGAACTAACTGAATGGAGGGAAAGACTTAAGGAGATGGGTGTCCTTCTCGATATCCAATGCTGTACTCAATGTCTTGTTTTCAGATCTATTCCAAACACAGCCCACGAGGAACAATGACATAAATTAGAGAATGACATCACACCAATAACGCAAAGTATTTTTAATCATGTTAAATATAATGAACAGAATTTCCATTGCTGTTCACCGCTCCTGTAACACTTTGGAACTCTGCAAAGAGAATAGTAATTATTTATTATAATCTGTCCAAAATTTGGGATGTGATTTGGCAGTCAATGTGACCAGCAGCACTTGCACCTAAAGGTTATGAACATGGAAATGAACTCATTATATTCAGATTACTCTTGTCACAAGTATCAATGGATGGTCTTAAGTGAGAGACAAACTCCGAAAGAAAGATAATTCCATGGGTTACATGATGGTATCTTCGATGATTTTACTTTTTTCACAGGTTTCACTTGTTACAAAGCCAGTGTTCTTTCGGAATAATTACACAGGGTATGTTATAGGTAATCACAAATGTTTCACAGATCAAAATACATCAACAATAGTAAGCATCGTTTCAGCAATAGTTGGATTTGCCATTTTGAAGGTGGTGTCTTCACCCTGTGAAGGAGTAATCTGAAGATTGGCTGTTTGTATCAGAAAGGGGCATTTTTCATTGACTTTGATTTTTGTTTCATAGAAGATACCGAGTGCCACCCGAACACCGTTAAAATCCTCCCACCGCCAGTAGAACAAGTCTTACTGGAGGCGACGGTGACGTTAACCTGCGTTGTGTCCAATCTTCCTTCTGGAGTCAATGTGACCTGGAAACAAGAAAAGAAGCCTCTGAAATCAGAGATTGCTGAGCAGCCTGGACAGAATCCCGACAGCGTGATCAGCAAATTAGACATTTCTACTGAAGCCTGGCTGAGTGGCGTTACTTTTGAATGTGTGGTGTACCATCAGAATCTACCGACTCCGCTGAGAGACTCCATCCACAAGGAGAAAGGTGAGCAGTGAGATGAAAGCACAAAGGATCCCATGTGTAATCCAGATCCAGTTACATCAATGGCAAGCTTTGATTGGAAATGAACCAACACCGTTAGGGGCATTAATGATGCATCTGAAGGCAGGATAGCTAAGTAGCTGATTCAGAAAAAAGATGGACCAAAGGATATTGTACTCTGATTAAGTCAGATAAGGTGGGAAGAAGCCTGGGTTGTGACGTCACTATCAGCAATGACAAATGACCAGAATGTCCTCGTTGTGGGCTGGAAACATGGAGGCAACTTTCACATTAAACTTTACTCTTTTTAATGAACAGTATGTGTACCATACTGCTCCTTTAGAAAACGAAAGTGAATAAATCCCAAATTAAACATGGCGTATTTTAATATTTAGTGAAATTGTGATATTGGTTCAGGATTTTTTTGGTTGATTTATATTTGTCTCAAATATTCTGCAGTGATTAATCCGCTGGAGCCATCAGTGTCGGTCCTTCTGCCACCAACAGAAGAAATCTCCGCTCAGAGGTTTCTCTCCCTCACCTGTTTAGTGAGAGGTTTCTCCCCCCGAGAGATCTTCGTCAAGTGGACAAACAATGACAAGCCGGTGAATCCCAGTAACTACATGAACACCGAGGTGATGGCGGAGAGCGACAACACTTCCTTCTTCATCTACAGCCTGTTATCCATTACAGCGGAGGAGTGGGCCAGCGGTGCTTCTTACTCCTGTGTGGTGGGACATGAAGCGATTCCATTGAAGATCATCAACAGAACAGTCGATAAATCCAGCGGTAAACCGAGTTTTGTAAACATTTCACTTGCACTGATGGACACTGTTAATTCATGTCAATAAAAATCTCAAAGTTGCATTTAATAATTCAACAGAAGTAATGAAGTGTTTTTTTTCCTCCAGTTGTGAGTTAAATACTGAATTAGTTGTTTCTCACTCTGACTTACATTGCATCTGTGTAGTTAAAGTGGATTATTAACAGGTCTGTAACAAGTGTCTTGTGCAGTTAATGTTCTCTGCTCAGATACACCCTGGGTCAGAGATAGAGTAAAGCTCACTCATTGCAGGATTCTGCCAAGGACGTTATCCATCCTAAATCCCTCTGTGACAAAATCTGACAATGTCCATTTTATGTCAAGGGTAGGGCACGAGTTTTGAACTTGGTGTTTTGATTCCCCCAATTCTTACAAAATTCATGTCAGTTTTAAACTGCCAAATTGCACCAATTAGAAATGTAAATTTAAGACACTTTAAAATTAAATTTGATTGGAACATACCAATCGTAAAGAGTGCAGAACAGTTTGAATGAAACCTTTGTTTCTGGGGATCTTGCGCCAGCGCATGAGTTGACACAGTGTATCTTCACTTTCACACCAAAGAGAATCAACAGATAAGTTGTTGTGGAGCAGAGGGGAGGGGAACGATGAATGGTCTGTCCTCTTGCTCCCTGTGCAGAGTTTTCATGGTGGATGTCCTGTGTAATGTAACCCAGTTGCGAACAGGAACAGTCAGCTTCTTGCTTACTGTCCAAAGATTTAACATTTCCATGCAAAACAATACCTTTGAAGCATGTTAGACACGCTTGGCTCTGTTAACAAATGATAACATTGATTCCCATAATCCAAAACTGGTCTTTGCATCGTCCCAGTTTGAATTCCATAGTTTTGTCTCAGTTTTCTGGAACACATGGGATCAATTCTGGTATTCGAATACCTGATATCATTTTGTTTCACATACAGAACACAAGTAGACATTTTCTAATAAACATATTCAGAAATGTTATCTCCGGGGCAGTGGGGATTTGAACTCACGCCTTTTCTCTCAGAGACAGAAGTTCTATCACTGCAACAGAGGAGTTGCTCATAAAACGCTTATCTCTGTACAACGATGGGAAATGTTTCCTGCAACACCAAGGTCAAAATCTAATTATGGGGAATGCATTAAAATTAGAACAATATATTAGAATAATAAAAATTGCAGTCTGGTATAAGAACAGATACAGAGAGATGATCGCAAATACACACGTAATGACACATATGCGGGCTCTCACCTAAAGACACATATTTATGTGCACACTCAAATGTGCATATAGATAAGATGTCACACACGCATACTCGCACAGAGCCACACATGCAAGTGGTACTTGAACACTCACCTAAGCTCATACAAAAACTCACATACACCGACAGAAAATCATTTGCACAAATGAACAGGAGTACTCACATATAACCATGAGAAACATAGACACACGGTAACACACAAATGGGCATGAATACATGTACATTCATACAGCACAATGCGTACAGACATACACACATGAACACACAGATACAAAATCTGAAAAATGTCCTCCCACATGTCAACTCACACAGGCACGTAAGTGCACAGAGATAAACATTAATATCATTATTTTCCCATTTTCAGAATCACAAACAAACGATGACAGAGGCAGCTTAATTAGTTATTTTTAAACCACATTGATCAGCATGTATACAATATCACACGCACACACAAATTCAGAGTCTCACATGCAGACACACAAGTGCATAGATGAACAAATAGAGGGGCGTTTATTAAATAAGGATAATGGGCACAAGGATCAGCAAGTATCCACAAACAATAGCACAAACAAGCTGATCAGGAGATGGTTTGGGAAAGATTGCCACACAAGCAATCATCATCATATAAATATAAACATCCATCAAAACATAACATTGCATGCTAACATTTATTAAGCATAAACATGAAAATAACCCAGTGTAGGTAGGATCTGAAACAGACACATAAGCACACATTTTAGATAGCACTAATGAAAAGTGAACACTCACAAAGACATTACAAGATAAGCATAGGCAGCAAGGAAGTGGCATATTAGCATGAAGATGCTTACACACTGGGAAAAGACCAAAATTAAGGTGCACAAACACATGAGCACACCAGCAGTAAAGGAACAGGAATATGTTTATTCATGCACAGACTCCAACATGGGCTAGAGAGAAGTAAGAGACTCTCATAACCACATACACAAACATTAAAGGGAAACCAGACACACCAAGCAGTAGATCAAATAAATTAAGGGACACACGTACAAAAACATATTCCTAAATATACAGATCCTTCAAACTAAAATATGAAGCAATGTCCTGACTGTGATGTCACTTATATTCATGATTTGCCAAGCAATTGGTCACCAATACAAAAGATGAGAATCACATTTGAACTTTTATTCAGTGATGGCCACAATTTTCAACCAAAGTGCTGTCACAGCCTATATTTAAAATATAATGATATAATTAAAATCATCATTCGTAATAAGCATTCCTCAAATAATAATATCCTTAAATAATAGATGAAAAGAAAAATAATTTAAAACGTTCTGACATGGACAATGAAGAAAGAACATGTGCAGTTAGTATTTGTAATTTCTTGCAGAGTCGATAACGCACTAATAGATACAGATAAGAGTCACACTTGAGAAATACCTGACCGCTTTATGAAGATGTAATGGTCTCCAATTACATGACTTGGATGCAGATAGAGCGATCTGGATCAATAAACAATCTAAATGCTTTCGCTCGGCTTTATATTCATAGATTCAATAGATCGCACTTGGATTGAAGACTATGAGGATGATAACAGCAACATCTGGACAACTGCTTCCACGTTCATCACCTTGTTCTGCCTGAGTATTTTCTACAGCGCTGCCGTCACTCTGGTGAAGGTGAGAATAATCACATCTTTCTCACACCAAGCAGCCCAATATGTTTTGTGAAATCTCTAAGTGTGCCATTGAATAAACATTAAATCTGAAAGTCCCTGATCATAAACATCTGCGTCATTGCTTTCTCTCTCTTTTCCAGGTTAAGTGAATGACTTGTGGACCCCTTTGATTTTCCTGGTCTGCTTATCAAGGTCTCTGAATTCCCAATCTCCAATCTGTCCTGTTGCTGACTCTAACAGTGAGATGACTTCAGTTTATCAGCGTGTAACTGAGACAATTATTGATGGATTTTCCTTTTTACTTTGATATCTTTGAGATGGTTGTGGTTGGAAGAATTTGTAGCTTCCCAGTTGTTTGAAGCCCGTTTGTTTTGTTTTTATTTGTTCCTTACTCAGAATGGTTGCCTACCCTTTCTGATGAGCCTTTGTATTCCCTTTCTTGTGACTGTTACTGATGTACAGAAAATTCCCAGCTCACAGCGCATGTGTTCTCGTCTCAATGTGGCATCCAGCCATTATATTCATTTCTGTTAGCTTTTACATCAATCTTTTGGATAAAAATGCTTTCTGAAATGGTTAATAAATCTCGAATGAATATGCACTAATCTTGAGTTTGCTTAATTCTTTCTTCAAGGCCAGTCAGTAATAATACATTTACCAACATCCTACTCCTTTCCCAGCCAAATACTTTCACTTGTTCTGTTTGATTGTATTTTATCCAGTCATTTAGTTTAATGCTGCGCTACTATGCAGCCCACTAATGTAAATACATCTTTCACACGATATGCCTGATGGAACACTCCAGAGGCAGAATGATTAGAGAACATTTCCACTTATGCGCCAAGGGTCACGGCCTCGGGTCACCTCATGATAATTTTATAGGCTCCACCAGAAGCCGAAAAAAGGCAGACAACGGAGTTTGAAAGTTTACTCTACACTGTCTAAACTAAAAGTACTCCCAATGTCAGGGCAGCCTGGGTTAGTAGTGCAGTAATCGCCACCTAAAGCGCCCAACGAAACATTCATCAGCCAAAAATGTCAACGTTCAGTCAGGTATTCAGACACAACACGTGCACAATCCAAGGGCGGATTCTCAGAACTGGAGTTTTTCTCACACAAAAATCTCATGGAGCGCAATTCCTGGGATCTACTTGACACACCATACCTGTCAAATCCCAGGGAATGAGACTGAGATCTGTCTGATACAGGGATATTACTGAACAGCAACCCTCAAAAATAATAAATCAGAGGGCGCTGTGATCAGGCAAGGCACAGCTCATGAGTACCTGAAATATTCAGCCATTGAGATCTATATGACGCAAGACGGAATTGAGAACCAATCATAGCAACTGGTCACAGAGTCTGGAAACTATCAGCAGAGGAGAACTATTCTCAATTTCTCAGAGTTGGTGAGGTGTATCATCCCGGGAATAGTGTTGTGAATCAGTCACACACCCAATCTCATAACTTTGCATTTTTTCAAAAACATGGCACCTGAAACTAGGTGCAACATTCCAGGTGAGACAAGAGACTTTTTATTTCAGTTTAACATAATTGCTTTGTGTTTGCTCTCTACAGCGTAGGGTGATGAAGTAGGGTTTATTTGCTCTTCTGTCCATGTGTCATGGTACATTCCCTGATTTGTGCACATACACACGGGGGATCCTCTGCTCCTGCACCCCTTTGGGTTTACACCCTTACTATTGTATGTTCCCCTGAGTTAATCACAAAACAAAGAAGCACGTCACCCCTCCCTGAGACTGAGATCTACCTGACACACCGATATTAATGAATAACAATCCTCAACAATTATAAATCACAGATTGATTTCGATCAGGGAAGGCAGAGATGAGAAGTTCTGGAAACCCTGCTGCTTTCCATGTCCTTTCCCACAAGCCGTCTGTCAAGCTTTGAAGCTCTTAGCTGTTCTTCCAATATCCTAACATTTTATTTTTAATTGCTATAAATATTTTTCTGTAATTTTGTATTATAGACCAAAGCACAGGTTGAACCAACAAGGACTCCAAACACTGAATGGAGTTCATTTTTTAAAATTCTTGTTTCTATCCAGAATTTTCCTTCCATACAATGTAACCTTTTATTTCCCATCACCCAAGTCACCCATAGTATCTTTATTTTCAGCTACTAACCAACACCAGCAAATTGAATAATTTATGTTCAAAGTCCCTCCCATCATCAAAGGTACGGCAGAAGTAGGAAGAGCTAGAAGGAGATTGGAGTCAATTTTTCTTGTGGTGAAACATTACTACTGTTCTAACACAAGGCATTTCTGAGGGATGGTCTCGAGAAGCTATGTGGATGGAAGTCAGAAATAAGAAAAGCATGATTACTTTGATGCGATTGCAATAGTCCCCCCAGTAGTCAGAGTGAAATTGAGTAGCAAATATGTCGAAAGATCTTATTTATACGTGAGAATAATAAGATTGTAATAATAGCAAATTTTATCCTTCTAAACATAAAGTGGGACAGCCATGGTCTTAAGAGCTTGGATGGTGAGGAATTTGGTAAGTGCTAAAGTCAATTTTCTTCATTAATATGCAGATGTAACTATCACAGAAGGAGCAAACCTGACCTACTCTTGTGATATAAGGCAGGGCAAGGGACTGAATGGTTAGTAGGGGAGCTTTTGGGGGCCGGGGTCATAATGCCATTAGTTGTAAAATATTTATGGAAAGGATTGGCATTATATATAAGTTAATGTTCTTAATTGGACGAGGGCAAATTTTGATAGTATGAGACAAAACCTTTCAAGGGTTGATTGGAGTAGACTGTTTGCAGCTCAAGGGACGGCCGGGAAGAGTGAAGCTTTCAGAAGTGAGATAACGGGAGTTCGGAGGCGGGATGTTCCTGTTAGTGTGAAGGTAAGGCTGGTAAGAGGAGGGAACATTGGAGGAATAAAGATATTGAGGCTTTGGTTCGGATTAAGAATGAATCATATATTAGATATAGATAAATGGGATCAAGTGAATCTCGAAGAGTACAAGAGGTGCAGGGACATTCTAAAGAGGGAAATGAGGAGGGCAAGAAAGGAAAATGAGATAGCCTTGGGAGATAATGTTAAAGATAATCCAAAGAGATTTGACTAGTACATTAAGAGCAAAGGGGTAGATCATAGAGTCATAAAGATGTACAACTTGGAAACAGATCTTTCAGTCTCACTTGCCCATGCTGACCAGATATCCTAAACTAATCTAATCCCATTTGCCAGTACTTGGCCCATATCCCTCTAAATCCTTCCTATTCGTATACACACTCAGATGCCTTTTAAATGTTGAAATTGCACCAGCTTCCTCTGGCAGTTCATTCCATACACACCATCCTCTGCATGAAAAAGTTACTGCTAAGGTACTTTCAACTTTATCCCCTCTCACTCTAAACCTGTGCTCACGATTATAGGTTTAGATGAGACTCCATCCACCTCACGGAAAAGACCTTGTCTATTCACCGTATCCATGCCTCTGATGATTTTATAAACCTTTATAAAGTCACGCCTCAGCCTCCAACGCTCCAGGGAATTCAGCCCAAGCTTATTCAGCCTCTCCCTATATAGCTCTACATGGCTGTGAATATGTATAAGCCTAGAGGGATGGCTTCATAAATCATGTTGCATTTTATATAAATGCTTTTTTAAATTATCATTTAGTTTAAAATGGAGGATGGGTGCCTTTGCAATTTCATACCAGTAGCCCAGAAAGACCTGGGGAAATAAACTGCAACAAAAAAATGGACAAAAAGTGATTGCACTACGGATAATCTCACCATATCATTCGTGTAAAAAATAATTCCCTGTTTTGACCTTGAAGTTAATAGAGTCTATTAATTAGTCCTGTGTGTGTAATAATTTTCATCTATCTGTCATTCTACATTTAGTTGTTATAGTTACCGTGTGGATTACTGCACCTCTCTAAAAATTCAAAACAAAATAAAGTAAAACTGCAAATTAATATTGTATCTAATTACTACAAAAAATTAGCAATTCAAAGACACCAAATTGGAAAGGAATGTTGAAATGTAGCCAATTCTGAGGAGTACAAGAAGTTGCAAGAGATCATTAATTAATTTACGGTATGTTCAAATAATTAGCAAATGAAGATTCACACAGATAAACGTAAGGTGTTACATCTTGGTAGGAATAATGTGCAGGTCACTTATTCAAAGATGCACGTCTAAGTGAGGGAGAGAAACAAAGGGATCTCAGACAATGACATCAGTCACTAACAATTTCACCACAGGTTCCGAAGGCCATAAAAATGCAAACAAAGCTCTAAGCTTTATCTCTAAAGGGATAGATTTGAAAGTCGGGCACTATAAAAATTTGTTTGACTATAATTAAGAGTATTGCCTGCAGTTCGAGTTGACATATTATAGAATGTATGAGAGAGTGTGAAGAGAAGATTTATAAGAATGCTACACAAGTTTCTGGCTGTGTATATCAAGGAAGAATTGTTGTGCTGTTCACTTTTCTCTTGTAAAGAAGGCTGACAGTTCTAAAATTATGAAATGTTTTGAAGGGAGAAGGTACAGAGAAAACATTACACTACGGGGTAGAACATAACTAGAGGCTGTCAATATAAGATGGTACCTCAAGAAATTCAAAAGGGAATTCAGAAGAAACCTCTTCACTGAAAGAATGATGAGAACGGGGAATATGTGACCAGACGGAATAGTTGAAATTATTAGTTGAGATGTATTTCAAGGAAACTAGGTGAGCACTTGGAAGGGATGGGAATAGAGAATTACAATGGGCGATTTAGATGAGGAAAGATGTGAAACACCTTGAGTGGAACATAAGCGCTGGCATGAACTGATTGTACCAAATGGTCTTCCTCTGTAATCCTATGTAGAAAATCACCATTGTATGAAACAAAAAGTGTATTAAAAACATCTAGAAGAATTATAATGTTTCTCACAAAAAAGTCTCAAGTATTCACCAGTGAATGTAAATGATTTTATCACATGGCCACACTTCACTATTTGCTTGATAGCACTGAAACAGCAGTAATCACAGTACTCTTACTAGGAGTAGGAGTGACCCAGTGTCCATGTACCAATTGGGGGATCTTACTGACTTATTAATGGTCTCAGTAGGACCTGCCAACATGGTCCTGGGAATGTTGTGAACACTCTAGCCCTCACGGCTTCTTTCACTCACTTACTCTGATTTCCAATTCCCGTAATGATCGCCACCATGGACAGGAGAATGTTCCAGTATGCAGATGGGATACCCTGTTATGAGCCATAAGGTACTTCATTAGGAGGGACATCCTGCAGGCGTGTCTCTAGGATGCAGGAGAAGGTCTCCCACACAATGGAGGTCCCACCTACTGCTAACAAACTGCCAGCATTGGCGGGACAGACTCTACATTGACCACCTGAGTGGCCATCCTTTCCCTAATTTGGGATCAATAAAATACTACGGAGGTGGAAATATGAGAGCCACTGAAACTCCTTCCTCCCTTATTATTATCCACCTAATGACCTTGCAGCCTGTCCCTAGAGGGCTGATAGAACCCAGTCCCATTGCAATATTCAAGAACATGAAGAGCTGGCAGACTGGTCAAAATTGATAAATCTTAACACAAACAGTCTTGTCCTGAGTGTTAAATTCTAAAGTGTAACTTGAGATGAGTTCAATAAAAATGGCAGAAGTACCGAAACAACCACTTCCATCCATCAGAAACAAATTTCTATGAATGGGAACGGGTGGTCCGCTATTTGGAATGGAGCAGTGCATTTGAAACGTTAATGTGGAGCAGCAATGTTATATGATGGATGTGTGCACAGTTTGAAGCTGTTTGCTGATTCAGTTTTGCTAAAGCTTTGGCAGATACATTCCAATTAGAATCAATTAAATCTGCCAAAGTGAACATTAAATACTCACATTTATGAGATGCTTTAACATAGTACATAGAAAAGTACAGCACAGAACAGGCTCATTGGCACACGATGTTTTGCTGAGGTTTAATCCTAATGTAAAATATAATAACAACCTACACACCCCTCAACTGACTGCTAAACATGTGCATGTCCAGCAGTCGCTTAAAAGTCCCTAATGACTCTGCTTCCACCACCACCACTGGCGATGCATTCCATGCATTCACAACTCTCTACATAAAGAACCTACCTCTGACGTCTTCTCTACACCTTTCTCCTAATATCTTAAAACTATGACCCCCCTCGTACCAGTCAATCCTGCCCTGGGGAAAAGTGTCTAGCTATTGACTTTATCTATTCCTCTCATTATCTTGTATACCTCAATCAGGTCTCCTCTCTTCCTCCTTCTCTCCAGAGAGAAACGTCTGAGCTTATTCAAACTTTCTTCATAAGGCAAGCCCTCAGTCCAGGCAGCATCCTGGTAAACCTTCTTTGAATGCTCTCCAAAGCCTCTTTCTTATAGTAGGGCGACCAGAACTGGACACAATATTCCAAGTGTGCTCTCACCAGGGACTTGTAGAGCTGTCGCAAAACCTCGCAGCTCTCAAACTCGATCCCCCTGTTAATGAAAGCCAAAACACCAAATGATTTCTTAACAACCCTATCCATTTGGGTGGTAACTTTGAGGGATCTATGTACTGCACACCCAGATCCCTCTGTTCTTCCACACTGCCAAGAATCCTGTCGTTAACCCTATATTTATTCGAGTCCGACCTTTCAAACTGGAAAAGGATGCACCAAATGCCAAACAGGGGAAGTTTATTGGCACGTATCAGAAGAGTTAGGACCAAGACCAAAAACATGAAACCGGCTTTTAAGCAAGCTTTCAAAGAGAGAGTGAGTACCAGAGGGCATCTGAGGAGGTTTATCAGTAAAGTACAGCTAATTAAGGGGCTTGGCCATACTCATGGACAAAAAGATATAAAGCAATCAAAGAACCAAAGAACAGAGTGTGTATATAAGGGGTACAAGAGACAGCGTGGATCAAGGCTTTGAAGAATTTAGAGATAGACGCAAGTTTAAACTCAATACATTAGATCTCAGTCCTTTCTCGATAAGCACAAGTTTAAGTTTACCAGTCTTGTGCAGGCCAGCAGTAAATGGGATTTTTATTTGCACTGTGCACATCTCCTGATTTCACAAGATATCTTAGTTTTGTAAATGCAATAGAATGCATTTTGCACCGTTTCAGCAATTCATTAAATAGAAATTGACCAAAGTAAACAACTTTCCAAAGCTGTCTTTCAACAGCCAGACTGATACAATATACAAAGAGGATCTTCATGAACAAAGTGGGCTTGTCAGGGGGTTAAATCATTTCAAATTCGAAAACTAGATTCCATTTTAATCATATCAGCTGGATGTTGGATACTCCATTAACAAAAGGTTCCCAAATTCAAACGATTGTTTGCAAATACTGAAATATTTTGACATAAAGGGAAACAACATTTTATACTGAACAAGAAAAGAGTTCTGATGCTTTGGAAAGTGCACAATGATTGATCGAGATGTTCCCAATTTGAAAATGGACTGGTCAGATGGTGATGGACAGTTGACAACTGAACTTTGTTATGTTTTCAATTGGCAGATTGCCTAAGTGGTCAAGGTATTGTCATGCCAAATGAGGCAGAGAATGGCCATCACCAATTTAGTCGAATCACAACAAGCATTGGCAGTTAACTGCCAACCATCACCTGGTCCACTCTCCATACCTTTACCAATCAGCACTCATTACCCAGACAGATTAAATGCTTTCTCCTTTTCCATTGGAATTCTTGAGAGTGTCCTGATAAGTACAATATTAAAGACTTAAATAAAAAAACTTTATTTTCATCAATACTCAAATTTCCATGTTGTACCAGCTGGCAGAGGTGAAACTTAACTATAATGTATCAGGCCTACAATGAACTGGTAAAGTTCTGCACTGGTCTCAGAGGAAAACCAGCAACAATGTCCTTGTGGAGACATTACTTTGCCTTTGATCCTATACAACAACAATTTCAAAGCCATTGAGGAACAGAAATAAATAGAAACAAACCACATGCACATAAACACAACACACTATTATTTAAAGTAATAGAGAGAAATTCTGCACTAACAGAAAACCTAATTGTCATTCTGAATACTAAATGTGGCACCAAAAGCACCTTTGTGATAATGACAGTCTGAAAGTCTAGCCCAAATTGATTTGCAGCAGTTGAAGAATTAGTCATTCTATTATGAACCCCGGTTAGTTCCGACACCAGTATTTGACCACAGATTCAGATTGTTTTTAAAGGCAGATATCAATATGAAGTTGCACAGTGGCAGGAGCACGGCTATCCTATGGACAGCACTAAAGAGATCTCACACACATTGGCCATTTAACAAAGAAATGGGGCAAACCTCAGAGATAGGGAAATGTAAATAAAGGAACCACTATCAAGATTTCATCCAATTTGATAGTAACTGATACCTGTTCACCAAATTCAGCTGCCACTTGAAAGGATGAAAGAAGCCCCATAAGGAGAACTCCAAATTTCACTTGATTCTGAGTCACATTATCGCAAGAGAGCTTTGTACTTGTCTTTTGGCAGACATCATTTTTTTCCACAAACCAAGAGATCAGAACCGAATAGTGCAGAACCACATCATAATTCATCTTGAGAAACTGTGTCAATGGGTGTTTGGGTTTGCAGTGCCTCTGTATTCTGAGCGTCGGCCCCAACCTCTCGCAGATCACGAGGTTTCTTGATAAGTTGCAGTTCCAGTCAGTTTCTATTTCATCGTTGTCCCAGATTATAGAGGTTTCAGTATCAGTGAGTCCGCCAGTATAGCGCATTGGGTAAGTCAGCAGTGGCACCACTGAAAAGGCTTTTAAATCTTGAGGTTCATAGAACAGCACATAGTTATCCATGTTAAAAGCTGTAATAACAATTAACAACATTATATTTGATCTGCTATATTTCCCATTACTGACTGCAATGAATCTACCTCATGGGATACAGAAACTCACCAATGTGAGTAAAAACCTCTTAAACTTTGGGCAAAGCCCAGGCTATTGACTTAAGAGAATAAACTCCATACAATAATGCAACAAAGAAAAGCAGATTGAAGTCAAATGATGCACAGGTTTGATAGAGAGCAAAATCCTCTCTACCCTAGCAGAGTTGAAAAGTTGTGCATTTATATAACATCTTACTGCCACCTCAGAGTATCCTAAACATCTCTTTCCAGATCTCTGAAACAAGTGCAGAACCCCTGGGGCCACTGTCAACTATATACTATCAAACCCAGGGAATCATAGACGGAAATATCAGCATGTGCCCAAGTAACAGTTTTAAATAGCAAATGTTTAAATAGCAATAGTAAATAGCAAAATGTTTGCGAGGTATGAACAGTAAATGAGAATGGCGCTTCGAGCCTGTTCCACCATTCAATAAGATCCTGACTGACCCGATATTAACAAGCTTATAAAACATTCCGCTGACAATATCCCACTTTAGCTTCTCTCATTCTATCATTTTAGTATATTCCACTACACATCTTTTCTAATCTGGAGAATAATTTTCCTGCTGTTAGTCACTGTTCCACACTGTACCCCTTTCCTCATTCTCGAATTTAAAGAGCCTGCAATGCTTTTCCTCAGCCTATTCTTTAGACAAGATAAAATAGATTGCAACAGACTCCACTGTTTGCTTGTACTTGACACAATGAGAACTATTGAAATATTTCAATACACTCCTTTGGTGAAAAATATAATTTGTTTTAATCCTTTAAAACTGGTTCAGTCCGTTTTATATTTGCATTGAATGGTATTTCAGTTTGATCCAGATGTTAGTATAAAGTGAAATGTTACAGCACTGAGCTTTGTCTCATTCTCCTTTGGTGGAAGTTGGAAAGGAGCGCTTTCTTGCAACAGAGGGTCAAGAGAGTGAAAAATGAACGGCCAAGTTGAGTAATAATACATGCAGGTTCTGACAAAGCCAATTTTCAATCAGAGATGTTCTATAGAACAACCGAAGTACTTTTGATCATGTCGTCACATGTCAGAAATGTGATATCTAATTTGTGTACCGTGAGAAAAGCAGGAAGGAGATGATGACCAGATGGTCTGCTCATCGGGATTGAGAGATAAATATTGGCCGGGACACCAGATATAATCTCACTTTAATTCAAAGTGATAAGGGTCCGATTAGAGGGCAGTGTGGCTTTGGTTTAATGCCTCATACACATCTGATGTGCAGGATTATTTCAGGATTGCACTGCCGTGGCAGTATCAATTCGTGTACTCTAACTCCGAGGGTAGATCTTGAATCCTCCGACTCAAGACCAGCATTATACTCAGTGGCACCTGAGCAACACACAAATAATAAGTGGCTTATTATTTACATCCCCAGGGATTAATGAAGCAATTAAGGGCAATTGCATCAATTCTGTATGAGATGCAAAACAGACCTCTGATGATAGAATGATAGTCTCCCTACCCTTGGTCAGTAGGCTTAAGTTCCTAAATTAGATTTAGTAGATTTGGATTCCTGTCCCACCTACTCCAGAGGTGTGTCATACATCGCTGAACATTTTAATTTAAAAAAAAGGAAAACCTCTCAACCAATGGGCTGTTGTCATTTGGAAAGTGCAACATGTGTAATTAGGAATCAGCACTTTGGGTCACCTTTGCTGATTCCCTGTGTGTTCTGCGGGAGTCAGTAATTTCTATCAGTGTCCACCGTTAAAGATACAAAAAGTTCTGTAATATCTCTCCTCAGTAGGTCATTCTTCCCTTTTGAATATGGGCAGTGAGCCCTCAGTCCTATCTCTTTTTTAGCAACAAATGGCTACCTTGCTTCCAGCTTGCTATCAGCAAGAGGTTAACTTGCACTGTCAAAGTGTGACAATACAGAGAACCACCCTCCCCATACATGACCCAGGCGAAGATCACAAGATGCAGCACAAGCCAGTGTTTCTGTCCAGAATTAGATAACCAGGAAGGATGTTCTCCACGGCTGGGGAGTCCCGAACCAGGGCTCACGGTCGAAGGAGACCGGCTCGGGCATTTTGGACTGAGATGAGGAAACTTTTCTTCACCTTGACAGCGGTGACTCTTTGGAATTCACTGTCATAGAAATTGATTGAGTCCAAAACATAATAGATTTTTTTTCGGACTAAAGGGATCAAAGAATGATGGAACACGGTACTGAGTTGGATAATCAGCCATCATCATTTTGAACAGCAGCGCATGCTTAAGGTGCTGAATAGCTTACGGCTCCACCTATTTCTGTGACCATTCTGTGGCTTGAAGCGATGTATTTTGTTCAAAAGCGAATCAAGATGATTGTGAATTAGACATTCCTCAAATTAAATTGAACAATGAGGAAGTTCTGGAAAACTGGGATAAACTGCTGAGTTACTTCCAGATGAAAATCGAAATGACCTGAAAGAGTTGGTATAATCACATGGGAAGATATATGGGAATAACCTG
Source organism: Chiloscyllium plagiosum (assembly GCF_037043375.1). Taxonomy (NCBI): domain Eukaryota; kingdom Metazoa; phylum Chordata; class Chondrichthyes; order Orectolobiformes; family Hemiscylliidae; genus Chiloscyllium; species Chiloscyllium plagiosum. The sequence continues at coordinate 59,736,924 of NW_028270177.1, read as the reverse complement.
GGAATCACTAATTTCACTACACATAATATTGATTGAGGGAATGCTGTTCCAATCAAGCAACATCCTACAGACTTAAACTTTGAAGCTTGGCACAGGTTCAGAAAGAGACTGAACACATGCTGAAGCATGACATGGTCGTACATTGGATCAAACTTACTTTTTGACTGTCACTTTCTTTTCTCGTGAAATTAAATTGTCGACTTCCTCAGAATTTGGACAGAGTTTGGAATCCATGTTTGTTTCTCAGCTTCAATTGAACGTAAGGACAAATTAAGACACTTCAAGCAAGCACTTTCAACTACAATTAAAGAGGCAGCTTGATATAGCACTTGGGGCAAATGGGATCGAATGTTATGAGGAGAAAGCATGATTAGGCTATTGAGTTGGACAATCAGCCATGATCGTGATGAATGGCAGAGTAAGCTCGAAAGATTGCATGGCCTCCTCCTGCTCCTATTTTCTACGTTTCTAAACCGGCTTAAATACCCAAGAAAACTGAAGATTCAGAATTATAAGCCGTCATCAGATGATTTAGGTAAACAGGTTACACATTAGATTTTCTAGTCAGCATATAAAGTTAGTCCATATGATTTCCCAGTATTGTTGCTTGAGGCTGAGATTACAGTTTATTAGAAGCTTTCCCACCACTAAGATGAATCTGGTTGCTGGATTTATCCAGACAATTTTGAACAAAATTATTTTAAATGTTGTGATTCTCCAGTCTCTGATTCCATGCCTCTATTTGAACAGGATTAGGGTGTTGTGGATATTACCCCGGCAGCTTCAATGCTCCTCTTCTCTGTGTCCTCAGGTGTCTCCAATTCAGTTGTTATCAGCTACCAACACTCAATGACAATCAGCCTTTCTCAATGAAGCAGAAACAGCTGGAGATGCTCAAGTGTCACAGGACTCAAAAACATTAACTCTGCTTTCCCGCCACAGATGCTGCCAAACCTGCTGAGATTCTCCAGCAGTTTCATTTTTGTTTCAGATTTCCAGCATCTGAAATTTTGATTTATTTTAGCCTTTCCAAAATTCTGTCAAACTTCATCTCATCCAAGTCTCAACTACTTTTTTTCACCATGAACTGGGCATGAACTTCCTCTTCATAATACCACAGCCAGGCCCCTGCACCTGTGAATTTTAAACAGGGGATTCATGATAATTGGCCCCACTCATTCTTTTGCCACCCTTTCACTGTTTGTGACTAATGATGACTTTTAGATTCCGTTTTAAAGTTAGCTGTCAGTCTCCCTTAATCTTTATTTCCCCTCTGAACTGTCTGTATTTAGTATGGTTCTCACTGGGATTAACAATAATCCATATTCTTTGCAACATCATGCAGGGAATTAGAGTATTGTTTTTGCTACCATTTCCTGCTTGTGGAAATGTTAAGCTGTACTGTACAGCTGAAGCTGAACATTGCCCAGATTTGTGCTCAAATGCCCTCTTGGCCCATTGAATTCAGCCCTCCTCCACCTCAGAACTTTTCTGGATTGTTCCTTGTTCATTTTATACACAAGCTAAATTCTTTCGATACAAGTATCAATGCTTCCTTAAATGATCCCAGTCTAATATTTAATGCATTTTATACATATTGTGTGTATGCACACAAATTATGAAGTTGGCAGTGCAGATTGAAGATATCATTAGGATTCTGAACATTATAAATAGGACCATCACGTGCAAAATAAGGACATTATGACAAATGGTTATAAACAGTCCTGCTTTTCCCTCATGTCTAGTATTTATGCAGCACGCTTCAGGAAGGGATTTCAGATGGTGCACAAAAGGTACACAAGAATGGTACCAGAGATGAGCAACTGGACAACTATTTGGGTAGTTTGAAGAAGCTCTGGCTGCTCTTTTTGGAGAACTGAAGATAAATAAGACATTTTACAAGTGTTCAAAATCATCAGGGATTTGCATAGAGTAGTGTAAAGGGTAGGATAATGCATCTGGATTGGTAACTCTGTGGAGGGTTGGTGTGGATTTATTGGGCCAAGTGGCCTGTTTCCACACTCTGCGGATTATTTTTTAAAAAGGCTTGAGAAGAAAAGGACCCTGATTTAAGATGATCAGCAAAATAAATCAATGGTGACAAGGAATCCTTTTAAAAAACAGCATAGTTCGGAAACTGGAATGTTCTGCCTAATGGTATAGTGGAGGAGGCAGCTTCAACTGAGGGCTTCAAAAGGAATCTACAATTTTCATAAGGAGAGGTTTTGCATTATCACATAGTAAAAGGACTTGGGAGTGAACATAGGCAAGTTCCTCTTTGAGAGCTGATCAATCATTGCGTCCGATCTGTTACATTGATCGTTGTATAACATTGCACAAACTACCAGCTCACCAGTTATTTCCTAATGGTTTGTCATATTCTGATATAATGACTAACTTAGTCATGCCTGCAACTAAACTTACTTTGCAATTACTTCACTTGATCCAGGAGAACCTGCATTCCCATTTCCCTCACTGTTTGCACTGACAATGTTTCCAGAACTGCAATTCATCAAAGAGCACAAATTCAGTCATTTAACATCAGTCACCTTATCCAGAATTAAGTCCAAAGCAATTTAACAAAAAAAAAAATCGCAGACTTGAGATTCAATATTCCAAGCCTGATCGACTAGTTTTCTTAAGTTAGTCAATGACTGCAATTTTAATAAATCACATTATTTGCCATAGTGATAATAAAAGAACAGAAACATCCATGCAAAGTGAGAATCTGGTGTAACAGGCCTTTAGCTGATCTTTGTTCTCTTCAGAAATGGAGATTATAGACAGGAAAGATCCTTTCAGTGTATGTCTAATGAGTTGCTGTAGTCCATTCCGTAGAGTGTAAGTGCTAGGTAGCCCAACATCGTAGCTCAGTGATGGTTAAGGGAGTGGCAATTAGGTACGTTAGTTCTTTTGCCAGTCAATCAAACTGCTCTCTCTTTGATCATATTGAGCTTCTTGACTATTGTTGCAATTAAACCAATCACCAGGTGAGCAGTGAAGATTCCAATGCTCCCGATTTTAGCTTTGTAATGGTGAAGTTAATGAGGGGGTAATGACAAAGCAGTATATCTTGATTCCAAGTCTTGAAATCTTGCTAATGTTATTAGTTATTGCTGCTATCACCACCCATCCCCCTGGAGTGTATTGGCAATGCTGTCCTATGATCTGGAAAATGTTGCTGGGACTTTATTTGTTTTCAAGATGCATCATGAACCATCGTGGTCGTGTTGGTATGTGGTTCTTTTGACTTCCACAGGATGTCTACAGTACACCACAATGAGGGAATGCTGGGGTTGGGGTGTGGAAGAGACAGTATAGGGTGAAAAGAAGAGAAAACCATTTATTTAGTATGTCACCATTGTGTATAGCCATTTCTGGGCTATGCAAGACCTTCATACTAAAAACCAAGCAAAATTCAATCGTCCATTGAGAAACTTTGGATGTTTTATGCTGATTCAAGATTGGTCTCTCAAAATAAGCCAAGCATTTCTGAACCAGTCAAGCAGTTGTTTTCTGTGATTGTTCCCTTCTGTGTTAGTGTTCACCACACTGCCATTGGATGCCTTCGTCAGGGAACCCTGACATAATCTTACAACAACTGCCAGCACTTCCCTTTCACAATATTGGATCCCTAACATAGCAGATTTAAATCTGACATTATACCAGACTTACTTGCCAATCTGTTTCCTTTTGTTTCTGACAAACTTAGGTTTCCACCTAATTCACAGTGTGAGGTGTCAATATTTTCACAGCTGCAACTCATCATAAACTACCAGTTAGATCATTTTAAATATGTGCATGATCACCAAGTTAATATTTGGCACTTCTTATCAACATCGAGAGTTTTGGCTGTGAGGGCAGGAGCTGGTGGTTGGGGAGTAAAGAGGTCAAATAAAGACTTTCTGCACTGGGACAGAGGGAAAACATCCCAAATGCAAGGATTTAAGTTTAACTTGCTGATCTTAGAAAAAGAAACTCAAGCTCTTGCTAATTTAACCCTTACAAGCACAATTTGTAACTCAATGTTTGATTCAGAATCCGAATATAGTAATTTCTCATTTTTCAAATTCACTGAAGGTTCATGTCATATCAGTCAGTATTGGCTGTATTGTTGAAAAGAAAATTTTATTCCTTTTCCTTTCCTGCTCCTTCATCCATTCGGAGTTTACTGCAAGATCTGACCATAATAAACCCAGAAGTAATTACGTCTCTGACCCAGAGCAGTGTAATGACCTCAGTATTTAGGCTTCGATTAATTGATGCCATCAGTGAAACGGTGTGGATATGATGCTGCCTGTATTGAATTCACCATGAAAGCACTTTATAAGTTTGATTCAAACAAATAACTATTACTAGGGAATGTGCCTGACTCCGTGGATACACACGGCCTCTGGTCAACTTAAATTATAAAAAGTGCGAAGCATTCAATGGCGACATTGTATGGGAGATAGACAAGGCGAGGAGATCAGGAGCTGGTCCCAATCCGCAGCCATATTTCATCAAATGTCACCAAAGTCTGGAGGCCATGGTAATGATTTTGGAGGGAGTGTGGAATGGTGGGTGGGGGAGTGAGGATGAGCAGGAAAGAGAAGCGATGAGGTGGGGTGAAGGAGAGGAACCCAAATCTTCAGTATTTTGACTATAGCTCCAATGGCCAGAAACAGAACCTCAATATTGATCAGCAAGTAATTTTCCGTCTCAGCATTTAGGGTGGTGGTACTACTGTTTAAGCCAACTCTGTCACTAATATTAAATTCCTTGGGAGGCAGTCTAGCAGCCTCTTTAATGTAGCTGCTGTTGTCTGAACTGGCATTTGTCGCATTGCACAAAACATTTTAAAGGAATCAGTGGTTCTCCAACATTCCTTTTTCACATTGTTGTATTCCAAATGAAGCATAATTAAACCACATCAAAATCGGATCAAATCAAACTTGCTTCCTCATGGTTGCCCTCACGTCTGGCAAACTTTGATTCCCATCCTCCTGACAATCTGGTCTGTCAAAAAGTCCCCAGTCACAAGTCATCATGAAGCACAAATTAAGCAAAAGGCTTACACCTATAAACAACTTGCAAACATTTGGAAATAAACCCTGAAGATCAAAAGGCTCTATTGAGCTGATACAACATTTTTTTAAAAAAAAAGAAGAATCACTCTACTCACCAGAGTAATGCAAATATTGGGAGGGACGGTGGTCTGGAACGGTGGTGTTTGCTATAGCACTGGGAGATGTTGTCAAGAGGAATCTTGCAGAAATTCCTGCTTTCCAGAAATTCCTGTTCACATTATATTCTGTTAAAAAAGGCCACTTTCAAAAGCTATGACTGCAATATATGTTGCGTTTTTTTCAACTTGCACAGAGGTTTGCAGGACACAATGGTCAGTTCTTTTTGAAGAGATGGGGTGAGGGGAGGTCGGCGATGTAATAGTATTGGGAAGCAGAGAGTTAGGTCAACAATGTGTTTTCAATATGTTTATCCTCATTGCACAGTCCAGTGCTTTGAAGTGAACAACTGAAGGCCTGAACATTGAAGGGCTGGAAATGATTATTGAACGACTTTGTGTGAATGCATGCTCAATTATTCACTGGCTTTTAACTGGGAGGTGGTAGGATTTAGAAAATGGCAGGTCGGGACTCTGGCACCTTCTCATTGCGAAGCCATGCTGACATAGACCAGTTCTCTTTGACATCTTGACTCTCCATGATCTCTCAGGCCTGCCTCCCTCATTTCCCTGATTGTGCCCACCTTTGCAGCCTCAGCAATGATCAGTACGAACAGAAATGTGTTGAACTGTCCTCCTTCTTACTGGAGTAGCAACTCTTGAAACTAAGCTGCGCTGTCAACTGATGAGTAACCCTGGCAAGAATCTCTTCATTTTAGATTAGAATGGTGCTGGAAAAGCACAGCAGGTCCGGCAGCATCTGAGGAGCAGGAAAATCGCCGTTTCGGGCAAAAGTCCTTCATCAATGAAGAATCTCTTCATTGGTCACTGCTGGCAATATACCATCCTTAGCATACGGCAAAACCTCCAGGTTTCAGTCCCAGCATCAGGTCTGCAGCATTCACTGCAAGCTTCACCTAAAATATTTTTTTACAAGACTAACGATAGAGCAAAGATTATATGCCAGTCAATAATTTCTTTAATGTAAAATAACAAACTGTGGAAGTTGACAATCTGAAAGAAATACAGAAGTTGCTGGAGAAACTCAACATATTTTGCAGCATCTGTGGAGAGAAAGCAGAGTTCACCTTGAGTCAAGTGACCCTTCTTCAGAGAGATCTGAAGTTGTGAACATGAGTCATTCAACGAAAAACATTAACTCTGCTTTCCCTCCACAAATGCAGCCAGATCTGCTAGCTGTTAGTAGACAGTCACACATTGTGTTCAGCTTACTTTTCAATGACCTTCTTAGTTTCTGGAGAAGCAGAAACACCAGCTCCCTTGCACTTTCAGCAGTTGATGTTTTCAGAGCTGCAAATGGTCATCAAGTGCCATTAAGTCAATTGAACAAACATTTACATTCAGAATAAAAACATTTTTAGAAACTTGAATAGGAGTGTCAGGATTTCCAGCCACTGACAGTCAGGCTGGAACATGGAAATGAAGGATGTGACAAACCCATTTCTTCAATACTTTACACGTGTTGCATAGTCTAGAAAAGTCTCAAATAAGGAGATTAGGGCAATTAGAGAAGGGCAACTAACTGTCCAATTTCTCCATTTAAGAGCTTTGGATTCTGGTTCTACATACAGGATTGACTTTTCCTCATCAATGGGTATTGGCTCAGCAATTGCAAACATTAATAGTGGCACAGAAAGGTTTGCCACTCTGCTATTGCTCCAATTGATCCATCAGCTCTTTAGATTGGGCCGTTTGGGTAGGAATAGGTCCAGTCAAGGATAGTAGTGGGAAGTTGCGTGTGGAGGCGGAAGAGATTGGGGAGACACTGAATGAATACTTTTCTTCAGTATTTACTCAGGAACAGGGCATTGTCGTCGATGTGAATACTGAGTCACAAATAAGTAGAATGGATGGCTTTGAGGTATGTAGAGAAGAGGTGTTGGAAATCCTGGAAAAGGTGAAAATAGATAAGTCCCCTGGGCCTGATGGCATTTATCCTAGGATTTTCTGGGAAGCAAGGGAGGAGATTGCAGAGCCATTGGCCTTGATTTTTATGTCCTCTTTGTCTACAGGAGTAGTGCCAGAAGACTGGAGGATAGCAAATGTGGTTCCCTTGTTCAAAAAGGGGAGTAGGGATAACCCTAGTAACTATAGGCCGGTGAGTCTCACTTCTGTTGTGGGCAAAGTCTTAGAGAGAATTGTAAGGGATAGGATTTATGCACATCTGGATAGGAATAATGTGATCAAGGATAGTCAGCATGGTCTTGTGAAGGGCAGGTCGTGCCTCACAAACCTTATTGAATTCTTTGAAAAGGTGACGAAGGAGGTTGATGAGGGGAAAGCGGTAGATGTGGTATATATGGATTTTAGTAAGGCGTTTGATAAGGTTCCCCATGGTCAGCTACTGCAGAAAATACGGAGATATGGCATTGAGGGTGAGTTGGAGGTTTGGATTAGGAATTGGCTGGATGGAAGAAGACAGAGGGTAGTAGTTGATGGCAAAGTTTCTTCATGGAGTGCCGTCACTAGCGGTGTTCCGCAAGGATCTGTTTTGGGACCATTGCTGTTTGTCATTTTTATAAATGACCTGGAAGAGGGGTTAGAAGGTTGGGTGAGCAAGTTTGCGGATGATACGAAAGTCGGAGGAGTTGTTGACAGTGAGGAAGGATGTGGCAGGTTACAGCAGGATATAGAGAAGTTGCAGAGCTGGGCAGAAAGGTGGCAAATGGAATTCAATGTAGCTAAGTGTGAGGTGATTCACTTTGGGAAGAATAACAAAAAGATGGGGTACTGGGCTAATGGTCGGATACTTGGTAGTGTGGATGAGCAGAGGGATCTTGGTGTCCATGTACACAGATCTCTGAAAGTTGCCACCCAGGTAAATAGTGCGGTGAGGAAGGCATATGGCGTACTGGCTTTTATTGGTAGAGGAATTGAGTTCCGGAGTCCTGAGGTCATGATGCAGTTGTATAAGACTCTGGTGCGGCTGCATCTGGAATATTGTGTGCAGTTTTGGTCGCCATACTATAGGAAGGATGTGGAGGCACTGGAACGGGTGCAGAGGAGGTTTACCAGGATGTTGCCTGGTATGGAAGGAAGATCGTATGAGGAAAGACTGAGACACTTGGGGCTGTTTTCATTAGAGAAAAGAAGGTTTAGGGGTGACTTGATTGAGGTGTACAAGATGATTAGGGGGTTAGATAGGGTTGACAGTGTGAACCTTTTCCCGCGTATGGAGTCGGGTATTACATGGGGGCATAGCTTTAAATTAAGGGAGGGTAGATATAGGACTGAAGTTAGGGGTAGGTTCTTCACTCAGTGAGTCGTAAGTTCATGGAATGCCCTGCCAGTAGCAGTGGTGGACTCTCCCTCTTTATGGGCATTTAAGCGGGCATTGGATAGGTATATGGAGGATAGTGGGTTAGTATAGGTTAGGTGGGCTTGGATCGGCGCAACATCGAGGGCCAAAGGGTCTGTACTACGCTGTATTCTTCTATGTTCTATGTTCTATGTTTCCTTCTTGGGATAGTGACCCAGCAACAGCTTCTTGATCAGTCCACATCAGCAGCATGCCAACATTAGTGGTACCATCATTCACAGCAGCGCTGGGTCCAGCTCTCAGTCCAAGCAGCAGGGCTCCACCACAATTCACAACATTATTACTGCAAATGGCTTGTTTTTAAGAAAAACCACCACAATCTAACTTCTAAAGAAAATACACACTTGGGAGGCAGAGCCCAGCAGTTTCCGTCATGTGCTAACTATGGCCTGGAATAGCGTATTTGACATTGTTCTCGGATGTTGCAGAAGGAAGTATCTACATAACTTCACAGGAATTACTGGTTCTCCAGCAATAACCTTTATTCCAAATACAATATTAATCAGGAATTAAATTGCACTTTGGATCAAACTGACTCTTTAATTTCTTCAGTTGTTCCTGACGGACTATAGGTTTCATTTCCAGCGCAGTTTGGATTGTCGCACTTACCATGCCTGCAATTGGTCTTAAAAGATAAATGAAGTTATTTAAATAAGCATTTGCCTCCATCCCACAATTGTGTGCCAGCTGTTTGAGAGACTGAAGATTCTGGATTCAGGACTGCAGCCTGCATTCAGCCGTTTGAGTGAAACTGGTCACACTCCAGATGGGTGACTGCAATAGATGGTGAATTTGTTCTTCAAAACCTTTGTTGCTGGTGATAACGATTAGCGACAGAAAGGGGATATCAAGTTCTTGAATGTATTCATATTCAGAGTTTAGAAACTTCAATAACAAAATGCAAGCAAACTTACAATAAAGTGTCTTTGATGTCCTCTCCTAATACAATATTTTTGAACCAAAATTCTGAAGCCCTAATTCTAATGCAGATAACAGAGAAACAGTAATGCAAATGCTCTTGCCTGGAGTGGTGCTCCCTGCGCTGCTGTGTGATGTTTCCTGAAAAGTACCTAGAAAGGCTCAGCAATATCCATCACTAATGGCAGCAAAGGAAAGGTCGTAGCCTTGCTTTAACTCTGTTATTGCTGTTAGCTCCTGGCATCATGACAATTCAATAATGGTTTGTGACCAGGCAGCAACTTCTGTATTAGCTACTGTCAGTACCATGCCACCCTTGGCACTGTCAACCATCGCGTTATAATCCAGCTCTCAGTTCAACCAGCAGGCTTCACAAGAATTCATAAAATTATGATTGCAAAGGTCTTGTGTAAGAAAGAACACCATCTTCCAACTTCTGGATGTAATACATATTTTGCGGGTTAAGCTGAGTGTGGTAACTCGGGCCTGCTACATGGTTCCTGGATGCAGAAGGAAATATCTCCATAACTTCACAGGAACTGCTTGTTCTCCAGTAATTGCCTTGGAGAATATAATATCAAATGAAGTACGAAGTACATAAAAGATCAAACATATTTTGTAGTTATTGCAAACAATCCAGGAGAACTATATTTTCCATATCCCATGCAGTTTGGATTGTCAAACTTGCCATGCCTGTAACTGTCAGGCAAGATAAATTAAGTCCTCATGTTAGCATTTGCCTCCAGCTACTATTGAGTGCCAGCTGCTTGAATGGCTGAAGAGTCTGGATTCAGTCCTGCAGCTTGTGTTCAGCTGCTTTTGTTAAACTTCTTACAATCCAGACGGATCCTGCAATCAATACTGATTTTATTCTTCAACCCCTTTCACAGGTTTGATGGACACTACAGCTGGTGAGAAGGGTGAGTGTGTGATGGGATACGTATTTCTTAAATATATTCATTTTAAGACACTAAAATGATCAGGAATAAGTAACCCAAATTTGCAAGCAATTTTGAATTCAAGCTTCCTTGATGTCCTCTCCTAAAACTGTTTGTTTTGAAAAGAACTCTCCGACCCAAAGAACAATGTGGATAATGGAGAGGCAGTATGTGATTGCTATGGTCGGGAGTGGTAATCTCTGCACTGCTGTGTGATGTTTTCATGAGGGGTCTGTACGTTATCTTACCATAACTGCCTGCCCACCAGCAACTTACTTTCACTTTCTTGTATTCTGAATGAAGCAAAATCATGGTCACATATCGTATCAAACATACTTTTTCGAGACTGCCTTAGATTTGGAAGGCATGGTTTCCCATCTCCATCGCAGTTTAGGCTGTCACGTTTACCAGGCTGCAATTGAACAGGCAAGTTTAGTCACTGAAATCAGCATTTGTCTGCATATACAATTGTGTGCCAGCTGCTGGAATGGCTGAAGGATCTGGATTCAGTATTACAGCACTTATTCAGCTGTTTTTTTTTAAAAAAACTGCTCACACTGCAGAAGGATGACTGCATGAGTTGGTGATTTTTTTTGTCAAACTTACATAACTGGTTTGCAAGAAGTCAGAGCACAGGTAGGGGGAGAGGCAGAGAATGTCGGGGAGATGGAATTTTTCCTTCTAGTATAGACCAGAGAGGTCAATGGGAGGTAAAACGTTCAGGACCGGGCTGATGAAGGGGAAACGTTTCACTGAAGGGATTGGGATGTTTTAAAGCAATGGCTTTTCCGGCAACTCTGTTTTTCTTTCTGATTTACAGCATTCGCAGTTCTTTCGGGTTTTATTTGGATGCTTTCTGTTGTTCTAGTTAAATAAGAGCATCAATCAGTAGGAACAAAGCAAGCATTAGGGATGCAAATTTAGTGCGATTGCTGTGGTCTGGTCTGCAAAGGTGTTTGTTGCACTGCTGTCACATGCTTTCAAGAGGAAGCCCCTGAACAATCTAAACAACAGCTCTCCAGCAATTCCCATTCACGTCTTTGAATTCTGAACCAAGGATCATTTATACACAAACTGGAGCAAACTTATTTTCTGCAACTGTCCCTGGAGAAATTAGATTTCCCGGTTCTTCACAGTATACGCAGCTGAAATTAGTCAAGAAAGAAGACATTTTAAGCTCGGTCTTGTATGCACAATTGGCTGATGGCTGGTATAAAATTGCTGGATGCTCAGGGATTCAGTATTATATTCTTTGATCAACTGTATTTATTAAGTAGGTCAACTTCCAGAGGTAGTGAGATAATGGAAAACAGTAGGTTTTTTCCTTAAAACTTTCATAGGGGCTTTGAAAGACATCACAGGCAGAATGAGGGGAGCAGAGGATATAGGAATCCTAATTGTTCAATATATTTATTCTTTCTTCAGAGTTCAGCTATCGAAATGTTCGAATACAAATTGAGATCTGAATATTGAATGGGCAAGCAATTTTCCACTGACCACTTTTGAAGGTTTTGTATTGATGCAACTATTTTTTAAGCAAACAAAATCTCTAATCTCTCAGAAAAATGCAAACATTATAGACATATTAAAGCAACTTTGTTAATGTGACTGCCGTAGGTTGGTGTTTGCTGCATTGCTGTGGCATTACTCAGTCAGAAGCCCCTCCACAGAACTTACAGGAAGTGGCACTAATTTTCTTTCACATTGTTGTGTTCCAGATGAATCTTAATTAAGTCAGACATTGGACTAAAACTTTCTTTGTGATCACTGCATTCATTACTGGAATCTCTTCTGCCTTGGAAGTGTCACAGTTTCCATATCGGCAATTAGTGTTACAGCACAAATTAAGTGATTTTAAACAAACACTTGAAAAATTCAACCATTGAAAAAGCTCTGAAGATGGAGGATTTCAGGATTATAAACTTGTTTGTTGGATCTTTACATTGAAACTCCAATTTATCAGTTTAATCAACCTGCCACATCCCATACAAACAGGGATGAGTTAGATATTCAACATGAATATGTCTCATTAATTGTAACTTTAAATCCACATTCCTGCCTACCGTGAAAACCTTTCGCCATCTCTCTCTCAACAATAAACTGTTTATGTTTGCCTTTAAAATATTCCATAAATCTGCTTTAATAACGTGGCAGAGTTTCCACATTTTGAGAGAAAACAAATCATCTGGATGTGTTTTAAATGGGCAACCCCTGACATTTAGACAGCAATCCTTCATTCCCGTCTCTTCTGTCAGAGGAAACATCTTGTTTCAATTAATTTGCCTCTTCCTCTCCTAACCACAAACTGACAAAAAGCCTACACTACCCGAATTCCCTTTGTATGACAAGTCATTCTGTAAGTATTATTCTGGTAAGCATTCTCCGAATTGCCTCCAACGTATTTACTTCCTTCCATCAACAGCATGACCGATAAGAATGAGAGCATTCAAGATACAAGCTCAATAGTGCTCTCTACTTTTGTGTTTAAATTCCCCCATGATAAAAGGAAAACATTTATTCACTGTCCTAATTACGTACTGCTAGCACTTTGTGATTCAGGTAATGTTACACTCTGATCCCACTGCATCTCAGAGCTATGGAATCTCCCTCTATCAAAACAAAATGCTTTTCTTCCAGTCAAAATGGACAACTTCACTTTAATCCACGGAAAGCTCTATTTGTCAGGCCTTTGGCTACTCACTTAACCTATATTTCTCTATAGCGCCCCAATGTCCTCTGAAGTTATTTTGTAGCCTTTCTTTGTCATGTCAGCTTTATATTAATTCCTTCGTGAGTCATGGACTGTGAGTCAATACTTGGAAGATTTGAGCAGATACAGATTTGTTTTAAATAGCTGCTCAAGTTATATTATCCTAACCATTCTGAACCCCGGTTAATTCTCAGTCCCAAACAAACACCGAAGTAATGAACATTCATGCAAAAAAGGCTGAACCCCTGAATATAATTAGAGTATATCAAAATTACAATTGGAATCTAGTCAGCACCTCTCTCTCTCTGTCAATCTCTCTCACACACACAAACACACACAAGCACACACACACACAATGGATAAGGGAAAATCATGAAATGTAAGATGTCTGTAAGGCAAATGGATACTATAAACTTCCACTGTATTATGTCAACCTTTTAACAAAACAACAATGGTTGACTCAGACCCATGGCCTGTGCCTCTTGCTTGTTGTGGGAGCCTAGGAACATGGCTGACGCTCCAGACTCTTACACTTGCAAGAAGTGTGTCCAGCTGCAGCTCTTGTTTGACCGCATGATGACTCTGGAGCTGTGGATGGACTCACTGTGGAGCATCTGCAATGCTGAGGATGCCGTGGATAGCATGTTTAGTGAGCTGGTCACAACACAGTTTATAATTGCTGAGGGAGACATTGAATGGGTGCCCAAAAGACAGAAAAACAGTAAGAAGACAGTGCAGGTGTCCCCTGCCGTCATCTCGCTCCAAAACAGGTATACCGTTTTGCATGCTGTTGGGGGAGATTACTTACCAGGGGAGGGCAGCAGTTGCATGGTTCATGGCATCGTGGCAAGCACTGCTGTTCAGGAGGGCGGTAAAACGACTCGTAGGACCAATGTCACAGGGAATTATCTTGTGAAGGGAGTAGATAGGCGGTTCTGTGTCCGGAATGGGACTTCTGGATGGTATGTTGCCTCACAGGTGCTCAGGTCAGGTATGCCACCGATCAGCTGCAGAGCGTTCTAAAAGGGGAGGGTGAACGGCCAGTTGTCTTGGTGCTTATGGACACCAAGGATATAAGTAGAAAATAAGATGAGGTCCTCAAAGAAGAATTCAGGGAAGTAGGAGAGAAGTTAAAGAGGAGGACCTCAAAGGTAGTGATCTCAGGATTACTGCCAGTGCTACGTGCTAGCCAGCGCAGAAATTTAAAAAAAAGACAGGTTGAACACATGGCTTGAGAGATGGTGTAGAAGGGAGGGGCTCAATTTGTTGGACATTGGGACCGGTTCTGGGGCAGGTGGGACTATTACAAAATGGACGGTGTACATCTGAACCAGACTGGAACCAATGACCTTAGTGGTTTTTTTGCTACTGCATTTGGGAATATTTAAACTAATGTGGCGGGAGACGGGGAACCAGAAGAGAAAACAAGTAGGCAGTGATGTGGAGACCGGAGACTGTAAGAATTATGAAGATTGCATTCATAAAGGGAAGAGTAGACAGAGAGTAGATGAGCACAAAAAACTGGGAGCCTAAAATGCGACTACATTAATTCAAGGAGTATAGTGTGAAAGGCAGATGAACTTAGGGCTTGGATTGGTGTCTGGGAGTATCATGTCATTGCAATCACAGAGCCTTGGTTGAAGGAAGGGCATGAAGATTGGCAATTAAACATCCCTGGATATAGACGCTTCAGACAGGACAGGGAGGGAAGTAAAAGGGAGGGGTGGAGTTGCATTGCTGGTCAAGGACGATATCACAGCTGTGCTAAAGGAGCACACTATGGAGGTCTTGGTTAGTGAGGCATTATGGGTGAAGCAGAGAAATTAGAAGAGTGCAGTTACACTGTTGGGGTTGTATTACAGGCCTCCCAACAGTGAGCATGTGGTAGAAGAACAAATAGGTAAGCAGATTTTGGAAATATGTAGAGGCAACAGGGTAGTGCTGATGAGAGATTTTAATTTTCCCAACATTGACTGGGATATACTTAGCGTCAGAGGTCTGGATGGGGTGGAATTTGTATGAAATGTCCAGGAGAGTTTTCTACTGCAGTATGTCAATAGTCCGACGAGGGAAGGGTCTTATTGGACCTGGTACTGGGGAACAAGCCAAGACAGGTGGTAGAAGTTGCGATGGGGAATTTCTTTGGTAACAGTGACCACAATTCTGTAAGTTTTAGAATACTCATGGATAAAGAAGAGAGTGGTCCTAAGGGAAGAGTACTAAACTGAGCCAAGACCAATTATATCAAAATTCGGCAGAAGCTCGGAAATGTGGAATGGACACAGCTATTTGAAGGGAAGTCCACATTTGAGACGTGGGATGCTTTGAAAGGTAGGTTAAGGATAGTGCAGTATAGGCATGTCCCGTTGAATGCAAAGGATAGAAAGTGAAACATTCGTGAACCGTGGATGACAGGAGAAATCCTACGACTAGCCAAGAGGAAAAGGGAAGCGTACATAAGGTCGAGGCAGCTAAGAACAGAACGGGCCCTGGAAGAATATCGGAAAAGTAGGACAAGTCTTAAACGAGGAATCAAGCGGGCTTAAACGGGTTATGAAATAACTTTAGCGATCAGAATTAAAGAGAATCACTAAGCATTTTATTCTGATACAAGAAGCAAGAGGGTAACTACAGAAAGGATTGGTCCACTAAAGGATAACGAAGGAAGGCTGTGTGTCGAACCTGAGAGAATGGGTGAGATTCTGAATGATTACTTTGCATCAGTGTTCACTGAGGAGAGGAAAATGATGAATGCTGAGATTAGAGATAGAAATTTGATTAATCTTGATCATGCTGACATAAGTAGGGAAGATGTGTTGGGTAGGCTAGTGGTTATTAAGGTGGACAAATCCCCAGGACCGGATGGGATCTATCCCAAGTTGCTGAGGGAGGCGAAAGGGGAAATACCGGGGGCCCTGATAGATATCTTTGTTGAATCCTTAAATACAGGTGAGGTGCTGGATGATTGGAGGGTAGCTTACGTTGTCCCCCTGTACAAGAAGGGTAGTAGGAATATTCTGGGTAACCAAAGACGAGTGTGCATGACGTCAGTGGTGGGAAAGTTGCTGGAGAAGGTAATGAGGGATAGGATCTACTTATATTTAGAAAAGAATGGGTTTACAGTGATAGTCAAAATGGTTTTGTGCAGGGGAGATCGTGCCTTACCAACTTAATTGAGCTCTTTGAGGAAGTGAGCAATTTACTAGATGAAAGAAGGGCTGTACATGTCATATACATGGACTTTATTAAGGCGTTTGATAAGATTTCCCATGGTAGACTAATGGAGAAATTGAAGTCATATGGTGTGCAGGGTATTCTACCTGGTGGATAAAGAACTGGTTGAGAAACAGGAGACAGAGAGGAGTATTTGAAGGGAGTTTCTCGAAATGGTGAAAGGTGACCAGTGGTTATCCACAGGGGTCAGTGTTGGGGCAACTGTTGTTTGTAATATAAATAAATGATCTGGAAGAGGACACTGTTGGTATGATCAGCAAGAATGCAGATGACACGAAGATTGTTGGAGTAGCAGAAAGCATAAGGGACTGTCAGAGAATGCAGGAGGATATAGAGGGACTGGAGATTTGGGTGGAAAGTGGCAGATGGTTTTCAATCCAGACAAATGTGAGGTAATGCATGTAGGCAAGACTAATTCTAGAGCGAATTATACAATGAACGGAAGAGCCTTGAGAAAAGTTGTTGGGCAGAGAGATCTGGGAGTGCAGGTCCATGGTACTCTGAAGGTTGCTCCACAGGTGGATAGAGTAGTCAAGAAGGAATATGGTTTGCTTGCCTTTATTGGACAGCGTATTGAGTATACGAGCTGGCAAATCATTTTAACATTGTACAAGACATTGGTTCATCCGCACTTAGAATTCTGTATACAGTTCAGGTCGTCACATTATCAAAATGATATGGACGCCTTTTGGAGGGTGCAGAGAAGGTTTACGAGGATGGAAGGCGCTAGCTATGAAGAAAGGTTGAGTAGGTTAGGTTTGTTTTCATTAATAAAAAGTAGATTGAGGGAGGACCTGATTGAGGTTTACAAAATCGTGAAGGATTTAGACAGGGTGGATAGAGACAAGCTTTTTCCCAGTGTGTAGGATTCAAAAACGAGAGGTCACGCTTTCAAGGTGAGAGGTGGAAAGATTAAGGGGGATACACTCGGCAAGTACTTCACACAGAGGGTGGTGGGCGTTTGGAACGTGTTGCCAGCAGAGGTGGTAGAGGCAGGCACGGTAGATTCATTTAAGATGCGTCTGGACAGATGCAGTAGATGGAGAGCAGAGGGATACAGATTCTTAGGAATTGGCCGACGGGTTTAGACAGTACATTTGGATCGGCTCAGACTTGGAGGCCGAAGGACCTGTTCCTGGGCTGTAAATTTCCTTTGTTCTTTTTTGTTAACTTATACATTCCTTCTCATGTTGTATTTATTAGAAGGTGCGAGGTTGGGAAGTGCTTTTGTCCTTGGTCACACATCACGAACAGAATTCATTTCGGGCATCCATTCACCAGGACAAGAAATGAAATGTCAGCCTTCATTACAAAATGAAGCATGTGTAGGAGTTGTGGAGTGTTGTTGAGGCAGTATTTGGGCTTTTGTGGACAGACTTTCTGACCTTTATAAATCAATGGTCTCCTTGTCACAGAGGCAGTGCAAAGCTGTTTTATCAGAATAATCTCTGGGATGATGGTAACATGAAGAGAGTGTGAAGGAAACGGATGTTTAATTTGTAGCACGGTGAGAGAATAAGAGTTGACTGCATTGAAACTTGAAGATTATGGACGAACACACATTACGTCCAGAGAAAGACATTGATGTCATAAGAAATACATTTTCCCCAAGATACGTGCTTCTTGGTAATTTATGTACCTCTATGAAGCTCCTATGTTGGTTGGGAGAGAGCTTCAGGCTCTGAATGAACTCTCATTGCCTCAATGTGCAATTAGTACATGACCCTGCACTGAAAGTCACATTGTTAACTAATCTGTCAGCAGCTGCAATGCCTAACACCTGAAAATGTTAGCCATTCCCAACAGCTTCTGACCTCCATAGGGAATATCGGTCTGCCTTCTCGGAGATATCCTCCCTCCTCACCGTCAACAAACCATATTAATGCATTCATTGTGTACCATTAGCAATGGATCCAGGAGGAACGGCATGGAGCAGTCTATCCATGCAGTCTCTGTTTCATTGGTTTGTCATGTTTGGTCATAGATAACATTCTCCTATATCTGTACAAGGGGTTTGAGCGGCTGAATGGCCACCTCCTGATGTAAAGGGAGACGCTCAAGAACCTGACTGGGCAACCAACCCGTGGTTCCTGTTTAGCAGCTCAATGTATTTGACTGGGCTCCTTATCTTCCTGTGTGATAGTCAGGAGAGAATGAATGGGCTATCCCTATTCTTATCCAATAGCACTGATGGGTGTAATGACCTCCTCATATTCCTGTGAAGTGAGCTTTAGGTGCTGAATGAGCACCATAGTGTTCAGCAGGACTGTTACATGCATATTACCGACACTTCAATAGCATAAGCCTGAATGCTGTCCGGTTTTCCTGCACATGGACACAGACTGCTTCAGGAGCTGAGGGGGCCACATTGTTCTGAACATTATGTGATTTTCAGTCACCATCTCCACATCTGAGATTCTGATGAAGGGAAGACACCGAAGTGCAAATGAGGATGTTTGTGATGTGGATCTCCTGCAGAGATGTCCCGAGACTGAGGTGGTACATGTCAAAGAACTACAAACATCTTCTTTGTGCTGAATCACTCCAACCCGTGGGGAGGTTACGCTTCATTTCCATTATGTTCAATTTTCTTCAGGTTCCTTGATACCATCCTCAGTTAAACACTGCCTCATTTAAACACTATTACCTGATTTTTATATATTTTGTTCATGTCAATAGATCACGGTTGTATGTGTGTGATGTGTTTCCTTCTCACAGAGAGGTGTGATCATTGGGATTTCACTATCCCAGAGAGGTTGGGGAGGTAGATCATTGAGATAGTTGGAAGACTGGAATGGATGGATGGCGCTGCGGGAGTTGGGGTATAGAACAGATCAGCCATGATTTTATTGAAGGGAAAGGCAGGCAGTAAGTGCTGAATGACCTATCCTGCTTCTCATATTCTTGAATTCTGTTATTGGAAGGTTCATCGTTGTTAGTTTTCTGGCTGTCCTGTGAAGGAATGCTGCAGTCAAAGAGAGCAGAGGATTTTATGAGCATTTTTTATGAGCAGTATGGGGTCATTAGTCACTGTGAATCTGAATCAACAACATGACAAATAAATGGAGACAGGGAAACTTCTGTAAAAAGAGAGGAGAGGACTGTTTCACAGTAACACCAACTCTTTTTCTCAAGAACATTTTGCAATCCACACCAAATCATGTTTGACTGTATTCAGGGGCTGAATGGTCACCTCGGTTTCTGTGCATCAAGCGGTAGGAGTAAGTGGTCTCCAACTTCTTCTGAGTAGCGGATTGAGGGGTTGAATGGAATGGGGCGAAGTAGGACTGAGGAACAGGAGTGGGTCCCTGCCCAACCAGGCACTAAGGTTGTGGCTGATCAGATTGTGGTCACAGCCCCTCGGTCCTATCTGCAGGTCTTTATCCTTGAGTCACTTTCCCGTCAAATATTTAACTAACACACCTTTTAATAAATGCAAACACACAGGTACCACAAACCTGTGGGCAGAGAATTCCAACTTTTGAGAATTTCTCCTTATCCCTGTTGCTACCGAGGTTAGAGAGTCATTGCTTCTTTTTCTAGTCCCACTCCTCCAGACGTCACGACAAATTATCAGTGTAACTAAATGTGTGATATGGTAAATGATATCCGTCTCAGACTGTGTCAGGTTCAGTGTTAGGAACAAGTCAGACAGGTTTCTTAAATTTTTAAAAAATCGAAAACCAAAGCAAAGTTACTCGAAATACATAAATGATATAGAGTTTGAACATTGACAATATGTACATCAACATTTATTTTTCTATAAATCTGAGACACAGAAATATGCACACAAATAGACACACACAAACGCACGCACACGTCTGAAGGCAAACAGAAAACAATGAAACTCTGCAGAATATTAATTCGAAAGAGCTGTGTCCAAATAACAGTTAATTTCTTGTCAATGGTAAGATTGAGATTGTTTCAATTGTTATTCTGCCTCTGAAGTGATCCTGCCTCACAGAAGCTGCTAGCACTGGGGTTTGTTTCCGGAACAGTTGGATTTGGCTGAATTCCCTTTGCTGCAGGCAGAGGAGAGATTCCAATGAATGCTCAACTGGAACCCTCAAAGAGTGCTAAAGATAGCTGGTTAGTTTTCAGCTCTCATATGTTGCTGCAGACAAGTACTAGTAGAGACGGAGAAATGGCCGTTGCTTCTACGACGGGTTGCATTTGCTCCCTCTCTGATCTGAAACATGCAATAATGTGACCCAAACAACAACATGGACTAGGCAAGGTCTGGTTGAACATTCTCCTAATAAAATGACTTCATCCCTGTTACCTGCTTCATTTAGGAATGATTTGTAATTTATAATTTGATGGTATATTTATATATGTCTGCATATTTTTTGTACAATATGTTAAAATCGTCATAGTACCTGTGTTAAAATGAGTATGTTGTTTTCTAAAATTAAATCCTTAGTTTTATTTTCTAATCCTTAGCTACGCCCCAATACACTCTCCTCGAGATCTTATATGGTTCAATATGAACAGTTCTCATTCTCAGGCCTGAAGTACTCTGACCTTGTAGAGGCCATGAGGGCCATGGATCCGGGATCAGCCAAGGTTATTTTCCAAGGCTGGAGTAGTCCAACCAGAGGGCAAAGATTTAAAGTGAGAAGGGAAAATTAAAAAGATGCCTCAGTGGTAACATCTTCACACAGAGGGTAGTGCGTGTATGGAGCGAGCTGGCAGCGAAAGTGATGGCGGCTGGTACAATTACAACATTTAAGAGGATATGGATGAGTATATGAATAAGAAGGGTTTAGAGAGTTATGGGTTAATGTTGGCAAATGGTTTTACATCAGATTGGAATATCTGGTCGGTGCAAATGAGCTGGACTGAAGGGTCTGTTTCCGTGCTGTATGACACTATGATTCTATCAGGACTTCAATCTAGCAAGGAGTAAAGTGAAGCATCTGTGAAAAGCTTCTAAAACAATTGCATATTTTATCTTTCAATATCAAGGTTCATTACTACATACAATACATTCGATGTAGCCTCAGCATTGTCATGTACAGATGCAGTAAAACATCCCGATGATTAAACCCGATAGCCTTCGTATGAACCAACAACATTCAATACACTTCCCTAATCACTTGCGGAATCTGCTGACTAGGTTTATATGGCTCATGTACCGGGACACACACATCCCTCTGTACCAATGCATTCTGCGATGTTCTCTCCATTTAAGTAGGTTACTGTTATTTTATCTGTTCTGAGCACTGACTTCCCTTAGCCCTTGTTATACTGTTTTTGGCCAAAGTTTGCTCACTAACTTCCCCTGTCGTTATCCCATTGCAGAGTCTCCATATCCTGTTAAATGATTATCTTGGTAAATGAAGTAATTGAGCTCCAATCCAATCAGTCACCTCATCCAAGTCATTGGTATAGATTCTAAATTGTTGATAATGTCACACTGATCCCTGAGGCACTCCACCAAGTTACAACTTTACAACTGAATATAAACAATTATCCTGAATGTTTATTCCTTGATAGTTTACCAGGTTTCCCCTGTTGCTGCGCAGCAGGCTAGTAAGGTAGGATGGCCTCATCCTACACTGTGTAATGTACTTAGCGGACTGAATGACTTCAATCTATTCCTGTGTAAATCCTTATAGGGCAGAATGGTCTCCGCCTGTCTCATTATAATGATGTTGACTGGCTGAATGGCATCTTTCTTTACCTCTGTAACCTTATTGAGTGGTTGAGAGAATAACATATGGGTTATAGGCGCAACGGTTGGCCATTCAGCCCCTCTCACCTGCTGCACCATTCAGAATGTGCGTTGTTGATGTGATTGTGACGAAACATCACTTTCCTGTCTGTTCCCAATAAACATGGACTTCCTTGTACATCAACGATCTATGGAACAGAATCTTGCTACTTCGGCATGAGTACATCACAGATCATACAACCCTAAAGAGAAAGGAACATCCCTGTCTCAGTCAGAAATGGAAAGGTCCTTATTCTCAAAATGTGTTCCCCTTAAACCAATCCCCACTCTTTTGACATATAAGGAGTCGACAATTAGAAACAGATATCGCCCACTCAGCCCCTAAAGCCTGTCCACATTCCCATTAACTTTCCTCAATCAAATACTTCCCAAATTCAGCCTCCACTGACGTTGTGCAAAGGCAATTCCAGGCACCACAAGATCATGTGAGTAATGAACCCTGGAGCAGAATTAGACCATTCAGCCCATCTTGTCTGCAATGACATTTAATCGCGGCTAAAATATTTCTCAATCCCCATTCTCCTGCCTTCTCCGACTGACCATTGATAACTTATTAATAAAGACAGTGCGTGCCTTTATGTGGGGTTATGTTCATGTGTTTGTGGTGAAACACCTATATCTGTGTGCGTATCTCTGTGGGCATGTGTTATGTGTGTTAGTGTCAGTATCTCAGTTTGTGTGTACCTCTGTCTGCATCTCTGTGCAAAGTTGCTTTTGAAGTAAATAGATTGAAATTGGAATCAATGTCTCCCTCCTCCTCCGTCTCTGTCTGTCCCTGTTGTTCGCAGAGTTCACAGAATTCCTACAGTGTGGAAACAGGTCCTTCGACCCAACACATCCACACTGACCCTCCGAAGAGTAACTCACCCAGACCCGTTAAAATACTATCCGACGTTTACTCATGACTAATGCCCCTAACCTACACATCACTGTGCATTATGGAGAATTTAGCATGGCCAGTTCACATAACATCCACATCTTTGCACTGTGGGTGGACACAGAAGCATCCAGTGGAAACCCTCGCAGACACGGGGAGATGTGAAACTCCATACAGACAATCGCCCGAGGGTGGAATCGAGCCCGGGTGCCTGGCGCCGTGAGGCAGCAAGTGCTCGCCTCTGATATTGGTGATGAGATTCATACAATACTACCCTCTGCTGGCCTCCCCACACCACTGCATCAATGGCTGAGTTTTTCCTCTCTCAGAAGATAACGAATCTTCACTGTGAATCTCTCAAATTGCACCGCCGTTTGATTTTCCAATAATATCTTTGGTAGCATAGAGCTGCTTTGTCCGATACTGAGCAATGTTATTCCTGCGTCACTAGCAACACTACTCGGCCTTTTTCAGGACTTTTCAATATTTTCTCAAATAAGTTTGAAGCATTTCAAGTCACAGAATGAGAAATCAATTCATGTCACCTCCTGACAAAATGGTTCACTCGGAGGTGAGCATTTCCACTCTGACAGGTCCAAGTATATTTTCAACCCTCCATCTACTAGCATTGTGTGTGCGAGCCTGTGCGTGTGTGTGTGTATTCATGGTACTGTCAGTTTGGATCGTGCTTTGAGCTCTCTCACTCTCTCTCCCTCCCAGTCTGAATCCTCAAGTGATGTCACTCTCTGCCACTGTCACTGCAGTAGGGTGGGGAGGCCAGCTGAGGGACAGATTGTTTCATTTTCGGCATTACAGAGACGGTCAGACGTGCACATACATACAGGTACTCACAGAGCCAAATACAGGCACACAGGTACGGGTGGTGGTGGAGTAATGGATATCGGACACTCCACCACCCGGCTTGTCCCTTTCCGTCCTATTCCAGGCTGTTTCTATTGGAATGCGAGAAATGGAGGGTGGGAGTGGGGGTCCATGCTGTTCGTGCTGGTGTGTGTGGGGTGGTGGAGATGGCGATGTGTCCAGAGGGAGTCAGTCCTTGGTGTTGTACCCAAACAGTGTTGTACCCAATTAGTGACAGAGATATAGTGGAGGGGAAAGAGAGAGAGAAGGAAGGTGCTGCTTGCAGCAGTGAGAGTGGTGGAGCATGAGCCTTGTTCAGGGTCGGTGGTATAACAGACATACAGTGAGGGTGAGGGAACAGAGAGAACACAATAACACTTATCCTGAAGGAGCGGGGAAGGTTCTTGATGTTTGTCCTGTATTGCAGGACATTTCTTAAAACCCCCAGATACTGCACTGAGCTGGGTGGTGAGCTCAGACCATGCTCGGTGGGTCTGGTGGTATGGTCCCCTCTGGGAAGAGAATAATCCTCTGCTGTACAAGTCCACCCACCAGGACCTCCGTGCCCCTGTCGACAAACCGTGGTGTAATTTCTCCTTATCTGCCATGCTGAGCGTAAACTGTGCAGGGCAGCTCCAAGCTGAGAAAACTCAACCGTGTGCCCATTGGCCTTTTTAAGATGGCACCACTGTCAGGGATCACGGAATATCCAGGGGCATCTGGGCAATGGTGAGTCCCTCCAGCCATGATGGGTGGGAGAATCGGGCTGGTATTGTATGACGGGGCACCATGGGTTGGGGAGGGTAGTTAATGATTTGAGTTTGATAAGATAGTACCAGGAAACTAGCTCAACCTCATGCAGACGATCGCTCTGTCACACTCAATGAAAATGTCACTGAAACAAATTATTTTTAGGTTCAACCCAATGAGTTGCAGACTCTCTGATCACAATCCCAGTGACAACGCTGCAGCTGCTTGACCCATGCTCTCTATCAGAGGGTAGGAGCTAAACGTCACCTTACACTTGGGGAAAAAAAGGCACTGTGGAGGGGGTGTTTGAGGTATCTGTGAGGTGCACATTATGACAAGTCATCATAATTCTATCACTTTCAAAATAGAGATGGAAAAGGATGAACCAGGTCTAAAACTTAAAGTTCTAAACTGTTGAAAAGCCAGTTTTGATAATATTAATATAAGATTTTCCAAAGTCGATTGGGGCAGATATTCACAGAGAAGCGGGTCAGTTGAGAAGTGGGAAGCCTTCGAAAATGAGATGTCAGGAGTACAGTGACATTATGTCCCTGTTAGGGTGAACGGTAACGCTAGTACGTGTAAGGAATGCTGAAGGATTGGAGAAATTGAGGTTCTGGTCACGGATAAGAGGGAAGGATATGTCAGGTATCGACAGCAGGAATTGAGATTTTGTTTCTTAATTACTTCACGGGATGAGGGTGTCGCTGGCTAGGCAAGCATCAATTACCCATCCCTAATTGCCCAGAGGGCAGTTGACAGTCAACCACATTGCTGTGGTCTGGAGTCTCATGTAGGCCAGACCAGACAAGGATGGCAGTTTGTTTCCTTAAAGGGTGTCAGTGAACCAGACGCATTTTTCTGACAATCGGAATGGTCATCATTAGCCTCTTAATTCCTGATTTAAAGTGAATCACTAGAAGATTCTGAAGGCAACAAGAAAATACTTAAGAGGGAAATTGGGAGCATAAAAGGAGTACATGTGATAGCTTTGGCAAATAGAGTTAAGGAGAAGCCAAAGGAATTCTACAAGTACGTCAAGGAGGAAGAGAAACTGTGGAGAGAATAGGACATCTTAAAGATCAGCATGGCTGCCCATGTACACAGGAAATGGGGGAGGTACTGAACGAATATTTTGTATCAGTATCAGTGCAGGAGGATATGGAAGCTAGAGAACTTGGGAAATAGGTAGGGACATGTTGGAAAATGTCTGTGTTACAGAGGAGCTGCTGGAAGTGTTAAAACATACAAAGGAAGGGGCACGTCTTGGCTTTTATTAGATGTACGCTATACCCTGTGGGAAGCTAGGGAAGTGATCGCTGGGTCCCTTGCTATCATCAATAGCCACAGGTAAAGTGCCTGAAGACTGGATGTTGGCTAACGTGGTGCCACTACTTAAAGGATTTCAGAAGGGTAATAAGGAAAAGGTAGTGAGTCTGACGTCAGTGATGGGTAAGTTGTTGGAGGGGATTACAAGGCATTGGATTTTGAAATGTAACGACTGATTAGGGATCGTCAACATGGCTTTGTGCAAGCAATATTATATCTCACTGACTTGACTGAGTTTTTTTTTGAATAAGCGACTAAGAAGATTAATTGAGATAGAGTGGTGTACATTGTCGATATGGAATTCAGTAAGGCGTTGAACAACATTGTGCATGGTCATCTGTTTAACAAGGTTGGTTCATATGAAATACATGGAGAACTAGCCATTTGGTTCAAAGGTCGGAGACAGAGAGTGGTGGTAGAGGGTTGCAATATCCTGGCAAAGGTTTGTAATGCCCCCCATGCTGTTCAGATAGTCCAGTTTATGGAGTAGTCCACCAGCACGGTCTGCATAGCTCTCCATCTTAGTCGCTACCTTACCCCAGTTTATGGTGTCTGAGCTGGTTCTGTGAAGCAGATTCAAAATTTGAGGCAATGGACCATTCCAGCTGATCTGGCAATGTCTTTCAATGTGTGCATTCTTGTGATTGGGCCCACTGTTGTCTCACTTATCCAGTTATTCCAATCCCCCCATCTCCTTATCTACATTTTCACCAAGTTATCAGTTAATTAATTATTTGTCTTTTTTCTGTATCTTTCCCTGGCTTTGGCTTTTGACTTCCTCGTGTATCGAGTGCTGGCATGGTAAACCTCAGAAACAGTGAAATGGTATGTGTCAGGCTGTTGTTCACTTCTTGATATGTCCCATGTGGTGCTCCATGGGCAGGTTTTCCAGGAGCTTTGACTCACGTGTTTAAAACTTAGTATGCGCCTGCCTCTGTTTGTCTCTCTCAGTTGATTGCGCGGTCAGTAACACGAGGAAGACTCTTGAGTATAATTGTAAAGGACCAGGCATCTAACTTGAAGCTGAAGGGTTTGTCACTGACTCCTGTTATTGAAAAGTTAATGGAGGGGCTGGAGATGGTTTGCTGGAGGTTGTGCTGTGAGCTGCCTCAGACATTCAGGGAGTCCTGAGGATTTGGTGACCAACTCTGGATGGAGCATGGGGACTGTATTTTCAACATCTGGGTCTGTAACATGAACAACAAATGGAACAGAGGCTGCAGAGAGGGGAAGCTGGTGAGTGAGTGTGGGGAAAGTGATCAGCCGTATCAGTCTGTATCTTAGCCTGGACAAGCAGACACTCTCACTCTCCCCGTAACATACAATGATGCACACTCTCCCTATCCGCCCCTCACACACATTCACACTCCCCCTCTCTCACGTTCCACACATGCACTCCACTCTGTCACACACGCATGCACACATAGTCTCTCTCTCCCTCCCGCACTCATACGCACACTCCACCTCACTCTCTCTCACGTACACGCAGTGTGTCTCTCTCTCCCCTTCACACAGACACGCCCCTCTCTCACACATATGCACACGTGCTACTCCTACTCTCTAAATAAAACCAGTCCAACTCCAGGTCAAGACACAGATTCCAAACAAGCCCTCACGCTTAGAATACATTGTCTGATCGTACGTGTTACTCCATTTACATCGATAATACCTGAAGATATCTCCAGGCAGTGACTTGAAATAAATTCTGCGATTTGCATATTAATCAATCAAACTCGCACCTCCGTTATAACTGATTAATTACTTAAGAGCCATCTTATTTGTGTGGACAATTCATGTGCATGAGTTGTACAAGCCTTTGATCTTTCCCTTATGACTTCTGTGCTTAAGGATTTCCTCTCTCTTACACCTGATGAAGGTTTCAGCACAATGAAACCTTGTGTTTACAAATTGACCCATTGGACTCTAACCTGGTGTCCTTGTCCAAACCAGTCCAAAACCAGCGGCTCCATATCATGTCTTTTACTGATTAGCTAATCCTCTCCCCATCAAGTAAATTGTTCCTAACCCCATGCGTTCTTGGCTTGCATATTAATCTTTTGCGATGCACGTTACGCACTGATGTCATACATCGTTAGG
This sequence comes from Chiloscyllium plagiosum, assembly GCF_037043375.1. NCBI lineage: Eukaryota > Metazoa > Chordata > Chondrichthyes > Orectolobiformes > Hemiscylliidae > Chiloscyllium > Chiloscyllium plagiosum. Next base: position 59,708,969 of record NW_028270177.1, on the reverse strand, counting down.
ATCCCCATTATCCATCTTGCTTGTTACGTTTTCTTTAAAGAAAGTTAGTCAACTCATTCAAACATGATTTATCCTTCATAAAACTATGTTGACTTTGCTGGATTGTGGCTTGGCTTTGGAAATCTCCTGTTATTAATTCCTTCATGACGTATTCTAACATTTTGTCTTCAATCCCAATAGTTTTTTCACTAGTTTTCATTTCCCAGTGAAGCTGGTTATTCGAAGTCCTTCCCTTTCTATAACCTCTACGTTCCCTTTTACAATTCCTGTGTAACAGGCACAAGGCTGTAAAAGATCTGTTCCAGTTGCTGTACAAGAGGGATGAGTGACTAAATGGACCCATTATGTCTGGCTTTACACACACGAGGGACTGAAAGTCCTCCTGGTGTTCTGACATTAGTCCTGATGTCCTGAATGTCCTGCACCTGTTTCTGACCAAGCCGCTCAAGATCTCATGTCCTCTTCCTGTTGCTCAATGACAGGTTTGGGGAGTTATGAAATCTCCTGGCTCAAATGTCACTTTTCAAGGACTGAACTGTGCAGGCAAGTTGTGTTGCCCACATTAGGTAGCATAGTGTTTAGCATTGCTGCCTCACAGCACCAGGGATTCAGATTCAATTTCAGTCTCCAGATTCCTCCCTCAGTCCCAAGATGTGCATGCTAGGTGGATTGGCCATGCTAAATTATCCATACTGTTCGGAGATGTGGAGGCCATGTGTATCAGTTATGGAAAATGCCAGGTTACAAGGTTAGGTGGGATGGGTGGTGGAATTGGATGGGATGGTCTTTGGCGGATCAGTGTAGAGTCGATGGGTCAAATGGCTTGGTTTCACACTGTAGAAATTTTATGATAACACCTTCATTACAGTTCAGGGAATAACCTCTGAGTTAATTCCAATATCCTTTCCTCAGGGAGGAGATTAAATCTGTGCACAGTACTCCAGGTGTGATCTCACCAAGATTCGGTACAGCAGCAGCAACGCTCTACCAGCCTGCTGTAAGATCGCCAGGTTAGAGCAGGCTCAGCTGTCTGGGGGAATACACAGCATTGTTGAAAGATCATTGCCCTTCTCTACTTCACCAGCATAACGGGAGATCTGGAGAAAATTTCACAATGACACTTAGAGGAACAGGTAAGATGTGGTGAGATAACTTAAATGATGAGATATGCCTCGTCAAACATCTCGCCTGAATCTACCATTAACCTCCCTAGAGCCCACGTCACTCAGATTCCACAGAATCTGGTGAGGTGGATCTTAGGAACAGCAAGGAGAAACAACGTTCATGGGAGTTATGTATCAAAGTGAAAGCTGCAGTACAAATATAGATATGTCATAAAACAGGAAATTAACATACAGGTTTGTGGGTACTGCAGTAATAATGGACAGCTTGAAGTTACTTCCACCCAGTGTTTACCCAAGTGAATGTTAATGTTGAGTATGTATGAGGTGGGTTGCTTTAGTAGTATGTTGAGCAACGAGCTGTTGATCAGGCAATTTTGGAGTTGGTGTTGTGTGATCAGCAGAGCAAATCGAAGAATTTGCTGTAAAGGAGGTTTTGGGAATAGTGATCTTAATATGTTGAATTTTATATGATGTCTGAATACAAAAAAAAGTTTTTTTCTTATATTTCGGGTATATACCTGAGTCATGCAAGCCATTAAGAGATGAGAATAAAGTTGGCTTTAGTGAATTTGAAAAGTGCATTAAATGAATGAATGAAAGACAGGTAATGCCTGTTATTTACCGAAACACTGTAAGGTCTACTTTATACATATATCCCTCCAAGGCATAAATAGCAAAAGCGAAAGGTGATTCAACGATGGTGAACAAAAGAAGTTAAGAATTGCATTAGTCCGATGAAAGTGCCTTAGAAAAGAGTCATATATTGTGGATTCATTGAAATTTTGGACGCAACGAAGGAAGACTGATAAACTGATAAGTAAATTAGAAAGAGAACAAGAATGCAAATTAACCAGAAACAAAAAGACTGATGAAAAACTGCCATCAATATTTGAAAGGAAAATAAAAGCAAAGTCAAATGTGGAACAGTGAATGTGTGGACAGGATAATTTATTGTGGGAAAAAAAGATAAGGAAACTGAACAGTTACTTTATGTCTGTATTCACGGAGGAAGGTCCAGAAAATCTCCCAGAAATACCAAGTGGCCATGGGACTTGTGTAACTGAAGAGTAAAATCATTCATATCCGTAACTAGGCAGCATTTGAAAACATAACTGTATGGATAAGTCTGACAGACAAAATGTACTTCATACCAGAATTTCAGAGAAAGCAGAAATGGATATAATAGTTGCATTGGGAATCACTGTATTTTTTCCGTATTCAGTTTGGAAGGTTATAAGTGCATTCCAAGGATTTACAAAGTGAAGAAGAGGGAGAATGGTGAACTACAGACCAGTTAACGTATTGTTCACAGTGGAGAATCTGTCGGAATTTATTATATAGAATGTGATATTGGAAACTTGGAATATTATAGCAAACATCTAGAGAATGATGCTAGATTTCTGAAAGGGAAGACAACATTTACAAAACTTTTGCTTGAAGATGTCCCTTGTCAATATAAACAATGGAGAACAAGTGGATATGGTATAGTTGGATGTCAGGAGAATTTCTTAAAAATTCATACGGTAAGTTAGCTCTAAAACAATAAAGCAAATTGTATTGGTAAGAACTATGCAAATGGGGGAAGGTAAAAGTCAAGTTTCATTGTGTTTGAAGGGAATCAGAATATAGACGATGAAGAGCTCTGTGCTCTCTTTCTGTACAGTTTTGATTTTCTGATCTAAGTAAAACATACCGATCCCATACACTGAATGTACATTCTCTAGATTAACCCCTCGGATGGCAAGATTGTCCGAGGAGGGAACTCCGCCTGTATTCTGTAGATTTTCAGAGACTGAGAGGTGATCGAAAAGTTGCTTGAAAAAATTCACACAGAGGGGAATGAAGAACATAGGGGCTTTGAAAAGTGCGAGCAGGATCAGTGAGCACCCTAAGATATTCCACAAGGACTTCAAGTAGGAGAGAATAACCAGGGAATAATTACGGCCCATTAGAAACCAAGAGGATAATCAGTGTGCGAAGCTGGAGAACATTGATAGATTGTGACATGAGAGATTAACATCTGTTTTACTCAGGAGAAGGAGGAGGCATGGTTCAAGAAGATGGACCGGGAAACTCGTGAGCAGATTGATATGAAACGCGAGCAAGGATTGCTAGTTTTGGCTGGTATTCAATTGGACAAGTCCACAGGTCTGGCTGTTTGTATCACAAGCTGCTGTCGGAGCAGGGCCCTGACTCAAATGTTTAAGTAAATTCTGGTCACAGGGCAGGGGCCAAAGGAATGCAGAACACCTTTTACAGAAACAGTGGGTGCAGGTAGACCAGGGAGCTATAGATCAATGAGTATCAGATCAGTGTCAGTGAAACTATTGGGGAAACTAGGGTGGGAGAAAATGGATCTTCATTTAGAGAGGGATAGTCATCAGAGGTTAGTCATGCCGAACGAATTTTATTGATCTTTTTTCGAGATGGTTGACCATTTGTGTTTTTTCAGCAAGGCCTTTGAGAAAGCCCCACATGGGAGACTGATAAAGAAAGTAAATTCTGATGGTATCAAGGGTAACTTGGTAAGTGACATTCACAATGTCTTTCTGGCAGGAGAAAGAGTGTGGTCCTGGAAACTGTGTGAATCGATATCAGTGTCCAGTGGTGTTGTATACGGGTCAATGGTGTGACCCTTATTATTTGTGATACTCATAAATAATGTAGATATAAAAGTGGAGACCATGGGGAAGTGTGGTATGTGAGTTTGCGTTTATCACAAATGTTGGCCGGGTGGTTGGCAGTGAGGGGGTAGGTCTTATGTTACAGAAACATACAGATGGAATGGCCAGATAAGCAGATTGATGGCATATGGAATGTAACCCAGATAATTATGAGGAGGTGCACTTTGGAAGAATGAACCAGACAGGGGAGTACTCAATGAATGGCAGCACACTAGGAAGCTCAGAGCGTGCTTCTCCACACATCCCTGATTGGGACTGGACAGGGTAATAGTGGAGTTAACAAGGCGTTTGGAATAGTAAATATAACCTTTACACCCCGAGACATAGATTACAAGAGTAATACAGGACTTTGGTTAGGCCAAGAAGTACTACTGTGTGGTGTTCTGGGAGCCATATTACAGGAAGGATGTGATTGTACTGGAGGGGGTGCAGAGGAGATTCACCCAGGATTTTCCCTGGGATGGAGCATATCAGCTATGGAGAGAGGCTGGGTACGCTCGGATTGTTTACATTGGAGCAGAGAACTCTGAGCGGAATGTGATTCAGAAGGATAACATTATGAGGAGCATGGACCGGGTGGATAGACAGCAGCTGTTCCTTTTCGTCCGAGGGCCAAGAACAAGGGAGCACACTTTTAAAGCGAAGGGTTTGAGATGTAGAGAGGATTTGCTGATTGCTTTTCACCCAGAACGTGCTGGGGTCTGGAATGTACTTCCTGAGAGGGGAGTTATCGTGATAACTTCATTACTGCTAAAAACCTACTTACGCGAGCTCTTAGAGTGTCATAACATTCACGGCTATGGGCCTGGTGTAGGAGAGTGGGACTAATATAGATTGTGCTGTATTTCTGACGGTGCAGGTTCTATGACCCTGTGATTATATGGTGTGGATATGAATTGCTGAATTTTTGAAAACAACATTAACAAGAGTTATAAGGTGAACTGTCAATGGAAAAGATAAGAGAAAACAAATGCAGCTTCGTTACACTCTGAACCCAGAGAATAGAGAATGAGAGCAAAGAAATGGCAGAACTATTAAGCAACTACTTCAGTTCTATCTTCACAGAAGGAAACAAACGAAACAAATTAAATCTTCCCAGCAAGACTGGGAAGGCTAACTCTCGTCAGAAAAAAGGAATGAAATTAGTAAAAAAAAATGTTTTGGGAGAAATTATTGGATTGAAAGTATGGTTGAATTTAGAATACAGATGGAAGGTGAGAAGGTAAAATCCTATATCAAGGTCCTGTGTTTAAACAAAGCAGATGACAATAGGATGAGACAGGAGTTGGCTAAAGATGGCTGGAAGTGAAGACTTTACAGTGGAACCGTTAATGAACAGTGGAAGGCTTTCAAATTAATTTTTCAACGTTCTCAGCAACAGCATATAAGAGTGAAATGGAAGGACTGTAGGAAAAGGGTAATCTGCCGGAAATGTCTCAGGAAATAAGGGAGGCTATAAAATTAAAATAAATGGCATAAATAATGGCAAAGACCAGTGGGAAAATAGAAGATTCGGAAAATTTTAAATATCAAAATAACGCAACAAAAAAAGGTATCGAGACCCATCAGATAGGTTATGAGAGTAAACTACCTAAGAGTATAAAGACAGAAAGGAAAATATTCTACAAATATACAAAACGAAATGAATGGCTAGGGTAAGCAATGGTCCTTTAGAGAAGGGGGATCCTGTAATGGGATATGAGGAAATGGATGAGGAGTTGAAGAGTTATTTAGTCTATCTACACAATGAAGGACAGTAATAACATGCCAGCAATTGTCAAAGAGAGGAAGGTAAGTGAGGAGTACCTGGAAACAACAATTCCCAAGACAGAGATAATGTGGGGAAGCTAATGGGTAGATAAGTCTCCTGGCCCTGATGGAATGTATCCCAAGGTACAAACAGGTGATGAGAGAAATAGCAACTGCACTTGTGGACATTTTTCTGAATTCACTGGATTCTGATGCAATTCCAGCAAATTGGAAAACAGGAGTTCACACACCACTGTTTAAAAAAGGAGGTAGACAAAAAGTGGGGAATTATAGACCGGTTAGCATAACAGCTGTTGGGGAAAATATTTCAATCTGTAATCAAGGAATAAATGGCAATGCATCTTGATAGAAATTTTCCCGTTGGGCAGACACAGTGATGGTTCATGAAAGGCAGGCCACGTGTAACTAACCTACTGGAATTCTATGAAGACATTACAACTGCAGAGACCCAATAGGTGTGGTGTACTGAGATTTCCAAAAAACATTCGATATAGTGACGCCAAAAGGGCTGTTGCGCAAGGTGTGGCATTACGAGTAATGTATTAGCATGGATATAGGATTGGTTAACTAACATGAAGAAACGAGTGGGAATACATGATTGTTTTTCTGGTTGCTGATCAGTGACTTGTGGAGTGCCTCAGGGATCAGTGCTGGGACCGCAATTATTCACAGTTTGCATAAATCATTTGAAGTAGGGGGCCACGTGTAGTGTCTCAAAGATTACAGATGATAATAAAATGAGTGGCAGAGTAAAGTGTGCAGAGGAGTGTTAAACTTTACAAAGGGACATAAATAGTTGAAGTGTGTGGGCCAAGGTCGGGCAGATGGAGTTCAATTATAATAAATGTGAAATCGTCCATTTTGATCGGAAAAATAGTAAAGAGGACTCTTACTTGAATTGTTAAAAAAGTAGCATGCTCTTGTGCAGGGGACCTGGGCGTCCTTGTGCATGAAGCACAGACGTTGGTCGGCTGGGGCAACAGCAAATTAACGAGGCAAATTGAGTTTTGTCCTTCATTGAGAAAGGGATTGAGTGTAAAAGCAAGGAGATTATGTTGCAGCTGTACAGGGTGCTGGGAGACCACGCCTGTAGTACGTGTAGTTTTGGTCTCCCAACTTGAGAAAGGAAAAACTGGCACTATAATGGATGCAGAGGAGGCTCGCTAGGTTGGTTCCAGAGGTGAGGGGGTGGTTATGAGGAGAGACTGAATAGATTGAAATTATACATTGATTGGAATTTGAAAGAATGAGGGGGGAAAGAATAGAAACATATATATTTGTGAAGGGAGTAGATAAGATAGAAATATAAAGGATGTTTCCAGAAGCACGTGAAACAAGGACAGAAGGGCAAAGCCTCAAAATTAGATGGAGCAGATTTAGGACGGAATTGAGAAGGAACTTTTTCACCAAAAAGATTGTGAATCTGTCGAATCCTTCACCCAGTGAACTAGTTGATGATTTGACAATGATTATGTTTGAACTCAGATAATTTTTTGAACTGTAAAGGAATTAAGGATTATGGTGATTGGGCGGGTAAGTGGAGCTGAGGCCATGAAATGATCAGCCATTATCTGATTGAATGGTGGCACAGGCTTGAAGGGCCAGATGGCCTACTCCTCCTCCTAGTTTGCACGTTCTTATGTAATGGGTAAACATGAAATGGGGATCATATTTGAGAAATTGACTGATCAATACATAGAGAAAAAATGGATGCAATGCAATTAGATTTTCAGAAAGATTTTGATAAAAACTATGACCTAATGAGCAAACTCAAAAGTTACAGGATTGGGACTAGAATATGAGCATGGTTTTAGATGAGGAGAATTGACAAGAAGCACTGAACAGCTTTGAAATGGAAGGATCATGTCAAGCATTTAGTTGAAGGAATCAAATGCAATATTTCCCAGTCTGCTGACAGCATTAAACGATGTTGGATTGTTAGTGGGTGAGGAGGATATAAAAAAGCTCCAAAGTGATTGAGACAAGTGGACTGTATGGGCAAATGCGTGGCAGATGAAGATGTGATGGTGTGTCCTTTGATGGGAACAATAGAACAGCAACCGATTATTTGAAAAGGGATTGTTTGAAACATGTTGGTCTTTGAAGGGATTTATGTTCTTTTTATTTTCCTGCTGTGACCTCCGAGGTCAGTGCAGGGCAGTGAGTTCTGAAGGCAGAAGTCAATACTGGGAATGGCATTGGCACGCTGACCAGTATACGCAGACCCACCAAGTGGGGAACTGTAACATTGAAAAGGATCTGGATCTCCCTGTAAACCAGTCACTGAAAGCAATATTGCAGGAGCAGAAAGCAGGCAGAAAGATAAATGGTGTGTTGACCTTCATTTCAAGGGGCTTGACTTACAGGAGTAAGGGTGTCTTACTATAGCTGTACAAGGCCTTGGTGAGAGCCCATAGAACATCGAACAATACATCACAGAACAGGCCCTTCGGCCCACGATGTTGTGCCGAACATTTGTCCTAGCTTAAGCACCCATCCATGTACCTATCCAATTGCCACTTAAAGGTCACCAAAGATTCTGACTCTACAACTCCCACAGGCAGCGCATTCAATGCCCCCACCACTCTCTGGGTAAAGAACCTACCCCTGACATCCCCCCTATACCTTCCACCCTTCACCTTAAATTTATGTCCCCTTGTAACACTCTGTTGTACCCGGGGAAAAAGTTTCTGACTGTCTACTCTGTCTATTCCTCTGATCATCTTATAAACCTTTATTAGGTCACCCCTCATGCTTCGCCGTTCCAACGAGAAAAGGCCTAGCACTCTCAACCTATCCTCCTACGACCTATTCTCCATTCCAGGCAACATCCTGGTAAATCTTCTCTGCACCCTCTCCAAGGCTTCCACATCTTTCCTAAAGTGAGGCGACCAGACCTGCACGCATTACTCCAAATGTGGCTAACCAAAGTCCTGTACAGCTGCAACATCACTTCACGACTCTTGAATTCAATCCCTCTGCTAATGAACGCTAATACACCATAAGCCTTCTTACAAGCTCTATCCACCCGAGTGGCAACTTTCAAAGATCTATGAACATAGACCCCAAGATCCCTCTGTTCCTCCACCTCACTAAGAACCCTACCGTTAACCCTGTATTCTGCATTCTTATTTATCTTTCCAAAATGGACAACCTCACACTTGACAGGGTTGAACTCCATCTGCCACTCCTCAGCCCAGCTCTGCATCATATCCAAGTCCCTTTGCAGCCGACAAGAGCCCTCCTCACTATCCACAACTCCACCAATCTTCGTATCATCTGCAAATTTACTGACGCACCCTTCGACTCCCTCATCCTAGTCATTAATAAATATTACAAACAGCAGAGGATCCAGAACTGATCCCTGTGGAACTCCACTTGTAACTGGGCTCCAGGCTGAATATTTACCATCTACCAACATTCTCTGACTTCGATCAGTTAGCCAGTTTTCTATCCAATTGGCCAAATTTCCCTCTATCCCATGCCTCCTGACTTTCCACATAAGCCTACCATGGGGAACCTTATCAAATGCCTTACTAAAATCCATGTAAACGACATCCACTGCTCTACCCTCATCCACATGCTTGGTCACCTCCTCAAAGAATTCAATCAGACTTGTCAGGCAAGACCTACCCTTCACAAATCCGTGCTGGCTATCCCTAATCAAGCAGTGTCTTTCCAGATACTCATAAATCCTATCCCTCAGTACCCTTTCCATTACTTTGCCTACCACCGAAGTCAGACTAACTGGCCTGTAATTCCCGGGGTTATCCCTATTCCCTTTTTTGAACAGGGGCACAACATTCGCCACTCTCCAGTCCCCTGGTACCACCCCCGTTGACAGTGAAGACGAAAAGATCATTGCCAACGGTACTACAATTTCCTCTCTTGCTTCCCACATAATCCTAGGGTATAGTCCGTCAGGCCCGGGGGACTTGTCTATCTTCAAGTTGTTCAAAATGTCCAACACATTTTCCTTCCTAACAAGTATCTCCTCTAGCTTACCAGTCCGTTTCACACTCTCCTCTTCAACAATATGGTCCCTCCCATTCATAAATAATGAAGAAAAGTACTCATTCAAGATCTCTCCTATCTCTTCCGACCCACTACTGTCCTTAATCGGACCTACCCTCGTTCTCGTCATTCTCATGTTTCTCACATTCGCATAAAATGCCTTGGGGTTATCCTTGATCCTATCCGCCAAAGATTTTTCATGTCCTCTCTTAGCTTTCCTAATCCCTTTCTTCAGTTCCCTTCTGGCTATCCTGTATCCCTCCTCTGCTCTGTATGAACCCTTTTTCCTCAACTTATGTAAGCCTCCTTCTTCCTCTTTACAAGACATTCAACCTCCCTCGTCAACCAAGGTTCCCTCACACGACCATTTCTTTCCTGTCTGACAGGTACATACATATTAAGGACACGTCGTATCTGTTCCTTGAAAAAGTTCCACATTTCCACGACATCCGTCCCTGACAGCCTATGCTCCTAACCTATGCTCCTCAGATCCTGTCTTAAAGCATCATAATTACCCTTCCCCCAATTGTAAAACCTACCCTGTTGCACGCACCTATCTCTCTCCATAACCAAGGTGAAAGTCACAGAATTGTGGGCACCATCACCAAAATGTTCACCCACTAACCATCCCATCACTTGTCCCGGTTCGTTACCAAGTACCAAATCCAATATGGCCTCCCCTCTGATCGGACAATCTACATACTGAGTTAGAAAAGCTTCCTGGACACACTGCACAAACACCGCCCCATCCAATCTACTTGATCTAAAGAGCTTCCAAACAATATTTGGGAAGTTGAAATCGCCCATGACTACTACCCTGTGGCTTCTGCACCTTTCCAAAATCTGTTTCCCAATCTGTTTCTCCACATCTCTGCTGCTATTGGGGGGCCTATAGTAAACACCCACCAAGGTGACTGCACCTTTCCTATTTCTGACTTCAGCCCATACTACCTCCAAAGGCAGATCCCCCTCGAACTGCCTTTCTGCAGCTGTTATACCATTTCTAATTAGCAACGCCACCCCCCTCCTTTTTTACCACCCTCCCTAATCTTACTGAAACATCTGTAACCAGGAACCTCCAACAACCATTCCTGTCCCTCTTCTATCCACGTTTCCGTGATGGCCACAACATCGTAGTCCCAGGTACCGATCCACACCTTAAGTTCACCCACCTTATTTCTGATACTCCTTGCGTTGAAGTATACGCATTTGAACCCATCTCTGTGTCCGCAAGTATTCCCTGTCAGTGCTACCTTCTTCACAGCCTCCCTACATTCTTGGACATCCTGACAAACAGCTAGCCTACTTGCTGGACTACAAGTCCGGATCCCATCCCCCTGTTTAGTTAGTTTAAACCCCCCCCCCCCCCCCAAAGAGTGCTAGCAACCTACCTCCCAGGATATTGGTGCCCTTCTGGTTCAGGTGCAAGCCGTCCTGCTTGTACAAGTCCCACCTTCCCCAGAATGCAGTCCAATTGTCCAAATACCTGAAGCCCTCCCTCCTACACCATCCTTGCAGCCACGTGTTCAACTGCACTCTCTCCCTATTCCTTGCCTCACTGTCACGTGGCACCGGCAACAACCCAGAGATGACGACTCTGTCTGTCCTAGCTTGTAGCTTCCAGCCTAACTCCCTGAGCTCTTGAATGACCTCCCTACCCCTCTTCCTACCTATGTCGTTGGTGCCAACGTGCACCACGACTTCTGGCTGCACACCCTCCCCCTTAAGGATTCTGAAGACACGGTCCAAGACGTCACGGACCCTGGCACCCGGGAGGCAACAAACCATCCGAGAATCTCGCCCATGTCCACAGAACCGCCTGTCCGTCCCTCTAACTAGAGAGTCTCCTATAACTAGAGCTCTCCTCCTCTCCCCCTTTCCCTTCTGAGTCTCAGAGCCAGACCTCGCGCCACAGACCCGGTCACTGCAGCTTACCCCTGCTAGGCCGTGCCCCCCAACAGTATCCAAAGCGGTATACTTATTGTTTAGGGGAATGACCACAGGGGATCCCTGCACTGCCTGCTCCCTCCCCTTCCCACCTCTAACTGTTACCCAGCCACCTCTGTTCTCTGGCGTAACTATGTCCCTGTAGCTTCTATCTATCACCCTCTCAGCCTCTCGAATAATCCTCAGTTCATCCAACTCCAGTTCCAGTTCCCTAACTCGTTCTGTGAGAAGCAGGATCTGACTGCATTTCATGCAGACGAAGTCGGCAGGAGAATCGGTGGTCACCCCTACCTCAAACATCCTGCAGGAGGAACATTCCACTGCCTGCGCTACCATTACTCTACACTTCGTCTCCAAAACAAGAACACTGAGTAGATTACCTATGGACTTTAAAGTTAGGTTAGAGGAGGAGGAGGATGGGAGGGGGGCCCTACTTTGTCGAGCCTGCGGTTTAGAACATACCCACTCAAATATCAATCACTTACCTTCCCGATCAGCTCTGCGCTCCAACCTCACTTCCGCCCAGCTCGCGCCGCTCTCTGCTGTGAAAAGACCATCTTGAACATTGTGCAATATTGCATGTTGTTTTGCTCTCCTAACCTAATAAAGGACAAACCTGACAATGAGGGAGAGCAGTGAAGGATGACCGGACTGATCTCTGGGATGACAGGCTTGTTGTGGGAGCAGAGTTTGGTGTGACTGGGACTGCATACCATGGGCTTTAGGAAAATGAAGGGAAACCTCAGTGAATCATATAAAACTCTGACAGGGTGAAAATGATTGGAAGCAGGGTTGATAATTCCCCTGGTTCGGACATCAAAAACAAGCGGCCACAGTATTAGGTACAGGCAAGCCACTCTGCATTGTGTTGAGAATAAATGTCTGCACTCAGTGACTGGTGACTCTGGGGATTTCTCTCCCACATAAGCTGTGGAACACAAGGCACTGAATATAAATAAGGATTTCTCGACACTAAACCGATCGGGAGGCATCTGGAGTACAGCTGTCACAAGCTCTCAGATGTGAGGGAGGAGGCCTCTGCAGGGTCAACAAGACTGTGTTTCCCGTTCCCTTTTCTGATACCGAGGCTGGTGCTGGGTGTTCTGTCAGTTTTATCCTTCCAAACCTAGGAGCAGTTTGATACAATTTAGTGTCTTGCTTTACCGGTTTAGAGACTATTAAAAGGTTTATCACGTGTGTGTGTGTCTAGAATCAAGTTTAGGCCAGACCAGGAATGCATGGAATTCACCAGACCAGAATTCACTTCCTGAAAGTACATTGGTGAAGCAAATTGGAGTTTGCAATTGTGATTGATTTCAGCGTCATCGTTACTGACATCAGATTTTAGATCTCGATATTATATTAATTGTTATTAACTTCCATCAGCTGCCAGAGCATTAGCCTGGTCTGGACTGGTAATCCAGTAACATTTCCACAACACAGTACCATCTCCACATTGGTAGCTATCTGGAACCACACTGAGCAGGATATTTTTGTGCTGTTTGAAAGATCTGGCGAAAAGGACTTCTAATAGTTTAACTATCGTAATGGGACTGAGGGGGTGGTAATGGGTCAGATTTTAATTAATCCCCTCTTAGGGAACTGGACATAGCTGAGTAATTTCCGCATTTCTATGGAGATGTCAGATTTGGAGCTGGAATGAAACAGCTTCCTCAGGGACACGGCTTATTGTGCAGCACAAGTCTTCAGTTCTCTTGCAGGAATGTTGTCAGGGCACATTGCCTTTATCCTATCTACTTTGTTCACCTGTTTCTTAAAGTCACGTGAAGCAAATCAAATTGATTGAAGACGGGCATCTGTGATTCTGTGGACATCATGGCGAGGGTGAGGTTAATCATCCATTCAACACTTCTGGTATAGTATCGTACCAAAACTACATTCTTAACTATTACACTGATGTACAGGGCTGTTCCATTATTTCGGATGGGGATAATAGTGGAGCCTTCTCCTCCATGAAGTTGTTTAACCGTCCATCACCATTTATGGCTGGATGTGACAGGACTCTTGGTTTGTTGGTGTTGGGATCTTTGCACCCTCTCTATCAGATGTTAGTTCTGCTGTTTGGAATGCAAGCAGTCAATTTTGGTTGCTTTATCGAGTTGTCATCCGGTTTAGGTACACATGATTCAGATACTGGTACGTTCACCAATATATCACTGAACCACTGAACTTGGTTGGAATGATAGACCGAGGGATCATCCCAGGAAAATCATTATAGATTGTGCTTGAATATAATTCTGCTTCTGCTGCTGCTGTGGTCTGCAGAACCACATCAATGCCAGCAATTCTCTGTTTAAGAAAGTTTGGAGAGTTAGATCATTTAAAATATTTACAGATGAGTTTTGACTTGGAAATGAATTGAGTGCAATAAAGGACTAGTGATGAAGGAGGAGTGAAAGCGTCATACTCTTATAATTATACAATTTGCAAACAGACCTTTCGGCTTAACTCGTCCATGCTCGCCTGGTTTTCTAAATTGAATTATTACTATTTTCCTTCTATTAGCATAGACCCCCTCCAAACCTATCCTATTCATGTACACATCCAATTGTCTTTCAAATGTTGTATTTGTACTCCCCAATGCGATTTCCTCTGACAGCTGGCTACCTATACACACAACCCTCTGTGAGAAACAACTGTTCTTTTGATCTCTTTTAAATGTCTTCCCTCCCACCTTAAACCTATCCTCTCTGGTTCTAGACACACCCACCCGTGGGAAAAGGTCTTGTCTATTCATCCTATCCATGCCTCTCATGATGAAATAAAGGTCACCTCTCAGCCTCCAACGCAAAAGGAACAAAATCCCAGCCTTATATCTCAAAACCTCCGGTCTCCGTCACATCATTTTAAATACTTTTGTCCCCGTCCCAGTTTATAACATCCTTCCTATAGCAGGGCGACAAGAATTGTACTCAGTACTCCAAATGTGGCCTTACTATTTTCTTGTAGAACCACGGCATGATGCTCCAATTCCTGTAATCAATGCTCTGACCGATGAAAGTCAGTTTGCCTTATGCCTTATTCACTGCCCTGTCAACATACGACTCCACTTTCATGGAACTTTATACCTGGTCCCTGGATCTCTCTATTTGGCAACACTCCCTATCACGCTACTGAAATAAATCCTACACTCGTTTGCCTAACAAAGTGCATGTATCTGCATGAAGCTCCATCAGCCAATCCTCAGCCCACTTGCCAAGTAGATCAAGATATCTTTATTCTCTAAGACAGCCTTCTTCACAGTCCACCATAACTCCAATTTTGGGGATTTCTTCTCCAAATTAATATCCATGGTTCCAGTATTGTCATCCAAATCATTTACAAAAACAATGAGCAACAACCTGGTCATTGCGGCACAACGCTGGACTCAGGCCTCCAAGTGGAACAGGAAATCTCTCCCAACTCCCTCTGTCTCCTATAGTCAAGCCAGTTTTGTATCTAATTGGATAGGTCTCCCTGATCTCATGTGATCTAACCTTATTAACCAGGCTACCACGTGGAACCTTGTTGGGCCTCACTAAGGTCCACGTAGACAACGTATGCTGCTTTACCTTCATTTATCTTCCCAATCACCTCTTCAAAAACTGCAATCTAGTTTATGAGATATGGATTCCTAGACATAACGCTGTGCTGAATATCCCTAATCAGTCCTTGCCTTTCCAAATGCATGTAAATCCTTCCTCTCAGAAGCTCCTACAAACACTTCTTCACCTTTGACATCAAACTCACTGGTCTGTAGTTCCCTGGGTTTTCTTTGCAGCCAAATTACAAATAATGTGACAACATTAGTTGTCTTCCTGTCCTCCAGGACCTCAACCGTGGCTGTCAATGATACACAGAAGATAGTCAAGAGAACTGCAGATTACGTAAACCAGAAACTAAGACAGACATGTGCCGGAAACGCTTTGCAGGTCTGGTAGCATCTGTGGAGAGAAATCCGAGTTAATGTGTTACAACGCCCCGTGCCCCCCACCCACCCACCCACACACCATCCCGCGCTAATTTAAAGGTCACTATTTAAAGTAAAAACTGACAATTTTTTTAAAAGGCTAAAAGAGAATAATTAACTAACAGCTGTTTGCAACTCCTTTCTCTGACCTATCTTTTACTTTCTCTTGTACAATACTGGTCCGATAACCTCCCTCCCCCCCCCCCCCCCGCCCCAATTAAGATATACCAAAACATTCAGATTTCAGAACCAGCCAGCTGTCGAATCTTCTCTTTGTATCTTCCTCTGTCTTCGTTTCTTGATTAGATTACTTACAGTGTCGAAACAGGCCCTTCGGCCCAACAAGTCCACACCAACCGGCCGAAGCATAACCCACCCAGACCCATTCTCCTACATTTACCCCTTGACCTAACACTACAGGCAATTTAGCATGGTCAATACACTCAACCTAAATTGTGGGAGAAAATCAGAGCACCCGGTAGAAACCCACGCAGACACGGGGCGAATGTGCAAACTCCACACAGAGAGTTGCCTGAGGCGGGGATCTCTGGCACCGCGAGGCAGCAGTGCTAACCACTGTGCCACTGTATAACCGTACCGCCCACTCTTCTCCTTGGAGTTTCTGCTTCATAGGTCATTGATAGTTCTTTCTCAATCGTGGAATATTTTCTCTGGTGGATGTTGAGTTTCTTTGAAAAGTATGATCCCATCTCATTGTCCTGTAGCAGTACAGCTTCAACTCCTATGTCACTCGCGTCTTTGAAAGGTTTTCAAGCGTTTGGTGCAGCTGAAACTCGTGTAGTGGTCATTATTTCTTTTTAATGGTCGAATGCCTCCTGGCATTGTTCTGTCTACCAAAACTTTGTTTTCTTCTTCAGCAAGTCGGTTAGCGGTGCCACTACACTGCTGGAGTTTGGAACAGACATCTGATAGAATCCGTTGACTCCGAAGGAGCGAAGCACCTATTTCTTCAAGGTTGGCCGTGGAAATTCCTCGGTTACTTTTGTCTTTGCAGTCCATGGGATCAACCTTCCATGACCGATATTTTGTCCCTAGAACATCATGTCTGCTTTCACGAATTCTGTTTTGTTTAATTTTATCGCCAGTTTTGTTTCTAGTATTCGTTCAAAAAGCTCTGCCAACTGTACCAAATGATCTTTCCAGGACTTAGTAAAGATCACTACCTCGTCTAAACCGATTGCACAGTTTATTAATCAGGCCACAACTCTGTTCATGGGTCTTTGGAATGTGTTGGGTGTGTTCGTCATTCCAAAATGCATCACTTTAAATTGATACAGACCATTTGGCGTTACAATTCAGAAATTTCTTTCACTGTCTCTGATAACGTTACCTGCCAGAATCCACGCATTAATTCCAACTTTGTGATGAAACTGACTTGTCCAATTTTCTCGATACAGTCCTTCAATGTCGGTATTGGATATAAGTCTGATTTTGTAACCGTGTCGATCTTCCAATAATCCAAGCAATATCATTGAGTCCCATCCGGTTTGGGAACTGAGATGATCGGCGAGCTCCACTCGCATGGGCTTGGTTCGATGATGTTCTCATTGAACATAGCCTCCACCTCCTTCTGGACCTGTCTGGCTTTGAGAGGATTCAGCCGGTATGGATTGTCTTATTGGAACAGTATTCTCTACATCTACTTCATGTACAATAGCATTAGTTCTCCCCCCCACATATGATTCTAACATATGTCCTCATATTGCAATAGCAAACCTTTCAACTGTGTTCTATGCTCCTGAGACGGATAGTTTACTCATCTATCCCACTGCTCAAGGACTTCTACATTTTGAAATATTTTGAGGCACATCAAAATCCACGACATTTGGATTTGATTCCTCACTCTGTAGGGCAGTAACTAACACCTGTTTCTCCAATTCTTTCTCTCGTCTACTTTTCAGGAGAGGACCTAAACACTCATTTATAACCCACACAAAGGGGTCTTCGAATGTGGGAACTGGCAATAGAGGTGCTAGTTTCATTACTGTCCGTGGCCTATCTACCATTTGGCATGAATGACATGTATGCCAAACGTTAACCACATCTTTGTGCATTCCAGGTCAACAAAAATGTTTTTGTCCCTTAGCCCGAGTCTTTCGTACCCCTAGGTGACCTCCTACAGGTAGTTCATATGCTACCTGTAAAACTTCCAGTCTCTATGCTACCAGCAACACAATCTGGTGCACCTCAGCACATTTCTCCTCTGCACTAACCTGATGTGGTCTCCATTTCTGTCTTAAGATCTATCTTTCAGATAATAACCCTCATGAATATCCTCTGCCTCCTTTTCAGAGTACACATCCACATATATATCTTTTATCATCTTGTCTGTCTGTTGCAAGTCCCTTAGACTTTCAGGCCAAAACACCTCTGTCTGACCCACTGCTTGTTCGGGCTTTCCCTGCACCATTACGGCAAACAGGGTGTCCATTAACTGAACTTCAACTCCTTCATCTTTGTCTATAGTTTGTCCTTCGTGCAGTGACTTATAATAGTGGGATATGGTTACTGCACAGCCTGGGAAAATACCAGGATATTTCCGATTTAACACTTCAGTTTCTTTGTCTTCCTTGGGCTTCTCCACAACAAGCAATGTCACTCCCAACTTGGACCCTGCTAAATCCTTCCCAAGAACAAACTGGATTCCTGGATCTGACAGTCTGTCAATCATTCCCACTATAAATTCCCCAGTCTTGTGTAGGCACTCCAACCTGATCTTACATAGGGAAATGTTAAATTTCTGTCCATCTTTCCCATAAATTAATACATTCTGGGGTAACTGATCAGAAAGACTACAAATTCATTCATCTCTTACTATTAGCGACTGGTTAGTTCATGTACCTCTCAAAATTATAACTACTTGTCGTTCTACCACTGTTATTTCTGAGTAAACTTTACTCACAGAGGCGAATGCTTTATGGAGATCAGGTAGTAACTCCATACCCAGCCCCTGCCGAGGCTGTGCACTTTCCTGCAGCTCTTTGGTTCTTGTTGGGGTTTCCTTTAAAACATTCACTAAAGCCACTGGCTTACCTTCTTTTACCACATCTTTTCCCACAGTCCCTTTCTTAACGATCAGCACTGTGACCATACATATTCCTCCTTATGGCAGTGAAAACATCTTTTCCCAATGCCCTTCTGAAACCACCGGCACTGTAATTTTCAGTGTCCCACTCCATTACATTGAAAACACCTGAGGCCTTTCACTCCTTTCCACTCTCTTGGGCAGCTTTTTTAATCTCTGGTAAACTCATATGTTCTACTCTTTCTTTTATAGTGTAGCATCTCCCCTTCTCCCAAATTCTATCCCCCACAGGACGAAATTATGGCTGGAAGCTTGTCTTATGCAGCAACATCTATTCATCTGCTAATTCTCCTGCCCTTCTCAATATCTGAACTTTCTTTTCCTCCACGTGAATTATTATCATCGCTGGAAGTGAGGTTTTAAACTGCTCTAGCAGAATAATCTCCCTTAGAGCCTCATAGGTCTTATCTATCTTTAAAGCCTACACCCATCTATCAAAATGCCTATGTTTAATTCTTTCTAACTCAACATAAGGCTGACCTGGTTCCTTCTTTATGTTTCCGAACTGCTATCTATATACTTCCAGTACCAATTCGTAAGCACATAAAATGCGTCGTTTCACGTCTTCATAATCTATTAACCCCTCATCTGACAGCGCAGCAAATACCTCACTAACCCTGCCAACCAACTTAGTCTGAACTAGCATTACCCATAAATCCTTGCAATACTCTACCTGCCTAGCCAATTTTTCAAATGAAATAAAGAAGGCTTCAACATCTTTCTCATCAAAATGTGGCAGAGTATATTTCACTAATGTCCCTTTTACTCTCCAGCCTGTTCACTTGACTTTGGTGACTAAATCGCAACTTCTCAAGTTCAAATTCGCTCTCTCTTTTCTCAGCTAAGAACTTTCTCCTCTCTTTTTATTCCTCTCCGTCTCTTCCCTCTTGCTTTCTCTTTCTTCTCTCTCTTTCTCTCTCCCTTTGTTTATCTTTAAACTGCATTTTCTTCAATTGTATTTTTTTTCTAAATCTCCTGCACTTGTCTGTTTCTCTGATACATCTTAGTGTTTGACTAATTTCCTGACAATTTCAGCTTTACTCTTGTTATTGGTTAAACCCAAATCTAAATTCTTTGTGAATTCTAAACGTTTGCCCTTTATCTTTCCTTCTAGACGCCCTCAGCAAATGTGAGAATCATCTTCAAATCCCAGAACCTCTTTAACATTTTTAAAGAGCCATTTCTCTCACTTTAAATATAACCAACCACAAGTCACTGAAATTAAACCAAGTGTCTCACCGACTTTTTATTTAAAGCTCTCGGACAATAACGTGTAAATGATTAAATCTATGTGCATATTCATACCCCAAACCTATTTAACTCTGCCCAAATATCAGACTGGATCTGTCTAAACTTGCTCAAATCGCAGACAAAAGGCCCCAAACTGTTTTGACACAGGATAAACCCATTTTCTAATCTGAACCAGCCACAGAGAAAATAGTTCACCTCATGTTGGAATCTGTTAAATTTCGAGAGGCAAAGTTCCATTTACAGAGGTCACTATTTAAAGTAAAATTAACAATTTTGTTATTTAAGTCCAACAGAGAGTATTAAAATGAACAACTATTTAGAACTCATTTCGTTAGACACTCTACAATACTGGTCTGATAAAACAAAGCACCATGATTAAGATGTTAAAATAATATAATCAATTTCAAAACCAGTGTGCTTTGTCAATTCTCCTTTGTAGATTTTTCTCTGTAGATTTTTATTTCGGTTGGTTTCGATGTTCTGCTGTGCAAACATCTTAAGGACAGGTAGCTTTCAGAAAGCTCTTCAGCTAGCAGTCTATCTTTGTGGATGCCCTTGGCAGTTCTCTCCCTAAATGTTCAAACTGTCTGATTTTACACCTCAAAACATTGGATTATTTCATTGACTTTATTGTCATCAAATACATTATATTTCAAACTCCATTGGATTTTGGGCATAGTTAAACTGACTGGCCGAATTTGAATTTGTTTTTGTACCATGGCAACTCAGACCCACGATTTGTTTCACAGTCAAATGTTACATTTTAACTTTTTCAGAACCTCTACACCTTCATGACAATATCGTTTGTCAGCCCTACTTAGTTTTCCATAAATGTGATCACCTAATTTCACATAATAGTCTTTTCTGTTCAACAAAATACCCATTTTCTCTCATCCTTCCCTTGTCAAAATCCTTCTTTCCAGTTATGATTCCAATTACTTACAATGTTACTGGTATTCTTCGACAAAATAACACATTGTGTGTATTTTGTGAATAATCCTCTGTAATTGAACTCAGATGAAAGAATTAGATGCAATCACATTCCCATATGAAGAAGTAAATGTGCAACTTTTCCGAGCTTTCTGATATTAAAAAAATATGCAAAAATCTCATTTGTTCAGGATTGGGAAAGTGAACAAATGAGGTTCACGAACAGAACAGGAGTAATTCAATTAAAATTTACTGGGACCATTGAATGACCAAATATTTAGTTTTCTCCTGAACGTTTAAATTCAGCTTTGTTTCAAGTCTGTGTTGCGTATATTTTTATCAATATGCAAGTATCATCGGTGACGAAACCAGAAGTTGCTGGAAATGCTCAGTATTTCTGGAAGTATCTGTTATGAGAAAGCCGATTCAACATAGAGTAACAGAATGGGTCTAAGTTGTTTACTTCGTGCCAATAGTGCTCAGCGATGTGCTAGTTAGGTGCATTAGTCAGGGGAAAATGCAGAGTAATCGAGTAGGGGAATGGGTCAGAGTGCGTTACACTTCGGAGGGTCAGCTTGGACGTGCTGCGTGAAATGGCCTGTTTTCCCACCCCAGTGATTCTATGAATTCTTCATATAAAGGGCGATTGGTGCGAGGATCAGGGATGTCTCTGAGCATGTTCAGGGCATATTGAAGGGGGAGGGTGACCAGCCAGCTGTCGTGGTACACATTGATACGAATGACATCCGTAAGAGGAGTGAAAGGTCTAGCAAAGAATGTTTAGGAAGCGAGGCCTGAGTTTAAAAGCAGAATCTCCATGGTTGTGTGGGAAATAGAACCTACTGACTTCAATAATTTCAGTCCGAGTCAAGATCTGAAGCAGCAGTATCGTTCATTATACTCTTGCAAGAGTGGTGTCTATAAGGTAGACACACCGAGTTTAACAAGTTCACAACTTTTTATACAATTCATTCCACTTTTACTCCTTCCCCACTTATTCCATTCCTTCTCCCTTGATTACATCGCCCACTTCTCTAAACATGGCTGTTTTTCTCTTGCCTCATCTAGCCTTGTTCGTGACAATAATGCGTGTCCTGCTTGGCTGTTTCACCACATCCCTCTGTGGTCTATTATTATATATCCTCCTTGACTGCCATCAGCTTCCTTGCTCAATAAAGCAACATTTCCTTCCATTCTTTGCCCATACTGAGCCTTATGACCTCTTTATTGTGTCTTTTTTGTTTTTGCAGAAGCTGGAAACTGATGCTTATCACTGTTTATACAAGCATATCTCGCTTAACCTACACTCCTCTTACTCTTTCATGATTCAGCCTCGTAATCGTTGCAGATAACAACATTTATAATGACTCCTCGCAATTCCCCCTTTTTATTTTTACATGCAATTGTTGTTTCTATAATTTTTCCTTTAAGCATCGCCCCCAAAAATCACAAGAATCATTCATGAGACTTCATCCATCTTGGTCTCACTCATCCCCTCATTATTTATTAGAAAAACGACCTTCTGCCTGATTCCCTTTTAGGGGCATATGTTTCATTAAGGCTGTCTTAATCAGTCTTTGGGCGAGTCCTTGTATACAGTGCAACAGCCAATGGTTACCAATACCCCGGCTACACCTATCAGGGACGTAAGGATGGAAACCACCATCCCCTTCCATTTTCCAAACCATGATTCAAGCTATCCCGTGAGAGATGTGTCTTCTCCTGAATTATCACCCAGTTCCTCTACTAAGGTAGTCAATCCTCTTAAGGCCTGAGTAATTGAACCATCAGGTTTAGTGTTATTAGGAATCAAGGTACAACAGCTTCCTCCTAACATCACACACACACCCCTTTTCCACTAGAATCATATCAAAGGCCATTCTGTTTTCCCATGCCATCCGACTTGACGAATCAAACTATTCTGATATTCCTTTAACTGCATCCCTTGTATAATTTATAAATCGCTGTTGATAATAGAAAATGTAAATTATCCAATCTACATTTTTGTTAACGGTCACCCACCAAAAGAGAGTTGACTTAAAGCCTACAGCAATCTGGTTGCGAGCCTTGAAAATCAGGTACCCCCTCCCCCTCCCGGGACTCCTATAGAATTGAGATAAATCCTGTCATTGAAAAAATAATCTAAGAGTGATCTCTTACTCCTTCTCTTTTACCCTAGCATCTTTTCCTTCTCAAATGTCAGGGTAAATTGAATTGCCAATGGTACAATTGCAATTGCAATTACCTCTCCAATCCGGAGGTAGGGTGGGTCTCAATATCTTGCCTCCACAGTACCACCACAGATCCGCTAGGGGGACCTTTAGTGCTGGCGAGTTCCCTCCCTTGTCTGTATCGGTGAAATTATTAATCTCTGTACATAATTTCAGCTTCACCAAATGTCTAGACCAATTTGTACCTCGTCTATGCACATACGATGTGTGATTTCTGACTGCGGCTGAAGAATTGGCGGGGCATGGGGGAGGCTTTTAAATCTTTCATCTCCAAGGGAGGGAACATCAGAGATAGGGATGTACAATTCCTATCATTCCATGCAGTCTCCTTCTGATACAGGGCTATCATACATTTCATGCCCTTCCTGTCTTGCTTCCACCCGAGTGGAAAGGGAAACACCTGGACCACTGGTCTACCGGAGGCACATCCACAGCAATTGCTCTTGTTCAGACTTTTTACAGTACACTTTACCCATTCAATCCAGGCATTTGCATCCCCG
Organism: Chiloscyllium plagiosum; assembly: GCF_037043375.1. Classification (NCBI taxonomy): domain Eukaryota; kingdom Metazoa; phylum Chordata; class Chondrichthyes; order Orectolobiformes; family Hemiscylliidae; genus Chiloscyllium; species Chiloscyllium plagiosum. The sequence goes on along the minus strand of NW_028270177.1, from coordinate 59,685,442 downwards.
TACCCAGTTTCTATTTCGATGGTCTGTTTCAAGTCCTTTCATGTTTACTACTTTGCGGTCATCGGGAGGGGTGTAAGGTTATATCTTATTATCCAGTAGTTCTGCCCGTTTTCCCTTTCCTACTCTAATTCGAAAATAACAGCCCAAGAAGTAATTCCCGTTTGTTGCCATTTCTATCCCAATTGATTCATTTCATTGTACCTGATAGGTGCCACCCCCCCCCCCCCCTCCCCCGTGATTTCCTTCGTGCGATGTGGTTTTGTTTATCGTTCGGTATATTGGGTTATATTCTTTATCAGGACAATCGAAAGCTGGTCGGAAGGGGGCCCGTTGTACAGTGACGAGACCATTAAACCAAGTACCATCCCCAAGGCCATCCCCATAGGACTTATGATGTCTCTCTGAACAAAATCCCAATACTAAGAGAGTGAGTATCATAACTCGAAGCCTCCCCAGCATTCTCAAAAATCATGCTGAAGCACAAAAAGACTTAATATACAATCCTGCGCTCGCGTCGTCATTGTATAATCAGTTACTCAAAGTCTCTTTAGCTTGAGTTTAGCGGTTCTTGCATTGATTCGTCTGTCCAGATATCTTCCTCAATTGGAGATTCCACTGGCCCTTTGATCCGAGTGTAGTGAGTCCAGCCTTTGTCTGCCGTCCTTATTGCCGTTTCTGTCAAAAGAGCCTGATACGGTCCTTCCCAGTCCGGCTGCAATTTAGTCTCTGTCCATGATTTTACGAAGACCCAATCTCCCGGTCGAATCGGATGAACAGCGAATTCAAGGGGTGGAGTCTGTGCCAATGAACCATGTTTCCTGAGGAAAGACAACGAGGAGGACAAACCCAGTATATACTTATTTAAGAACAAATCTTTAGTTTCTGGGTTTGGCAGTGGCCAGAGGATATACCTCCACCCATCCGGATAAATGATCAATTATTATCAACATATATCTCAGTCTGCCCACTCGGGGTAATTCGGTATAATCTACCTGGATGCTCTGGAATGGTCTTAGCCCAGATTCTCTCCCTCCTGGGACTTGTTTCCTTAAAAATTTCTTGTTGTCTTTTTTACGTGTTATGCCTCCCTCACATATCTGTTTTGCTATTGTATCTACCCCGTTGCATCCATATTTCCTTCAGACTAAATCACACATTGCTTGCACTCGCCAATGGCTCCCTTGATGTAAGACAGCCATCATTTCTCGCATCATCATTTAGTTTGACATTTCCCTTCCATCAGGTAACATCCAATGTCCCTCTGCTGTTTTTACATCCTATAATCTTTCAATTCTTTTTCCTCTCTTTCAGTGAATATTGGAGCTTCCCAAGGACCTGGGACAGTAGGTATTAGGGAATAAATCACTGCTTCTTGTGGGTTCAGGGCAACTTCGTTAGTTACCTCATCGGCCAGTAATGTAGTTTTCCATTCTTTAATTAACAATCAATTAATGCACTCATGTTTTAAATTAACGGTGAATCAATATGACAGGTCACTGAGAATGTGTGAGGGGATCCTGCCAATTAATATTGATTCACGCTAGCACAATCGATTTATTATAAATATTAAGTAATAATTATGTACATTATATAAATAAAATAATCATTATCTGTAATTCAAGTTGGAAACGCAACAAGTGACCAAAGCATAAAAAAAAACTGTAATTGTGCAGTTCTGTTTGTTTACCAGTCACTTGTGACTTCTCATTCTGTCCCTGTATTTTGTTTTTGCTCGAGCACATTCATTTTTAAGAACCTCGACAGATTTCATAGCAGCATTTGCAGTTAATTCAATCCCCAATTTTGTGGCAGTATTTTGTCATGAGCGCAAAACTGATTCTTTGTGCCTCTCATCATAAAACTGTCGCCATAATCAAATTAACTCTTTTGTTCCTCCTCCCTTGGGCATAAAATTTAAGGATGACCTTGCTGCCCCCGTATCGACTAGGAAAACGACGTTCTTATTATAAAGTCGCACCTTTACATTTATCAAGTGTTCCTGCTGGGCCCCAGGGGGCAGGAACCCCTGACACCCCTATTCTTCATCGAAATTCATAATCAATATCACCCTCTCTTCCCTTTACAGATCCGGACACTCCCGCTTAAAGTGTCCTGCTTTTCCACATTAATAACATCCCGCCTGTGGGGATTTCCACCTCGATCTCCGTCCCTGTCCACCAAACACCTTAACATCTCCTCCCTTTATTTTCAACATGCTGCCCACCACCATTCCGGTTTCTTTCTCCTTTTAGTTTTGACTTTTTTTATTAACTCATCAACCGTGGGCTATCATTATTTTTGCCTTTTGTTTCTGCTTCTTATGTTACGTTGCCAGATGTTTGTTTGCTCCCTATAACTTCAAATAACAATTCATCAATTTATGCTTGTCTAATTTTAAAGCCTGTTCCTAACTATACATTTTGGAACTTTACTCATAATATATATTTATATATTATAAATTCATTTATTCAGTATTTAATACTTAAAATTTAAAATGCATACAGTCCCCAATTTTGAAATCCACTATAATTAACCGGTTTTATTCCCTTAATTTAATCCTAAAATTAATTTTCTTAAGTAGCCTTAACCAGTCATTGCTCAATTAAAATGCCTTTGGTCGTGAAATAATCGGAGGTGTCTTAAAAGGATTTGTCTATTCAAGTTTTTAAAAACTTCAAATCATGAATAATGGCCGAATCGAAGGTCACAGATATTAACCATTGGATTTTTAAAATTACAATCTAATGTTGAACTGAAACTTCAATTGTCCTCCATAAATCACTGATATGTAAGGCTAAAAGAGATTAGTTAGAAACTGATAGTGAGGCAGTCATGACCTGTAAAAGAACAGGAGTTAACATTTTATTTCATAATCACTGTAAAATTCTTAACCTTAAAATGAATCATGTTAAATGTTCATAATAGAAATCAGATTCAAAACAGTCTCGGATGTCAAGCTCCAGGGAACAAAGCACAAACACTCAGTCACCAACAAACAAATGTGCATTCAAACCAATTCACAAAGGGTTAAACTTCCTACCAGCTGTTCAGGAATTGGGGTTAGAGTCCTCTGGGTGTGTCGTTGGGGTTAGAGTCTCCAAGGTTTAACTAGAATAATCAATTGGCAAGAGGAGCCTCAAAGAATGATTTCATCGAACGTATGAGGGATTATTTCATGGAGTAACATCTCGAGGAACCAAACAGAGGACCGGCTTTGGTATAATATAATGAAGAAGAAGTGATAAATCATACTGTAGTACAAGATCACCTTTGAAAGAGTGACCACAAAATGCTGCAGTTTCACATTCAGACTGAAACAGTGAAGAAAGAGTCACGGATGTGAGGGTTAGTGTTGGACAATGATAATTTTACTGGCATGAGGAAGGGCTTGGCCTGAATGGGCTTGGCAAAAAACATCAAAAGCCGGCACATTTGAAGAACAGTGGCCACCACTTCGGGAGATAGTCCAAACTCCTTAATTAAAGTGTAATCCTGAGTGGAAGAGGAATTTTAAAAAGGTGAAAAGTGATCCATGTCTTAACAAGGAAGTCGATACTAACATGAAGGTGATGGCCCAGTGGCATTATCACAGACTGCTGATCCAGATAATGATCTGGGGACTCAGGTTCAAATGCCGCCATTGCAGAGGGTGGAATTTAACTTCAATATGAACCTGGAATTAAGAGTCTATTGATAATAGTGAATCTATTGCTTATTGTTTGAAACATCCATATGTTTCATGAATGTCCTTTAGAATGGGAAACCACCATCCTTACCTGGTTTTACATGTGACTTCAAACCCAAACATATTTGGTTGACACTTAACTGCCCTCTGGGCAATTAGGGAAGGACAATGAGTGCTGTCTAACCAGCGACGTCATCATCCGGTGAATTGAATAAAGAAAAAAGCTTTAATTGTTCGCAATTTTTTTCTGAAAACAAAATCAAAGTAACTACGAAGGAAAATGAGTAGAAAACATAAGAGTTGATAGAGAACACTTCTCCGATTAGATAAAAAGTAAAAGAAAATGCAGAAGGTAAATGTTGGCCTTTTAGAGGATGAAAACGGCGTGGTAGTAATAGGAAACTCAGAAGTGGCAGCGGTAAAGCCAATACTTCCTGTTTTCACAGTGGAAGATAATTTCTTCCTAAAATTTACAACAACTGCAAAGGGTCTTGATGGAAGTACGATGCTGAGGGGAAAAGGTATTCAACACATTGATGGGAGTTCAGGCCCTCGGCCTGCAGTCTATCGTATTAAAGAAGGTAACAGCAGAGGTGCCTAATGTGTTAATTACGATATTCAAAAAATCCTTTGATTCTGGAACTTTGCTGAACTACTGGAAAATTAATAATGTGATACTCGTATTCAAAACAAGAGATAGGAACAAATGACAAACTTTATACCATTGATTTTTAACTCTGTCGTGGGGAAGTTTCTTCAGTCAACCATAAAGTAGGAAATAACTGAACATTTGGAAATCAGTTAGATAGTGGGGTGACTGTCAGGAAAGATAAGAAGGTAGTTCAAATGTCTCAGATGACTATTCCTCTATCAAAATGCTTTTCAGCTTTTCGAACAGCTGAAGAGAATTGTCTCTCTGAGGAAAACGGAAGAGCAATCAATTATTGGACAATTGGAATGATTCTTATGTTCAGCAGCGTTTGAGAAGAGTTAGTAGAATTATTGCTTCAGTGGACCTTTCTGTCAGGAGCATCAACAGGAGATTCTGGGGCAGTGACCATTAATTTAGGATGGTGTGTTGCTTTCCCTGTGCGAGGATTAAGAACGTTTAGAAACATTTCAAGTTGTTAAAGATGAGTTTGAATAGCCAATCATTATTGTAGATAATGGCAGGACTGACATTTTTTAGGGAAAGATTAAAACAGTACAGAGTGAACTTAAGAGGTGAGGTAGAGTATCAAAAATAAAACTGTTAAAGCAATACTTTCTTGTTTACTCCCAATGCCAAACTCAACTGGGAAAGAACAAAGGGTTAAAGGAGAAAAGCCAATGGCTGAAGAGCTATTGTGTTATTGAGGGATTTAGATGTTTGGGAAATTGGAATCTATTTTAAAATAGAAATGACCTGTTCAGAAAAGATTGGTCTAATCTAAACTGGAAAGCAACGAATATCTTAGCAGAGAGATTTGCTCATTCTATGTAGGGAAACTTTATATTGATAGAGACGGCAAGGGGGATATTCCAAGTAGCAGTACAAATGGCAGGATGATTATTAGAGAAGTTAATGAATGTCAGGAGAAAAACGAGAAAGTCAAGAGTATATAGTAATTCTGAAGCACGAGATTGCAATTATTTCAATGTAAGGGGTCTTACAGGGAAGGCTGGTGAACTCAAGGCATGTTTAAGAACTTGGGTTTGGGACATCATATGTATTACAGAAAATTGATTGAGAGATGTCCAAGTCCAAGTCGAGAGTGTCGTTCTGGGAAAGCACAGCAAGTCAGGCAGCATGTGAGGAGCAGGAAAGTCAATGTTTTGGGCAAATACCCCTCAACAGGAATGGGCTGATGAAGGACTTTTGCTTGAACCATCGATTTTCCTGCTCCTCGTATGCTGCCTGACCTACGTGCTTTTCCACCACCACACTCTCGACTCTAATCTCCAGCATCTGCAGTCCTCACCTTTGCCTGAAAGATGTTCAAGACTGGCAATTCAGTATACCAGCTGTTAAGGGTCATAGAAAATATGGAAACAGACATGCGGAGGGCAGGGAGGGGGAGGTCTACCATTTTTGATTAAGGAATAAATTATTGCTGTAACTGGGGAAGATATTTCTGAAAAATCATCCAGTTAAAATATGTATGTAGTATTAAAAATAAGAAAATAAAGTTCACTTTGAACAGATTGCACTAAATAGTCACTTTATTGGTCGAAATTAAAAATAAGAATGGAAAGAGCACGTTGGTTGTATTGTACCATATTCTCTCCAACAGTAAGAAAGAAATTCAGAAACAGACATGTAGGGAGATCTCGGATATATTTAAGCTTAATAAGGTTGTAATAATGGGGGATTTTAATTTTCTAAAAAATGATTGGGACTACCACAGTGTTAACGGGTTGGATGGTGAAGAATTTGTCAAATACGTTCACGAAATTTTTCTTCATCAATATCCAGATGATTCTAACAGAGAAAGAGTAAAACTAGGCCTTCTTTTGTGCAATAGGCAGGGCAAGTGACTGAAGTAAACATGAGGGAATATTTTGGGTTTTGCAATCATAACTCTATTAGTTTCATAATGGTTATGGAAAATAATAAGCGCTTCATTACTGTTTGTTTTAATTGGAGTACCATAAAGTTTAATGGCATGGGACAAGGACTTACCAAGTTTAATTGGAGTAGACTGTTAGCAGATAAAACGATGTCTGACAAGTGGGAGGCATTCAACAGTGTGACGACGGGAATTGAGAGTCATTATGTCCCTGTTAGAGTGAAGGGTAACGCTGGTAAGCTTAAAGAACAATGGACAACTACAGTTATTGAGCATTTATTCAAGAATCAAAGAAAACCTTACTTTAGATATAGACAGCTTTATTCAATTTAATCTCTTAGTCAATATAAAGAATGTGGGGCATTATTTCGAGAGAAATCACGAAAGCAAAAAGGAGATATGAGATAGCATGGGCAGATAACCCAAAGGTATTGTGCAACTACATTAACAGCAAGAGGGTAACCACAGAGAGGGTAAGGCCTCTCAAAGATCATGAAGGATATCGATGTTTTGAACCAATAAGATGGGGAATAAAATCATCCCATTCCCGGTTCACTAGACAGCAACAAACACACACTATTGCCTGCACCTCACATTCATCCAGCTTGAACTCTATCAGCTATTTGTCAATCTCTTGACCCATTTGCTCAAGATCATTTTGTATTCTTAGAAAACCTTCTTCACTGTCCATGATGCCACCAGTTTTGGTGTCATCCGCAAACTTATGAACCATGCCTTCGATATTTTCACGCAAATAATTTACATAAATGACAAACAATGAAAACCCATAACCAACATCTGTGGAACACTGCTGGGCACAAATCTATAGTCCGAAAAGCAACCACCCACCATTACTCTCTGTCTCCTGTCATTGCACCAATTGAAAGTGCTGGAGAGAAACCCCACAGTTCTGGCAGTATCGGAGCAGAGAAAAATGGAATTAACTCTTTTGGAGTCCAACATAAATTGTTCAGAACAGGTTCATATAAGACTCGATATGTTAATTCTGCTTCTCTGCCCAGATCCTGCATCATATGTTGCATTCCTCCTTCATATTGCATTTGTATTTCAGATTTCCACTATCTCTAATATTTTGCTTTTTCTTGATTGCTCTGGATGTTGAACCCGATTATATTTGGACAACTTCCTCCATTCCTGTTCCATCACTTGTGTCAGTGACACATGCATTGCACTGGAGTCTTTTCTTCTTTAAGTTCTGAAAATAAATGCGCGGATCTCATCAAAGTGATTTTGATTTAAAAGGCCTTTTAGAGACAGCTTCACTTGATGAAAAAACAGGAATAGTTTATTAATTATGATATTGTCTGTGCGTTTTATGAGTAAACTTGACTCCTCAGTCTCTGAACATTTTCAATATATTTCTCTGAATAAGTACAATAAAGGTGGTTGTCATGCAGCCCATCATCTCTGTACCAGCTCGGTATGAGCTGTATTCTCATTCTTACTCTGCTGTAACTCACAATAATGAAATACATTTTGTTATCTATGTCTGTTTTATTTCTGAATATCCCGTCCAGATATAAACAATCTTAACAATCTGTATAACCTGTGATTAAAACGTCGATATATAACATATAACTATGTACTTCACATTTAAAATTGCCCTATTCCATTCGCATTGTTGTTCAACATTCCATGTACCAGGGGTCATCTGTTATCTTGTTCTGCATTGCATTTCATTCCATTTGTCAGAAACAGTGATGGCTGAATTCTAGTGACTGGGAGATATTGCTGCACTCGCCTCAGGTCACTTCAGCCACTGGCCACAGCCCTTTCTATCTCATAGCCATTATTATATTCATTCTATCCCTTACTCGTTAATTCATGACTTTTAATAAACAAGGTTATTATTCATTGTTATGGACCAGGCCCGACCCGTCACAACATTCTTAAGCACATAGCCCAAATGTTGCCATTTGTTGAAGGTAAGTGTATAGTGGATAGTTCCAGAGTGAATTAGTTGGTCTGACAGTCGACTTTTAAACCAACAGAATGCATGTGCAAAAATAAGGAATGAAAGACAACGAACCTAAAATACCGTACCTGAATAATTCATCCTTTCCAAAACTGACAGGATATCTCCAATTAATGATGCTGATCCAAGTTACTTGCAACAATCCTAATAAACAAATCCCTGAGTACAAAGAGTAAACATTACACTAAAAAAAGGCTTATAGGTTACAAAGTCAGAGGGCTGAAGGAGGGGGAGAGCGTCCAGTTTCAACACTGAACCTGACTCAACTAACCCTCGAACTGAACTGACCTGTACAGCTGGAGAGCTGACCACACCCCCTTGAATGCGTCAGTTTTTTTAAAAGCTTCAAAGTCCTCTGTCCGAGGCATTTTCTGTTAGGCAAAAAACAAAGGACCCCAATGAAACATTCAATATTGAGACATGTTGGAATCTTGGGATGTTTAGAACCTCTCTGAACAAAAATCGTGTACAACATAACCTTATAAAGAGACTCCCTGTGTGACAACTTCCCCAATATAAAACAGAATCTTCAATATCCAAAGATGGCTTCAGTTTTCAAAACCACCAAAAATAGTGGTTCGTACTCTGAAATGTGCATATACATTTGTTTACAATAAACATGCGAACAGGACAACTACATCCAGATTCAGTGTGTGGTACTTCCATCATTGAGTGTCTCCATTTGCATTGGCAATCACGTTTTCAAGACCTCCACGTGCACAATTTTCAAATTGAATGGCTGTAACAACAGGCCCCAGCTGAACAGTCTCGCATTTTTGTCCTTACATTTCTCCAAAAAGACTTCATTGGGTTATGATCAGTGTAAATGGTTGTCTCTGATACATTGCTGGCAATATTATCACTGAAATGTTGTCGTGCCAACACAAAGCTCACAGTCTCTTTCTCAACTGTTGAATATTTCTACTAATGAATATTCAACTTCTTGGAGAAATACCCAATAGGTCTTTGTGTCTTCTTGTCGATTTCCTGCAGGAGCCCAGCACCGAAATCCACATCATTCGCATTTAAATCCACCTTGAATGGTTTTGCATATTCTGGTGTGTCTGATCGTGGGGCAGTGGTTAACACATACTTCAAATTCCGTCAAATGCCTTCTGACAGCCCTCTGTCCAATGAGACTTCTTGCCTTTCTTTAACAATTCAGTGTGTGGAACAATCACACTGCGAAAATGAGGCACAAACATTTGATAAAATCCACTTAGTCCCAGGAACTGTTTCTTTTGTCATTGGTATGGGAAATTCCCCAATTACCGTCCCTTTTAAATCTCATGGCACCGTTTATCTATGACCAATAGCATGGCCAAGGAAGATGACTTTTGCTTTGACAAATTCACTTTTCGCTAAGTTTACCACCAAGCCTGCCTTCCGAAGTCGATCAAACAATTCCGATAGATGGTGTAAGTGTTCCTTCCACGACTCACTAAAAATCACAAGGTCATCAATGTAAACCACAGGTTGGATATTCTGGCAATATATTGGTTAGTCCCTGAAATGTGGCCGGCACATGTTTCATACCAAATGTAAGTTGCTTGTCCCACATTTTAAACACAGTCTTCCAGCCATGGATGCATCAATGTTTTTAACTGCATAGACGTTATGTTAGTCCACACATAATCGTTGGGTATCATTTGGCTTTGGCACCATGACTAGGGGGGTTTCCAGTCACTGTAACACATGTTGATTATGTCATCTTAGAGCATGCATTCAATCTCCTTCTGAACGTGTGCCAACTTTAGAGGATTATGCCTGTAAGGATGTTGCTTAATCATAACGGCATCACTTATAGCTACATTATGCACAATTAGGTGAGTACTTCCAAGTTAATATCTGCATATCTCCCCATGTGATAGTAATAACTCTTTCTGGTCATTTCGATTTTTCTCAGTAAGGTAACTCAATCATTTATCCCAATTTTATACAACTACCTCATTGTCCACTTTAATTTGAGGAATGTCCGATTCAGAATCCTCTGAAATTGTTTTTTTTTCCTTCGTGCCGTAATCATTAACACCTTGTTCTCTGGATGCCCTTACCAGCATATTCACATGACATACGCTGCAAGATTTCTTTCTTTCTGGAGGCACTATCACGTAGTTACCCTCACTCAATATCCGTTGTGTTTGATAAGATCTACTAAACCTTGCTTTTCAAGGTTCACCTATAACTGGAAGTAAAAGTCATACCTTATCGCAAAATTGCATTTTTAAAATATTTCCTGTCCGCTTCCTGTTTTATTGCATGTTGCAATACTTTCAAATGCTGTCTAGCCAACTCCCCAGCGCTATTAATCATTCCTTAAGTTTTGAGATCTAGTCCAAATGTGTGGCCTTCGAACTCTGATTTACTATTTTCTCCTTAATCAATTTTAATGGTCCTCTCATTTAATGCCGCAAAAATAATTCCAATGGAATGAATTTGCTCTGTTAATTTGGGGCATCCCTGATCACAAAAAGTGCAAATGGAATTCCCTAACCCAAATCATCTGGATAATCCTGATTATAAGCCCTCAACATGGTCTTTAATGTTGAATGTCACCTTTTTAGCGCTCCCTGCAATTTTGAATGGTATGCAGTAGATTTGAATTGCTTTATTCCGAAGACATTATCGTGATAAATTAGATGTGAAGTTTTAACCTTGATCTCACTGTATCTTCATTGGTAGTCGGTATCTATTTTTTTAAAATAGTAATTCCTTTGCAATTCTTTTAGCTGTGATACTGCACCTTGGGGTGGCCTCTGGAAATCTAGTCGAGGCATCCATTATTGTTAACAAATACTGATGCCCACTTTTTTGTTTGTGTTCGGGGACCTAGCCAATCAATTAAGACTCCTGTAAAAGGTTCCTCAAATGCCGGGATAGTTAAGAACGGTACAGGTTTTATTATCGCTTGTGTTTTTCCAATTACTTGACATGTATGATGCATCTGGCAAAATTCAACTATATCCTGTTGCAGTGCAGGCCAGTAAAATGTCTCTGTATTCAGTCTGTTTTTTCATCACTCCTAACTGACTTCTAGGTGGTAACTCATGCACCATTCGCATCACCTCCTTTCTGTAACCCATTGGCAATATGATTTGATGAATCTCTTCCCATTTCTCATCTCCTTGAATATATGTTAGTCCCCATTTCCTCATTTGGACATCATTTTTAAGGTAATAACACTTAGGGATACATTCAAAATTCCTAACTTATGTGCTTTTTGATACAACTGCTTTAAACTTTTATCTTTCTGCTGTGACTCAAGTAGTTTAGCTGAGCAAAAAATATTTACATGATCAGCTATTTGCTCCTGCTTTTTCTCAAACTTCTGATGGAACAAAGTATCTGCTCATGGCACTTAAGCTTCCTTATCATTACATTTTTGGTATTTTCTGTTTCAATTGGTGACATTGGGACTTTATTACCCACAATCAGGAAAGTTTCCAGGATAAGATTCCTAAATTGATTCAGTTGCCTGCATATCCACTGGCTTTTAAACGAGAGTAGCATTAATCCAACCACTGAATCAGTTATATTTTCCACAAGGACAAATTTTATTCCTGGAGCTGAGAGTTTGTCCAATACCCCTACCACAATTTCCCCACACTTTTCTGGACATGCTATGCTCACTTTACATACTTTTGCACCTTTTGTCTCATGGTTAATTCCCTCTAGCAGTACCTTTTCTGGAAATAGTCCTTCAGGAGTACATATCTCCTTATCTTTTCACAGAGGATCCTGTGTCTCTTAATATTGCATCCTCTTTACCTGCCCTATGTGAGTAAAATGTCCCTTTGTAGGTATATTTTCTAAGCAGATCTGGCACTATCTCCTTAACAAACCTCCAATCAGCTCGTACACTCTGATGCAGCTTTCTAGCTTCCGCTGTGCTTTGTGTTACCACTCAGACAAAACTCCCAGAGTTATCTTTTTTCCTGCATCTGTGTTTTTTTTTTCTGAACCCACTAAAACAGTGATTTCATGTGTCCTAATTTGTTGCAATGAAAAGACCAGAGCTTTTTATCTTCTTTGCCTCCTTCACGTATTGCCTTTGTACCCTATGGTAAGTTCTTCACCGAGATCTGTATCTCCCTTTCTACGTGGGGATTTCTCTTTGCGACAATTTCTATCCATCATGGACTGAAATTGATTTTGGAAGCCAAAACAAGTTTTATAATCATAATCACTAGTCATAACATCAGCCACTTCAGCTGCCAGTTTTGGCTTTATAACTCTATGATCTTCCAAATGAGTGTGCACTATATGAATGCTTAAACTCCTTCAAAGTAATTGTCTCTCGAAGAGCATCGTATGTTTGCTCTCTTTTTAAAGCTCTTATCCATCTATCAAAATTACTTTGTTTGATCCTTTCAAACTCAATATGTGTTCGACCAGGATCCTTCCTTAAATTCCTGAAACATTGTCGGCTTTTAGCACATGCTCATGTATATGTTTTCCTCTCCTCATACTCCCCAGATCCCTCCTTTGATAGTGTTGCACATACCTCACTAGCTCTACCTACAAGTTTTGTTTGGGTCAACAAAACCTACATGGTCACTGGCCACTTAAATTCTTTAGCCACTTTCCTACTCATCAAATTTAAGCAAGCTGTGAATATATTGAAACACGTTTCTCACCAGGCTTTGGACTACAATGGGATTGCCCATCCTCAGTCTGTTCCTCACTAAGCTTTAACGCTGGCTTTCCATTCTAAGTGTCCATCTCTGAAGCTCAAATGCTCCCTCTTTTTCTTTCTCTCCTGCTGAAGCTATTATTTTTTTCTCTTTCCTCTGCTAAACCTCTTCGTTATCTTTCTTCCTCTTGTGACTTTAGTCGTAGCTCAAACTGCTTCATTTCTGCTTCTAACTCAAGCTGCTTCTTTTGCGATTGAAGTTTAGTCATCTCTACAGATCCTGATGGAGTCTCCAGCAAATTGGAATGCTGAGCTACTGCTCCAATTATCACATCTTTCCTCACATCAGACGGTAGCTTCAACTCCATTTGTCTACTAATTCCCGCGGCTTGGACTTATGTGCATTCTGTAAAACCCCCAAGGTCATTTTCTCCACCTCCAAAACAAGCTTGGTTCCTGCAAGACCCATTGCTACCTGAAGCTCTATTTACTCACCAAATCAAAACACGAAATAAGAGACAGTAACACCTGCCATTCTGCAAAGGCCCCCTAATTTCTTGCGGACCAGACCCGACCCCGCAAAATATTTTAATAGGTAGCCCGGACCTTAGATTTGCTATTTTTGAAGGTTAGTGTATAGCTGATATTTCCACAGTGAATTAGCTGGTCAGACTGCCGAATTTTAAACAAATGACATTTATTTGCCAAATTACAAAATGAAACATAAGGAATCGAAAATAGAATACCTGAATAACGTATCGTATCCGAACTGACATGCTATCCCAATTTAAGGATGCTGTTCCAAAATACTTGCAACAATCCCAATGAACAAAACCCCTTAGCACCAAGGGTAAAACTGACACAACTGCTTACAGGTTATAAGGTCAGAAGGGCAGAAGGAGGCAGAGAGCGTCCAGTGACTCTGACTCAACAAACCCCCCGAACTGATCCAACCTGTCCAGCGAGGGAGCTGGACAGGTCCTCTTGATTATACAGGCTGCTTTTCAAGACTTGAACGGCTTCTGTATGAGGCATTATCTGTTAGGTATAAACAAAAGGACCACAACAAACCTTTCAAAATTCTGACATATTGGAATCTTGGGTCGTTTAGACCCTCTTTAAAAAAATCAAGGTCAACATAGCCATGTAAAAGGACAGGCTTTGTTAGAACATGCCACATTTGGCTTTGGAATGAATTCCAAAAATGTAAGTCTTACTGCTTTGAAGCCAAAATAATGCATGAAGTTGTTTGTTAGTTTACATAAAACAGTGCTCAGTCATACTGTGTGTTTAAGATTCAGCATTGTCACGAGTGGATTGCCCAGACAGATCCACACTTCCTCTGTATGGTCAGGGCAATTACATCCACTGAGAATCTGTTGCTTGGCGCCTGTACTAGTCGAGGAGAGACCAGCATGGAAACAAAGTCTAGATTGTGATTTTTTGGTGGATGGTTATAATGGAGCTTTCAGGTGGTTACAGTATTGCAAATGAACAACACAGCAGAATCAGCTAGCCTGCGATAAGAAAACGTCCATAATTCTCCCTCACAACTAACTTGACGAGAGCAATTGGTGATGGGAGATGTGACCATTAGCCAGCAACGTCAACATTCAATTCAAGCCAGATGTTATTTTGAACTGAAGGTCGAATTCTGAAAGAAATTATCTGGATCTGTTTGTTCAGTGACTGTGATTGATGTCAGTCTCCATGGACCCTATTTATGTCACTGGATGGTTTTCCTCTTCAATTTGTATGGGGCTTCTTCCAATGCTTTATCCCATTATTGCTGCAGATGCATCATCTGCAACACTGACAAGGATCAGCAGTTGCAGAAACAGGGAGAGGAGAGATCAGAATCAGAGAACCATACACTGGAATATTCCAACAATGGACCAGAATCTGAGAACATCAGACTGGAATATGCCAACAACTGATCAGAATCTGAGCACAGTAGGCTGGAATGTCGCACCAATGGTTCAGAACCTAAGGAAAATAGACTGGAATGCTGCAACAATGGACAGGAGTTTATCTTGGGGTCTTTTTTATCTTTCCTGGTATTGGCACATATTACCGGACCGGATATTAGGTGTACTGTGGATTATTCCGGCTGGTTACTATCCCATGCTCGCTATTGTTGGTGTTCCTGGTAAGTCTCCCCATCAGCCATGGTGAACTTCAGTGCTATTTCTGTTATCTATGTTTAGTAAAGACTGAAAATATTTTCTTCAGTTTCAAATGCAAATCTATTCATTCTCCACAAATTTCAGAACCGCCCACACTCCCGCCCTCACAAACATCTAAAAACAAGACTGTTCACAATCCCGAAGTACCTATTCACCCCGATTTATGTCTTGATATTCTCTCCATCACTAAAGCTACCCACTCCCAAATCCATGATATCTCCAGACCCCATCTTGACGTCAGTGCGGGTGCTAAATATCTATACCTTGGTAAAAGTTAGACTTTATGGTTCCTGTTCTCTTCTGATCACTCTTTCCGTTACAAATGTTTCCATCAAAATCTTGTTCTTGTCTGTAAAGTAAATTCATGACAGGGACACTGTGTCAGAGTAGTAATGTCGATGGCCACGTAATTCAGTGGCCCAGGTAACTGCACTATGGACACTGTTTCAAATCCTATCTCAGATGATGACAGAGTTTAAATTCAAATGAGAGTAACTGGAAATAAAAGTGAATTTTGCTAATATAATCCCACTAGCAATTTGTCAAGAAGTTTATCTATTTCACTGTTATCCTTTGGTGAAGAAATCTTGCATTATTGCCTGATCTGAATTAAGACTGACGTCAGACCCAATACCTTAAGGAATGGCCTCATAGTAAAAGGCATTTAGTGAGATCCACAAATGCTGCCTTGCCAGTGATGCAGACATCCCATGCAATAACAACATGTAAGGTAGAGGAAAACAAATGCAAAGAATGATGCTAGAGATCAGAAACAAAAGGGACGAGTAAGTGCCAGAGAAACTGAACAGATTTGGCAGCCTCAGGTCGAGAGAAAAATAGAAGTGAAATTTCGCATCCAATCACCATACATCAGAACTGAATGCCGCTGGGAAATTGATGTTGATGACATGGATGGCTGCTGTGAAAGGGAGAAGGTGTGAATTGAATAGATAGAGAAAGAGAGAGGTAGAGAGAAAGAACCAAACAGAGGGATTGCTGATGGACAACTGGAATGGAAATGAAAATCCAGACTAATCTTATTTATTTTTCTCCTGTTCTCATTTAATGAAATTCATGCCCATGTAAGGTATACATCGAAGTCTCGGTTTGAAGTGAGTTATGTCCCTTTGTCTCTCTTCCTTGAGTATGATCATCTTCTTTTATTCAGTAATGGGATGCTGGGCCAGTATATAATTCCCTTTCCTCATTGTCCTTGAGAAGGTGATGGTGAGCTGCCTCCCTGACCCACTGCAGTCTGTGGGCTGTAAGTAGTCAGTGCTGAGGTCCACCCGGTTTCATTTCTTTGAGAATGTGTAGTGAGTGACATAACTGAGCGGCTGGCTTGGACATTTCAAACTACAACTGTGCGTTAACCACAGTGCTGTGGGTCTGGAGTCACATGTAACTCCGACCGGATGAAGATGGTAGATTTCCTTCCCTGAAGTGCACTAGTGTGCCAGGGAGGACAAACACAATGCTTTCATTGTTTCATTTGATTGTAAATTCCTGATATTTTATTGAATGCAAAATCTAATATTTGCCGTGGTGGGATTCGAATCTGGGGTCTGCGTATTAACCTGGGTCCCTGAATTAATATTACTAGGTTAATACAGCTAGGCCATCACCTCCTCAGCATCTCCAACAATCTCCAATGGCAAAAGTGGTGTTGCTGTTGGCGTGGCTGTGCTTAAAGCATAGTGTTTTGCACGGCAACAAAATGATTTGGCAAAACATATCATCCATCTCATTTTGTATTTATGAGAAGGCTAGATGATGGGAAGGCCTCTTGGTGAAAAGGAATTGGATGTCCTTGGCCATGAGCCACTGACAGAATTCATACGGAGCAGTAAGTAATGAGCATCATGTTGTTCACAAACTTGTCAGCAGCCACACTCTGACAGCGTTGGTCATTCTCAAAAGCTTCTGACCTCCATGCAGAAGACTAACCTGTCTTCTCGGAGATGGAAGATGCCTCCTTGAGACATGGCACAAATCATCCGCTGTGCCTCCTGACCATCAGCAAACTATGTTAATGTAATACGTGTGAAACATTAGCAATGGAGCCAGAAGGCACAACATGGGCCAGTCAGTCTGTGCAGTCTCTGCTTCATTGGTTTGTAAAGTTACAGCATCGATGACATCCTCCCATTTCAGTGTAACAGTTTGGAGGGGCTGAATGGCCTCTTCTTTTCGGGTGTCAGTGTCTCGGGTGGCTGAATGTCCTCTTCCTCGTTCCAGGGAAGGGGTTCATTATTAGGTGACCCGTGGTAGCTGCTTACCTGCATGTTGTGCTGACTAGATTCCTTATCTTCCTGTGTAATAATAGACAAACAGGAGTCTGGAAGAAACAGCAAGCCAGGCAGCATCAGGAGGTGGAGAAGTCAACATTTCAGATAAAGAGGGAAATGAGTGGTTGGGGTGTGGAGAGCAGCGGGATGGTGAGGTAGGGGATAGGTGGATACAAGTGGACTTTTTCTCCTGATGCTTGTTGTGTTCTTCCAGCCTCCTGAATTCCAACATTTGTAGTTTCTTTTGAAAAAAAATCTCTTCTTGAGTAATAGGTAAGAGAGAATGAATGCGCTGTGCCTCTCCTTATCCAAGAGCGTCTATGGGCTGAATGGCATTCTCATATGTCTGTGAAACCAGCTTGAGATGCTGAATGAGCTCCTCATTTTTAGTCCTGTGGAAATGGTGAGGGTCCAGCAGTGCTGTTACATGAATGTTGCCTACACATTAACAGCAGGAGCTAGAATGTTGTCCAGGTTTTGATGTTTTATGTGATCTTTTCTGAGCATCTGATCGAATGACGGAGGGTAAGACGTTACTGAAGCAGCTGAAGATGTTTGTGCCGAGGAAGCTACCCTGAGGACCGCCCACAGAGATATCCAGGGACTGAGAGGGTTGATATCCACCAGCCACATGGTGCTCCGACTGGCCCAACCACTTGGCAAAGTATAACTGATTCCAATTATGTGCAATTTTATTCAGCCTCCTTGACATCTTGTTCAGTCAGGTCCTCTCAGGGCCAGTCATTCTGACGCTGTGTTCATACATTTTGATTTGGAGATACGTGTTGGACTGGGGTGTACAAAATTAAAAATCACACAACACCAGCTTATAGTCCAACAGGTTTAATTGGAAGCACACTAGCTTGCGGAGCGTCGCTGCTTCATCAGGTGAATGTGGAAGGTTCAATCCTAACACACAGAATTTAAAATAAGAAAATTACAGCGTTATGTAACTGAAATTATACATTGAAAAATTGATTGTCTGTTGAGTCTTTCATCTGTTTGAATATCATGGTATTCAAACAGATGAAAGACTCAACAGACTATCAATTTTTCAATATTATAATTTCATTTACATCACACTAAAGTTTTGCTATAACTTCTGTGTGTTACTATTGAGCCCTCCACCCTCACCTGATGAAGGAGCGATGCTCCAAAAGCTAGTGTGCTTCCAATTAAACCTGTTGGACTATAACCTGGTGTTGTGTGATTTTTAACTTCATAGCTTTTGTTCATGTCAAAGGCCAAGGTAAATGTGTGGGGACTGTTTCCTTCTCTCACAGGGTAGTGACTGTTGGGGCCTCTCTATCCCAGACAGCTACATTTCTGAATGTTTGAGGGAGCAGGGTGATGTTAATGAATTTTGGCACATCAGGTAGTTAAGGGCTACAAAGAATTTGGCATGAAAGAGAAATTGCGGCCCAGAGAGATCTGCCCTGACCTGACTGAATGGAAGGCCAGGCTTGACGGGCTATATAGCCTGGTATTAGAACAATAAACCCTATAGTCCAGTCACTTTATTGCATTTTCCGTTTCCTGTGGTACTTCAAGTAGCTGAATAGGCTGATATTGTTACTGCATGATCTAAACTGGGTCTAGTTCTATCGACTGGAGGAGCTGATTGGTCTCCTCCTGTAAACGTATATCATGGTCCAGGGGCTGAGAAGCCTCATCCTGTTCTGGTGTAACTGAAATCCATATAGACCAGATCGACCATCCTTGGAGAAAGTCATCACTGCAGATGCTGGTGATCAGAATTGAAAAGTGTGGCACTGGAAAAGCCCAGCTGATCATCCAGCATCCGAGAAGCAGGAATATCAATGTCTTGGACATTCCTGATGATAAACTTGTGCCCAAAACGTCGATTCTCCTGCCCCTCGAATGCTACCTGACCTGCTGTGCTTTTCCAGCACCACACGTTTGGATGTCTACCTGCCCGCCTTACTCAACCTTCCTGGACACGTCATCAAAGAACTTTAACAAATTCATCAGGCGTGAACTTCC
The DNA here is from genome assembly GCF_037043375.1 of Chiloscyllium plagiosum. NCBI lineage: Eukaryota > Metazoa > Chordata > Chondrichthyes > Orectolobiformes > Hemiscylliidae > Chiloscyllium > Chiloscyllium plagiosum. The sequence continues at coordinate 59,666,101 of NW_028270177.1, read as the reverse complement.
ACTCACAAAGCCATTCTTACTATTACTAATGAAACCCAGTTTTCCGAATGCATGTACATCTTATCCCTCAGAATCTTCTCAAGTAAATTACCTACCACAGATATTAAGTTACTGGTCTGTATTTCCCGGACATAATTTTTCAGTCCTTCTTGAATAAGGGCATGACATCTGCTTTCCTCCGTTCTTGTGGGATCTCATCTGTGGTAACTGATGATTAAAATTATCAGTCAGGGCCCGCGTAAGTTCTTCTCAAGCCCCTGCACTGTTTTTGGATATATTTGAAAGGACCGTGAGATTTATCCAACTTCAAACATCTAGTAGATCCAATACCTCCTCTACTGTGATATGGACGATCCTTAAGTTATCACCAATAATTTCCCCAATTTCCCAAGTACTCATGTCTTTCTCCACGGTAAACGTAGAGGAGAAATATTTGTTGAGGACATCGCTCATCTCTTATGGTTCCACACAAACATATCCATTTTGGTCTTTCTGAGGGGTCCTATTCTCTCTCTAGTTACTGCTTTTCCTTTAATATACTTAATGCACCTCTTTGGATTCATCCTGATCTTCTCAGGCAAGGTTCTCTCATACCCCCATTTTTCCCTCCTGATTTCATTCTTCAGTAAACTCCTGTATCCCCTGTACACCTCCATGGATTCGCTTGATCCTAGCTGCATCTATCTGAGCCACGCCCCCACATTTATTTTGGTAAAAGCCTAAACATCTCTTGTCATCCAATGTAACTCATTCCTGTCAACTTTCCATTCACCTTCACAGGAACATATAGATCTTAAACTCCCACTTGCTGGAGGACCCTTTGCTTGCAAACAGACTACTCCAATCAACCACTGCAAACTCCTGTCTAAGTCCATCAAAATTAACCTTGCTCCAATTTAGAACTTGAATCTGTGTACCAATTTTTTTCCCTCTCCATAACTATTTTAAAATTAATAGATCTATGGTTACTGGTCCCAAAGTGCACAGCTACTGTCACCTCACTCACCTGTCCTGACCTATTTCTGAAGAGTAAGAAAAAGTTTGCTCTTTCCCAATTAGGATCCTCTACATTCTGCTTGAGGAAACTTGCCTGACGCATTTAATTGATTCCATCCCATCCAATCCCTTAATGCTCTGGCAGTGCAAGTGTGTGTTATAAAAAAAATTAAAGCCCCTATTTTGACAACCCAAATGTTCCTGAAAGTCTCCGCAATCTCTCTACATATTTTTGTTCCTGCAATTTCTGTTTACAATTTGGGGGCCTATCGTACAACCCCAATAATGTCACCATCCCCTTCTTATTTCTTAGTTCCACCCACAAAGCCTCATTGGATGATCGATCAATTATTTTATCTCTGATCACTGCTGCGATACACCCTTTGTTCAGAAATGCAACTCCCCTCCTCTTGTTCCATAATCTCTGTTCCTCCTAATGCATTTAACCCTGGTACATTAAGCTGTCAGTCCTATCCATCCCTCAGCCATGTTTCTGTAATAGCTAGACTATCAAGCGCCGAGAACCTATCCACACGCTGAATTCATCGGCCTTAACTGTCAGCCCTTTTGCTCTGAAAAAAACACAATTTAATCCATAGGCATTTCTTTTTCCCTACCGTGTTCCAGCCTGATATGTCTCCTCAACGCACTTTGCTTGATTACTGTATCTCCTTCCAGCCTCTCACTTGCCTCCCTGCTCTTGAGGATACCACCTCCTGCCAATCTCGTTTAAACACTCCCCTGTTGCACTGTCAAAACTGGCTGCGAAGATATTGATCCCCCTTCCAGTGGATGTGCTACCAGTCCCTCCTGTACAGGTCAACTCTGTCACAGAAAAGCTCCTGATAGTCTAAAAATATGAATCCCTCCCACTGCATCAATTCTTTAGTCATATATTTATCTTGATATCCTCCTATTCTTAATATTACTAGCTCATGACACTGGAAGTAATCTGGAGATTATCACTTTCGAGGTCCTGGTTTTTAACTTTTCTCCTAGTTTTCAGTTAATCATTCTATAGAAACACATTCCTATATCTAACCGTGTCATTTGTGCCATCGTGCACAATGACTTCTGGCTGCTCACCCGCCCCTCGATAACATTCAGCAGCCACTCAGAAACATCCTGGACCCTGACACCTGAAAGGCAACACACCATCCTAGTTTTCAGTTTGAGGCCACAGAATCTCCGATCTGCGCCCCCCCCCCCCCCCCCCCCCACCAACAATCAAATCTCCTATCTCTAAGACCCTGTTTACCTTTATCCTTTCCTGCTGCTCCCCAGATCCAGTGCAACCATCTTGGCTACTGTTGCTTTCCCCTGAACAGTCATTCCCTGACACCTATCGCCCATCCCCCAACATATACAAAATCAGTATCCAGAATGGTATACTTGGTTTCGAGAGGAATGGCCACGGGGAATTCCTGCACTCTCTGCCTACTTCCTTCGCCATTCCTGTTGGTCGCCCAGCTACTCTCTGCTTGGAACACGACAGGAAGCAAGGAAATCCTGTTGGATTAAATTGCTTTTAATTAAATGGAACTGGGCTGACAGGTAAGGCAGATGAACTCAGGGCGTGGATCTTTACATGAGACTGGAATATTATCGTCCTTACAGAAACATGGCTCAGGGAGGGACTTGCGTGTGATCACCTCACTAAAACTTTTATCTATGAAGTGTTCCGTATCTCGGCTGATCCAGAGTGCTCCTGAACATGGTCTCCCAGGAGCTGCAGCAGGGTGCACAAACCGCAGGAGGAACATGCAACTGCAGTAACTGCCATTTCCATTGCTGTCAGACTAGCGTTAAAATGAGTTTACCTGATCTTACCTTTACCTTCTGTTGATCTGCTGCTCACCGATGTCTCTGGAACCAAAGCATTACTACCTATTCTGCAACTCACAGTCCGTTAGTAGTCACTGCACATTTAGGTTTGGTTAGGGAAGGATGGAGACACTACAGTGATGTATTGTTTGGGCCTTAAGCACTCCTAAACACCAGGCCCATGCTTGAATTTGGGGGTGGGGGGTGGGGGGTGTTGTCTTGCTGAGGTCTTCCTCCTTGATGCAAATATTCACCCTGACAGCCCATCCGCGTTGTCGCAGTCCTCTGGTCTTTTCGGCCTACTAGTACTGCATTTATGAATTCCTTGTAACTATTGATTGTATTCGAAACTGTGTCTCACTCCGGAGGGAGGGATGTTGATGTCCAGTGAATACAGTCTATTAAAGAAGGTTTACCATTAGACATACGAGTGACAGTATGCCTATCCGCTCTCTGACTCTGCTTTTACTTTCAATGAGGGTACATTTATTCTGATAACATTCCATTCTCTTTTCCTGTGTATTCCCTGTAACCCTTGTTTAAAAATCTGTGCATCTCAGCGTTGAAGATATTTAGTGATCATTCCTCAACAGCCTTCACAATTTTCTACAATTGTTTCCCTCCCACTGATGTGAGACTTGGTGGTCTTTAATCCCATTGTTTTTTTTTCTAGAACTCTGTGTGGAAGTTGAACCTACATTAAATGTTGTCCTGTTCGGTCATACCACCTCTGTGGCCAGAGGCAAAACAAAATAAAGCGCAAAACTTAAGAGCCTGTAATCTCCTCCCTCTTCTTCCACATCAGCCTAAGACACAGTTCATCCAGATCTAGAGATTTGCCCACTTTTAATCCTGCATCAACTTCCAATTATCCATCAGCTTCTATGTAGGAACTGCTTCTCCAAAGTGAAGACCAATATGTAGTACGTGTTTGGCATATTCTCAGGCTCAATGAACAGGTTGCCTCCTCAGCCCCTAATACTCGCTATTCTTTCTCTTGTTAGTCTCTTACCCTTAATGAACCTATAAAATATCTTTGAATTCATGATAATATTGTCCATTAATGTTTTTATCAACCCGCTTTTTACTCTTCTACTTACTTTCTTGAGTTTAGCCCTACACGTTCTCTACTCTTCTGGGACCTCCATTGACCTGCTCACTTTATGCGTGCTTTAAGCTTCTCTTTCATTTTTAATTCTGTTCTGAATATTTGTAGACATCCCATACTGTCTGGGTTTGTTCTCTTAATTTTCATCTTTGTTGTAACATGTTGTGGTGACACCCTCATCAATTCCATTTTGAGCATTTGATCCCCACAACCCCCACGCTGTTCTGCTAGTTTCACCCAGAAGTAACTTTACGGTTGCAAGATCCTGTCTTTCTTTTGCTAAGATCTGCCTCTATCATCCACATTATTTTTATTTTTCAAACCTTTTTTACTTTTGGTCGTTTCCTTATTAAGCTAAAAAGGCAAGAGTCACGGTCACTGGTCCTGCAATGCTCTCCCAATCCTGACTGCAACACCTAACTGGCTTCGTTCCCACAGTGAGGCTCGGCACAGCCCCACCCATTGTGATATCTGCTACATGTTTATATGAGGAGCTCTCTGGAATAAATGTCAAGACATTTTTGCCCTCTTAAAAATAATTATCGCTGCCCTAATCAATGTTTGTAATTGAAATGCCTGAATATAATGACCCTATTATTGCATTTACACACCTCAGTGAATGGATTGTGTACCTGCTCCTGTATTTTCTTTTTTCTGGTGTTCTATAATATATCCCCAGTAGTGTGTCTGTCATTGATTTGAACCTAATTCCAACCCACAAACCGTCATTTGACTGCCCTTCCAAGATATCATCCGTCTTTACTGCAGTCTTTGACTCCATAATAAATAAGGCAACACCACCTTCTATTTTGCCCCTTTCCTCTGCTGCCTATAGTTCTTGTACCACAGAATATTGAGTTGTCAGCTCTGACTCCCTCAAACGAATCTACGTGATTGCAAAAATATCCATTTCCCCATGTCACCTCGTTCCCTTATCAAATCTGAAGATCTGATAATATTCCCAGCATTCTGGTAAAGGTCATCCAGCCTGGATTATAGCACCTGGAATACTCTGTACCTCGGAGTTCTTCAGCCAATTACTTTTTGTTATCAAGCTGCCTTTCCATGAACTAAAAATGTAACTCTGGGACTGAATGAATAATCGTTGAATTGTAACTTATTTTTTAATTAATGTGTTAATCAAATGCAACGTTCCAGAACTGAACTGTCAGCTTCAAATACAATGAATTCCTGCTGATTAATTCCCTGCTCAGTGTGCAGCGGGATCAGCCCTCAGTAATGGCGAAAGTGAGGACTGCAGATGCTAGAGATCAGGGTAGTAAAGTGTGGTGCTGGCAAAGCGCAGCGAGTCAAGCAGCGTCCGAGGAACAGGGGAGTGAAAACTTTGGGCATAAGCCCTTCATCAGGAAGTCATTGATGTGTTCACATTTTTTTTTCCATTTCACGATTCATGGAATATTTGGAATTGTGCTTGCTCAGGAGGGCAGCACTGTGTATAGCCCTGAACTGGAAAGCAGTCAATCACTTGGTTGGACAGGGAGTAGATAAAGTGAGGTGAAGTACAGAATGAGTGAAGTCCAAACAAGGATAGATAAGTCCCCTGAACCATACAGGAAGCACTCGAGGTTACCAGAGGAATTGAGGGAAGAGATTGCTGTGCCTTTGGCTATGATCTTTGTGTCCCCACTGTCCAGTGAAATACTGCCTAAAGATTAGATGGTGGCAAAAATTATTCCCTTATTCAGGAAAGGTAATAGAGATAATCCTGCGAAATACAGGCCAGTCAGGCTTACTTCTGTATTGGGCAAAGTATTGGAATGGATTCTGAGAGGCATACTTTATGATTACTTGGAAAATCTTAGTTTGATTAGAGATACTCAGCATGGCATTTTGAGGGGCAAGTCATGCCTCACACAACTTAGTGAATTCTTTCAGGATGGGAACAAACACATGGATGAAGGTAGAGCAGTGGATGTGATGTACATAGATTTCAGCAAGTTGGTTGATGAGTTGCCATACGGTCGGCTCATTCAGAAAGTAAGGAGGCATGGGACGCAGGGAAACAGGGAAATTTGTCTGTATGGATACAAAAGTTTCTGGCCTGTCGAAGACTGATGGTGGTAGAACGTGGAAAGTATACAGCCTAGAGCTTGGTGACCAGTGGCGTTCTTCAGGAATCGGATCTGGGACGGTTCTTTGTGATTTTTACAAATGAGTTAGATGAAATAGTGAAAGGGTGCTTTAGTAAGTTTTACGATGTAACAAAGATGTTGGAGTTATGGATAGTGTGGAGGCTGTTGTAGGTTGACATTGGACATTGACACGATGCAGAACTGGGCTGGTAAATGACAGATGGAGTTCACCCTTGATAAGCGTGAAGTGATTCATTTTGGAAGGTCGAATTTGAATGCAGAATACAGGGTTAAAGGCAGGATTATTGGCAGTGTGGAGGACCATAGGGATCGTGTGTTCCATATCATAGGACGCTCAAAATTGTCACCCAAGCTGATAAGGTTATTAAGATGTATGGTGTTTTCATTAGCCTGGGATTGAGTTTAAGAGCCGCAAGGTTATGTTGCAGCGCTAAAAGGCTCTAGTGAGACTACACTTAGAATATTGTGTTCATTTCTATTTGCCTCATTACTGGAAAAGCATTGAGGCTTCGGAGAGGGTGCTGGGGAGATTTACCAGGATGCTGCCTGGACTGGAAGGCATATCTTACAAAGAAAAGTTGAGGGAGCTAGGGCTTTTCGCCTTGGAGCAATGAATAATGCGAGATGACATGATAGAGGTGTATAAGATGATGAGAGGCATAGGTAGAATAGATAGCCAGAGTCGTTCTCGCAGAGTGGAAATGGCTATCGTGAGCGGGCATAATTTTAAGGTGATTGGAAGAAGGTTTCAGGAGATGTCAGAGGTAGGTTCTTTACACAGAGAGTGGTGGGTGCTTGGAATGCACTGCCAGCAGCGTTAGTAGAGTCAGCTGCATTAGGGATATATAAGTGACTATTGGATAGGCAAATGAAGGGTATGTCAGTTAGTCTGATCTTCGAGTAGGATAAAGGTTCGGCAGGACGTCAAGGGTCTAAGGGTCTGTATTGTGCTGTACTGTTCTGTGTTTTATGTTTCACCTGTGGATTCTTATCAATTGTTGAATGTGTGAGGGAGTGATCTGAGTGAGATTAGGAAGCTGGGGAGGGGCGTTAGCCCAAAACTTCCAGTTATGTCGTTCATTGTTACATTCACCTGAATGCCAGTACAGTATGTGTGGTGTCCTACACCAGGCAGGCTCCGCCAAGTTCAGTTATTAACATAATTCTTGACTTGTCATTTGCTGCTGTTTCCTTCAGAAACAATCTGTTGCGTGACCCATGTATTAATCAGATATGTGCTAAGTTTCGTGAATTGGGCAAAAATAAGCAGTCGACTAAGATTATTCGACTGAACTATAATCTCCGAAAAGAATTAGGTTGATTCTATATTTATGGAACAAAATTATAAACACCTGTGAAGATTTTCTAACACAGAAATAAAGAATGTACATTTTATTTTGTATCGAACAAACAACATGGATGTAACTCTTTTGGCGATCAGAATTACACACACAATGTCAGGATACAAAACAATGCATTGTCACTCCAACGTTTTGAAAGTTATGTTGGCTTCTGAATGATTACATGTTCAGGGTGAGCAAACGTTTGAACAATCAAATAGAATTAGCGTACACTTACACATAATCAATCCGTTTAATATCTCACTGAAATGTACAAGCTTCAGCTATTTGCCAGCGAATTAGAAACGGCTATAATTCAACTAGCACTGTGAATATTCAACTAAGTAAATGATTTGTGCTATCAAATTTTAGTGAACAATAATTTGAAAACTTTTAATTTTCAGAAAGAATCTTATTTAATATGAAATGTGGACAGTTAACAAAAACGATGAACGTATTATGGTGTGAGTGAAAAGAAAGACCTTTTCAAAGAGACTTGTGCCAAAGCAATGACAGATTTGTTTGAGTAATTGGAATACAATATTTAAAATATTCATGTTCTGAGCAATAATTAGACTACAAAATGAAGCTGACCTTGTAATACTTGCATTTTAAATGCTTACGCTGCACCAAATAATCAGGTATTTGCGAGCATTTACAATGGGAAATAATCAAATACTGACTTTCTTCTCATCAGACACATGATAGAGTGCAAAACGTTAAAGTACAGGAGGAGGCCATTGACCACTGTGCTTACATCAGCTCCAGGAATGTCTCCCAAGCCCCTCACATTTGCCAATCCTATCTCAGCAGCCTGTTGAATTCATATTTCCGAATACAGTACCGGTTCTCTTTTTAATCTTCATCCGAAACTCTCCCACGCGTCCATTTTAAATCCAATTCTAAATCCAATCTGTCTCATAAAGAAGTTTTCCTTATCTCACTCCTGGCTCTTTTGCTGACAATCTTGAAATTAGAATTCCTTGGAGCTGTAATGCTAACTAACGGAAACAGCGTATTCCTGTTTTACTCTACAACGTTTTTTCATACTTTTGAGCACCGCGATAAGTTCGCATCTTTGTCTGTTCTGCTCCAAGAAGAATAAGCCTTGCAAGAACTGTAACAAGCACTACATCGGAAAAACAGGCAGAAAACTAGCCACCTGGATACATGAACAACAACTAGCCAGAAAAATGACATGACCCACTATCACTAGTATCCTTACATACAGATGAGGAAGTACACCATTTATACTGCACATCCATCTAGGACAAGCCAAACAGAGACACGCACGAGAATTCCCAGAAGCATAGCATTCCAAACGGAACTCTATCAACAAACACATCGATTTTGATTCCATCTAACACTCTCTGAGAAAAAGAACGGACATAAATACACTAAGAAGAGAAAATACATCACTGACTCAAGGAAACCTAAACACTTAAATAGCAAGTGGGACATAATACCTGCACTTCACCAGAGGCTCACTGATAATGTTCCCTAGTACAGTGATGAACCATCTGAAAATGAACTCTCCAGCTCACCGAGCAAACTGACATCCAGAAGAAGCGCAATTTCTCTCATCCGCCCTTTAACTGAATCCTTCATTCCAGTGATCATTCTGATTATTTTAAGGTTATTTGTATTCTTCCCCAAAGTAATGTGGTGTCTGTCTATCTGTGTGTCTGAGAATGTGTGTGTGTGTGTGTGTGAGAGAGAGACAGCGAGATGGAGATTGAGAGAGAGAGAGAGACAGAGAGAGAGACAGAGACAGAGAGAGACACACAGAGAGAGAGAGAGAGAGAGAGAGAGAACAATCCTCTGTAACCTCTGGATTACTCCCCGTGCCATGTGGAAAAGAGGGAAGGATGAGGAACACAATATAGCTTAACATGTTGTTAAAAAGCTAGTTCAGGGTTGATGGTTTCAGATTTTTGGATCATTGGGATCTCTTCCAGGACAGGTGGGACCTGTATAAAAAAGACAGGTTGCATCTTAACTGGACGAGCACCAACATCCTTGATGGGAGGTTTGCTCGTGCAACTCAGATGGATTTGAATAAACCAGGAGACTGAGAGCCAAAACAGAAGATCAGGAACTGAGCAGAAGGTCTAGGTGAATAGGACATCAGGCACGGCCAGTCTAATGCCAATGCTGAGAGAAGGAATCAAATCAGTCCAAAATGTGAGTTGGGAGTTGGAATAAATTATTGAGATTAGGCTCAAGATTTTCAGGGATTAACAAACAAGGATGGAGAGTGTGCGGGATGTGAGGGATTAAAGTGTGTGAGATCAGGAAGACAGTGCACAAGAAAATATTAAAGGGGAAAGAGGTTGAGGTGGAGTGGGTTGGGGAATTCTGTGATAAACAACTGGCAGCAAAACTCAGGAAAACGTGTTTGTCAAAGTGAATATCTGGGAAAGAATGTATTATGCTTCAGAGAAATAGCAATCTTATTGCTAGAGGTCTGCATTATAATGAAGGGAAAGCTGTGTTCATGTTATGGCTGTAGCTATAATAATGGTGGCAAACAGCTGGAATAATATCAGTGCTGTTGTTGGACAATGGTTGCACTGAGCATATGAATTACCCTGGATATTCCCAGGGATGGCTGGGCTGCATTTGGTTTAGTAAGCGCTGAAGCTCCATGAGATGATGCTGTTTTGTGAATTCGCCACTTACTGAGTTCAGTCAAAGGAACAAAGCAGCAACTGCCATTGTTTATTGCTTCAGAATATTTCAGACTGTCCATGGCTGCCATGCATACAATCATGCAATGAAAACCAGGCCTATCACGCCTGTGCCAGCAAGTGCATATCCAAAGGTTTTTTAAATGTTTGTGAGGTTACCTGCCTCAACCACCCTCCTAGATAATGCATTCCAGATTCATACCACCCTCTCAGTTCGAAACACATTCCACAAATCCTCTCTCAATTCCCTGCCTTTCACTTTAAAAGTCTGTCCCTTTGTTTTGATCATTTGAGTAAGGAATACAGCTGCTGTCTATTCATCCTCTCCATACCCTTTATGTTCTTGTACACTTGTACCAGGTTCCCTCTTCAAAGAAAGAAACGAGCAAATTTGGCCCTCCTCTTTCATACTCACTTTTGAGTACTCACTTGTCTTGTTACTTCTGACTTTCATCTTCCCAATTTATCGGTGTTAAATTTCATTGGCCATTGATCCGGCTATCTGAATAATCTGTTTATATCCTCTTGTAGCCTTACATTTTCCTCCTGACTGTGATCCATCCAGCTCATTTTTGTGTCATCCACAATATTGATCATCATTCCACTGCTCCCCACCTTCCACATTCTCACAATCGTCATTTCTGAATATGGCAAACAAACCGTGATTTCCTTCCTGTCCTCCAAATGTTATTCAGAGGATGATTTGACAATTCCAGTCTCTTGCCTTTCCTACTTTGATGAACTTATGAGTGATGTAGTTAACATATTTTATGAGGGAGCCACAAATAGTATTTTCGACACAGAGTTGAATTCACCTTTTACACTCTGTCCCTCTGCATATTTTATTTCTAATGCTTCTAAACAATTTTGGATAAACTACGGTTTGGCACCTTGTGGAACATTAGCATTTTGCGTGGCACTGTTCTTTGTAATATTCCCTACAATAGCCAAAGCTAAAGAAATTTTTCATCTGCAGAATGGACACGGACTCAGTCATTGTTTGTTTAAATCAGCGAGTGTGATGAGGATAAATGTTCAATTAAGTTCTATGTTAAGGGCAAACTGCAGAAGATCAAATCATATTCTCATATCCACCTTGAATTGGAAGCAAATACATACTGTAAAAAAATCAAAAATGTTGAAACACTACAGTAGGGGAGAAAAAAACATGTCGTCTGCTCTTGATGAAGATATAGAAATATACAGCACTTGTACAACCTGAACAAGAATCAAGTTAGAGAAGAAAAAGTAGAAGAAATCGTTACATAATTTTGAATGGAATCCAGATCCCGATTTTCTTGAACAGTGTTTTTTTTCTCATCCAATCTCACTTCCTCGAAAACAAGCTTTTCACTGTCACTAAAACTTCATCTGCCATTCGTCCTCCTCCTACTACTCTTTTCTTACACTCCTACTTTATTTGCACTGCCCCTTCTGCTGCTATATACTGTTCCACTGATGATCTCCCTTCACACTCTTCTTCTACCACTCCCAATGTAAGTTACACCAATTCCCCAACTACTCCCACTTTCTCTGGCCATCCCTTCCTCTTTTTGCTTTTCAACTGGGATGATGGGAGACGCTGGCTTCTGTGCTGCTATTTGTCATCAGTCAATGATGAGATTGAGATGATCAATGTCCAATAGGAACAGACAATAGTGTATTTGTCATTGTCTGATGCACCGTGAACAGGCTGGTTTTGTTCCTCATATTACAGTGTGGAGTGTCTTGCTATCTCTGTCACAGCACTTACCCAAATAGCCTAATCACAAATAGGACAAACCTCTCCTCAGAATCAGAAGTTCATGGATCAGTTTTCCCTTAAACATTGTGAGTAGAGTGAGCACATTGTTCAAACAGGCTGTGTACTGTCCTTTTGTTCTTTATTCATTTAACTGATTTTCCAATGTCAGTTGAGGTGAGGTCAGAGTAACTAGCGTTGCCTCAAAGTAATATTTAACTCATGTGACATCAGGGATCCCGAGAAAACTGTTGTCATTGGGAATTGCAGGAAATTCTGCGCTGGTAATTTCCTCACTGAACAATGACACTTTCCCCAGAGCTATTGGGAATGATAAATAAACTCTGCCCTTGCTAGTGCCTTCCAAAACCATGGATAGATTTGTCTTTATAAAAACATCAAGACATATTATGTTTTCACAGTTTGGTCTAAAGTCTCTGAAAAGTAAGGCCTTGCTGCTTGAGTGTCAGTCCAGTGAAATCAGGACGTTACAATAAGATTAACTTCCCAATTATTTTCAGTCAGTTATTTTCTGAGGACTGATCGAGCGATTTCAGTGCCACTGAGTTCAAAGGTTTGTCTGTCCAGCAGTATCGCATCACATTAACTCAAGGCTGCACCACTCCACAATTCTAATTTATTCACCGGCTCATTTGCCGTGCTGACCAGGTGTACTGGGCATACAATTTGCAACAACGTGGAGATGCCCTTGACCCTCTGGAACCTTCCTGCCCTCCCATACCCTGCCTCTGACTCCACCCTCTCCTCCAATTCCACCTCCTGTCGTTTATTCACCATCCCTGCTGAACTTTCACTCTCTGATGCTGAATGTTCTGTACTAATCAAATTTCTGAACTTTACCTCTCTGTGCCCCCACTTTAATGAATTTTAAGCATGACATTTAGTTGAACTCTTCCGCTGTCTTCGCCTCAATGCACATTTGTTTCGGCAAGATTCATCTCCCTGCCCCATAGACCCCGTTACCCAGCTGCAACACTCTCCCTCCTCCTGGAACCCCGCTTCTAGCCTTTACCTGAACTAAATCGGTTCATTGAGAAATCTCAACATGACATTGATTGTCTTAGTTATTCTGCACTCCCTCACCAAATCCAACCTATCACTGTCTGAACAGCCGACACTCCATGTGCTTAGATCCAATCGTAGCTGTGTTATTCAGGCTGTGCCAGTAAAGGTGATGCTGCTGTAGCCTGGTGGACTGTCCTCGACATTGCAAAGGTTGAACGCCCAATCTCAGTTACCTCCTTAATTCTCCCCCGGACTATGACCCTACCATGGCACATCAAACCATTGTATCATCTATGATAACTTGACCACCTTTCATCTGGAGATTCCTGCCCCTTCCCCCTAAGAACCCCCGAACTGATGGTCCTCTGATAGCAGAGCTCGCTTCTATCTCCTTATAAAAATTCACAGAGCTGCCAAGACATACCCATTGCCTTCAGCCTGCACCTGCCGCACAGAGGAAATGCATGGATACACAAGTGGGCCCCAGTTATGCCTGTTCTTTACTTGGGGTACGTCGACTATTCACTGTTGCAGTTCTATTCCAGCACCCACCCACAACTCTTTGTCCGATGCATAGATGATATCATCGCTGCTGCTTTTCTCTCTTGTCCGGAATTGGAAAAGTTCATTAATTTCTCTTGGAATTTGAAGCCCTCCATCACTTCCACCTGGTCTCTCTCTGACTACTCCTTTCCTTTCCTCAACATCTCTGCTTCCATTTCTGGGATAGAAAAGCCACTGATATCCAGTATTAACACACCGACTCCCACAGCTTCTTGGAGAATATGTCCTCACACCTGGTTTCCTGTGCAGACCCAAATCCATTACCCCAATTCCTCCATCTCCACCGCATTGCTTCTGATGACACTAAATTCAAAAAGGCAGCCTTTGAAATGTCTACCTTGTTCCTCCATCAAGGGATTCCCCAACATTGTTGTCAACAGGGTCCTCAACCAAGTCTGACCCATCTCCTGCACTTCTAGCTTCCCCCTCCCCTTCCCTCTCGCAACAGAGTTTCCCTTGTCATAACCTACTATCCCAGCAGCATTCACATGCAGAGGATCATCAGCCCACATTTCCCCCACCTTCAGCGAGATGCCCCCACCTGCACATATTCACCTCTCCTCCCTTGTCCACCCTCTGGAGGAATCATTCCCTCCAGGACACACTGGTCTACTCTTTATTCACTCCCAACACAGGTTCACTTCGCGTTCCCCTGCCGGAGGTGTAACACCTTCCCATTTACCTCCCTCCTCATCAGTATCCAAGGGCCCAGCCATGCATTCCATGTGAAGCAGCCCCTTACCAATATTTCCCACAATCCAGTCAACTACATGCGCTGCTCACAATGTGTTCTCGTCTACATTGGGGAAATGAAGGGTAGACTGGTTGACAGCTTCACAAAACATCCAAGTTGTACTGCTGCAAAAGACCCTGAGCTTTCATTTACCTGTCAGTTTAACAGATCGTCCTTTCCCGAACCAATATCTCTGTGTCAGGCTTGCTGCAGTGTTCCAGGCAAGTTCAGCGCAAGCTGGAAGAACAATACCTCATTTTCCATGTGCGGACCCTGCAGCACTTTCGACTCCAAATCAAGTTCAATAATTTTCGGGCCTGAACTCCCCAATGTCCTAGCCCCCTACCCATACACTAGGCCTAGTTCTCACATAGTGTTCTATTACTCACACCCCATTGTTAGCTATAACAGTCTCCATTAAGAGCTATCCAGTCTCTTCAGCATATAAACCAACATTTTCCGTGTTAACTGATGAGGAAGGGGCACTGGACCTGAAACGTTAACTCTGATTTCTCGGCACAGACGCTGCCAGACCTGCTGAGCGAATACAGCAACTTCTGTTTTGTTTCAACATTTTCATCGCAAGTTCTCACAATGCAATACGTCATCGATATTTAGAGCTCTGTCAAACATAGGAACTTTGTAATTTATCATTTAATGTCTACAACCAATTACTCGAGATTCATCCGAGATAACAACTTTGCTGTTATCATTCAGATCAGACACTTTGTCACAGTTCAGAAAGAAGAAAGAAATCAAAAGAGATGTAGCGAAACTCAGTGGATCTGGCAACATCTGAGCAGAGATGCAAAAAAACACCTTTGATTCTAATATGACTTTTCAGAACAGTGTCACATCATATTACATATGTTAATTCTGTTGCTTTCTGCAGATGCTCCCTCAACTTTTTTGTTTCTCCAGCATTTTCTGTTTGTATTTCATGTTTCCATTATCTCTATATTTCATGTTTCTTGACAGGTCTACATGTTTAACTTGGTTATATTTGGACAATGTGGTCCTTTCTTGTTTCTATTACAGCTGATGTATCTGTGACACCTGAATTACAGCCAAAATCTCTTTCTTCTTTAAGATAGAAATTAAAAAAATTCTGAACATTCTGTAAATCTCAGGAAATCTATTTTGTTTGAAAATAAATTTTAGAGGCAGTTGAACTTCATGAAATAATTGGGGTAGATTTTTGATGATGGAACAATCTGTCCCCTTCATTGAACAAGCTTGTCTCCCCAATCTCCAAAAGCTTTCAATGCATAACATAGAATTATTAAAGCAAAGGTGATGAAAACTCAGCCCATTGTCTCTTCCAGTTTGGAATGAGCGCTATCTCTACTATAATTCTCCTGTATTGTCCCCATAACCCTGCACAGTTTAGTTAGTGCTTTTAATTGTAAGTTTCCTGCCAGATATAAACAATATGATCAATCTCAAACAAAAAATGACGTTGGAGGGAAAGCTCAGCAGATCTGGCTGTATCTGTGAAGAGAAATCAAAGTTAATGCTTCAGGTGTGGTGACTCTACTCAATCTGTATTCCCAATGATTACATGGTGTGTATATGAAATTTAGTCCACTTTATCACATTTAAAATTATCCTATTCAGTTCACATTGTCATTCAGCATTGCATGTCCCAAACGTTGGCTTTCCTTGTTGTGATCTATATTTAATTCCAGCTGACATTAAGAGTGATGATGACTGGGGAATATCACTGTACTCCCCATGCAGTCTCCACAGCCAGTGCCCCATTCCGCCCTATCTCCCAGCCAACCCTGACTCATTAATTCATAAGTCTTAATGATTAAGTTTTGGACCGAGGGGGAAAAGCGTAAAAATTACTGCTTTACATCAAATAAAACTGCATTAAGATGTTTGTCAATTTTTATATAAATTATTTACTGAAGCATATTTTGTATGGAAGGTCCAACGTTTCTGTATTAAAGCAGTGAGAGGAACATTCAGAGAAGTCCACACTTCCTGTCTATGTTCAGGGCAACTGTGCCCAGTGACAGTCTGTTGGCTGGTCTTTGTTCCCGTGGAGGAGAGATCAGCACAGTCACAACATCCTGATTGCTTTTTTTGTGGAGGGACGGAGATTTGGCGTAAGATGGTTGCAGCATTGCAAATGTACAACAGAGCAGAGTCATCTAGCCTGTGATTAGAAAACATCTATCGTTTTACCTCACAACTGACTTGATTGGAGGAATTGGTGATGAGAGATGTGACCAATAGCCAGCAAAGCCAGCATCCAGTCCAGTCCAGTTATATTATGAACTGAATGTGCTGTATTAGAAGCTAGAACTGTTTGTTCAGTGACTGTGATTGATGTCAGTCTCCGTACATTGTAACTGTGTCACTGGAAGGTATCCCTCTCCTATTGGTGAGTGGCTTCACTCAGTGTGCTATCCCAGTGTAGGAGCAGATGCATCAGCTCCAACAGTAACAGAGATCAGCCGCTGTACAGACATGGAGAGGACAGATCTGAATCTGAGAATAATGGTCTGGATAATTGCACCAATGGAGAGGAGGATTTCCTTGGGTCTTTTCAACATTTCCCTCTGTTGGGAATTTCTACCATATCGGATAATAGCGGCGCTGATTATGATTTTTGGCGGGGTGGAGGGTGTGTTACAAACCTATTTTTACTGTTGCTGGTGTTCTCTACCTCTGTCCATTCATTAATCCCATGAACAATTTTGAACTTCATTGCAATTTCTGTTATCTATACGTGTCAAAGAAAGAAACTTTTATCTTCAATTTTAATTGCAGTCTCCATTCATCTGAATTGCAGACCATTCCCTTACAAACATCTGAGAACAAAACTGTGCACAACCTCGAGATCCCTTTTTGCCCTGAACTGATTTATGTCTCATGTTCTCTCTGTCACCAACCCTGTCCACTATCAGGTCATAATATCTCCAATCTTCATCTCTGCGTCAGTGCTGTGGCTGAACAAACCATCGTCTGCACGTTGGTAAAATTCAGACTTTATGTTTCAAACTCTCTTCTGGCCATTTTTCCAGTTACAAGTATTTCAATCACAAAATTGTTCTTGTCTCGAAGTTACTTCATGATTCGGACAATGTATCAGAGTAGGAATGTCGATGGATGTAATTCAGAGCAAAGCGTATTAAACGAAAGACATTGTTATGAGCGATTTATTTGAAGTCCTACCACTGCTGATGGCAGAACTTAAATAAAAATGATAAGAATTGAAATAAAAGTGAATTTCACGAAAAACATACATAAAACCCACATTTTGTCTGAAAAGTTTCCTGTTTCACTGATGACGTTCGGTAAAGAAATCTAATGTTACTACCCGGTCTGGGTTAATTGTGACTTCAGACCCATATCAATGTGCTTGACTTTATATTGGGATGTGCAATGGCCTCACAGTCAGGGCAATTAGTGATGAGTAACAAATGCTGCCCTGGGCAGAGATGCCGACTTCCCATGGAATAACACAATTGAAGGTTAAACCAAATAAAAACAGATGTTAGAGATCTGAAATTGCATAACAAATGAAAAGAAACGAACAGAAAGTGCTGGGGAGCTTTTCTGAACTGAAAGCAGTTGGAAAATAGTGTGAATAATGCTGGTGACAGGGAAGTCTGCTTTGAAGGGGAGGAGGAGTGAGTTAAATCGATAGAGAAAAAGAGAGATAGAAGAAAAAGAGCAAACAAAGGGAATGATGATCAGCTGGGGTGGAAATAAAATGTAAGATTCACCTCATTTATTTGTAACTTTTCCCATCTTCCTGAATATCATGCCCATGTCAGTACCTGTATCCACCACTTTTCAAAAATTTGCTTTTTGCCACTTCCTTTTCCGAAAACCATCCATTACGTCCTGTTTTCGCTAGCCAAAAGAAATCCGAAGAGGATTTTCACTGTTACCAAGATAGGTGATTTTTTTCACACATAAATTAATGCTACTTCACTTTATGCCATATCAGCTTATGAAAGGTTTTGTAGAAGCATTCTACCTTCAGATACCGTATATATCTAAGATCATGTTTAAAGCGATTTGATCCCACCTATCTGTGTTCCCTGAGTGTCGTCATCTTCTTATATTTATTAATTGGATATAGGTATCGCTGGCTGGGCCAGCATTAATTCACTTTTTTGATTGCCCTTGAGAAGACCTTGAGCCTCACATGGCATTTAGACAGAGTGAGGCACACAAGATGACAGCTGCACAGGAGGTGTGCAAAGCAAGATCGACTTTCGCAAGATTAACATTATTTGAAAAGTTAGAGATTTCAATTGGCCAGTGTAATTACTTTGGGGAAGAATGTGTTCCTGAGCATGCTGGCCCATGTTTTCAAGCCTCTGTCTCTCTTCCCATTTGGAAGAGGTTGTAGGAGATCATTACCGGTTTTGGAGAGATATTTGATGTTGCCAGCCTTTCGCTGACAATGAGAAGTATAAATGGATGGAAGATTGTCTTCCATGATAGCATGGGCTGTGCACACAACCGTCTGTAGTTTCTTATGGTCCTGTGAAGAGCAGTTACCGTCACTCTATTATGCACATGAATATAATGCTTTCAGTTGCCAGTATGCAGACCACTGAGAGAAGGCAGTTTCAAAATATTTAGATGTAATAATTGGATGGTAAATGGATATCCAAGTTCTGGTTGCTGTTTTGACAACAATTGAAATTTAACCATTACATTTAAATTATGTCCAAGATACCAAAACACAATTGAGTTCATTGTATTGCCAACATCCAACAAAAGAGCCATCACATGCGTCAAAAGAATAGAGAAGCCATCACCATCACAACGAGGGAAAAATAGACAGACACATATACGGAGAGAGAGAACACAGCGAGGGAAACAGAATGACAGTCAGTAAAACAGAGAAAGGAAACAAAACAAGAAACAAACAGTCACATGGACAGGGAGAAGGGGAGGTAGTAAGTTCAGGGAAAGAAACAGAAGACAGAGAAAAGGAAAATACAAGGAAACGGATAGTGTGAGAGAAATAGTGAGATACAAAACACACAGGGAGCTGGGAATGGGGTAACAGTGAGCTGGGGATGGGGAATGGGAGGTGCTGGGGGTGAGGACCAGAGGGAGTTCGGAGTGAGCACTAGAGAGAGCTGGGGGAGGGAGGTGAGGATTTACTTTGACTGTACCAAGATGTACAAGCAGATCATAGTAAGCAATGATATACAGAACGATGGCTGTAGAATATGTCTGAGAGGCATGCAGGTTACGCTGCACAGGGCGTGCACGAGGCGAGATCAACATGAACAAGATCAGCATTATCTGAGATTATAGGGTACATTCATCAGTCTAATAACAGTCAAGAAGAAGCTTTTTTCTTTACCAGCTGCTCTGTGTTTTCAAGCTTCCATATCTGTTAGCCTGATGGAAGAGGTTGTGGGAGACCATTACTGGGGTGTGATGGGTCATTGATAATGGTAGAACAAAGAACGTTCCAGCACAGAAACAAGCCATTCGATTGTCCATGCCTGCGCAGATCCAAATCCTCTATCTAAACCTGTCGCCTATTTTCTAAGTTTCTGTATCCCTTTGCTCCCTGACCATTCGTGTATCTTTCCAGAAACATCTTAAATGAAACCATTGGTCACAGTTCTCCATTTTGAGAAACTCCCATAACCTACTATTCTCTGCCTCCTGTTGCCCAGCCAGTTCTTTATCCACGTAGCTAGCGCACCATGTTACTTCATTTTCGCCATAACCCAACCATGAGGAAACATAACAAACGGCTTCCTGAGGTCCATTTACACGACGTCTACAGTCTCTCCCTCATCAATCAACTTTGTCGCTTCCTCAAAGAATTCTATTGAGTTGGCAAGACATGACCTTCCCTGCACAAAATCATGGTGCCTATTACTAATAAGATTATTTTGATCCAAATCAGAATAGATCCTAAACATCAGTATCTTCTCTAACAGGTTCCCTACCCCTGACATCAGTTTCACCGGCCTATAAACGACTTGATTATCCCTACGACCTTTCTTAAACAAGGGGATTAACAATTGTCCAGTCTTCCGGGACCTCAGCCATGTTCAAGGATGCTACAAAAATATCTATTAATGCCCCAGCTATTTCCTCTCTCCCTTCCCTCAGTAATGTGGGGCAGATTTTGGCAGCCTTTCTGCGGCAACGAACCATGTAAATGGAATCGATGGTTGGGATGTTAGATTCCGTGTTAGTCAGAGTTATGCATCCAACCTTCTGTAGTTTCTCATGGTCCTGAGTAGTACAGTTGCCATACCAGGCTGTTATGCACCGGGACAGTAAGCTCTCAATGGTGCATCTGTAGAAGTAGCACATGCTGAATATCCTGAACCACCTGAGGAAGGAGAGGCGTTGTTGAACCTTCCCGACCGTCGGACCTATGTGAGAGGTTTAGGACAGGTTGTCAGTTATCATCACTCCGAGGGACTTGACGCTGTGCAATCCCTCAAGCGGTTGATGTAGATGGGATGTGTTCCCTCCTGTCTTCCTAAAGTCAATGATCAGTCTTTTATCTTTGCTGCATTAGAGAGAGACGTCATTAGCGATACACCATTTCATCAAGCTCTCTATTGCCTTTCTACATTCTGATGTGTTTTTTGTTTAATATCCGTACGGCTATAGTGATGTCACCAGCGAACTTGTAGCTGGCGTTGTTTGGAATATGGAAGCTCAGCCGTGGCTGTACAGGGAGTACGTAGGGGGCTGAGAGCATAGCCGTGGGTGTACAGGGAGAACGGTAGAGGGCTGCAGAAACAACCGTGTGTGTACAGGGGATACAATAGTTGAGTGAGGGCACAGCCATGGGTGTATACGGCATACTGTAGGGGGCTGAGATCACAGTTGTGGTTGTACAAGAGGACTGTAGAGGGCTGAGGGCACAGCCGTGGTTGTACAGAGAGACAGTGGCGGGCTGAGGACACAGCCGTGTGTGTACCTGGAGGACAGTAAAGGGCTGAGGGCACAGTCGTGGGTGTACCTGGAGTACATTAGGGAACTGAGGACACAGACGTGGATGTACATGGAGTACAGAAAGGGGCTGAGTACATAGCCGTGGGTGTACAGGGAATACAGTAGGGCGTGAAGGGCACATCAGTGGGTGTACAGGGAGTACAGTAAGAGGCTGGGGGCACATCAGTGAGTGTACAGGGAGTATTCTCGGGTGTGAGAACACATCCTTCAGCAGCTTTATTTTTGAGTGTTATTGTGGAGGAGGTGATTTTACCTATCTATACGATTGCAGTCTGTGCGTCAGAAACCTGAAGATCCAGTTGCAAAGAGTCGAACCGAGACCAAGGTCGCAGAGTTTTGTGGTTAGTCTATAAGGGATAATGATTTTGAAGGTGGAGCTTTAACCAATTAGCAGGAGTCTGGTATAGGTGTCCTTGCTGTCCAGATGTTCCTGGGATGCGTGCAGGACTCGGATATGGCATTCGTTGTGAGCCCGTTACAGCAGTCGGCAAATTATAGGGCAGCAGCTCAGGCTGGGTGACTGGAGTTGTTGTGGGCCATAACCAGCCTCTCAAAGCACTTCATGACTATTGAGGTCGGAACCACTGGGTGGTAGTCTATAAGCGCATGTTCCACGTGCTTTCTCACTTACGAGGATGAGGATGGCCATCTTGAATCAGGTTGGGACTTCAGCTTCAAGAGGGAGAGGCTGAAGTTGTATGTGAATACCTCTGCCAGTTAGTCCAAACAGGATCTGAGTGCTCATCCGGCAACACTCTCCAGACCCATCACTTTCGTTGATTTGACTCACTGAAAGACTGACCATGCCTGCAGCGGTGACAACAGACACAGGTACATCTGGGGCTTTCGTGGCCGGTGTCAGCCCTCAGTGACAATCACACAGTCATTTATGAACGACAACCCCTCCCCCCACCTCCTTCTGTCGTCTTCAACACACAATGACATTGGTTGGTGTGATTATCACACAATCAGCATTGAGACAGAGTGCCATTAATAGACTGAGATCGTGCGCGATCAAGTTCTGTGTCACCATAATGGGGTAAATTCACAATTAAATGGTGGGCAGGGTGTCAGCGTCAGTGGTGAAAGGTGTGAAGACTTTGCAGGTGTAATTCCAGTCAAGCCACTGCTTAAACCTGAATGGAAACACGCATCTTGAGCGTTGTGCCTTTTCAATGGTGGACAGTCCTTAGGTAGTCAGGAGGTGCCATTTACGTGAACCATCTGACCTGACGGCAGTTTTACTAGGTTTCCAGATGATACAATGATGATTGGATGGGCAGGTGATATTGAGGAAGTGGGCAGGCTGAAGGAAGTCTTGGACAGTTTAGGACACTGGAACAATACATGACTGACCGAACACAATATGAGACCATGTGAGATTATGTGCTTCAGTAGGCGAAATATAAGCAGACACTATATTCCAAAAGGCTTCATGAAATCTGAAGCACAAAAGGAGTTTGCAGCACTCATCCTTCTTACAGTCGATGTGCAGGTTCAGTTGGCAGTTAGGAAAGCAAATACAACGTTAACATTCATTTCAAGAGAGTGAGAATACAAGAGCGGAGACATACTGCTGAGAATGTAATGTGCTATCGACATATGGCATTTGGATTATTGTGAGCTGTTCTGGGGAATTATCTACGGGTGTTGGACATGATCTATCCTGGGAATGATGGCTTGTCATATGAGCGGTAGTTGAGGGCTCTGTGTCTGTACTCAATGGAATTTAGAAGAATGGTGGGCACATCTGATTGAAACTGATCGATTACTACAAAGACTGATACAGTTAGAGTATAGAAGATATTTCCACTATTCTTAGAGACTATGAAAATATGGCACAGTTTAAGAGCGAAGAGATAGGCTGAATGGCCTAAATCTATTGCTATATCACATGCCCATATTGTCACGCAGTCTGTTATTCAGTGCAGAATTGTAAATCTCAGACCTGCTCTTGTAACCGTTGTATCTGTACGTTGATTTGACTTCACCTTCTGGTCAGTGTCACTCAGTAGCGCAGTAATATGTTGAATATAAGCTGCTATCTGTGTGTCTCATCTGGCGGGAGTACATTGTCTCACGATGATTGTCATTTTCAGTCTGGTATTTTTGAAGGATCGATCCTGTTACACCAACATTGTTGCATTTAACAAAACAGGTGCAATTTATCACAGCACTCAGCAACAATATGCCATGGAATACTGAACACCTTTCTAATAACAGTAAGGTCTAAAATGTTCAGTATCAGAAACACTGCTTTCCTGTTCATGTTCAAATCAGAAAACCTGTCCCATCGAGGTGTTCAACTTGGAACTTTTTAAACTTGTTTTTTGGTTATGGGAATCGCTGGATGGGCCCATCATTTCTTGTCGGTCCCTAGTTGCCCTCTTGAGAAGGTGGTGCTGAGTTGCCTTCTTATACCGCTGCAGTCCACCTGCTGTGCGTTGGTCCACAATGCTACGAGGGAGGGAATTCCCGTGTTTTGACCCAGCAACAGTGAAAGAATGGTGACATATTTCCAACTCAGGATGGTGACTGATTTGGAGGGAGTTCAAGGTGGTGGTGTTCGTAAAAGCCTGCTGCCCTTATCATTCAAGATGGAAGTGCTCGTAGGATTGGAAGGTGCAGTCTTGTAGATATTGCACACTGCTGCTACTGAGTGTTGGTAGTGAATGGAGTGAATGCTTGTGGATGTGGTGCCAATCAATTGGGCTGTTTTGTCCTGGATGGTGTGAAGCATCTTCAGTGTTGTTGTGGCTGCACTCATTCAGGCAAATGGGGAGTTTTCCACCTCACTCCTGACTTGTGCCTTGTAAATGGTAAACATGCTTTGGGAAGACAGGAGGTGAGTTAATGGCGCAGTATTCCTAGCCTTTGATCTGCACTTATATTTATGTGGCGATTCCAGTTGAGTTTCTGTTCCATGGTAACCCCAAGTGTATTGATAGGGTGGTGGAGAGGGGAATTTAGTGACAAATATGCTGATGAATACCAAGTGGTTATATTGTTTCTTATTGGTGATAGTCATTGTCTGGCATTTGTGTGGTACGAGTGTTACTTGTCACTTTATAGCCCAAGCCTGGATATTGTCCAGATTTTGTTGTATTTTGGCATGAACTGCTTCTGTAACTAGGCATTTGCGAATGGTGCTGAACATTGTGCAGTCATCGTCGAATACCCCCACTTCTGACCTTATGATGGAGAGAAGGCCATTGATGAAGCAGCAGAAGATGTTTGAACCTGGGTTTCATCCAGAGGGCCACTGAAGATGTTACCTAGTATGGTGACGAAACGTCTAAAAATGAATATTCCAGCTCATGGAGCAAACCTACGTCCACATTATCCTGAGGGACTACTGCAGAGATATTCTGGAAGTGAGGTGACTGACCTCCAACAACAATGACCGTTTTTCTATCTGGCAGGTATAACTCCAATAATGAAGTACTTGCTCGCAATATTCTTTTTGCTTGGGTTCCTTGATGCCACATTTGAAAGAATGCAGCCTTGATTTTCAAGTGCTGGAATTCAGTTCCTTTTTCTATGTTTGAACAAAGGCTGTGATGAGGTCCGGAGCTGAGTGACCCTGGTGGAACTCAAACTTGGCGTGACTGAGCAGCTTATTGCTGAGCAGATGCTGCTTGATAGCACTGTCCATCACTTCATTGATGATGGGGAGGAGACTGATGAGGTGGTATTTGGCTGGATTGAATTTGTCCTGCGTTTTATGTACAGAAAATACTTGAGCAGTTTTTTTCCCATTGTTTCACTCTCTATTGCACTATGGTTAATCCTCTGGCTTGATGATAATGATCGAGTGGTTTATATGCTGTGTCATGACATTACAGATTGTGCTGGAGTATTGTTCTTCTGCTATTGATGGACCACAGCATCTTATGGATGCTCAGTCTTGAGTTGCTAGATCTGTTTGAAGTCTGTGCCATTTAGTATGGTGACAGTGCCACGCAACACAATATAGTTTATTCTCAATGTGACCGTGAGACTTTGTCTCCTCAACGACAGTGTGGTGGTCAGTTTTAGTGACCTGTAATGGACAGATGCATCTGCAGTTGGTAGATTGATAAGGATGAGGTCAGGTATGTTTTTTCCCTCTCGTTCATTCCCTCACTACCTTCTGCAGACACAATCAAGTCGATATGTCCTTTAGGATCCGACCAGCGTGATCAGTAGTACTGCTGCCAAACCATTGTTGGTGGTTGACTTTGAAATTCCTCAGCCAGAATACATGTGTGACCTTTTAACAGTCAGTGCTTTCTCCAAATGTTGTTCAACATGGAGGAGTACTGATCCAGCTGAGGAATGATGTTACATGATAATCAGTAAGGCTGCTTTGCCCACGTTTAATCTAAGACCATGGGACTTCATTGGGTTTGGAGTTAATTTTGGGGAGTCGCAGATCAACTACCTCCAGAATGTATCGTCCTAAGCTGCCCCCTCTGCTGGATCGGTCCTGACCTTGAGCCAGGACATATCCAGTGATGGTGTTGGTGGTGTCTGGGGTATATCTGTAAGTTATAGTTTCATGAGCATGACTATGGCAGGCTGTTCCTTAACCGGTTTATCAGGCAGTTGTCCCAGTATTAGCACTAGCCCTCAGATGTTAGTCAGGGGGATTTTGTAGGTTCAGCAGTGATGTTTCCAACTGACTTTTTCGGTGGTCAGATCGATAACTGTTGGTTTCATTTCTTTGAGATTTTGTGGCAATTGATATAACTGAATGACATGCTAGACCATTTCAGATTGAGAGTCATCACATTGCTTTGGGTCTGGCGTGAGGATGGAAGATTACTACATCGGAGGATATTAGTGAGCCAAGTGGCTTTACTTTTCTTAATTCCAGCTTTTCTTTTAATTATTGAGTTGAATTTCCGCCATCTGCAGTAGCGGGATTTGAACCTGGTCCACAGAACAAGAGCTGATTTTCTGGATTGATAATCTAGCGATAATAACATGAGGCCTACTTGGTACCACATGGTGTACTCATGTGCTATTTCTTGTGTTGCCCTGTTTTTATTTAATTGCTTATGTTATTCGGGAATCTCATCCTTCATTAAATCCTAATTGAAATACACCGTCATGAACGTGTTCTGGACTGCTCGAATTTCATTCAGTCTATTTTGTTTGCACAGGCATTTCAAGGCAGCTGTACATCAGAGAAGAACAGGAAGAGATAATGGGTGATTGTGCACTGTACCTGTCACCGGACCAGTTTATTTGTCCAGGCACCTAATGTATTTATTGTGGGTCAGAGAATCGCCGAATTATTTTAGAGCCGGTGGAGGTCAGTCAACCCATTGTGGAAGCACATGCTCTTCAATTGCACAATTGGAGATAGAGAGAGTGTGTGGAGATAGATGGTGTGAGAGAGAAATAAACAGAGGAAAAGAAAGTGAATGGAGATAAACTGAGAGAGTATAGAAAGGGGAACAACTGACTGAGTGGGAGAGGAAGATGTGTTAGATGAGGGTGAAGTCAGATAGATCAGAACGCAGCATGAGGGTAGATAAATACGGACAGACAGAAGTTGGAAGTTTTATTTAGAAATTCCTCTGAACTGCAAGCCCTTTGTCTGGGTGCCATACCCTGTGACCACTCTGCTGATACTGGCTGTCATCCCAGATCATTTCTTTCCAATAATATCACTGAGCTATGTTACTGACCGCTAAACAGAACCCAATAGACCAGTAGGTTAGTTACATGGCGAAGGTGGATTTTTTAAAAATAAACTGTGCCATGAGAGGCAGGAAATGATAACCCCACCCAACACTCCCATCCCACCTCTAGATACTGTGTGACAGACTGGGCCAGAGAATCTCAGAGAAGGGGATCACTGACAGAAAGGAAATCAATATCTCTGCTGTGGATCAAATAATGATTGATAAAGTTTGCACACCACTTTCCCAGTTTTCTAATCCACATTTCAATTTATATAACTCAATATCAGGAGTGCATTTTAACAAGCTTATCTCTTTGTATTTTGCATATTTTGGTCTGTATAGAAAATCGTTTTGTCCCTGCATTTTGTATTGCATAAATATATTTCATTCATATTGTCTCTGCTAATTTCTCATTGTAGCTGTATCCTTGAATCTGTTCTTCATTATGAGTTATAAAGAGTAACGTTCTAATGCTGATAACTAGGGAACGTCATTGTACCTCTTCCCAGTTTGATCAGCCATATTCCCCAGTCCTCTCCATCTTCTGTCTTTTCCCCAATGTCATAATCACAATGTAATTGAAGTCAGTAAATGATACTTCATCACAGTTCCTTAACATTGATAACATCAACACCCACGCTTGCCCTCTCTGATTCTGGAATCACAATGTGAATTGTATTTGTCACGTACAATTCTATGTTAACATATGCATGCCGTTTGATTGTTATAAACCCACATTGTCTTAGGCACATGTTGCCATCAGAAAATGGACAGAAGATGTTCCCTCAATGTTGTACTGATGTTGCAATGACTGATCAGTAATTATCTGATTTCTGTCTCCATTTGTGAGCAGACAAGCATGTTTATGTTCAGTTAAACCTCTGGCATTACCTCTATATCCAAGGCAGACTGAATGATTAAACACAATCAATCTGCCATCTCCAACATTCCTTCCTTCAGTCACACTCACGTATAACATCCAGAATGCATAAATTTCAAAGCTATTTTGAATTTTAGTAAAACAGTATCAAATTGAAAGGGGTTAGCTGGAGCTATTTGTTCAGCGATTGTGATTACATGAGTCTCCATGGATCCTATGGGTCCCCAGAGAGTTTTCGTCTTCTATTAATAAGGGAATGCGTTCAATGTGTAATCCCATAGTATGAGCGGGAGCAGCACCTACACCAGTAACAGGGATCAGCAGCTTCAGAGAGAGAGGGAGGAGAGATCAGAATCTGAGAATATTAGACTGGAATGTTCCAACAAAGGATCAGGATCTGAGAACATTCAAATGGAAATTTCCAGCAATGGACAGGAGTTTATGCTCATCCTCCCTGCAGTCCCCATTCCCATCCACACAGGGAACAAGATTATTAAACCTGCTAGACCCGGGCAGGGGCTGAGGCTCCTACAACTCTACCTCATGGATCCCTCTATCTGCCTCACTCACGGCCAAACCCTCCGTTATCTAACCACTGGCTGAATTTGAGTCAGTTGATCTCAGGAGTGTAACTGTCTCCTGAATCACAGCATCCAGGGAACTCTCCCCCTCCCTGATGACTCGCAATGTTTGAAGCTCAAACTCCAGCACATCGACTCTTCCCAAAGTTCTTCGAGCATGCAACATATATTCCAGACATGGTCACTGGGATCCACAGTGGGGTCCACCACTCCGATATCACAGAGAAAAAACATATCACCCGACCCTCCATCCTTATTTTATTTAACTACTATTGAATTGTTCCTTTACATTTTTTAGTTGTTTTTGTACATCTTCTTATGCAAGTTGTAACCAATGAATTAACATGATTCAATTTAACACAGATTCAAATTTAACACACTCCCTATTAGTAAATTAGATCACATCCACCCTTTGTCAAACCTGCTCATTATCTTTTGTAAGAATTCTGACAGACTTGTCGGCGGGACCACTCCTTGATGAAGCCATGCTGACTCAGCCCTACTTTACCATGCACCTCTAAGTACTCTGCAATCTCTTGCTAGCAATGCACTCTAAATCCCTAAAAACGACCGATGCCAGGCTAAACTGCCCTATGATTTCCTGTATTTTGCCTTTCTTCCTTCTTACACAGAGATTTTAAATTGTCCATTTTCCAGTTCTCTGGGACTCTGTCTGATGATAGTTATTCCTGAACAGTCACGACCAATGGTTTCACAATCTCCTCCGCTAATTCCTCCAGAACATTGGTTGTTATCCTTCCAGTCTGTGTTATTTATCCATTTTCAAACATTGCAGCTTCCCCAGTACCTTCTCCTCAGCGCCGATCTCTGACCCTTGACTGGCTTGAAGTTCTGGAATGTTCTTAGTGTCTACCATTGTGAGGATTGATGGAAAGTACCCATTCAGGTCATTCTCCAATTCTTTGTTCTCAATTTCTCTGCAGCCAGCCTCAATTTCTGGTTGTCCAATAATCACTCTCCCCTTTTATATATCTTAACAAAACTCCTGCAATCTCCTTTTCTAAAGCAAGCCAGCTTACATGTTTCATGTTCACCAATTTATTGCTTCTTGTATTGACCTCTGCTGCTGTACAAAGGCTTCCCAATCTTAGACAATATGAGTGAGAGCATTCCAGTTAACTGACTGTCGAAAATATACTAATATAACTATACTAATCCTATTGTCCATCATTGCCTCACAGTTTCAGGGACTCGGGTTCAATTCCAATCTCTGGACCGTGTCTTTCTGGAGATTTTACAATCTCCCCGTGACTGCATTGTGAGAATTACCTCTTTTCTATCTCGACAGTATGGTTCTGTGTTTGTTTCAGATTTCTGCCATCAGCAGTATATTTGCTTGTGTTTGATGAAGAATTGCTACAAATATGATGGGTTTAGTGTAAAAGTGGCTCTGGTCCTCAGGCTTCTCGGGTGCTTGGGAATCTTGCCCAGCGACTTATGTGAGTGCATGTCCCTGACTACCTACTCCGTCTCTCTCAATCCCTGAGTCCATCCGTCACTGCGTGCAGCCCTTTCATCGAGCCACCCCAGGATTCCCCACACCCCATTGCCTGGCACTGGATGCTCCCGACGCAGTGAGTGCACAAAGACACTGAGCACTTTCTGACCCGCCAGGGATGCGGGCAAAGACTCTGCCGTTAAAAAGAACAGAATAGCTAAAATGCAATTGAACAGCAAAGCAGAGTAAACAGTCTGAATGGCACCCATCTGTTTTGACATTTTCTGGTCTTTTGGACGAACTTCTGTTTATCCTGCTCCATCTACAAATAGGTGCTCCATATGTATACCTTGCCACACAGGTTTGGTGAAGGTGATAGATATCAGATTCTATGGTCTTTGCGACTGGATCGTTGGGGTCCACTGTCGTGGTTAATGACATCACACTTAAGTTTTTATTGTCAAGTCTATCCATTTTAAAGTAAAGGTCTTGCTGGAGTTGTGCTGAAAGCATATTTGAATGTTGGAGTGATTGAATTATGCCACGTGCCAGTGAGGTTAGGAATAAGAATATAGCACAGTTAAAAACATGGCCAAAGAGCTGGTAGGGTAGGCGTCGCTTCCAATATGTGGATCATTGGGATTCCCGGGTCGGTAGGATATACACAAGAAGGACGGGGTGCATCTGAACCGGCAGCAATCTCCGATATGTGGGTCATTGGGATTCCTGGGTCAGTATGAAATGCACAAGAAGGACGGGATGGACGTGAACCGGCAGCAATCTCCTGGCAGGCAGGTTTGCTATTGTCACTCAGGAGGGTTTAAACTAGTGTGTGGCGGTGGGGGCAAGGGGAGAGAGCCAGAGCAGTACGTCCACAAGCACAGTGACTGAAGAGTAGTTGGAAACTAATCCCAGTACAGCTCAGGCCAACAAACTGGCAGTGTGGAGTGAACACAATGGGACTGGCAGGCTGAAGTGTGCTGATTTTAATGTGAGCAGTATGACAGGCAAGACAGATGAGCTTGGAGCTTGGAGTTTGAATGAGTATATATAACTATGATATAAATATTACAGAGATTTGGTTGAGAGAGGGATCAGAAAACAGTCAGTCCAATGGGTGCAGATAGAGTTGAAGAATGTGCAGTGAGAGGCTGAAGACGGTTGTTTGAAGCAAAATAATTATCCAGCGGTTTAGTGGAATTGATCAGTGTGTGATGCAATGTACAGATTGAAGGGACAAGGGAGTAAAATAAAATTGTCTGTCTACAATATTTTCTACTTTACTGACAGTCCTTTATAATCTCCTGTTACCAGAGAATAGACGAGGAGAATTAACATCAGGGAAACTCAAAATAAATATCAGATCAGGATCTGATGGATTTTGGCTGAAATGTATTTATTTCAATGCAATAATTGTTTTGGGTAGGGCCGATGAACTGGGAGGCTAAATCCATACATGGGACTATGATGTTGCGGCTTTACAGAGACTTCATTGAGAGAGGGAAAGGACTGGCCGTTCAATCTATCCAGAGTTTTATTGGTTTAAGCGAGATAGAGAAGACGATAAAAGAGGTGGACAGGGAGAATGTTACATCTACACTTGAAGAGGACATACAGGAGGGATCATCCACTGCAGCAATATGGGTAAAGCTCAAAAATAAGATGGCTGCAAGCACTGCGTTACTATAATCTCTCCAACAGCTACGGAGGGATTGAGGAACAGATATGTACGTCGATTAAGGAAAGGTGTATTAAAAATAGAGTGCTCATAGTGAGTGACTTTAATATCTCCAATAATGACTGGAAGTATCTTGGAGGAAGAGGCGTAGACAGGGCAGAATTTATTAACTGCAACAGTATGTGGATAGTCCACCGAGAGGAAGAGCCATACTGGATCTCGTATTGGCTAATCAGCCTGGCCAGGTGTCTCACCTTTCAGTGGGACATAATTTTAGAAAGAGTGATCACAGCTCCATCAGATTTAAGATAGATATGAACACGGATAAGTCAGGACCTTGTGGGAAGCTACTGAATTGGCGGAAGGCAAATTACGTCAGTATCAGGCAGAGCTAGGACGTGTCAATTGAGAAGAGCTGCTATCAGGCAAATCCAATTTTGCATGTGGGAACTGCTTGTTAAATCCTGACAGCAAAATCATCTCGTGAATGTCCTCCCAACTGTTCGAATTTCAATCTTTTTTTAACAGATATTTCAAGGCCGCTGCATATTAGACAACAGGAAGAGATAAAGGATGATTCTGTACTGTCCTTCGCAGGACCAGTTTGTCTCTCCAGGCACTCTCTTTATTGTGGGTCACAGAGGTTCAGACTTAATAGAGCACTGAATGAGTCAATTTAGCCCATTGTACACCGACGAGCTCTCTAGCAGCACAATTTGACAACAGAGAGAACAGAATGTGTGTGTCTGTGTGTGTGCGTGAGAGAGCGAAAAGTTAACAGAGAAAAACGAAGTGAAGAGAGAGAAAAGGAATGGAGAGAAAATGGAGCGACAGAGTGAGTGAGAGCAAGGGGTGTCAGACGAGTGTGAAGTTAGATCAGAAGACAGCATGAGGAGAAATACACAAAAAAATTTGTAGAAACTTCCACAGACTGCAAGCCCTTTATCTGGTGCCGTACCCTGTGAGCACTGTGCTGTCATCCCAGATCATATATCGCAAATAATATCGCAGAGCCGGGATGCTGATGGCTAAACAGGATCCAAAAGAACAATAGATTGGTTCCAGGGAGAAGGTGAATTAATTTAAATATTCGTGGCCAACAGGCACTTGTAGTCTCTCTAGACACTGCATGAGAGACAGGGTGAGAGAATCTCAGTGAGGGGGAGTACTGATAGGGATAAATCAGCATCTTAGCTGTGGGTCAAATAATGATTGATAAAGCTTGAACACCACGTCCGTGGTTTTGTAATTCACATTTCAATTTATATAGCTCCACACCATAAGTGTATTTTAACAGACATGTCTCTTTGTAGTTTTCATGTTTTGGTTTGTACATAAAAGCTTGTTTTTTGTCCCTGTTGGGAACAGAGCCCGAGTGAATCCTAACTAAAGCTGTAGACAGAGCTTGAAACTGATTAGGATTGTGTGTTGGCAGGGCGAGGGTTCCATTATAGGGTTTAATTAGAAAAGAGGAGGTAAGAGTACAGAGCTCAGGAGAGGTTATTAAAATTTCCAGCACAGGTGCAAATAGGACAGGGCATATGGAAAGTGTAAGCAATCGGACTTCAAGCACACTGGAAAAACAAATGACAATGAGAAGAGGGACCGTTATTACAAGATGGAAGGGTTATATCTGAATGCATGTAGTATAAGGAATAGAGTAACTGAGCTTGTGGCACAGATTGAAATTGGTAGGTATGACGTGATGGGCATCACAGAGAGGTGGCTGCAAGGGGATCAGGATATTCAAGGAGATATATCCTATCGAAAAGATAGGTGGCGGAGGGAGTGGGTTTACATTATTAATAAGAAATCAAATTATATCACTAGTAAGAAAGAAAATAAGGTCAGATGGTGTAGAATCTGCGTGGGTAGAATTGAGGAATCACAAAGGTAAGACAACCACAGTTGGAGACTTGCTCAGGCCTCCAAAGAGTAGTCAAGAGCTGGGGTACAAAATACACCAGGAGATAGAAAAGATCTGTAGGAAAGGCAAAGTTACAGTGATCATGGGGTATTTCAATATGCAAGTGGAATGGGAAACCAGGTTGTTAGTTGATTACAAGGAAAGGAGTTTGAGGAGTGTCTACGGGATGGCTTTTTGGAGCATCATGTGTTGGAGCCCACTCAGGAACAGATGACACTGGATTTAATGACCCAGGCTAGACATGGTAGCATAAGGTGAAGGAAAACTTCAGAAGCAGTGATCAGAACATGGTTGAGTTTCTTCTGCAATTTGAGAGAGAGAAGATAGAATCAGAGTTAACAGTATTTCAGCTGAATAACGGCAACTGGAGAGTTATAAGAGAGAAGCCGGGTAGAATTGACCGAGACAGGGGTCTAGCACGAAATACAAGGGAACAGCAATGGCAAGAAATTCCAAAAATAATTCAGGAGACACAGCAGAGATTCATGCTGAGCAACAGAGGCATGGTACAGGGAGGATGAGGCAACCAGAGCTGACAAGGGAATTCAGGGATTTCATATAAGCGCAAAGCAGAGTGAAGGGCAGGGGTAAACTGGAGAATTGCGGCCAACAGAAGGCAAGAACAACTACATAAGGAGGGAGAAGATGAAATATGGAGGCAAGCTAACAAGTAATATAAAGGAAACTTTAAGAGATTCTTTAGAGGTAAAAGTGAACATTGGACACTGGAAAATGATGCTGGAGAGACAGTAGTGGGAAACAATTAAATGTCTGAGGAACTTTGCATCAGTGTTCACGGTGGAAGGCACGAGTAATTTCCCTAGAATTGAAGAGAGTGAGAGGGCAGTCCTGAATGTGGTGGTCATCACCAAGAAGAACATGTTAGAAAACGGAATGGCCTGAATGTGGATAGCACGCCTGGACCAGATGGACTACACTCCAGCCTTGTAAAAGAGATAGCTGAAGAGTGTGTGAAAGCGGAAGTGGTAATCATTCAGGAATGACTAAAATTAGGAAAAGGCTAAGTGGTTGTATAATTGTTAACATGACACCCCGTGTAATAAGGGAGTTAGGCAGAAGATGGAAAACTGCCGACTGATTAGCCTAAATTTGGTTGTGGGTAACATCATGGAGTCCATCGTGAAGAATGGGATTTCTGAATACTTGGAGGTCTTTGGTAAAATAGGACAGAGTCAGCATGGTTTCATCAAGGGAAGGTCATGCCTGACAAACTGGCTAGAATACTTTGAGGGAGTAACGAGCAGATTAGATCAAGTAGAACCGATAGATGTTATCCAGCTGCACCTCAAGAATCCTTTGACAAGGTGACATGCATGAGGCTATTGAGAAATGTATAGGCCCATGGTGTTACAGGCAAGGTGCTTGCGTGGATAGTAGTTTGGCTGCCTGACAGAAAGCAGAGAGGAGGGATAAAAGTGTTTTTCTCAGGATGACAGCCAGTGACAAGTGGTGTTCCACAAGACTCAGTGTTAGGATCTCAACTTTTCACTTTGTTCATTCATTGTCTATATGAAGGAACCGAGGGCATTCTGGCTAAGCTTTCAAACAGTGCAAAGATAGAGCGAGGTAGCATTGATGAGGTGGTTCGGCTGCGTATCATCCTCCGCCATTTCTGCCACCAACAGTCAGACTCCAACACCAGAGATATACTTCTCTCCCCACTCCTATCATCGTACTGCTGAGACATTTTCCTCACAACTCCCTCGTTAGGTGCACACGCACCCACCAAGCCACCTTCCACTCCCGACACTTCCCCTCGCCTCTGCAGGAGGTATGATACCTGTGCCAACACTTCCATCCTCACCTCCACCAAGGCCCCAAAGGATCCGTCCACATCAGGGATGAGAACTGTGCATCCAAACACCTCTTCTAGTCTGTCCATTGTTTCTGGTCTCCTCTACATTGGTGAGACAGAACGTCAACTTGCAGAACGGTTCAGTGGACGCACTCAGACACACAAACCAACAACCCCACTGCCCTGTGGCTGAATACTTCAACTCCCCGTCCCACTCCGCCAAGGCCTTGCAAGTTTTTGGCCTCCTCCACTGCCAAATTCTAGCCACCTGATGTCTGTAGGAAGAACGCATAATCTTCTGCATTGGGACTCTCCAAACACACGGTATCAAGGGCAATTTCACCAGTTTCCTCATCTCCCCTCCCTCTACCTTATCCCAGATAAATCTGTCCCACTCAGAACCGCCGTCTTGAACTGTCCTACCTGCCCATCTTCCTTCCCATCTATCCACTCCGCCTTCCACTCTGACCTATCACTATCATCACCCACCTTCATTAAGATGTCACCTTCCAAGCTACCTTCCTCCCAGCCCCAGCCCCTCCCATTTATCTCTCTGCCCCCTTCCGCTCACCTCACATTCTGGAGGAGGCTTAATGCATGAAAATCCGAATCTGCTGCTCCTCGGATGCTGCCTGACAGGCTGTGCTTTTCTATTACCACACTTTTTGACTCTGATCTCCAGCATCTGCATCCTCACTTTCACCTGATGAAGATTTTCACAGATTTGGAGAGTGGGCAAGGAAGTGGCAGATGGAGTACAATGTGGGAAAGTGTGGGAAAGCATTTTGCCAGGAAGACGAGAGGCATGAACTATTTTTTAAATCGTGAGCAAATTCAAAAGACTGATGTGCAAAAAGACTACGGAGTTCCAGTCCAGGAGTCTTGAAAGGTAAACTTGCGAGTTTTCAATAGTTTGGAAGGCAAATACAATGATGGCATTGAAGGCTTAAATATAAAAGCAGGGATGTACTTTTAAGGCTCTACAAGGCTTTGATCAATCTACATTTGGATTATTGTGCGCAGTTTTGGGTCCCATATATCAGGAAAGATGCACTGGTCCTAGAGCGTTTTCAGACGAGATTCATGAGAATAGAGCCATGCATGAATATTTGAGGGCTCTGGGCCTGTATTTGATGCAGTTCAGAAGAATGTTAGGAGGTCTAATTGAAACTTACAGAATAGTAAATGACCTCGGACAGAGTAGATTTTAGGAAGATATATCCAAGAGTAGGAGAGACTAGTAACCGAGTGGACAGAGTAAAGAGAAGACCTTTTCAAACAGAGATAAGAAGAAACCACTTCAGCCAGAGAGCGGAGAACCTATGGAATTCACTGCCACAGAGGGCTGCCGAGTCCAGGTCATTGAGTATATTTAAGATTGAGACAGATAGGTTCTTGACTGTAAACGGGATCAAGGGTGACAGGTAGAAAGCGGGAGAATGGAGTTGAGAAGCTTAACGGCTATCATTGAATGGTGGAGAAGGCTCAATGGGCCTAATGGCCAAATTTCTGCTCCAATGTCTTCTGGTTGTCTGGTTAATATTGGCTCTCCTCATTCCTCATTGGAGTTGTATCCTGGAATTTGATCTTCAAATGATTTATTAAGAGTAACATTTCAATACTGATGACTGGGAAATATCATGTTCCCTCCCTCCAGTCTCAACATCCATGTCCCGAATATCATAATCACACTGCAATTGAAATCCGGTGAATGGGTACTTAATCACAGTTGATTGACATCAATAACATTAACAGCATGACCCTCACCTGCCCTCTCTGATCCTCGACTCACCATCTGAGTTGTATGACACATCATATTCTCTGTTAACATATCCATGCCATTTGGCTGTTAATCACTCATGCTGTCGCAGGCACATTTTCCTGGCAGATTATGGACTAGAAAAGTTCTCTCCATATTTTACTGACATTATAATCACTGATCAGTAGTTACAGACTGTATGTTTCCATTTATAAACGAAAAACTTGTTTATGTTCTAACAATCCTTTGACATTACTCCCATATCAAAGGCAGATTGAATGATTACACGCAATCAATCTACCATCTCCAATATTCCTTCCCTCAGTCACCCCCACATATCCTATGCCAAATGTATCAATTTTAAACATTCTTTTGAATTTTAATAACACCAATACTGAATTAAAAGGGGTTAACTGGAGGTATTTGTTCAGTGACCATGATTAATGTCAATCTCCGTGGATCCTAAAGATTCCAGTTGAGACTTTCCATCGTTGAATGATAAATCGGCTCTTTTCAATGTGTTATCCCATAGCATGAGTCGGAGCATCACTGACAGCAGTAACGGGGATCAGCTGCTCCAGAGTTGGGGGAGGAGCGATCAGAATCTGAGAACATTAGACTGGAATGTTCCAACAATGGACAGGAGCTTATCGTAGGATCTTTACTATCTTTCTCGACCTTGGACATCAATAGTATCACAGATCCAGGATACCCTTTGGATTATTCAAGGTAGTTACTATTGTCATCCTCGCTATAGTTGGTGTTCCTGGTAATTCATTATATTTGTCTACTAAACTGGGTTGAACTGAATTTCTGTTCATGATATATAAATTTTGGAAAGTGCAAGACAATGTCTTCAGTTCCAAACAAAAATTCATTTCCTTATAAATTATAAGTATCAAACTACTATTTATAAGTTACTCACTGATATGCGAGAAGGAACCAGACTGTTCGCAAACTCCATAATCCATTTTGTCCTTCATAGGTTTACATGTCCATCTCCTCCCCACTCACCAATCCTGTCCAATACCACCGTCATGATATCCCTGTCTCGTTCTCAGTCTCAGTGCAACTTCTGAATAAACCATGATTTGTGCCTTTGTTTAATCCAGATGCAACAGTTTCAAGTTCCTTCTAACCACATGTCCGTCACTAAATAATTGCTCTTGAGGATATATAACTTGTTCTCTGCACAAAATGGATGGCAGTTTATGGTGGTCAAGCCATTGAAGCATAAGTAGAGTCACAGAATAATAGTCTGTTAATATCACATGAGGGAAATTGGTGGAATTTGAAAGCAACTATTTTCATTTGCTGTAAAATCCTATCTGTTTGCCCCAAGTCCTTTAGCGAAGTCAATGTGTCATGATACCCTGGTCAGGCTTCAGTGTGACTTCTGTAATGAACATGTGGGTGTACTGCACATTTAAGAGAATTAAAAGCCAGCAATAACTACCTGACAGCACCAAGTGTTCTGAAAAATAGATTTACGGTAACATTTGGTCGAACAACTCGATTAGCTCACTGTCTCAAGGCAAAAACAAACTCAGCCAAATAGTTTAAATTATATCCCAAAATACCAACCTCCAATCAAGATTGAAGTTAGTATATTGAGATCCTTAAAAGCCAATGACGCAATCCAATGGTTTGGGTGGGGGAAGGGGGTACAAGCCCGTGGGAAATTGAACAATTGAGAGGAGAAATGCCAAGTTACCAGCATGCAAAGACTGCCTGAAAAATAGCTCTCCTCTCGGTATCTTTATTGATTAGTAACTGTTAAAGCTGAATCCCAAAGAAGAAAAGAAGACAGGAATATGGAGAAGAACCGAAAGCTGCTTGGTTTTGAGAAAAGAAGTTTTGGTTTGTAAATCTTAATTAGGAGTCAAATCGGACTAGTAGTGTGTGTGTGTGTGTGTGGGGGGGGGGGGGGGGGGGGGAGGGGGAGGAGGGGAGGTAAAAGATAGGTGAGAGGAAAAAGTTGTAAATAGTCGTTCGTCTATTATCCCCTGTTATCCTTTCAGAAATATAGTTGTCAATTTTTACTTTAAATAGTATTGGACTCTAGAATTATCACAAACTACTGCAGTAGATAAATCTTTTCTCTGTTGCTGGTTTTAAATTAAGCAGGAGAATTTATCCTCTGTTGTAACACTACAACCCCACAGGAATGTGCTTTACTCTTTACAGTCCAGTGAAGTAGCTGAACCAAACACTCAGTTCAAGATCTGCATAACGTGCTGCCCTGACTAGGGCTGCATATCCCTTCCACTGTCTGTTTCCTGTATTCCTACAGCTCATTTCTATTCAGGTAGGTGATTATCCCCTATTTTAGGTGAATTCAATCTCATTGAAATTTTCCCCAAGAGTGATGCACATCTCCACACGCATCTCTGGTGTTGGTTTTATTGATGCCAACGTACAGATGTAAGGGATTTATAAATTCTATGTCAGTTGTAGTGCATAGAAAAGGAATGACTTTTTTGCGGCACAGGAAAGAAACGGCGATGTCTAAGTGAGAGAAAAAGATTACTGCGATCATCCCTGAGATTGCTGTTGAGGCAGTATTTGGGGTACTGTGGATAGACTTTTCTCAAGTTTCACCAGAATAATCCCTGGGATATGGCAGCATGAGCAGTGAGTGAAGCTCTGTGAGAGAATAAGAGGTGATTGCATTGAACCTTAAGGGGGATGGACAGTCATTCATGATGTTCTAAACAGACACTGTTACGGTGATAAATTCCATGGCTTTTTTTTTACTCGGGTTACATGATTCTCAACAGGTTAAGAGCCTCTAAGGACGTCCCCTTCATCCCACCCTCACTCCACATGTTTATGGTGGAAGACAGAAAGTCAGTCTTTGATTAAACTCTCCCCACATTAATACAGTGCACTGTACGTCATGTTATCCACAATCCCGATAACAGCCACAATACCTTCATTCTAAAACAGTTAACTATCCCCACCAGCTTCTGATGTCCATGGAGAACATGGGTCTGTCTTCTTAGAGATGGAAGATGCTTCGCTGAGACTTGACTCAAAACATCTGGCTTCCTTCCTCACTGTTGCAAACCACGTTAAAATGTCATATGTCCCATAGGCAATTGAGCCACGATGAACATTGATTTGTCAGGTTGGAGCATCAATGACACCCTCCTGTTCTTCTATAGTGTCTCGACGGGCTGAATAGCATCCTCTAGGTCCCATTGAACATGTTCATGGGTGTTACCTGGCCCTGCATGTTCCTGTTTAACAACTTGATGTGGTAACCAGACCCCTGTTCTCCCTGTGGAATAGGCAGCAGGATTGAATGGGCTGTCCCTTTCTTTGTTCAGTAGTTTTGATGGGCTGAATGGCTTCCACATATCTGTTTCTAACGTGCTTGGGATGCTGAATAAGGTCTTCGTTTAACTGTGGAAATGTAGAGTGTCTTGCCTTGCTGTTACATGAATGTTACCGACACTTTAATAGCACAAGCCTGAATGCTGTCCGGGGCCTACTGCACATGGACAAGAGCTGAGGCTTGACACGTTGTTTTGAACATTGGGTGATCTTCAGTGACCATCCTTATTTCTGATCTTATGATGGTAAAAGACCGTGAGAAACCAGTTGAAGATGTTTGTTTTGAGGCAGCTACCCTGAGGATCTCCTGCAGAGATGTCCCAGGACTGAGAGGATTGTTGGTCACCGACCATAAACACCTTTGTTTGTGCTGCAAAAGCCCTCACCCAGTGGGGAGGGTACACCTGATTCCCATTAAGCTCAATAAGTAAGTGGTCCTGATGCCATCCTCAGTCAAATAGTGCATTGTTATCAAGGCTATTCACTCCTTCCTGAGCCCCTGTTCTCACCTCTTATTCATATCAATAGATCATGGTGCCTGTGTGGGGAGTGTAATCAATGAGGGTAATCAATGCCAGGAATTATCTGGGCTAGAGAGTGAGGAGAGTTACATCACTGAAAGTATTCAAAAAGATGGTACATGAAATTTTGACCTGTCAGAGAGCTAATGGGTGTGAAGACTTGGACATTAAAGACGAATTAATGCAAACAGTAGATCAGACATGATGGTATACAATGGCTTGATCGTCCGAGTTACCAAATTTTGCTCCTTATGTTCGCATGTTTTGTAATTACAATGTTAATGATTGTAATTTTCCTGAACGTTCTGTTCTTGAATTTTGCAATCAGAGAGAGTAAAGTATTTTGTGCGTCATCTCTGGGTGAGGTATGTGGGCTGTATTCACAGTGAATCTGGGTCTCCAACATGACCAACAAATGAAGCATAAGTTGCAGAGAGGAGACACACCAGAGGTGTCTTTCGAAACAAACCTGGTTTTCCAAATAACATTTTCCAACCCACACCAAACCGTGTGTGACAGTCTTGAGAGATTGAATTATATCCTGTGTAACTGTGGACCAGGTGTTGGGACAGGTGTCCTCCATCTGCTTTCATGAGCTGTGAAGAGCTGAACGGAACATAGGAACATAGGACTGAGCAGCAGGAGTGGGCCATTAGACACTTTGTCACCGCTCTACCACTCACAAAGCCCACGGGTGATGTGACTGTCGTCTCAGCAGCACCTTTCTCTCTGTATACCATTTTGCTATATTCAGGTGTCTGTCAAATGTTTGAACACAACACAAGTTTGAATAAATGCAAACATCCAGGCACCACAACATTCTGGGGAAGGGGAATTTCCACTTCAGCAACACTTGAGAATTTCTTATTGTGTTCCAACCAATGTTGGAGGATCACTGTTTCCTTTTCCAGTTCCACTCCTCCAGTGGTTCCAAGAAATGTTTAATGCGACCAGTTTAGTGATGTGGCCAATGACATAGGTCTCAGAGTAGGGCATTTTCTGGAAACATGTGAGACATAGAAATTTGAACTCATAACAAATAGTAACATGACAGAGTGCCCCAACCGTTTCTGCCTTTGAAGTTATTCTGCTCACTCAAGCTGCTGGTAATGGGATTTCTTTCTGGAAAAGTTGGATGTGGCTGAATTACCGTTGTTTCAGGCAGTGGAGAGATTCCAATGAACCCTCACCAGGAATCCTTCACAAGTGGTAAAGATAACTCAGGGATTCTATGGTCTCACATTTCACTATCGAGCAGAACAAAGTAAGAGAGAGTGATCAATCAGCTGCTTCTCAGGCAGGGAACAGTTTTCTCTCTCTCGGTGGTGGAACATACAATAATGTCAATTGAACACCAAACTGGAACATATGCGATCTCCATAATATTCTCTGGAAATGTTCTCTGGATTATGGACTATATGCAGGTGTGTCATTGCTCTTGTTGTACACAGCGTCTTTCAATCGCAAACAAATGTTCCCACTTTATGAATTATTGACATGCTTTCATGTATTTGCGTAATTTGCAAATATTGGTAGGTGTCTTCAAAGTACATATGGTATTATCAATACATATTTTTCTTAAAATTTATTCTCCAGCTTTAGTCTCCCTTACAAGAGAAAATATGCATCAAGCTGATGCACTTTTCAGAAAGTCATGGATGGTTCAACAACATTTCCCAGGTAAGTTCGAAACTGATAATTCCCCATAGTAAAAGGCCCTCATTCCAGGAATGAGTAATGGGAAATCTCTTTGAAAATCTTCGAAAAGAATTATATCCTTTTTTTAGTTTCTGGGATCCAAAACGCACGCAGTGAATCAGATGTGGTTTCAGCAATGCCCTGTACAAATGCAGTAAAACATTCCTGCGATTAATCCTGATACTCTGTGTTAATAACAGCACCATTCCACGTACTTTCCAAATCACTTCTGCATCTGCAGACTGACTTCATGTGATTCATGTCACAGGAACATGGAAACTGCCTGTATCAGAGTTCTGCAATCTCTCTCCATTTAAATTGTTTACCATTGTTTTATCCTTCATGCCAAAATAGACAACTCACCTAGTGTTCTTACCACTAACCAGTTACAGCATTGCAACCTGAAAATAAACATTTATTTATATTCTTTATTTCTTGTGTACAAGTTCAGGCAAGTTGAATGGCCTCCTTCTGGGCTGTGTAACCTCATTCCATTATCCTGTGTAACTCCTTCGAGGGGCAGAATGGTCTCCTCCTGTCTCATTGTAACGATCCTGTTTGACAGAATGGGGTGGTCCCCTACCCTGTGACAGCATCGAGAGTTGGATTGAGAGAACAACACGGCGTAGGGAAAGAAGTATATCACTGTAACAGCCTCCATGATTGGATTAAGAGAGCGAAACATGAGGTGGGGGAGTAGTATATCTCTGTATCAGCCTCGTGGGGTGGATTGAGGGAGCAACATATGGGTTAGGGGCAGCAGTATATCTCTGTAACAGTCTCGTGTGGTGCACTGAAGCTACAACACATGGGTTGGGGCTGCAGCATGTATCTGTAACAGCATCGAGGAGTGATTTGAGGGATCACCACATGGGGTAGGGACCGCAATATATCTCTGTAACAGCCTCGAGGGGTGGATTGAGGGAACGACACATGGAGTAGGGGCAACAGTAAATCAGTATAGAAGCCTCGAGGTGTGGATTGAGACAGTAAAACATGGAGTGCGGGGGGAGTATATCTCTGTAACAGCTTCGTGGGATGCATTAAGGCTACAACACATGTGTTAGGTGCAGTAGTATATCTCTGTAACAGCCTCCAGTGGTGGATTGAGAGAGCAAAACATGTGATGGGGCATAGTATATCTCTATATCAGCCTCGTGGGGTAGGTTGAGGGAACAACACATTGGGGTAGGGGCAGTAGTTGGCCATTCAGCTGCACCATTCAGAATGCTCATCGCTGATCCGAGTGTGTCTGACCATCCACCTCCTGTCTGTTCCCAATAAACTTTGACTCTCCTGTTTATCAAAATCAGTCGTGCTCAGCGTTGACTATCTTCAATAATCTAGTCTTCACTGCTCCCCGAGGATGAGGACACCACAGATAGCACAACACTAAAAGGAAAGTGACGTCCTTATTTCAATGTGAGACCCGTTATTTTAAACGGTGTTAACCTAACATCAAATCACCACCTCTTTTCAGACATAAGGACAGAATAATTAGGAATAAACATAAAGCATTCCAGACTTCAAACATGTCCCCCATTTCCACTAACCTCTTTCAATAAAATTTGTATGAAACTCAGCCTCTGCTGCTGAGTTTCAGGAAGAGCATACCACATAGCAAATCACCACAAGAACATTAAAGCAAGGAGCAGAAGGAGGCCATTCGCCCCATTGAGTCTGAAGTTCCGTTCAATAATTTCTTGTATGCACCCCAACTTCATTCTTCTGTATTCTCCCTTGAATCGTTGATCCCTTTACAAATCCAAACCATATCGTTTTGCATCTTAATGGCACTAGTGTCTGTGCCTCTGTGTGTCTGTATGTGTGTGCGTGTCTGTCTGTATGTGTTTGTATGTGTGTGCATGCGTTTGTGCCTCTGTGAGTGTGTATGTGTGTGTATGTGTCTGCGTGTGTTTATGTGTATATACGTGTGTGTGTTCGCGTGTGCTTCCATGAGCTTGTTATCTGTGTGTTTGTGTGTCTACCTCTATCTGTCTATCATCCTGTGTATTTCTTATCGATGTTTATGTCTATTTGTATGTGACAGTATATGTCTCTGTGTGTTTCTACATGTGTGTATGCCTATCACCTTGTAAGTATTTTGTGTGTTCGTATATTGGGGTGTTTACCAATACTTCTCTGTATTTCTGTGCGGCTCTGTGCAGTGAGGTATCTATGGGTTCTTTTTTTGGAAATGAAATGACTGACGTTGGAACAGCCAGTGGGTTTAAAGTGAGAATTTCCCTTCAGTGAACATTGCTCCCTACTCGGTCTGTGGGACGTGAATGTTTCAGAATCTCCACTCGACGCATCCCGGTCCTCTCCGGCTCACACCATGGCTGGGGGAGGGGAGGAGGGAACGAATATCGGGCACTCCATCATCTGGCTTGG
This sequence comes from Chiloscyllium plagiosum, assembly GCF_037043375.1. Taxonomy (NCBI): domain Eukaryota; kingdom Metazoa; phylum Chordata; class Chondrichthyes; order Orectolobiformes; family Hemiscylliidae; genus Chiloscyllium; species Chiloscyllium plagiosum. Next base: position 59,621,263 of record NW_028270177.1, on the reverse strand, counting down.
ACCTTTCTGTCCTATTCCAGACTGTTTCTCCTGCATTGCGAGAAAGGGAGGGAGGGAGGGAGAGTGGGAGTTGGTGACCCTACTCCTAGTGCGGTGTAGGTGGGGGGGAATTGTGACGTGTCTGGAAGGAGTCAGTTTGAACCAATATAGTATTCTTACTGTGGGGCTATTGCATAGGTGAATCAGAGGAAGAAAGTTGCTGAATTCAATCGTGAGATTAGTCGTGCCTGAGCCTTATTTGGAGATACAGTGTGAACCTCGTTTGGGGGTCGGTGCTGTAACAGATGTACAGTGAGTGTGAGGAAGCAGAGGGAATACGGTTACATTTATCCAGACAGAGCGGGGAGGATATTGTTGCTTGTCCTGAATTGATCGACTTTTCTTCAAATAATTTCAGCGTCGAGATGAGCCTCCCCAAATGTCTTGTTCAAGTCTATCACTAATAACGCCGCAGACCCTGTTCCTCAGATTTCACAGAATCAGTTCAGGTGGAACTTATAAAGCAAGGAGAAGCAAATATTGGTGCATTATATATCTAAACCAAAACAGTTGCGAAAAATCTGAGTACCATATGCCCTGGAAATTAGATATGCAAGTATTGTGGATACTGCAATCTTATTGGATGGTCTCAAGTTGCATCAAAACTGCATTAACTAAGTGACTGCTCATGTTGTGAAAAACAAATTCTGTAAGTGTATATGAGATGGGTTGAAGAGTATGTTGTGAAGCAAACTAGACAGCAGGTTATTTTGGATTTGGTGTTGTGTGGCGAGGCGGACTAATTTATAACCTTGCTCTCAAGCAGCATTTAAGGAATTGTGGCATTAATACGGTGCACTTTACATGGTGCCTGTATACAATACAGAATGACTGAACATTCTGGTTAAATATCATGGAAGACTGGAGGCTAGAGGGTCAAGTTAGTTGCAGTGAACTGGGAAGGTACAACATAACGTTCAGTGTGAGACAAGCAATGATTGTATGAGTCATAGAGTCCTACAGCACGAAGACATGCTCTTCGGCTCAAACTAGCCTATTCTGACCAAAATGTCCATCCGCACTAACCCCATTTCCCCACCATTGCTTCATATGTTTCTAATCCTTCCTTATCCATGTTTTGTCCAAATACCTTTTAAATGTTGTTGATGTACCCACCTCAACCACTTCTACTGGCAGCTCATTCCATATGTATACCAGCCTGTGGGTAAAACAATTGTTCCTCAGGCTCTCTTTTATCTTTCCCCTCTGTCCATAAACTGATTCCCTCTAGTCTGTGATTGCCCAACCCTGGGAAAAAAGACTGAATGCATTCACTCGGTCCACGCCTGTCATGATTTTATACACTTCTGTCAGATACCCCTCGGCCTCATACACACTAAAGTAAAAAGAACTAGCTTGTCCAACCTCTCCCTATAACTCAGACCATTCTTCTCTCTCCTCCTGCAGTGTTCCTGAATGTATCTGGTCAGGACCCGGAGATTTTAGAAATACTGAAAAGTCTGAAAAATATGTTTATTTATTTCTGGTACAAACACCAAAAAGTGAGAAAGTGACTCAATGATGGTTAACATAACAAATTAGAATAATATATTAATCATAGGAAGTGACTTCAGAAGAATTCCAGATATTGTGGAAACCTGAGAATTATCAGAAATTAATGATGCAGAAAAGGAAGGCCATGAAACTGATAAGGAAATCAAATAGAGAACCTGCATGCTAACAAACAGGAACACAACGACAGCATCAATCTACGATCTATATTTCAATGGAAACAAAATAAAACCAAGATCAAATGTGGAAATTTGTAATCAGGAGATGAGAGGTCATTGTGGAGAGTGGGGAAATGGCCGAGAAATAGCCAGTTACTTTGCGTCTGTCTTCATGGATGATGTTCCAGAAAATTACCTAGTAATACCAAGTAATCATATCGGCCTTCTGGACCGAAAGGCATAAAGTCAATTCATATCAGTAACAAGGTAGTACTTGAACATGTAGGTGGATTGACCATTGCTGAGTCTGACGAAAAAGATGTAATTCATATCAAAATGTCAGAAATAAACCACCAAAGTTGTATTAATTGCACTGTCGATGACTGTGTTTTATTTTCCTGCACATTCTGCAGAGACCGGAAGCCATTGTAGATAAATGGAAGTTAGTAAACGTGATCCAAGCACTATAGATGAATGGAAGGGATCCAAACAGCTACAACGGGAAAAAAGACATAGCGTGGAGAACTGCAGACCAATTGACTTGATATCTGTCGGGAAACGTTTGAAATCTATTACACAGGATGAGATTTTTGATATTTAGAAATTAATAGCAACAATGGGGAGAATTGGCATGCATTTCTGATAGTGAAATCATACTTGATAAATTTCGGAATTGTATGAAGTTGTTTCTTACAGCATAGACAATGGGGAACCACTAGAAGTGGCATGTGTTGGATTATCAGAAGGGTTTCTATAAGAACTCAAATAATGAGTTCGTAAATGCAATGATTATGAAGGAATTCTGAGGAATATATGGAAGTGGAAATGTAAAGTTTGTATCGCCTTCATTTAAGAGAGTCAGAACATTGATGTAAAGACATGTTGAAGCAGTTTCACAGCGTGTTGGTGGGACTGTTCCTGGAGTATTGTGTCCGGTTTTGGTGACCGAATCTCAGAAAGAATATACTGACCACAGAAAATGTGCAATGGGCATATTCCAGATTAATCCCTCAGATAGCGAGATTGCCTGATGAGAAAACTCGGCCTATGATCTCTAGCGCTTCAAAGAATGAGAGGGAGGTCACAGTGAAATTTAGAAAATTCACAAAACATTGAACAAGTTGTAAATTATCAAAACGCTTCCCTGGCTGTCTAATCCACATTCAAGGCAAACAATGTAATGATCTGAGAAATGACAGTTAAGACTACAATAAGGAGGAAATTCCTGACTTGGATGGGGTCTTTACTAACACAGGTGCATGGAAACCTACTGGCAGGGCAAGATTTGGGAGAATCCCCAGATAATCTACAAGTGTGTCAAGCGGAACAAAAAATCAAGGGAACAGTTAGGATTCATTCGTGACTTGCCAAGTTGCATCCAAATCAACTTTCGTGGTTGGAGACAGGAGGTAGTGGTAGAAGGCCGTTTGTGTGACTGAAGGTCAGTGTCCAATGGTGTACCCCGGGGATCAGTGCTGTGCCCCTTACTATTTGTGAATCGGGGGTTCTAGTGTTGGACTGGGGTGGACAATGCTAAACATTACATAACATCAGCTTACAGTCTAACAGATTTATTCAGAGGCACGAGCATTCTTCATCCAAATGCACAACCACCTGATGAAGAGGCAGCGCTTCGAATGCTCATGCCTCTGTTAGACTATAAGCTGATGTTAGGTGTGATTTTTAAACTTATTACTTGTGGTATTCATAAATGATGCAGCTGTGAATATGGATGAGGGGTGGGGCGGGGTGATAAGTATGTTTGTGTTTGATGCAATGATTGTCCGGGTCGTTGGCAGTGAGGCAGGAAGTCCTATGTTTCAGGAAGACATATGGAATGGTCAGGTGGGTGGATCAATGGTAGATGGAATGTAACCCTGATAAATGTGAGGTGATGCACTTTGGAAGAAGGAACCAGACAGGGAGTACTCAATGAACGGCAGCACACTAGGAAGATCAGAGGGTGCTTCTCCACACATCGCTGAATGTGACCGGACAAGTTAATATACAATTTGAGAAAGCATAGTGGACCGTTAACATTCCCTTTATTCATTGAAGCATAGATTATCAGAACTACGAGGAACTTTGGATTGGCAAATATGGAATACTGTGTGTAGTTCTGTGAACCACATTACAGGAAGGATGTGATTGCACTCGAGGGGGTGCAGAGGGGATTCACCAGGATGTTCCCTAGGATGGAGCATATCAGTCATGGACAGAGGCTGGATAAGCTCGGGTTGTTTAGTTTGGGGGAAAGAATGCTGAGCGGGATGTGATTCAGAAGGATAAGATTACAGTGGACATTGGGAGGGTGGATAGACAGCAGATGTTCCTTTTAGACAAAGGCCCACAATTTTAAAGTGAAGGGTTTGAGGCTTCGTGAGCATTTGAGGATTGTTTTTCACCTAGAGTGTGTTGGGGTCTGGAATGCGCTTCTTGAGACGGAAATTATTATGGTAACCTCACAACCATTAGGAAATACACGCCCTTGTAATGCCGTAAGATTCACGGCTGCAGGCCTTGTGTCGGGAAGTAGGGCTAATGTAGACCGTGCTGTATTTCTGATGGTACAGAATCTATGCTTCTGTGATTGTTTGGTTGTGGAAGGTCAATCATTGAGTAGCTTAAGATAGGAATTGATGGGTTTCTGAAGGATATTTTATCAAAACTTATATGAGTAAACTTCTAATATCTTCTGGAAATGTATCAGTGGCAAAATTAAGAGAAAAAGTTGCAGCTTTCTTACAGTCTGTTACCGGATATTTGAGGACAAACAAATAGCAGAACTATGGAGCAAATACTTCAGTTATTCCTTCACAGAAGAAAGCAAAAGAAAAGGAAAACTTCGTAGAAATACCAGGAACTTTAGTCTGGTGAGAAAAAGGGAATAGAATGAAATTAGCAACTAACAGTTTTAGAGAAAGTATTGGATTGAAAGAAATAGGTATAGACAAAATGAACAGGGATTTATGAAATGGGAATCATATTTGAGAAAGTGGCTTTTAGCAAAATTATGGAGAAGGTATCAATGCCATACGATTGGAATCTCACAAAGATTTTTGCTAAAACCCCAAGCCTATTGTGCAAATTCGAATCCTGTGGGACTGGAGCTAATATATGGTCATGATTTTAGAATGGGAGAGCTGGCAGGAAACACTGAGTAGGAATAAAACCATGATTTTTGAAAGGAAGACTTGGATGATATAACAAGGATCGGGATTTGGGATCTAGCTATTCCCAGTACACATCATATCTTTGGTTGAGGGTCTCAAATGCAATATTCCCAAGTCTGCTGACAGCACTAAACGATATCAGCTTGTGAGTGGTTGAGGAGGACGTAAAAAAAAGCTCCAAGGTGATTGAGACAAGCGGAGTGACTGTGCAACTGCCTGGCAGATGGAAAGCAATGGGAGAGATGTGATGTTGTGTACGTTGATGGGAAAATAGAATGGCAGCCTATCATTTGAAAAGAGATTGGTTGAAAATGTTGTTCTATAAAGGAACTTAAGCTGCATTTTTGCTTATTTCTATGCAGCCCTCTGAGTCATGCAGGGCAGTGAGTTCTGAACACGGAAGTCAATATTGGGAATGGCATTGGCACGTTGACCAGTGTATATAAACCTAGCAAGTGGGGAAGGTGCAACATTGAAAAGAATCTTCAACTCCCTGTATACCAGTCACTGAAAGCAATGTTGCAGGAGCAGTAAGCAGTTATAAAAATAAATAGTGCATTGACCTTCATTTCAGGGAGATTTGAATACAAGAGAAAGAATCATTTACTGCAGCTGTTCAGGGCCTTGGCGAGACCCCATCCCGAACATTGCGCACTACTGTGTTCAGTTTTAGTCTTCTTACCTAATAAAGGACAAAACTGACATTGAGGGAATGCAGTGAAGGATGATCAGACTGATCTCTGGGATGACAGGCTTGTTGTTGGGAGCAGAGTTTGGGGCACCTGAGCCTGTATTCCATGGACTTTAGGAGAATGAGTGGCGATCTCATTGAAATACATAAAACTTTGACAGGGCGAGACAAATTGGAAGCAGGGATGATAATTTCCCGGGCTAGGGTGCCTAATACAAGGGACCACAGTCATATCGTATTTAATAAATACGTGTTATCAGAGAACTGCCTGTATATTGAATGGAGGAGCAAAATTGATGAACCGAAGGGATTACAGCAGTTCCTGTATTGTATTTCATAATATTTAAACATATTCAGAGAAATGAACGTTGTATGGGGAACACTGCATTGAGGAGACGTTTGGCCATGAACTAGCATAGGGAAAGGTCAATGTGTTGCATGACCTCCTCCTTTCCCAATGTTAGTCTGTGGGAAAGCTCTTTAAATGTTGTCATAATCTCTCAGATGTTAGCATGGAGGCCTCTGCAGGGTCAACAGGACTATGTTCCCATTCCCTTTTCCGAAACTGAGGCTGGGGCCGAATGTTCCATCCGGTTATATCCTTTAAGACCTTGGAGCAGTTTGATAAATAAGAATGTCTTGCTTGGCCGATTCAGAGACCATTGAAGAAGTTACCATATGTCTGTGCGTCTGGAGTCACTTTTTGGCCAGACCAGGAAAGCACGGGAGATTCACTTCCTGAAAGTAAATTGGTGAAAACGATCAATGTTTATAATCAACATTGGACACAACCTCACTATTACTGACACCAGATTTTAGGTCTCGATATTTTATTAATTACTTTTATCTTCCACCAGCTGCCAGACCATTAGTCTGATCTGGATAGTAACCCATTGACATTTCCACAACAGCACCATCTCCATATGGGGAGCTATCGGCAACCACACTGGCCTGGTTCGTTTTGTGCTGCTTGAAAGCTCTGTCAAAAAGAATTCCCACTAATTTGACTGTCGTGATGGGACTGGAGGGGTGGTAAATTGTCAGATTTTAGTTATTCCCCTCTTAGGGGATTGGACTTAGTTGAGTAATTTTCCAGATTGCCAGGAGGATGTCAGATTTGGAGCTGAAATGAAACACTTTCCACATGGAAACAGTTTGTTGTGCAGCACAAGTCTTCAGTCCTATTGCATGAGTTGTGTCAGGGCTCATTGCTTTTGTCGTATCTACTGTGTTCAGCTATTTCTTCATGTCACGTGCAGCGAATTGAATTGATTGAAAACTGGCATTTGTGATTCGGTGGTATCATGAAGAGAGTGAAATGTTTCATCCACTAAACAATATTGCATCCGTATTGCCATCTTCGGTGTTCGAAGTGAATATGTTTCCCTCTGTTTTTCTCCCTGACCAAGATTAAGATGTCCGTAGTGTCAGTGATGCCAGTCCCCCAGTGTACGGTGCTCCAGGTTGAATGGGATGTTTGAGCATCTTTGACATACTTCTTTGGAAATTGTTCAAAAACAGAAATTGCTGAAGAAACTGCAGGCGATGTTGCAGCATCTTCTGGGGTGAATGCAGAGTGAAACTTTCAGGACCAGTGACCCTGTACAAAGCTCCCAGGTTCTCCAGCAATTTTTGTCCATTTATTTGAAGTATCCACAGTTATTTGTTTAATTGAGAATTTGTTCTGTGCCTATTCATTTCTGGAGAAACTCAGCAGGTCTGTCTGTATCTGCAGAGGCAGAGAAACAGAGTTAGCGTTTCAAGCCCAGTGTGACACTTCTCCAGAACTGAAAAGGATTGGAAGCTGGGATTTTAATCCCTTGACAGAGGTGAGGAATGGGTGACAGGGAAAAGAGGATGTGGCAAAGATAAACAGGCTTTTAACAATGGTGAACAAGACGATGATAAAGAACGGGTTTAAATTAAGACGTGGCTGGGGGAAAGGGATTCTCTCTACTGAGTGCAAGATAAAGAAAACACAACCACACAAGTTCATAGGGAGGCCAGGAGGGAGAATGTTGACTATGTGACATTATATAGATCTGGCCATAACTACGTTTTCACTGTCGAGACCATCACCCCTTTTAGACAAAAGAATTCAGGTGTTTGACTTTTTATTCGCACTTGCAAGCTTCTCTTGCTGTCTTAGTGTTATAATATGGAGAAAAACAAATAACAGTATGAAGTTTGGGCTGAGGATTGTTTTACTGTCATGTTTAATATAGTGTCAAATTTGCAGTGCTTATCTTGAAATGCTTATTCTTGACGTTAGTATTGGAGTGTAGAAGGTTGAGGGGTGACATTATAGAAGTTCATAAAATCATGAGATGCATGGATAAGGTGAATAGCCATGGTCTTTCCCACGGGATGGGGGAGTTCAAACACAGAAGGCATAGTTTTAAGATTAAAGAGGGAAGATTTAAAAGGAACGAAGGAACAACAGGTGTACACCGTGGGTGGCGTGGGTATGGAATGAACTGCCAGAGGAAGTGTGGTAGATGCATGTAAGCTGCAACATTTAAAAGTCATTTGGATAAACATATGATTAGGAAACATTTCAAGGCATATGGGCAAAATGAAACCAAATGGGACTAACCTAATTTGGAATTCTGTGCCAGCATGTACATTTAGAAAAGCTTCACGTAGAGCCAGTGTGGTTTTGTGAAAGGGGATTATATTTTGCCGTGTAAGATCATGCAAAGTACTTCTGGAGATGCCTGAGAATGTAAACAAGTGGACTTGATAAAGGGGATCTGGTAGAAACCAGGCATTCCAGAGATTTTCCACAGGTATTACAGAATAAAAGTTCTTACACAAGACAGAAGTTCGTAGGATGACGGCTAATGTGGTAACATGGGATGATGATTGGTTAATACATAGAAATCGGAGAGTCATGATGAATGGATCTTCATGATGAAGTGTATCTGCTGGAATACCACAAATATCAGTTGAATGGCATCAGTTATTTACATTCTATACCTATAGCCTGACGGCGGGAGCTAAGTGCAATACACATCACAGGTTGTGGATGACTCTGAGAATCAAAAGGCAAGCTGTTATTTAATGGAGGGGACTTCCAGAAAAGGAGAAGTACAAAGGGATTGGAATGTTCCTGTGTATGAAACATAAAGTGAGCATGCTGATGTAGCAAGTAACTAGGTTTCTTCCTGGGCTGAAAGGGTTCCGTTATTAAGAACCTCTAAGATCGGGGTTTAAATGAATGAGGAGTGATACCGCTGAAAAATACAAGACACAGAAGGGACTTGAGAAGGGAGATATTGACAAGTTGTTTCCACTCCTGGGTGGATTCTCAAACTCGAGGATATAGATACTGAATATGGAACATCGATTTCAATCTGAGACACAGAGTGATGTCTTCTCTCAGAAGGTAGTGAATGTCCGGAATTCCATAACACAGAGAGGTATAGAGGGAGACACGGAGTCGGCAAGAAAGTGGAGTTGAGCCCTGGAGTAGATCAGCCATGTTCTTATTACATGTCAGAGCAAACCTGAGGGGCCGAATAGCCTACTCTTGTTCCTATTCATTCACTTCACCTGTTTTGGTTTTGGAAAGTAACTCTTTGTTTTCCTGGAAGCTGTGTTGTGCAATGTTGCATTCAGGGACAGCAGAGCATTTGTTTGAGTTAACACCGGGTGGGGTATGGGGGCTGTATTCCCAGCACATCTGGGTCTGTAACATGTCCCACATCTGGAAACAGGAATTGGGGGTGGGGTCGCTTCCTGACCCAGCCTGCATTTTCCAAATACATTTCCAAAACTACACCTAACCATCGGAGTGACCTCGATCTGCACCTGTAGCATGTCTGAAGGGCTGAATGGAACATCAGAACACAGGGCTGAGGAACACGAGTGGGCCCTTTGAAACTACTCAACCAGTAAATAAAAGAGGAGATGCTGGAGAATCTCAGCTGGTGTGGCAGCATCCGGAAGGAGAGAAAACAGCTGACGTTTCGAATCTAACTGACTCTTTGACAAAGCTAAAAATAAATTCCTCATATAAATATCTCTTTAGTTCTACCCTTTTTTTTAGCTTTGACAAAGGGTAGTTAGACTCGAAACGTCAGCTCTTTTCTCTCCTTACAGACGTTTCCAGACCTGCTCAGATTTTCCAGCATTTTCTCTTTTGGTTTCAGATTCCAGCATCCACAGTAATTTGCTTTTTGTTCCACTAGTAAACAAGGTCGTGACTCATCTCATTGTGGTCCCAGCTGTACTTTTATCTCCATGTACTATTATCCCTGATTCACCATCTATGGACAACCAGACGAAGCCAGCCGCAATGTAATATAAGCATTCAGACATCACAAACTTCTGGGAAAGATAATTCCCACTTGAATGAATTCCCACTTGGTGAATTTTCCTAATTCCTATTCTGACTGAGGTTGGAGGGTGTCACTGTTTCCTTTTCTAGTCCCACTCCTCCATTGCTCGCAACAAATTTTGAATGTAACCTGGTTGGTGATATAGCCAATAATAAAGGTCTCAGACTGGATCAGGATCAGTGATAGGAACAAGTCAGGCAGATTTCTTTAGTCAGCCACAAGTACCCAATAGAACTAATGGATGTGCATGGTGTTCTGTGGTAAGCACCAAGGTGCTGGGTTCAATTCCAAACTCGGGCGATGGTCTGTGTGGAGCTTGAGCATTCTCTTTGCAGGTATCTGTGTGGGTATCCTCACAATGTTCCAATTTCCTCCCACAGTTCAAAGATGTGCAGCTTAGAGTGGATTGGCCATGCTAAATTGCCCATAGTGCCCAGGGATGTGTAGTTAGGGAGGTTAGTCATGGGAAATGCAGGGTTACATGGATAGGATGGGGGGGGGGGCAGGTCTGGGAGGATGCTGTTCGGAGGGTCAGTATGGACTTGCTGGATGGGGTATCCTGCTTTCACACTGTAAAGATTCCATACAAATGACAAGAAATTTGGACTATACCCAATTAGTATATATCTGATCCACTCTCCTCTAGGTCTTGTATGAGATTACGTCTCATTCCACGAGTAATCAGTTAAAGCTTCCAAAATATAAGATCCTCATCCCTGGAATACGTGAAGTGAAACATCTCCGAACTGCTTCCAATATAATTATATTCTTTCCCAGATAAGGAGACAGAGAAAAACTAATCTCAAACTCAGGTCTTGAGATTTATTTTTGTTTTTTCAGCATTTTAGGTCTTTCGATCTCTCATCCCTGCATAGCATTGGAGGTAGAGATATTGAATATTTTTGAGGCACAGACAGAAGTTTCATAAATAACAACCGCGTCGAGGATTATCGGGGATTGGCAGGAATGTGCGGTGTGGGGGAAAATGTAGACAATGGTACCAAATGACACGGCTCCAGAACATCATTCATATAATGCAAAACGAAATGATAACATTGATAAAAATTTTAAGGGGGAAATCCAAAATGGCCACGATCCAGAAGGTCTGCTTTACTGGGCTCTGCATCACAGAACGGGCAAAGTGGTACTCTAACTCACTCCATCCCAGCCATTTACTTAAAATTCAACAATAAAAGAGCAATAGAATCTTTACCAATCACGTTTTGTCAAGTGGAAATGACAAAACGCAGGAAAGGATCGAATAAGTCTCAACACGCGGTGCACCCGTCAGAAGCATAGAGCATGCCGGAGGCCGCAGCTGCAACCCACTCTGCTCGTTCAACAGAACCAAGTTACCCAGCAGGCCTTGGTCACTGAGTTCACCAAGTTATGTTAAATTGTTGAAGACATGATTAAAGAAAGGTTCAGCAGTAAGCTCGAGACCTTCTCAGCCATACTCCAAAAACATGACTTGAAAGCCTTGGAAACAGAACGGATGAATTTGAGTGCCAAACTGCAGTGGCAGAGACCACAATTGATTCCTATAAGGAGCGGATGCTCGCCCTTGAAAAACAGGTCTGCACGTTAACTGAACAAGATCACGACCTTGAGAACAGGGGCAGGATGAAGAATGTTCACATCGTCGGTCTGCTGGACCAGACGGCAGGTGGTCAGCCTGTGAGTATTTTTGAGAACTGACTGCCGTGATTCCTTCACTTCGAAGGTGAAGAAGGACGAGTGAAGATTGAGACAGTATATCAGGTAATGGCGCGGAGGTCAGCCTCAGACCAGCGCCTTCGCCATGTCCTTGTGCAGTTACATAGCTATGGGGACAAACAAAGACTGATGGAAGCTTCCAGAACCCGGTGGAAAGATCCGATGGCTTTAATTCACGAGAGCTCCTGGAATATGATCTTTCAGGACATTTCAGCGGCGGTGATTCAGGAAAGAAAATCTTTTGATGATATCAAGAGAAGAGTAAAGGAACTCGGGATTCAGGATTCCTTACGGTACCTAGCGATGCTCCGTATTGCTTTGAATTGTTCCGTGAACCCGTCTGACTTTCCAGAGAAAGTGAAAACTTTGTGGATATTTTAAAGTAAGCTGGATGTTTAGATAATCATGTTTCTCTCTTAAAGAAATTTTGTTGGATTTTTCTGGTAGTAACTAGTGTTAAATTATAGTCGGGTATGGGTCGAGGACTCAATTTTAACTTCTTCATTAATATTACAACTCATTTTCTCTTTGTTTGCTTATGTCTGGGATGCGGCTGAAGCTGGAGGAAGTTATAAATGCGATTATGATGACGAAGTGCCCACCTAAGGTCACTTCAAGACCGATTTTTGTTGTTAATTGCTCCGGATGCCATATTGGCAGTGGTGGTGGGGGGTAAATTGCTCAACAAGTGTCATTGGCACTTTGTACTTTGTTTCATAGAACATAGATTGAACATAGAACATAGAACAATACAGCACATAACAGGCCCTTCGGCCCACGATGTTGTGCCGAACATTTGTCCTAGCTTAAGCACCCATCCATGTACCAATCCAATTGCTGCTTAAAGGTCACCAAAGATTCTGACTCTACCACTCCCACAGGCAGCGCATTCCATGCCCCCACCACTCTCTGGGTAAAGAAAACACCCCTGACATCTCCCCTATACCTTCCACCCTTCACCTTAAATTTATGTCCCCTTGTAACACTCTGTTGTACCCGGGAAAAAAGTTTCTGACTGTCTACTCTATCTATTCCTCTGATCATCTTATAAACCTCTATCAAGTCACCCCTCATCCTTCGCTGTTCCAACGAGAAAAGGCCTAGCACTCTCAACCTATCCTCGTACGACCTATTCTCCATTCCAGGCAACATCCTGGTAAATCTTCTCTGCACCCTCTCCAAAGCTTCCACATCTTTCCTAAAGTGAGGCGACCAGAACTGCACACAGTACTCCAAATGTGGCCTAACCAAAGTCCTGTACAGTTGCAACATCACTTCACGACTCTTGAATTCAATCCCTCTGCTAATGAACGCTAATATACCATGGGCCTTCTTACAAGCTCTATTCACCTGAGTGGCAACTTTCAAAGATCTATGAACATAGACCCCAAGATCCCTCTGTTCCTCAACCTCACTAAGAACCCTACCGTTAACCCTGTATTCAGCATTATTATTTGTCTTTCCAGAATGGACAACCTCACACTTGGCAGGGTTGAACTCCATCTGCCACTCCTCAGCCCAGCTCTGCATCATATCCAAGTCCCTTTGCAGCCGACAAGAGCCCTCCTCACTATCCACAACTCCACCAATCTTCGTATCATCTGCAAATTTACTGACCCACCCTTCGACTCCAACTTCCAAGTCATTAATAAAAATTACGAACAGCAGAGGACCCAGAACTGATCCCTGTGGAACTCCACTTGTAACTGGGCTCCAGGCTGAATATTTACCATCTACCACCACTCTCTGACTTCGAAAGGTTAGCCAGTTTTCTATCCAATTGGCAAAATTACCCTCTATCCATGCCTCCTGACTTTCCGCACAAGCCTACCATGGGGAACCTTATCAAATGCCTTACTAAAATCCATGTATACTAGATCCACTGCTCTACCCTCATCCACATGCTTGGTCACCTCCTCAAAGAATTCAATCAGACTTGTAAGGCAAGACCTACCCTTCACAAATCCGTGCTGGCTATCCCTAATCAAGCAGTGCCTTTCCAGATACTCATAAATCCTATCCCTCAGTACCCTTTCCATTACTTTACCTACCACCGAAGTAAGACTAACTGGCCTGTAATTCCCGGGGTTATCCTTATTCTCTTTTTTGAACAGGGGCACAACATTCGCCACTCTCCAGTCCTCTGGTACCACCCCCGTTGACAGTGAAGATGAAAAGATCATTGCCAACGGTACTACAATTTCCTCTCTTGCTTCTCACATAATCCTAGGATATATCCCATCAGGCCCGGGGGACTTGTCTATCCTCAAGTTGTTCAAAATATCCAACACATCCTCCTTCCAAACATGTATCTCCTCTAGTTTACCTGTCCGTTTCACACTCTCCTCTTCAACAATACGGTTCCTCTCATTCGTAAATACTGAAGAAAAGTACTCATTCAAGACCTCTCCTATCTCTTCCGACTCAATACACAGTCTCCCACTACTGTCCTTGATTGGACCTACCCTCGTTCTCGTCATTCTCATGTTTCTCACATACGCATAAAAAGCCTTTGGGTTATCCTTGATCCTATCCACCAAAGATTTTTCATGCCCTCTCTTAGCTTTCCTAATCCCTTTCTTCAGGTCCCTTCTGGCAATCCTGTATCCCTCCACTGCTCTGTCTGAACCCTGTTTCCTCAACCTTATGTAAGCCTCCTTCTTCCTCTTTGCAAGACATTCAACCTCCCTCGTCAACCAAGGTTCCCTCACATGACCATTTCTTTCCTGCCTGACCGGTACATACATATCAAGGACACGTCGTATCTGTTCCTTGAAAAAGTTCCACATTTCCACGACATCATTCCCCGACAGCCTATGCTCCCAACTTATGCTCCTCAGATCCTGTCTTACAGCATCGTATTTACCCTTCCCCCAATTGTAAAACCTACCCTGCTGCACGCACCTATCTCTCTCCATAACCAAGGTGAAAGTCACAGAATTGTGGTCACCATCACCAAAATGTTCACCCACTAACAAGCCCATCACTTATCCCGGTTCATTACCGAGTACTTTGTTTTTTTTGTAATGTGTTTAGCTTTGAAAGGTTTTGAGAACTTGTTAGTTGGAGTAGTTTTAGTTTGTACACTTTTTAGACTCTTATGAGTCTTTTTTCATTTATGATCAGCGATGTGTAATTCGATGTGAAACTCTAGAGTTGAAATGTGCTACTGTGTTATAGATAATGGTGTGCTTAAATGGTGTACCTGGAACAGTGATGGGAGCCAATCAAGAGGAAAAATATACTTTCTAATCTTAAAAAGAGAGGGTGAATGTTGTCCTCTTGCAGGAGATGCACCTTAACGACAAGGAATATTTGATGTTACAGCAGGGCGGCTTTGATCTGTTTTATTTCTCGTATTTTAAAAGTAGGAATCGGGGAGAAGCCATACTTCCATTTAAATTACTTGATTATATTAGACACTCACGGAGGATCAAAATCCACACAGCCTTGAATTTTGCGAAATAACACAGTACTTTGAATGTTTATTGCCCCGCGGTGCACCCTCTTAAAATCCTGGAAATTGCATTTTCCAAATTAAGTTATCTCGCATCATGGCACATTGTTGTAGAAGGAGATTTTAACTGTCTTATGGACTCCACGTTGGGCAGAATGTTCAAAGGTCCCTCAATACTCTCGTTCTCATGTAAGCAATTTGTGGATTTGTGTGCAGAACTAGATGTCTGGAGGCAGATCCATCTCACAAGTAGGGATTGTCTTTTCTTCTTTATTCCACAGAAATGCCACATGAGGGTTGTTCTCTTCCTCATCCCTGCAACAATCTCAGATTCGCTGGCATCCTGCACAATTGCCCAGAAGTGGGATAGATGCCACATAAGATCACGTTCGATACAGGTGAGGGTCTTATGTTTTTGTCAAATCCCACAATTTCGTCATCTCACGTGATGTAATGCATTAATTCGCTTGTCACCTTTTTGGGCTATAAGATTAATTTTGCTACACTGGAGGCCATGCCTATGGGAGGCTTTTGGGAAATATCTGATGTTGAGGCCAAATCCTGGTTTCCTTTGAAATGATCACGGTGGGTGGGGAGGGGAGGGGGAGGGTGTTCTCTATTTTGGTACATTCATCACATCTGTCTTTGATAATTTATTTAACGTGAACTGTGTCCATGTGTTTGACAAAATTAAACAGGACCTTCAAAGATGGGAGGCACTTCCAATATCTTGGCCAAGTCCAATAGCTCTTATTAAATGAATGTCCTTCCTCATTTGCTATACCCCGTGTGAATGTTTCCTTTGATGTTTCCCAGACAGGTGCTTAGGAGACATAATGACTGGTTTAGCTATTTTGTTTGGCAGCATAAGCAACTCTTTATCAAGTTAACCAAATTGCAAATACCCCACAGATTGTGGGGAGTAGATCTCCCCGATTAAAAGCGATAAGTTAAGCTCTTTTTATCCTACATTAGTGCTTGGGCCGCTGAGGACTCGGCGTCAATACAGTTAGATATTGTACCCTCTCAGACAAAGTGAACCCTTGTTGTTCTTAAATAAAATGACAACATTTATGGAGAATTGTCATAACCCAATAATTTCCAATACTGTTATAGCATGAATGAAATTGCGTCAGATTGAGAGTGATACAGGCACAACCATGTTTCTTACCCCTATAATTGGTATACCAGATTGTCATCCGGGGATAATGGATTCCAGATTTAAACTGTGGGCAGCCAGAGGTGTACATTGCCTTAGTGATTTCGAATTAGTAGAATCCCTACAGTGTGGATGCATATGCTTGGGCCCAACAAGTCCACTTTGATCCTCTGAAGTGTAACCCACCCCGACCCATTCCCCTAACATCCTATATTTACCCTGACTAATGACCCAACTTACTCATCCCTGAACACTATGGGCGATGTATCAATGACCAATTTATATAACCTGCACATCTTTGGACTGTGGGAGGCAAGCCACACAGACACGGCGTGAATATGTTAACTCCACACAGCCAGTCACCCAAGGCCGTATCCAAATTCGGAATCGTGGTGCTGTGAGGGAGCAATGCTCACCACTGAGCCACCACGTTATTTGAGGGAGAAACAATGATTTCATTTGATTAAATAACTCGTACGTATGGACTGGCTAGTAGAGACCTCTTCTGTTTATTTTTCTAAATCAGAGAATTGATTAAAAAAACACACTTTTAACAGATTCTTACAAATCCGATAGAGAGAAGAGGGTGCTTATTGGTTAGAATACTCTCTTTGTCACTACCCTTTATTATTAATTGGAAAGTGACCCTCAGACGAGACTGTGCAGCTTTGTGATTTCTGCTCGAGAGAGTTGGGGTTTCAGAACACTTCGGAGACATGGGAGGATATTTGTGAAAATGTTCGAAGAAATTCATCTATAATAGGACCCATTCCATGCAGTTAGAAAATTTTCTTAGGGTCTATCTGAACCCGGATTTTCTCCCAGAAATCAAAGTGGGATTATCTTCAGCATGTCCGAAATGCAGAATGACTACAGGTACTCTTACTCATTGCTTGTGGTCCTGCTGCAGGCTTCATATATATTGGAGCACTGTGCCAGGCGTGAGAGAGTGGGTCGAGCACTGAATTGGAAATGGAGCTGGTTTTTCTTTTTCTGGGCCTGCCTGGGGTACTTGCTACAGATGCACATGAGAAAAAAAAAATCATTACTTTCTGTGCTAGGAAAAGCATTCTGTTGTGTTGGATATCTGAAACTATATAGATCCCCTCAATGTTCTAACCTGTCCAACTTCTCCTTATTACTCAGACTCTTTAGCCCAGGAAACATCTTTGTAAACTTCTTCTACAAGCTTTCGAGTTCAATAATATCCTTTCTAGGGCAGGTTGAACAAACTGAGCACAATACTCCAACAGCAGCTTCACCAACGTCCTGTACAATTGCAACATAACGTCCCAACGTCTGTACTCAATGCCCTGATGTAGGTCAGTGTGCCAACAGCCTTCTTCACTCTCCTGTATATCTGCAACTCAAATTCAGACAACCGCGCACCTGATTTCCAATGTCCTTTTGTTCCACTATTCTCCTTAAAGCCCTTTCATTCACCATTAAACTCCCACTTGAATTTTGACTTTCCAAAATGCAAGACGTCACACGTATGTATATTAAACACCATTTGCTATTTCTCAGCCCACTTCCCCATCTGATCAAGGTACTGCTGCAATTTCTGATAATGTTCCTCACTGTAAACGATGCCTCCTATTTTTGTGTCGTCTGCAAACTTACTAACCTTGCGTTGTGCACTCTCGTCCAAATCATTGATATAGATAACAAACAGCAATGGGGACAGTACCGACCCCTGAGGCACTCCACTAGTCACAGGCCTCCAGTCCGACAAGCATATCTCCACCATAATCATTTGTTTCATAATGTCAAACGAATTGTGCCACCAATTTGCCAGTTTACCTTGGAGTCCATGCGATCTAAACTTCTAGAGCGGCCTACCATGAAATCTCACCAAATGCCGTACTGAATTCCATATGGATTATGTCGACCTCCCTGTCCTCGTCAACGTTCCTGGTCACTTCCTCAAAAAACTAACAAAATTTGTAAGGCATGATTTGCCACGCACAAAGCTATGCTGACTGCTCCACGTCAAACTCTGTCTTTCCAAATGCATGCACGTCTTATATCTCAGAACCTTCTCAAGCGGTTTGCCGAAAACAGATGTGAAGCTTACTGGTCTATATTTCCTAGGCATTTATTTGCAACCCTTCTTGAAGAAGTGCACTCCATTTGTTACCGCCCAGTCTTCCGGGTCCTTGTCCCCTGAACTGTCTTCTCTCGCCTCTTTCAGTGCTCTTGGATATATCTGGTCAGGACCAAGAAATTTATCTGATTTTCTGCATTCCAAAATGTCCAAAACACCTCTACTGTGACATAGACTGTACCAATATATCACAACTAACCTCCCAAATGTCACAGGTCTTCATGTCTTTCTTCATGAGAAACAGAGTGCGGAAATTGAGGACTTCACCCATTTCTTGTGGTTTTACACATGCATGCCCATTTTGGTTTTTAAGGCGTCCTATTCTCCCTCTAGTTGTTCTTTCCCTTTACTATAGTGAATGTGGATTCACCCTAATCTTCTCAACCAAGGCTATCTCATACTCCCTTTTCGCCTTCCTGATTTCCATCTTCATTAAACCCCTGTATTCCCATTGTACCTCAAGGAAATCTCTTGATTCCAGCTGCCTGGACCTGAGCCACGCCTCCTTTTTGCTGGTCAGAGCCTCAATATCTCTTGTTATCCAGTGTTTTCTCTTCCAGCCTCATTCTCCCTTCACCCTCACAAGAACTTGTAAACCTTGAACTCGAGCTATCTCACTTCTGCAGCCCTCCGTCGTGCCCAACATCCTTTTACCTGAAAACAAACTACTCCAATTAACCCCTGCAAGTCCCTGTCTAATTCCAACAAAATATGCCTTGCCCCAATTTATAGCTTCAATCTGTGGACCAATTTTGTCTATCCCATAACTATTTAAGAATTATAACAACGCTAGTCACTTTTCCCAAAATACTCCCCCACTTTACCACCGTCATCTATCCATCCCTCTTTCCCAACAGTAGGTCGAGTTTGTCCCTTCCTGTGTAGGACCCCTTATATACTGTTGGGGAAACTTTCCTGAACAAACTTAAGGAATTACGTTCCATCGAAGTACTTAACCATGTGGATGTCCCAGTCTATGTTAGGAAAATTTAAATCACCTATTATGACAATCCTATTGCTCCTGCTACTCTCACCAGTTTCCCTGCATATTTGCTCCTCTAATTCCCATTGATGATTTGGAGGGTTATAGTGCAACCATTTATAACATCACCATCCCCATCTTACTTTCTTGCACCATTCACAAAACCTCATCGGATATTATCTCAGTTATTTCATCTTTAAATACTTGTGTGATACTCGCCTTAATCAGAACTATTGGTATTTCAACTATTTCCATTTACATCTCTCCCTTGTAATGTTTTTCACATCTGCAGCATCCCTTGTCAATGTACAGTGGAGATATGGAGCTGTAACTGGATGAGAGCTGCACATCCTGTCACTTCCAGCATTGGCTGCAAGTTTCCCCACACTGGGCAGTGATCTAACATAGTGTTACGGAATAATGGAACAGCCTGGGTTTATATATGAATGAACCAGTGCGGTCTGCACAGCTCCCCAAGCTGGACATTTAGCCCAGGATTAAAGATCAAGCATTGGTGTAGGCTGCACAGAGTTTCACCCTGGACATTACCAGATTGCATGCAGCTGTACACTATCCGGATCAACAAAATGCTCCAACCTGAATGAATTATGGATGGGTTGGTTATGTGAGTTTGATTGCGAATTTGAGAGAACTAAACATCTGGCCATACTTTTATTTTGTGTTTTCATTCTTGATATTGGACCCTTCTAATCCTGACTCATCCTTAGACCCGACCCTCTTGATGAGTGATGTTGACTGTTGTTAAAGCATCTGGCTGTGCAACATGACCAACAAATGGAGCAGAGTCTGCAGAGAGGACAGTCTCCGTAAAATGGAAAGAGGACATCACAATCAGATCAGCCGTGGTCTTAGTGAATGCTGGGGCAGGATTGAATGGACCACGAATGCAACTTATTCAAGTATTTATGTTTGTTCTAAACATACTCCCCTTAACTCCCAGTGTCCCATACTGGTGGGGAGTGAGGCACCTCCTCTGTTCCTGCGTAACTGGACCCTGGGGTCTCACGAGCCGACAGATTTCCCTGTAGCTCAGATTCGAACAATTGAGTGACTGACTCCTGTTTCTGTGTCCCAGTTTCAAGCAGTTGAATGACTGCCTCCTGATCCCAAGTCTGTGAAAATAGATGTCTTCCTCCTGTTCCTGTGTAACAGGCTCCAATAGCTCTGTGCTCATCTGCTGCTCCTGGGGAATGGAAATGAGGAACTGAATGGCCTCTTCACATTCCTTTCAGCTTCTCTTGACTAAAAGCCATTCTCCTGCTTCTGGAGATCACCACCAATATCTGAATGATGTATTTTTGTATTTTACTCTCAGTAATTGAGCAAACAAGCTGACTGACAAAATTCAGAAACTGAATACCCTCCTCCTGTTCCTGTGTTATACGCTCAAGACACAATAGAGTCTTGAGCATATAACAATAGAGTCAGAGATGTACAGCACAGAAAAAGATCCTTCAGTCCGGTCGCCCATGCCGACCAAATATCCTAAATAAATCTCTAAACCCTTGGCCCATCTCCCTCTAAATACCTCCCAGGCATGTATCCATCGAAATGCCTTTTAAATGGTGTAACTGTAACTGCCTCCACCACTTCGTTTGGCTGTTCAATCCATACACACAGCAGTCTCTGTGTGAAAATGTTGTCCCTCATGTCCCTTTTTAAATCTTTCCCCTCTCACCTGAAAACTTTTTCTTCTAATTTTGAACTCGACTGTCCTGGGAAAAGACGTTGACTGTTTACATTATCTATTCCTCTCGTGATGTTTGAAACCTCTTTAATGTCACCCCTCAGCCTCAACACTTGAAAACAGCCCCAGCCTATTCAAACTCTCCCTGTAACTCTAACCCTCCAACACCTGCAACATTCTATTAAATCTCTTCTGTACCCTTTCAAGTTTGACAACATCTTTCCGAGAGCAGGGAGACCAGAATTAAAGGCAATATTACAAAAGTGGCCAAACCAATGTCCTGTACAGAGGCAACATGTCCAGAAAATGTTTAGACACAAAGCACGTACCAGTAAAGGGAAGATTACCAAGTGCCTTCTTCACTACACTATCTACCTGTGACGGCCCTTTCAAGGAATGGAGAACCTGCACCACAAGGTGACACAGTAGCTCAGTGGCTAGCATTGCTGCTTCACAGCGCAGCGATCTGGGTTTAATTCCATCTTGAATGACTGCCTGTGTGGCATTTGTACATTCTCCCCGTGTCTGCATTAGTTTCCTCCGGATGTTATGTTTTCCTCCCACAGCATAAAGCTATACAGATAAGTGTAGATTGGCCATGCTAAATTGAGTAAAGTACCCAGGGATGTGTAGGCGAGGTGGATTAGCCATGGGAAATGCAGACTCAGAGGGATAGGGTAGGGGTTTTTCCAGTGGGATATTGTTTAGAGGGTCGGAATGGCCTCGATGGCCCAAATAGGCTGATTCCTAACTGTAGGACTTTGATCATTTCTATGGAGTTCTCCTTGATTGGCAGCTTTCGACAGGACCCTACGTATATGTCTTGCCTTGATTTGTCTTGCCAAAATGCAACACCTCACATTTATCTAAAAGAAATTCCATCTGCCACTCCTCGGTTCACCTAAGCAAAGTCCCACTCTTGTCTGAAATATCATTCTTCACTGTCGACTACACCAACAAATTTGGAATTATCTACAAACTTACTGCCTATACTTCATATACTCAAATGCAAATGATTTGCATAAGTGACAAAAGGCACTGGACCCACTGTTGACCTTTGCTTCACGCCACTGGTCACAGGTCTCCAACATTAATGAAAAATCTGCACTGTCACGTCCTCTCTCAAATATTCAAGAACATTTTGGATCTAACAGGCGAGCTCTCCCTGGATCCCAGGCAGTCTAACCTTGTTAACCAGTCTACCATGTGGAACATTTTGGTTTTCTGACTGAATTCCAAAAAGACAACATTCACTGTCCTTCCTTCATCAATCATCTTCATCACTTCCTCAAACAATTCCACCGAGTCAGTGAGACGTACAATGTACAAAGCCCTCTTCAGTCCTTGCCTTTCCAAATGCATATCGATCCTTTCCCTCGAAATCCCCTCCAACAATTTAGTCACCATTGACGTCAGGCTCACTGATCTATAGTTGCCTGTTTCTTCCTTACTTTCTTAAATAATATCACTTTGTTAGCAGCCCTCCAGTCTTTTGACACCTCACCTGTGGAAATCAATGTTACAAACATATCAGCAAAATGCTGAGCAATCTATTTCCTAGCTTTCCACAAGCATCTGGGGTACAACTGCTCAGGTCCCAGGGATTTGTTCAACTTCATGTGTTTTAAAATGTCCAACATCTCCTTGTAATATAGATACTTTTTAAGGTTTCAGTATATATTTCTTCTTTCTCTCGCTCTTGTAATCTCGTCCACATTAAATATTGAGGAGAAATACATGTTTAGTATCCCTTCAATCTGCTGCGGTTCCATACATAGGTAGCCTTACTGATCTTTAAGGGGCCCTGTTCTCTCCATAGTTAATATTTTGCCATTAAAGGATTTGTAGAATTTCTTCAATGCTTCATTAACCCTATTTCTAAAGCCAGCTCTTGTCCACATTTTTCTGGCCCGATGTCCCCATTGACTATACACTTGCTGCCCTTATACCCCTCTAGGGATTTAGTTGATCTCAGCTCTGTTTACCTGACATATGCCTCCTTCCTTACCTTGACCAGAACATCAATATATCTAGCCATCCCGCACTCCCTGAATCCACCAGCCTTGCCCCTCTCACTAATGGGAACACGTTGGCTCTGCACTCTCTGAAACCAGATTTTGATGGCCTTGCATTTTCCAACCATCCCTTTACCTGCGAATAGGGCGTTCCAATCAGCCTTTCACAGGGCTTGCCTAACACTTTCAAAATTGGCCTTGTTAAAAGTTAGAACTTTAATGTTTACATCGGATCTTTCCTATTCAAAACTAGTTTAAAACTAATATTTATGTTTATCAGACTTGAAAGTTAAATAAACACTTCCTGCCACTCTGTAACAGGCTCGAGAGACTGACTGGGCTCCTCGTGGCCTTCTGTAATAGACTGGAAAGGCTGAATGGCCTCCTCCTGTCCTTGTCTAACAGACCTGAGACATTAAATGACACAGCAACCCGTGGATTACGAGCAGCCGTCAAACGGTATCTGATGGAGATCCATCCCTTCTCAGTTACAGAAATACAAACAACACAATGTACCCCAGGTGCCCTATCAGTAGAACTTCATACAGCTGCAACAACAGCTTCGTTTCGAATCATTCTGTTGGCAAAATGTGCCAATATTCTAGATTTCCACCTTTTCAAGTAGCAGCAGGCTAATATGGGCAAATGGCCTACTCTTACCCCCTTGTAAGAGGTCTATGGCGACAGACTTACTTCGGCCAGTTGCTGAGCAGCAGTCTCAATGCTCTGTTACAAGGTTATGAAAGGGTTTGCTAACAGGGCACTTAAAACCAGGAGTAGCCTCACAATGGTCAATAAGTATCATACTTTGGGTTAAGCTCGACAGAAAGTTGCCCATCCGACATTTTTTATGCAACCGATCTGTTATTTTATAACTGCCTCCTTTCATAAACAGAGTGGAACATACATAGACCCCTGCAGTGTCCTGTTAATACTCTCGCATGCCAGTTTTTAAAAAAAGACCTAAAAGATTTAAAGATTTATTGTCAATCCCTCAGCAACCCTCATCCATTCCATTCAAACCCAGTAAATGTTCCCTTTTATAGTGATATGAAAAGTGATGTGTGGAACTGGTTAACTGAGCGTGTTTGTTCAGTCATGATTTGGAGATGCCGGTGTTGGACTGGGATGTACAAAGTTAAAAACCACACAACACCAGGTTATAGTCCAACAGGTTTAATAGGAAGCACATTAGCTTTCGGAGCGCCGCTCCTTCATCAGGTGATAGTGGAGGACACACTTCTAAGGCACAGAATTTATAGCAAAAATTTACAGTGTAGTTGATGTAACTGAAATTATTCATTGAAAAATACCTTGATTGTCTGTTGAGTCATTCATCTGTTCGAATACCATGATAGTTTCATTTTCTTTTATGTATAAATCACAAAACCTTTTTCTTTTAAATTAGCTTTCTCAGGTTAGCTGTAACAATGAGTGTTAGCCAGACAATATGTTGAAGGTGTTAGCCCCCTGCTTTTTCTGCCTATACCATGATGTTTAGATGGATTCTAATTTGAAAAGTGAGATAACAGGGTTTTAGATGAATTCATTCATTTTTTGTGCAAAGTACAATGTAACTCTGCAAGTACAAATTCACCCCACAAAATATATGTATGCATGTGGGTCTTTGTGTGTGTGTTTGTCTTGGTTGGGTGTTGTGAGTGTACGAGAGAGTGGATATGTATGTGTAGTGATGTAGAGTTTCTTAAGTCTGTGAGCGGGTGCATGTGTGAGTGTGGGAGTGTGTGTGTGCGTCTGGGGTGGGGGGGTTGTTGAGTATCAGTGAGAGATACTCACTGTGTGTGCATGAGTGTAGAGTGGTTTTAGTCTCTAAGCGGATGCCTGTGAGAGTGTAGGTGTCTGTAAGTGTGTGTGTGAGTGTCTTTGTACATAACTGTGTACATGTGCGTCCGTATGTATGTGTGTGTATAGGAGTGTGTGTGTGTGTGAATAGTGCAATGACGGTCACCTGTAATGTGATATGTACCCAAGGTCACAGTTAAGGCCCTCCCTATGGGTACCTCTGCTTGGCCACTTTTCGCTGCTGCCTGTCCTGAAGTCCGCCTTGAATGATGGTCAATAGAAGGTCCGAGGTTGAATGCCCTGGACCACTGAAGTGCTCCCCAACTGGGAGGGAACACTCCTGTCTATTGATTGTTGCGTGGTGCCCATTCATCCGTTGTCATAGCCTTTGCTCGGTTTGCCAGTGTTTGTTCAATGACTGTGCTTAATGCCAATCTCCATGGATTCCAATTATCCCAGAGGAGGTTTTCCATCTTTTAATCGCGAATCAGCGCTGTTCAATGTGTTAGCCCATAACATGAGCGGAGCATCACCTACAGCACTGACAGGGATCAGAGAGAGGGAGAGGAGAGAACAGAATATGAGAACATTAGACTGGAATGTTCAAGAAATGTATCAGAATCTGGGAACATTAGACTGGCATGTTTCAACAATAGACAGGAGTTTATCCAATTATGTTTGGTGTCTTTCTACATTTTATTTGTTGTCATTATCATTGCAGATCTATTACGCTCTTCTCATTATTCAATATTTTTATTATCCTTTCCTGGCTATCGTTGGTTTCCTGCTAAGTGTCACTGTCCGGATTCTTTTTTCTAAAAACCGGTTATGACTGTATTACTGTTCGTTTATATAGTCTACACTTGTTGTCACCATTATTTTCCAATTGAAACTCTCAATACAGAAATTCACTCTACAGACCAGTACTAACTACAACAATGAATGTTTTCAATTACTGTCTCCCTCTCTGAGCTGGCATCATTACTCTCTACGTTGACCTACTCAGGTTCAGCGGAGAACTACAATTTATTGTATCATTGCCTTGGTGACTTAAATATTAACAGCATGGAGGTCACTCTCTACTGTTCTGGTTACAAACTCCACTTCCTTCCATTGTTTCCATCTCAATATCTGCGACTGAAGCAGACAAGTCACAGCTGTGGGAGATCCCTTTGACCATGAGCTGATTCATGACACCATATCCTGATCAGTTCTAACTTGAAATGCTCATCACTCCAGAATATATCTCACTGGCTTATTCCATCTGCTGTTTAATCTTGAGCTATGAAAGACAGTCTTAAGGAAGCCAATAATCTGCTGCTGACACTCCCGTCTTCACACCTGCCGAAAAAATTCTGATTCGACCTCACACCAAACTCCCATCCATCTGACATTCATGTGCACGCCGATGTATATTATTGTTGTGTCTGGCAATGCCGTAATGTTGACATTCTCAAACACTTTATCGTATCTGTCCATAAAACTTCTCTCATTCTCTCTCTATTGATTAACAAAAAGCCTGCAAGTTGTTCGTATTCAAAATAATTTCCTCCATGTGCGTTTCTTCTCAAACAATGAGTTTCGCTTTCAAACACGCCAATCGCGTACGCACTCTCTCTCAGTCTCTGATGAACACACATACAGCAAATCTTCTCATTGTAGACATTGTAGTAATCTGATGCAAGTATATTTAGCATAATTTAGTAAGGCTTGCAATACTCTCCATGCTGGACAGATAGTGCAGTTTACTGAGCAACACATGGTCTGCACAGCTCTCCATGCTGGGCTGTCATCTTGTCCCAGTTTATGTTGTTTGTGGTGTTCTGTGAAGCAGATTCAGAATTTGATGTAACAAACCACTTCAACTGATCTGACAATGCCTTTATTCAATGATCTCATTCTTGTCATTTTACTCTCGAATGTCTCACTTATCCAGTTAGTCCCACTGCCCTGACTTTTTCCCCATATTTCCACAACATCTTTTCAGTTAATTGACTGTCTCTTTTTGTCTTTAATGTGAATCTAATTGTCCCTCTGTATCTTTCCCTGGTCTTCGCTTTTGGCTCCCTAGTATACCGAGTGCTGGCATTGTGAAGCTCAGAAACAGTGAAATGGTGTGTGTCAGGCTGTTGTTCACTTCCGGGTATGTCCCATGTGATGGTCCATGAAGAGGGGTGTTTCAGAAGTTATGAGACACATCCTTGGCACTTGGTCTGCACCTGTATTTGTCCCTCTCAGGTAATCTTGCGATAGAGGAAGCCCCTTAAGTAAAAGACCAGGCACCTAAAGTTTGTGACAATGCTGTCACTTTAAACAAAATAAACTTTTCTCTTTTTTTTAAAAAAATGAGATCTTAAAGGCCAAACTGTCTCCTGAAAACAGCTCAAGCAAACACCGTACTACGCTTTTAGGGTTTTTCATGAATAGGAGTAACATCGGCCTAGTAACTCGTTGCTAGCTGCTACCCTATCTGAAAGCTGACTTGATTCTGTTTCCTCCTGGATTGGAGATCTGTATGCAAGAATGTATATCTGAATATTCTATTATGCCAAGGGGTGTGTTTATGGGATATTGGTATATTGGAACAGTTTATTTGCAGAAGGAACTGTAGCCTTTATACGGTTATAGTTTCCAATAGTTAAATTATTTTAAATTCGTCTTCATTTTGTATGGATTTTCATTAGAGTGTTTAAGTATGTTGTGTTTTGCTTAATGGTGAGTGGTTTGACGAGTAGCATCACATCTGAAACTCCCACTACACACCTACATTTAAAATAAGAAAACGTTAGCATCCAAGCGACGCTCTTAAAATAGTCTGAGGCAGTCTGGTTGGTCTATAGCTTTAACTGGGGACTCCTCTCTGGTTCTAAATCAATAATACCAAATTGGGTTTAGAATTATAATCTCTACAGTATGCAAACAGGCCATTCGACCCAACAAGTCCACACTGACACTCCGAGGATTAACCGACCCAGACCCATTCCTCTACCCTATTACTACACATTTACCCCGATAAAGACTCCTAACCCACACATGAAGGTAAAGCTGTAGCAATTGAGAGACAAGCTGGAGTTGGGGTTGTGTTTGTCTGTGAAAAAATGAGAGATAATTACAGCTGTAGCTCGGCAATTACGTTTTGTGGAACCGCCATCAGACGCTTTGGAAATGGCAAGCATTCGATTTCAAATGAGGCACTTTGAACATGAAAAGGAATTGAAACAGTTTGAATTATGATGAAAAGTAGAAATTAAAGAAAAGGCAATGAAGAAAAAAGGGAGAAAAGGAGAGACGAATAGCCGAGTTTCAACATCAAAAGGTAGCAATTAGAGAGGAAATTTAACATAGAGGGCGGAGATAAAGGTAGACGGTAAGCTGTATGAGAAGGATGGTGAGGATGAGCAACCATATAGTAGCCAATGGCCTAATGGGGTTATGCTTAAATATATCAAGACATTGTCTAAATTTGATGAGAAGGATGGGAAAGCCTTTTGAATTTCATTTAAGAAAGTGGCTAAACTAATGCAGTGGCAAATAATCATGTGGATTTAGTTTGTTGGAACAAATCAGATAGGTATTTGCATCCCTATCGGATGCGGTACCTGGGGAATATGAGGAGGTGCAGAAAACCATCTGAAGTGCATATGAGCTTGTGCCAGAAGCCGACAGAAAGTGTTTCAGGAATCTAAAAAGGATCCCTGGTTAAATGTACATTGAGTTCAAAAGAATCAAACAAAGTAATTTTGAAAAGTTGGTAACGGTTATAAAAGCAGAGCAAACCTATGACACTCTTAGAGATTCTTATTTTGGACAAGTTCAACACTTCACTTCCTGCAGTCATGAGAACTCGTGTGGAAGAGCATAGATTACAATGGAAAGATGAGAAGCTGAAATGGATGATGGTGATGATTTGGTTCAGGAATCAATTTTTGGTTTCTGTGAGAGATTGAGAAGACTGTGTGAGATCTTCTTAAAACATATACCTGTGAAAGTAAGGTTTGCTGACATAGGTCAGGAGTAGCAGGTAAAGAGGGTACAGCATTAAGAGGTACAGAAATATGGAATTCTTTTTATGCTGAGACATGATGAGCTATGTCATTCAGAGGGAGTATTGGAGAGATGAGAACTGCTCCGTTATGTAACGTGTGGTTGGAGTGTCTTGTGGAAACACCAACAGATTTATTCCAAAATGGGAAAGGAGGCCTTGAGCTTGGTGCTGGTGTTCCAACATTTCAACATTTAAATTGCGAATAACATACATGAGACAAATCTTTATCACTGATTATGACCCCTTAAACATTTTGGAGAAGTTTATGGAGAAGAATACCAGCCTGTTTCGATTGAGCTTATTATTGCTGCCATTCGATTTGAAATAATAAAGGCGACAGGGTGAGAAAACCTAAGAATTGACAAGTTTTTCAGACTTGGATGAAGAAAGAAGAAGGCATTGTGTGGCAGGAATAAAATGACTGAAATCGAAACGCGTTGTGAACATTTGTATGCTCAGAGTCAATGTAATATATCTGCATTGCAGTCTGCTAATAGAGGAAGATTAGGAGGTCTAAAATGAATCAAACGTTGTATACAGTTTACGTAAATATCTAAGAAAGCCTTTCGGTTTCATTAAAAAGGTGGTAACAATGAAAGGGCCCGTGGCCAGCTCTCCCAGACCAGGTTTTCTCGTTTTGTTTTTAGCTGCAGCAATCAGAAGCTGCTGGGGATCCCAGAAGGGTTGGAGGTTTCAATACATGATTCCGAGCTGCTTTTCTCTCTGAGATCTCTGTTTCGACCTAGATTGGAAAACTGCATGTAAGGATCTGTATTTAAATATATCTTTGTGCCAATCGATGTACACAAGAAGGTGCAGTATCTATTGTTTGTGTAAGTGTTTCAACGTAAGCTATCCTAAAATGTTCTTATCTTTGATTCCATTTTTAAATAAAGCATTTGAATGGATTATATTTTGCTGAATGTCGTGTGGTTTGACCAGTTACAACATGTCTGGAACGCACACTTCACATCTATGTTCAAAATAAGGAAAAGTTTTGATCTAAGCGGGGATCTGGACTCGTCCACAACACTTGTAACTGAGGGGTTTCTGACTGACTCCTGTAATTGAAAATTTTGTGGAGGGGCTGGGAATGGTTTGCTGGAGGTTGTGTTGTCAGCTGCCTCAAGCATTCAGGGAGACCTGAGGATTTGGTGACACAACTCCGGATGGAGCATGGGGACTGTAGTTGAAGCATCTGAGTCTGCAATATGAACAACAAATGGAGAAGAAACTGCAGAGAGGGCAAGTTCTGAAAGCACGCAGTGAGGGTGCGTGGGGAAAGTGATCTGCTATATCCACCCCGGGTTTTCAAGGAACAGCTTCCCAAACTATACTTAACCCAGGAGCAGAGTGTGAGGGGTCCCTGACTGAACAAAATGGCTGGTTACAGAATGGTGTCAACACCTTCAACTTGACCTGTAGCTTCATACCAAGAGGAGGATGATGCTGCCACTGGCTGTTAGTGTCACAGTTTCATTCAGTTTCTGTTATATGGAACTTTCCAGGCAGGACTGGGTGACATATCTATCATCTCCCAGTATTTCAATATCAATGCCACCATTCGGTGATGAAGGATGCATATGGTGAATGATGCAAATAGATTTTTTTCTCCCTGTCCTGAAAGCAGCCACAGTTCCTTCATTCATAAGCAGGCGGCCATTCTCATCGTTTTCCGGTCTCCATTTAGAAAGGAATAAATGTATCCTTTATAAAGTCCGTCCCCTTGATACACATTTCAAATCATCATCCCACCACCAACCAACCATATCAAAATATTCCATGTGTACAGAGAGCAATGGCATTACTTGGAGTATCAAGGAGCAGATGATCAGGGATGGAGCAAAAACTCCCATGTCTGATCGGATCTGAGTGAAACCCCCAGTACCTATCATTATTAAGTCCTGTAATCCCTCTCCATTTCAGTAACATACTGCCTTCAATTATTCCTGTAAATGAAATGACAGGTTATATCATGTTATAATCCACGTGCCAAACTATTATCCGTTGCTTTTACCACACTGTATCTATATGCAGACTTTCCACCCTCTTTTGATAATGTCATCTCTTCCTTACCACAACAACATCACCAGACTCAGTATCAGTATAACTGCTCCATCCCACTGATCATTGATATAGATTGTAAATAGTTGCGGACCCAGCAGTGATCGCTATATGACTAAACAGTTTACGCCGTGTCCAACTAATTTAGACTGATTTATCCAGAGTGCCTGGTTCCTGTTTGAGAACCAGTCTTCCCCATTCCTATGTAATACATTCGAAGGGCTGAATAAGAACGAGAAGTATCAGTCGTCTATTTCGAAACTTGACCCTCCACCATTGAATAATATCATGGCTGATGTCATCTCTACTCCACCATTGAATGCAATCATGGCTGATGTCATCTCTTTTCCACCATTGAATACAATCATGGCTGGTGTCATCTCTTTTCCACCATTGAATACAATCATGGCTGATGCCATTTCTGCTCCACCATTGAATACAATCATGGCTGATGCCATTTCTGCTCCACCAATGACTACAATCATGGCTGATGCCATTTCTGCCCCGATATTGAATACAATCATGGCTGATGTCATCTCGTTTCCACCATTGACTACAATCATGGCTGATGTCATCTCTTTTCCACCATTGAATAAAATCATGGCTGGTGTCATCTCTGTTACACCATTGAATACAATCATGGCTGGTGTCATCTCTACTCCACCATTGAATACAATCATGGCTGATGTCATCTCTTTTCCACCATTGAATACAAACATGGCTGGTGTCACCTCTGCTCCACCATTGAATACAATCATGGCTGATGTCATCTCTGTTCCACCATTGACTACAATCATGGCTAGTGTCATGTCTGCTCCACCATTGAATACAATCATAGCTGATGTCATCTCTTTTCCACCATTGAATACAATCATGGCTGGTGTCACCGCTGCTCCACCATTGAATACAATCGTGGCTGATGTCATCTCTGTTCCACCATTGACTACAATCGTGGCTGGTGTCACCTCTGTTCCACCATTGAATACAATCATAGCTGATGTCATCTCATTTCCACCATTGAATACAATCATGGCTGGTGTCATCTCTGTCCCACCATTGACTACAATCATGGCTGGTGTCACCTCTGCTCCACCATTGAATACAATCATAGCTGATGTCATCTCTTTTCCACCATTGAATACAATCATGGTTGATGTCATCTCTGTTCCACCATTGACTACAATCATGGCTGGTGTCATCTCTGCTCCACCATTGAATACAATCATGGCTGATGTAATCTCTTTTCCATCATTGAATACAATCATGGATGGTGTCATCTCTGTTCCACCATTGACTACAATCATGGCTGGTGTCCTCTCTGCTCCACCATTGAATACAATCATAGCTGATGTCATCTCTTTTCCACCATTGAATACAATCGCGGCTGATGTCATCTCTGTTCCACCATTGACTACAATCATGGCTGGTGTCATCTCTGTCCCACCATTGAATACAATCATAGCTGATGTCATCTCTTTTCCACCATTGAATACAATCATGGCTGATGTCATCTCTCTTCCACCATTGACTACAATCATGGCTGGTGTCACCGCTGCTCCACCATTTAATACAATCGTGGCTGATGTCATCTCTGTTCCACCATTGACTACAATCATGGCTGGTGTCACCTCTGCTCCACCATTGAATACAATCATAGCTGATGTCATCTCTTTTCCACCATTGAATACAATCATGGCTGATGTCATCTCTGTTCCACCATTGACTACAATCATGGCTGGTGTCATCTCTGCTCCACCATTGAATACAATCATGGCTGATGTCATCTCTTTTCCACCATTGACTACAATCATGGCTGGTGTCACCTCTGCTCCACCATTGAATACAATCATGGCTGATGTCATCTCTGTTCCACCATTGACTACAATCACGGCTGATGTCATCTCTTTTCCACCATTGAATACAATCATGGCTGATGTCATCTCTTTTCCACCATTGAATACAATCATGGCTGGTGTCATCTCTGTTCCACCATGGACTAAAATCCTGGCTGGTGTCACCTCTGCTCTACCATTGAATACAATCATAGCTGATGTCATCTCTTTTCCACCATTGAATACAATCATGGCTGGTGTCATCTCTGCTCCACCATTGAATACAATCATGGCTGATGTCATCTCTGTTCCACCATTGACTACAATCATGGCTGGTGTCATCTCTGCTCCACCATTGAATATAATCATAGCTGATGTCATCTCTGTTCCACCATTGAATACAATCATGGCTGATGCAATCTCTTTTCCACCATTGAATAAAATCATGGCTGATGTCATCTCTGCTCCACCATTGAATACAATCATGGCTGATGTCATCTCTTTTCCACCATTGACTACAATCATGGCTGGTGTCATCTCTGCTCCACCATTGAATACAATCATAGCTGATGTCATCTCTGTTCCACCATTGAATACAATCATGGCTGATGTAATCACTTTTCCACCATTGAATACAATCATGGCTGATGTCATCTCTGTTCCACCATTGACTACAATCATGGCTGGTGTCATCTCTGTTCCACCATTGAATACAATCATGGCTGGTGTCATCTCTGCTCCACCATTGAATACAATCATGGCTGGTGTCATCTCATTTACACCTTTGAATACAATCATGGCTGGTGTCATCTCTGTTCCACCATTGAATACAATCACGGCTGATGTCACCTCTGCTCCACCATTGAATACAATCATGGCTGATGTCATCTCTTTTCCACCATTGAATACAATCATGGCGGGTGTCATCTCTTTTCCACCATTGACTACAATCATGGCTGGTGTCATCTCTGTTCCACCATTGAATACAATCATGGCTGATGTCATCTCTTCCACCATTGAATACAATCATGGCTGATGTCATCTCTTTTCCACCATTGAATACAATCATGGCTGGTGTCATCTCTTTTCCACCATTGAATACAATCATGGCTGATGTCATCTCTTTTCCACCATTGAATACAATCATGGCTGGTGTCACCTCTGCTCCACCATTGAATACAATCATGGCTGATGTCATCTCTTTTCCACCATTGACTACAATCATAGCTGATGCCACTTCTGCTCCTATATTGAATACAATCATGGCTGATGCCATTTCTGCTCCACCATTGAATACAATCGTGGCTGATGTCATCTCTGTTCCGCCATTGAATACAATCGTGGCTGATGTCATTGCGGCCTGGGTTCCACTTTGCTGCTATCTCTCCATCCTAAAACTCTGGGCTTGTGCTGTAGATTGCGCCACATGAAAAAATATCCACTCCACATCAACACTTTCAATTACTTTTAACATTTTACAGACCTCAATATGATCTCCTTTCATTCTTATAAACTTGAGAATATAGGCCTGAACTGCTAAATTTCTCTTCATTAGACAAACATTTCATCTCTGGAATCAATCTAATGAACCGCTTCTGAATTGCCTCAATTGCAAATGCATCATTCCACAATTCAGGGCACCCAAACTGTACTCCATTTGCAGCCTCGCGAATGCCTCGCATAGCGACTATAACTCACCCTACCTTTCTACGTGAGCATTTTCGAAATAAACACTGAAATTATGCTTGCATTTCTCATTACTTGCAGTATCCGCATGCAAGTTTTCCATGGTATGCAAGCAGACAATCACATTCCTCTGCTCCAGAGCACTTGGAAGTTTCTCTCCATTTCGATAATAATTTGTCTTTCTTTTACGCTGGTTATCTTGAATAACCCCATATCTATCCAATTTAATTTTCATTGCCAAATTTTGGCCCATTCACCCAACCTATCAATATTTTTTTTTATCTCTTCTATCTTCATTCCGAAGTAGTTTCCCACCAATGTTAGTGTCTTCTGAAAATAGTATTTTCTATCTCGTCAACCGAGTATTAATATCGAACACAAATAGTTGAGGCCTGTGTACTGATGTCTTTGGCACCCCACAAGTTGTATTTGTCAAAAGAAAATGACACATTTATTCCATCTGACTGCATTTTGTTGGTTAACCAATCATCCGTCCAAGCTTATAAATTACTTCAAAACCGATGTTGACTGATCTTTCTGCTTATTCTTTGGAGAAGCAACATATCCGATGCCTTCACGAAGACCAGATATATTCCATCTCTAGGAATCCTACTGTCCGCCTTGTTTGTCACATCCATAAGTAACTTAAGCCAAACAATTTATACTCGGTTTATCCTTCATAAAGGTGGTAAAAACAATTAATTTAGATGCTGGAAACCAGATTCTGGATTAGTGGTGCTGGAAGAGCACGGCAGTTCAGGTAGCATCCGAGGAGCAGTAAAATCGACATTTTGGGCTTTTTTGTGCTCTTCCAGCACCACTAATCCATTATCCTTCATAAAACCGTGTTGACTCTGATGGATTGTGATTTAACTTTGCAAATGTCTTCAACAACGAATTCTAATAATTCGCCTTAAATTGCAATAGTTTTATCGTTATGTTTTACTCCCTAATGTATACACTTATTATAATTGCTTCCCTATCGAAACCTTTACGTTTTCTTTGAATTCTTGTTTAACGAGCACATCCTTTTGAGATCTGTTCCAATTGCTGTGGAAGAGGCATGTGTGGCTGAATGTACACATCATCCTACTGGTGTACATAATCAATGGGCTGACGTCATTCTGGTTTTCCGATATTCTCATCTCTATGGCCTGAATGACCTCCTCCTGTTGATGTGTTAGAGGGTTGGAGGATTATGAAATCCTCCTGTTGCTGTGTAACGTTTTGAGGGGATGATTTACCCAGAGCCCACATCGCTCAGATTCTACAGAATCTAATAAGGTGGAGCTCATAAACAACAAGGAGAAGCAATTATTGGTGGGAGTTACATATTGAAGTGAAAGCTGCAATACAAATACTGGGTATGTTATAAAACACGAAAATGAGATATACACGTTTGTGACTACTGCAGTAACAATGTACTGTTTAAATTATATCTAAGCTGTGTTAACCCAACTGAATGCTAATGCTGGGAAAAATGGATTTCATGAGCATGTGTGAGATGGCGTGTATTAACAGTATGTCGAGTACCAACCACGAGAGCAGGTTATTTAGGAATTGGTGTTGGATGATCAGAAGAGCTAATTGAAAACTTTGATGTAAAGGACCTTTGAGACCAGTGACAATGCATTTGTTTTCTTTTATGATGTTTGACTACATGGTAATTTGTGTTTTATTTGAAGTAACCGCTAAAAATCTGAGTCATGCAAGCCATGAAGGTGTTAGGAGTAAGTGGGGACTGCAGATGCTGGAAATCAGAGTCAAAAGGTATCATGCTGGAAAAACACAGTTAGATAGCATACTAGGAGCAGGAGTATAGATGTTTTAGTTATAAACACTTCATCAGGAATGAGGCTTGTGGGCCAAGGGGGCTGAGGGATAAATGAGAAGGGGGTGTGGATCAGGAAAGCAATAGGTAGATGAAGGTCGGGTTGAAAGTGATTGGTAGTGAACAGAGACAGAACGCCTCGTCGCCTGCATTCATTACACCCAATGTGGTATTCTGTACATTGACGAGACAGGACACCAACTTGTGGATCATTTCAGAGAATATCGCTGGGACAGCCACATTGACCAACTCCACCGTCTTGTTGCTGAACGTTTTAACTCCCCTTGCCACTCTGCCAAGGACATGAGGGTTCTGGGCCTACACCATCGCCACTCCATAACCACCAGAAGCCTCGAGGAAGAAAGCCTCATCTTCTCCCTTGGGATTCTCCAACCACAAGGGATCATAGTGGATTTCATCAGTTTCCCCCCTTCCCCAAACCTCGTCTTATCCCAGTCCAACCTTCCAACTCAGCACCGCCCTTTTGAACGTTCTTACGTGTCCACATTCCATCCCATCAGCATCACCTTCATCTACATATAAATTCAAAGGAGGCAGCTTAGAAAAATGTCAAGTGTTGTAGTAAGCCACTGGATTCAGAGAAATGTAAGGCCCAGTGAAGGGTGGTGAAGAAACTGAGAAGAAAATCAAAAACTTAAAGCATGCAAACAAAAGAAAAACAAAAGACTACTAAAAAGCTTCTATCAATGTATGAAACAAAAACAAAAACAAGGTCAAATCTGGGACAGTGAGTGTGCAAACAGGATCATTTATTGTAGAGAACAGAGAAATCACAGGGAAAAGAAACAGTTATTTTTGTGTCCATCTTCAATGAAGAATATACAGAAATTCTCCCAGAAATACCAAGAGACCATGGGATTTGTGTAAGTAAAGTCAAAGATCATTCATATCAATGATGAGGTCGTATTTGAAAAGATAGCTGGATTGAGTATTGATAAATCTGACAGACCATATGTAGTTCATACAAGAATTTCAGATGAAGCAGCAATAGACATCCTGATTGCATGCGGGTTTTCTTGCTATTTTCCGACACATTACTGAAAGGCATTTATCCAAACTTGGTAAGGTGAAGGTTATAAATATTATCCGACAATTTAAGAAAGGATGACGATGGAGAGTGATGAACTACAGACCGGTTAACTTGTCATCCGTAGTCGGGTGTCTGTTGGACTCAATTACAAAGAACGTGCTGCTAGATATACAGAAGGTAATGGCAAAACCAGGGATTATGATAACGCATCTATGAAATGAAAGCCATAAGTGGCGAACACTTTTTGGAATGGTTTGATGATTCTTGTAGACACAGGTAATGAAGAAGCAATGGATAACGTATAGTTGGATATTCAGGAGCATTTTTTTACAAACTCACACAGTAAACTCATAAAACAAATTACAGCACAAGGTATTGGGAAAAATATATGCAAATGGGACAGTAAAAATTAGGATTACATTCATGTGAATGTAATTAAAATGTAGAACATGTCGTGCATCAGTTGCATAGAGTATTGGTCAGACTAAACTTAAAGTATTGTGTACCGTTTGGAGTCCTAATCTAAGATAGAATATACTGACTACAGATGAAATGCAAAAGCTATTATCCAGATCAATCCCTAAAATGGCAAGACTGTCTGATGGGGAAACTGAGCCTGTGATCTTGAGGTTTATAAGGTGATTGTGGTGAAACTTAGAAATATCGAAGGGACTGAATAACAGAGGGACACGGAGACGTGCAAACAGGCAAAATTAGCGAGAATCCCACGATATTCTACACATACAAGTCGAATAGATTAATCAGCCAACAATTTGTTTCCATTAGAAACAAAGGGGACAATCTGTGTGTGAAGCTGGTGAACATTGATAGATTTTTACATGAGACCTTCACATCTGATTTACTTGGGAGAAGGAGGACGCAGATACAGAATTCGAGAAGATGGACTGGAACGGTCTTGAACAGATTGACGTAAAATATGAGCAGAAATTTGAGACTTTGTCCGGTCTAAAATTGGACCAATCCCCCAGTCTGGATGAATTGTTTCACAGGCTGCTGTCGGGGTCAAAGGAGTAAAGACCCTGACTGAAAACTTTACTTAGAATCTGACCTTAGGGGAGGTGCCAGAGGACTGGCGAACAACTATTACGATTCCACTTCACAGTAATGGTGGTAGAGATAGATCAGGGAACTGTAGACGAGCGAGTTTTAGATCATTGTTAGGGAAACTACTGAAGAAAATAGGAAAGGAGAAAATTGAACTCCAATCAGAGTGGCAAGATTTGATCAGAGATAATCATCATGACTTGTTCAGAGGGAAATCACATCTAATGAATTTGATTGAATTAGTTTGAGGAGGTAGGTTGCTTATTTCGTTTTGCAGCGAGGCCTTTGACAAAGTTCCACATGGGAAACTGAAAAATAAAGTAAAATCTCACAGTATCAAGGACAAATTAACACGTTATAACAAAAGGCGTCTTAGTGTCAGGAAACAGAGGGTGGTTGGAGAAGGCTGTTTGTGTAATTGGAGACTAGTGTCCCCGGTGTACCACAGAGATCAGTGCTGTATCCCTTATTTTTTGTGTTTATTCATAAATGGTGTAGATGTGAATCTGCAGGGAGGTGGGTAGAGAAAGTGGAAGTTGTGATAAGTAAGTTTGTGTTTGATACAATGGTTGGTCGGGCGGTTGGCAGTGAGAAGGAAGGCCTTATGTTGTAGGAAGATACAGAAGGAATGGTCCGACGGGTGGATCAATGGCAGATGGAATGTAACCCTGATAAATATGAGGTGATGCACTTTGGAAGAAGGAACCAGGCAGGGGAGTACTCAAAGAATGGCAGCACACTGGGAAGCTCAGAGTGTGCTCCTCCACACATCCCTGAATGTGACTGGACAGGGTAATGGACTAGTTAAGAATTGGACCTTGGGTGCAGCGTTTATTAAACAGTGCGTAGATTATAAGAGCTTTACAGGGCTTTAGTTAGGCCAAGATGGCATACTGTGTGGAGTTCTGGGAGCCACATTACAGGAAGGATGTGATTGCACTGGATGGTCTGCATACGAGATTCACCAGAATGTTCCCTGGGATGGAGAATATCAGCCATAGAGAGAGGCTGGATAAGCTCGGGTTGCTTACTTTGGAGCCGAGAATGCTGAGGGGGCTGTGATTCAGAAGGATAAGATAATGAGGGACATGGACAGGTTGGGTAGACAACAACTATTCCTCATAGTCAGAGAGTGAAGAACAAGGGAGCACACTTTTAAAGGGTTTGAGGTACAGAGAGGATTTGTTTTTCACACAGAGGGTGTTGGGGTCTGGAATACACTTTCTAAGAGGTGAGTTATCATGGGTAACCACACAACCGTTAATAAGTGCTTGGACTAGAACTTGGAAGTGTCATAGCATTCCCAGATACGGGCCTGGTGTTGGAAAGTGGGACACATATAAATCGTGCTGTATTTCGTTTGGCATAGAGTCTACACTCGTGTGAGTGTATGGTGGGGAAGGTCAATTATTGAGCAGCTGAAGGCAGACATTGATCGGTTCTTGAAGAGTATATTCACAAAGGTTATAAGAGTGAACTGTAATAGCTTGTTAAATCATGTCAATGTGAGAAGTATGAGAAAATAAGTGAAGCTCCATTACAATCTGAAACCAGAGAATGGGCAATGAGGAACAGGGAAATGGCAGAACTATGAAGCCATTACTTCAGTTCTGTCTTCACAGAACCTTTTAATAATACTAGGAAAATGGTGTCGGAAAATGACATAGTACACGGAAGATAGAACATAGTAAGTAAATGGATTAGGAGAAATTATTGGGACTGAAAATAATGGTCATAGACAACATTGACATAGATTTATTAAATGGCAATTATGATAGAGAAACAGACTGGGAGCCAAGTGAAAGAGAAGTAATTGAGGTAATACATTTGGATTTTAAGAAAAATCTTTGGAAAAGCGCCAAGCCAAGTTTGCAAAATCAAATCTTAGTGGATTGAGGCTAATATATGGCTATGTTTGTAGAATGGGACAGTTGGCAGGTAACAGTGAGTAGAAATAAACAAACTCGGCAAGCAACAACCTGACATTATCTGTAAGGTATGATTCTGTGATTATGACTATGTCCCAGACACTCTATCACCTTCCCCGGATATCTCTTGTCTCACTAGCAGGACAGATACAGCAGAAGTGGTGGCACGGTGGGATACAGTTGGAAGGGAATTGCTCTGGGAATCCTCAACAGTGACTCCGTATCCCATGAAGACTCATGGCGTTAGTTTACACATGGGAAAGGAACCCCCTGCTGATTACCATGTAGCAGCCTCTCTCAACTGATGAATCAGTAATCCTCCATACTGATCAACACTTGGATGAAACACTCATGGTGCTAAGTACGTAAAATGTATCTTGGTGGGGGATTTCACTGTCCACCATCAAGAGTGGCTCTGCAGCAACATTACTGATCGAGCTGGTCGGATCCTAAATGATGTAACAGCTAGACTGGGTCTGTCGTAGACGGTGAAGGAACCAACTAGAGGAAAATACAACCTTGATCACAGCCTTACTATTCTGCCAATTGCAGAAGTATCTGCCCATGCCATATTGGTAAGAATGACTACTGCATAGGCATTGTGGAGACAAAGTCTCGCCTTCACATTGAGAATAAGCTCCATCATTTTGAGTGGCACTATCTATGTGCTAATTAAGACAGACTTCGAACAGATCGAGCAGCTCAAGTCTGGGTTTCCATAAGGTATTGTGGGTCAGCAATAGCGGCAGGATTGTACTCCTGCACAATCACATGGCCTGGTATATACCCCTCTCAACAATTACCATCAAGCCAGAGGATCAACCTTGGTTCAATGGAGAGTGCAGGAGGGCAGGAGCAGCACTGGGCACACATGACATTGAGATGTCAGCCTGGTGAAGCCACCAAACAGGACGACATGTGTGCCAAACAGCAGGAGCAGTAAGTGATAGAGCTAAGTGATCCCACAAGCAACGGTTCAGATCTAAGCTCTGCAGTCTTTCCACTTCTTGTCGAAAAACGCTGCGGACAATGAAACAATTCAGTGGAGGAAGAGTTCCACAAATATCCCCATCCTTAATGATAGAAGAGCCCAGCACTTCAGTGTAAAAGATAAGGCTGATGCATTTGCAACAATCTTCAGTCAGAAGTGCTGAGTGGATGATCCATCTCAGCCTCCTCCAGTGGTCCTCAGTAATTCAGTTACCAGTCATCAACCAATTTTATTCACTCCACGTGATATCCAGATTCAGTTGGAGACACTGGATACTCCAAAGAGGACATACCCTGACAACACTCTGGCATTAGTACTGAAAACTTGTGCTCCAGAACTTGTCACTGCCCTAGCCAAGCTCTTCCAATATCGTTACAACAACGACATTTACCCGATTAGGTGGAAAGTTACCACAAGTATCTCCAGTATATAAAAAGCAGAACAAATCCAATCGGGCCAATTACCACCCCATCAGTACTCTCGATCATCAGTAAAGTGATGGAAGGTCTCAGTGCTTTCAAGCAGCCGCTGCTCAGCAATAACCTGGTCAATGACATTAGTTTGGACTCCAGCAGGGCCACTCAGCTCCTGATCTCATTTCCTTGGTTCAATCATGGACACAAGAGCTGAATTCCAGAGGTGGGATGAGAGTGACAGCACTTTAAAACAAGGTTCCTTCGACCAAGTGTGGTATCAAAGGGCCTTACCAAAACTGGATTCAATGGGTATCAAGAGCAAACGCCCCGCTGTTTAGAATCATACCTGACACGTAGGAAGATGGTCATGGTTGCTGAAGGTCAGTCAACTCAGCTCCCGGACAAGTCTGTAGGAGTCCCTCGGGCAGTGGCGTAGGCCCAAGCGTCTTCAGGACTGCTTCATCAATGACTTTCCCTCTATTATAATGTCAGAAGTGGCGAGCTTCACAAATGATTGCACAATGTTCAGCAACATTTGTGGCTCCTCAGATACTGAATCAGACCATATCCAAATGCGACAGGACCTGGACAGTATCCAGGCTGACACGTGGCAAGTAATATTCACACCACATAAACACCAGACCAGGACCATCACCAATAAAATACAATCTAACTGCTGTCCTTTGGAATTCAATGGTGGTACAACTACTAAATCCCCCAGTATCAAAATTCTGGGGGTTACTAATTGCTCAGAAACTCACTGATCTCGCCACATAAACACAGTAACTATAAGAGCAGGTCAGAAGCTAGGAATACTGCGGCGAGTAACTCACATTCTAACTTCCAAAAGCCTGTCCAATATCTACAATGCATAAGACAGAAGTGTGATAGTGTACTCCCCATTTTCCTGAATGATTGCATCCCCAACAACACTCAAGAAGCTTGATACCATCCTGGAAAAAGCAGCCAGTTTGAGTTTCGTTTCATCCTCAATGTTCTGCCATCAACGCTCAGCAGTAGCAGTTATTTACTATCTACAAACTGCACTGAAATGATTCACCAAAGATCCTCAGACACCATCTTCCCAACACATGACCACGTCCAGATGTGTTGGAACCCCACCATCTTCAAGTTCCCCTCCAAGCCATTCACCATCCGGACTTGGAAATATATCACCGTCCCTGCACAGTCACTGGGTCAGAATCCTGGAATTCCCTCCCTAATGGCATTGTGGGTCAACTGCACAGGTGGACTACAGCGGTACAACAAGGCCACCACCACCTTCTCAAAGGCAACAAGGGACAGGCAACAAAT
Organism: Chiloscyllium plagiosum; assembly: GCF_037043375.1. Lineage (NCBI taxonomy): Eukaryota > Metazoa > Chordata > Chondrichthyes > Orectolobiformes > Hemiscylliidae > Chiloscyllium > Chiloscyllium plagiosum. The sequence continues at coordinate 59,578,177 of NW_028270177.1, read as the reverse complement.
GCTTGCCCAGCTAGAGACACACAGATTCACGAAATAAAGAAATTGGAAAAAAACATTTAACAGAGGAAGGTTGTTGAGGTGTCGCAGGGATCAGTGGTCAGGACCCAGCTGTTCCCAATACCCATTAAATATTTGGTTGCGGGAATCAAGTACGATATATCTTGAACTGCTGACTGCACTAAAGGATGTTGGATTGTGAGTGGGTGAGGAGGTTGTAAAAAAGCTCCAAGTTGACTAAGACAAGTGGAGTGAATGGGAAAATACATAGCGGATGGAGAGCAATGTGGGTAGAGGTCCAACCATGTCGTGAAACAAACTCGCTACCACAGCGATATTTGCTTCCTCAGTGCATGCCTCTGTAACCAACTCACCCCACACGGACTCCGGACCACCTTTAAAAAGGCAGCGTTCGGACCCGAACAGGACAAACAGTACCAACTACAGATTCAAAAACACCAGCAACAGTTCTCCTTCAAGATCCCCCGCTCCACGCTCGCAGCAATGCACTGGCATCTAACCTCTCTACAGTCAGCCCTGCCTCAGCTGAGGGCCACACTCTCTCAGAATTGCAAAGGACCCACTCTGTACTACATCCTCTGGAGAATTCATAGTCTCAACAAACAGTATTCAATTTCCATATCAAACATCAAAAACTGTAAGTACAACAAACTTTTATCTACCCACCTCCATAATGAGCGCTTATCAAACATGCCCGTAGATACCCCTGGCCTCTGGAACTATTTGCACGCCATTAGCCATGCGGCTGCTGCAGCGACCATCCCCACGCTGATTGATGATGTCACTTCCGCCCGGATCATGGCCACTCCCACAGCCACTTCCACACCTCACAATTCCTCATGCAACACACTTGGCATCACTTCCGCCCCTCACATCATCGCTGATGTCACACATGCATGGAATTCTGCCACCCCTACTGCCGTGGTCACCACCACTTCCACCCCCACCAACGCCACTCACCTGCATTCTGCTGACACCCCCCGACAGATCCCGCTGTCACAATCCCCGCGGCCCCCCAGTACCCTGAGGGGAACACTACCTCAGCTCATGACTCCACACCCATTCCCCCCACCATCACACCCACTCCAGTTACAGGCTCCTCCCCCACTCCCAACTCCACACCCACACCAGATCCCAGCTCCCAGCCCTGCCGAGTTTTCACCATCCCCCCAGACCTTCCCCTTATTGAGGACGAACGATCAGTTCTCAGCAAAGGACTCACCTTCATCCCCCTCCATCCAAGCATCAATGAATTTAATACACTCCGTGACATCGAACACTTCTTCCGTCGCCTCCGCCTTCAAGCTTACTTTCACAATCAGGGCTCCCGCCCAATTTCCGAGGACCCCTTCGCCCACCTCCAACACACTGCATCCACCTGGACACCCCATGCTGACCTATTACCCGCCCTCGACCTCTTCATTTCCAACTGCCGCCGGGACATTAACCGCCTCAACTTGTCTACCTCCCACCCTCACTCCAAACTCTCACCCTCACAACGCGCAGCCCTCCAATCCCTCTGCTCCAATCCTGACATTACCATCAAGCCAGCAGATTAAGGCGGCGCAGTGGTAGTCTGGCACACTGACCTTTACACCACTGAAGCCAAACATCAACTCGAGGACACCTCTTCCTATCGCACCTTCGACCATGAACCCACCCCCATCACCAAATCAGCATCTCCCAGACCATATAAAACCTCATCAGTTCAGGAGATCTCCCACCCACAGCTTCCAATCTCATAGTCCGGGAACCCCGCACTGCCCGGTTCTACCTCCTTCCCAAGATCCACAAGCCTGACCACCCTGGCCGACCCATTGTCTCAGCATGCTTCTGTCCCACTGAACTCATTTCTGCCTACCTCGACACTGTTCTATCCCCACTCGTCCAGGAACTCCCCACATACTTTCGAGACACCAGCGACGTCCTCCACCTCCTCCAAGACTTCCGTTTCCCTGGCCTCCAACGCCTCATCTTCACCATGGATATCCAATCCATCTACACAAACATCCACCAAGACCAGGGCCTCCAAGCACTCCTCTTCTTCCTCTCCCAACGTCCCCAACAGTACCCTTCCAACGAAACTCTCATTCGTTTGGCCGAACTGGTACTCACCGTTAACAATTTCTCATTCCAATCCTCCCACTTCCTTCAGACCAAAGCGGTAGCCATGGACACCCGTATGGGCCCGAGCTATGCCTGTCTCTTTGTTGGCTACGTAGAACAGTCGATCTTCCGTAATTACACCGGCACCACGCTCCACCTCTTCCTCCGCTACATTGATGACTGCATTGGCGCCACCTCGTGCTCTCGTGAGGAGGTTGAGCAATTCATCAACGTCACCAACACATTCCACTCTGATCTTAAATTTACCTGGACCATCTCTGACACCTCCCTCCCCTTCCTGGACCTCTCCATCTCCATTAATGACGACCGACTTGACACTGACATTTTTTTACAAACCCCCAGACTCCCACAGCTACCTGGATTACACCTCTTCCTAAACTACCCTCCTGCAAAAATGCCATCCCATTTTTCCAATTCCTCCGCCTCCACCATATATGTTCCCAGGAGGTATAGTTCCACCGCAGAACACACGAGATAGCCTCCTTCTTTAGAGACCACAATTTCCCTTCCCAAGTGGTTAAAGATGCTCTCCAATGCACCTCGTCCACATCCCGCACCTCCGCCCTCAGACCGCACCCCTCCAACCGTAATAAGGACAGAACACCTCTGGTGCTCACCTTCTACCCTACCAACCAAACCATATGCCGACATTTCCACCACCTTCAAACAGACCCAAACACCAGGGATAAACTTCCCTCCCCACCCCTTTCCGCCTTCCACAAAGACCCTCCATGACTACCTGGTCAGGTCCAGCCCCCCTTCAACCCACCCTCCCATCCTGGCACCTTCCCCTGCCACCGCAGGAACTGTAAAACCTGTGCCCACACCTCCTCCCTCACCTCCATCCAAGGCCCTAAAGGAGCCTTCCACATCCATCAAAGTTTTACCTGCACATCCACTAATATCATTTATTGTATCCGTTGCTCATGATGCGGTGTCCTCTACATTCTGGAGACTGGGCGCCTCCTAGCAGAGCACTTTAGGGATCATCTCTGGGACACCCGCACCAATTAACCACAAAGCCCTGTGGCCCAACATTTCTACTCCCCCTCCCACTCTGCCGAGGAAATGGAGGTCATGGCCCTCTTTCACCGCCGCTCTGTCACCACCAGACGCCTGGAGGGAGAACGCCTCATCTTCCGCCTCGGAACACTTCAACCCCAGGGCATCAATGTGGACTTTAACAGTTTCCTCATTTCCCCTTCCGCCAGCTCACACCAGTTCCAAACTTCCAGCTCAGCACTGTCCCCATGACTTGTCCTGACTTGTCCTACCTGCCTATTATCTTTTCCAGCTAACCACTCCACCTCCCCACCGACCTATCACCTTTATCCCCTCCCCCACTCAGCTATTTTACTCTATGCTACTTTCTCCCCACTGTCCTCACACTTATCTCTCCACCATTCCGGCTCTCTGCTTGTATTCCTGATGAAGGGCTTTTGCCCAAAACGTCGATTTTACTGCTGCTCGGATGCTGCCTGACCTGCAATGTTCTTCCAGCACCACTAATCCAGAATATGTTTGAAAAGGGATTGTTTGAACCATGTTGATCTACAAAGCGATATATGCTCGTTCTTGTTGTTTCCTTCTGAGCAACCCTGCAGCGCAATGAGTTCTCAACCCAGAGAACAATACTGGGAATAGCATTGTCACGCTGCCCAGTGTACATAGACCCTCCAAGGGGGGAGCTGTAACATTGAAAAGGATCTGGATCTCCCTGTACACAGGTCACTGAAAGCAATATTGCTGGAACAAAAAGCAGTTAGCAAGTTAAATGGTGCGTTGACCTTCATTTCAGGAGGATTTGAGTCCAGGAGTAAGGGTGTCTTTCTGCAGCTGTACAGGTCCTTGGAGAGGACCAGTCTCGAACATTGTTCAGTATTGTGCGCAGTTTTGGTCTCCTTACCTTATAAAGGACAAACCAGACATTGAGGGAGAGCAGCGAAGGATGACCACACAGATCTCTGAGATGACAGGTTTGTTTTGGGAGCAGAGTTTGGGGCGACTGGGCCTGTATTCCATGGGCTTTAGACAAATGAGTGGAGATCTCAGTGAGATGTGTAAAATTCCGACAGGGTGTGACAGATTGGCAGCAGGGATGATAATTCCCCAGGCTTGGACGTCTAAAACAAGGAGCCATAGTATTAGGTGCTGGCAGGACACTCTGCATTGAGATGAGAATAAATGTCTGCACTCCGACACTGATGACTCTGGAGAAATCGCTCACATCTGGAAGCGAAGGCACTGAATATAAATAAGGATTTAGAGGTACTAAAGGGATGGTGGGAGAGCAAGAGTGCGGTGTGGAAAGAAAAGGCCATCATTATGGAGAATTGTGTAGCAAACTCGATGGACCAAAGAGACTACTGTACTTCCTATTTATAGCTTTCCAAAGTTAATCACATTAACAGATAGATTCATTTTGTGGGATAAGAGCATTGAGGAGATGTTTGAACATGAACTGGAATGTGTTGTACGACCTCCTCCTTTACCGGTGTTTCTGTGTAGTCTGTGGGAAAGTTGTCACAAACTCTCAGATGTTTAGATGGAGGTCTCTGCAGGGTCGACAGGATTGTGTTTACCGTACTCTTTTCTGATACCAAGGCTGCTGCCGGGGTTTCTGTCTTTAAGAGCTCGGAACAGTTTGATACAATTGACTGTCTTGCTTGGCCGGTTCAGAGACAATTGAAGAGTGTATCACATGTCTGTGTGTCTGGAGTCACTTTTAGGGCAGACCAGGAAGGCACAGGAGATTCACTTCCTGAAAGTACAAAAGGGAAGGAAATTGATGTTTACAATCGACATTGTCTTCAAGGGCACTATTACTGACACCAGAATTTGCATCTTAATATTTTATTAATTATTTTTATCTTCCACAAGCTGCCAGAGCATTAGCCTGGTCTGGATTAGCAATCCAGTGACATTTCCAGAACAGCACCATCTACACATGGGGACTGATCAGAAACCACACTGACCTAGTTATTTTTGTGCTGCTTGACAGCTCTGTCAAAAATAAACTCCCACCAATTTGACTATCGTGATTGTACTGAGGGATTGGTAATTGGTCAGATAGTAATTATTCTTCTCTTAAGGGACTGGACATAGCTGAGTAATTTTCCAGATTGCCAGAGAGATGTCAGAGTTGGAGCTGGAATGAAACAGCTTCCCCAGGGACACGGCTTGTTATGCAGCACAAGTCTTCAGTCCTATTGCAGGAAGGGGGTCAGGGCCCATTGCCTTTATGGTATCTACTGTGTTCAGCTGTTTCTTCAGCTCACGTACAGCGAATCGAATTGGATGAAGCATGGCATATGTGATTCTGTGTGGATCAGGGTGACGGTGAGGTGGATCATCGATTCAACACTTCTGGCTCAGGGTGGTACAGATACTACATCCTTGTCTTTTACTCTTATGTGTAGGCCTGTTTGATTATTTAGGATGGGGATGTTTGTGGAGCCCTTTCGTCCAGACATTTGTTTCATCATCCATCACCATTTATGACTGAATGTGGCAGGACTGAAGGGCTTTGATTAAATCTATTGGTCAAGTGCGGTAGCTTTAATGTGTTAGCATCAGGTTTAGGTTCGCATGGTTCTGACCCTGACATGTTCACCCACACTCGTCACTCAGCCGTAGATCGTGTTGATGGTAATGGCAGACTGAGGAGATTATGCCTGGCAAAATGTTGTAAGTTTCCTCGAATGCAGGTCTGCCTCTCCCCACCCTCCTACCTTTTTCTCAGCCCCCTTCCCCCTCCCTTAGTCCCCACTTTCCTGATGAAGGACTTGTGCCTGAAACGTCAACTCTTCTGCCTCCCGGATACTGCCTAACATGCTGTGCTTTTACAGCCCCACAGTTTTCAACTCGGATTTCCAGCATCTGCAGTCCTCACCTTCTCTCAGCCACTAATAGCAAAAGACGAAAGTATTTTCACTCTTTCTGACGTGTTACTTAAGAGCGTGATAATTTGTGGAATGGGGACGGAAATTAAGGATGGGGACAGAAACATCAGGTTGGAGAGCCAAATCAAGATTGGGGAAGTAAAATTGAGAGTGAGTGACAGACTGTCAGTTCCAAGAATACAGTTTGTTCGTAGGAACGGTTTAGCAGGATCCAAGGTGGGAGACACACCCCTTGTGGTGGAGAAGTCAAATGAAAACGAGAGCACTGAGCAGTTAAAAGAAATATACCCAGGATTTTTTCCTCACTGTGTACTAACAAGATCCCACTGTCATAAGTTACAGCAGGAAGGAAAAACCAAAGAAAAAGACAAAGGGTTTGATGTTCAGTTAACTGACACCCTGTTTGATGTAATGATGCAGGAAAACACCTGAACATGGACAGAATCGGCTGGTTAGTTCAGAAGGGAAATGGGCCAAAGTGCAGTAGATCGTGTTACGTGTAGCACACGAACTTACTGCAGGCAGTCACCTCGGTGTACAGATTCAGGCTAAGGTACAGAAGCATTTCTCGTGGCCTAGAATGCACAAGGACGTGGTTATTTTTTGTTTTACATGTCATGTAGGTAAGTCACAGGCAGTAATAAAACCAGCACCTTTGTGACCAATTCCTGTATTCGAAGAACCTTTCACGTGGGTTATAATTAGTTGTGTAGCTCCCCTTTCCAAAATAAAAGTGGAAACCAATATTTGCTGACCATAATATATGTGTCTCCCAGATTTCCAGAGGCATTTCCATTACGGAGTGTGAAGGCAAAACAGGAGGTGGAGGGGTTGGTAGCTTTCTTTACTCGCTGTTGCCTATCCAGAGAGATTCAGTCAGACCAAGGGTCTCATTTTACCTCTCAGCTGTTTATGGAAGTCATGGTTAGCTTAGGCAGACAGCACTTCAAATCAAGTGCGTCCCATCCTGAATCCCAGGGAGCATTGAAAAGTTAGCATCAGGCACTGAAGATCATGTCAACAGCGTACTGTAAGGATTAGCCAAATGATTGGGATAAAGGTGCCCCATTAAATTGCTTATCATCGAAGATGCCCCAAATATTTCTACTCACTTTACTTCCTTTGAATTAACATTCATAAATGAAGTGAGAGGTCCTTTGAAATTTATTAAATATAAATTGACAGGACCGAAGTCGGAGATCTCACACTTGGATTATGTATGTGAGGTGAGGGAGAGATGAAGTGGAGTAGGACAGTTAGCTAAACAGCACCTGAAGACGGCACAGCATTAAGTAAAGCAGGTAGGGATGACGTAATAGTATTGTCACCAGTGGTAGGAAATCCCTTCAAAGCCATGTTTAATGGCCCCTTTCAAACTAAAAAAAAAATGTTGAGTCAATTAAACTATCTGATAAAGATACCAGATATGACAAAAACGTTATCGAGTATGTCACGTGAATGAATAATGCTCCAGCCACATTTAAGACTCAAGAACGGGAAGGAGCACGCGGTGTCGACCATCACCCTGGAGGAGTTCAGGGAGAGGTGGGCGCCGCAGGGAGTGGAGTGCATCATTTCTCCCTCCAACTCTATTTTGATTTAGTCCCTACCCTCCCCTTCACTGTTTTGATCACACAGCACTGCCCTTTGATGTGAAGGGCAGTGTTTGTCACTGGCCACCCGGGTGTTTTCCTGTCTTCCTGGTGGTGGAATTTGAATAAAGATTCGTGCACTTTGTGTCTTTCACTGTGTCTCACACGTATACACACACACCATGGGTGCTGGGGATAAAATAAGCACGACCGCACTTAGGTGGTAGTGTGGAGGAAAAGAAAAAAAAGAAAAAAGAAAAAAAATATGGAATGGAATTGTGGCCAGATGAACAAAGTATGCAATTTTTCTGTATGATATAGTGACCTTTAGCAAGTGATTGAAAGCTCACATATTACAGATGGCAGAACGTGTAGAACGATTACAAGCAAACTTGGTAATATACTTAAAGAAAACAAAATTCGCGAAGGCAGAGTTGATGTTCTTGGGAAATTACATTGGACATGGGAGGTTGATGCCATGGAACACAAAGGCGAAGGGACTTGACGAATTTCCACGACCATCCTCAAAGAAAGAGATGCTTCGAGTTTTGGAGCTGAGTGGATTCTATCGGAAGTTTGTTGCAAAATTCAGCAGTGTATTGGCACCACTGATGGATTTATTAAAGAAGAACACAGAATTGTGATGGACCGAACAATACCAGGAGGCATTTGAGAATTATAAAGCAGGTTTAGTCACCGCACCAGTTTTATCTGCACCAAATATTTTGAAACAATTTGAAAATTGTGTCTGATGCTAGGTATATAGGGTTGGGAGATGTATTGATGCAGAAAGATGATGATGGAATTGAATGGCCAATTGGATACATGTCGAAAAAGCTCAATATCCAACAGAAATGAATACAACATCCCCATTATTGAAAAAGAATGATTGAGTTTTGTACTGGCCTGACAATATTTTAATGTTTACATGACAAACAAATTGTCATAGGTAGTTGTGGATAACAACGACAATCCTCTTGTATTTTTTGGGATATGTAAAGACCAAAATATGAGACTATTTCATTGCAGTCTTATGTTACAGACTTTATACTTACAAAATGGGTATGCTGTGGATCATAAAAATGCTATAGCAGATGTGTTATCGTGAATTTAAAGGAAGAAGTGTAGATAAAATTTCACTTATTCCAGTGTTATATATGTGTGCAGTAATAATATGAATAGTATAATTGAGATTAATAATTTTGTATTTCATAAAAAGGGATTCAGAATTAGAGGAAAAGAAATGAAGCCATCTTTTCATTATGATGGTTCCTATTTTTTCCTGACGGGCGAGGGGGGTGGGGGGGGGGTGCGATTTTAAGAAGCTGAAAGCATGTCTGGTCACTTTAAGACAGAACCGGTTTTGCTGAATGGAAAGTACAGCCACAGATACGAGCTAAAGGTGAGACTGTTCAAAGTGTAACAATCAGCTTGGAAATGGATACCTGAGTTTTGGTTGCTGTTTTGACAGCAATTCAAATGCAATCATGGAGTTTACATAACGCTCAGGATACCAGAAGCCAACGGGATTTGATTATGTTTGGACACCTGGAAAGCAATCACGTTATGAGAATTACTGTATCATGGGAAGTATACAAACCCAGCATTTTGAACACTAGAGGGAGAGCCACTGCCATCCAACAGCAGAGTAACTGCTGTAGAGAAGGAGTGCTAATTGGCATTTCAAACACACTCTATCAAAGATACATTTTCATGTCAAACCGACTTGCAGTAAATAAAACATGATCCAATGAGATCAGCAGCTGGAAAAGTGAACACAGCGGGGAAGATAGAGACTGTGTGGTCTTGAGATTGTAATGTTTAATATATGTGTTGTTGGAACAGCATATGTTTAACGAGTTGGAGGCAGATAGTAAGTAGTTAACAAAAGATGGGCTTGTATTTGTGAATAGTTGTTGTTCACTGTTCGCTGTTAAAGTTAAAAAAGAACTTGTTATTTTTGTTTAAATACTGGAATGTAGGAGATCTGTGTCACTCATATTTTAACAGATTAACAGGCGAGCCGTTTCTGGGTGATTGCTTTTAATTAAGAGAGGGGTTCGACTCCACCTTGTAAATGTCTATCCACGCTAACCCCATTTCCCTGCAGTTGGCCCATAGCCTTCTCGTCCTTTCCTAGCCACATATTTATTCAAATGTGTTTGAAATGTTGTTAATGTACCACCTTCAACCACATCTGCTGGCAGCTCATCCACGTACCATCCCTATGTGTAAAGAAATGGCCCCTCAGTTTCCCTTTTATTCCTTCCCCTCTAACTTTAAACTGATCCCCTCTAGTCCTCGTTTCTCTACACCTTGGAAAAAGATTGAGAGAATTAACCGTATCCATACCCCTCATGATCTTATACAGATCTATAAGGTGTTCCGCCCACCCCCCACCCCCCACCCCCATCACCCACCTCAGTCTCCTACATTCTAAAGAAAATGTTCTAGTTTGTCCAACCTCTCCCTATAACTCAAACCTTCGGGTCCTGGCAACGTCCTTGTAAATTTCTTCTGCACTCTTTCTGATTTATTAACATCCTCCCTATAACAAGGTGACAAAACTGAACACAATACTCCAAGTGCGGCCTTAACAAAGTGCTGTGTAACTGCAACATAAATTCCCAACTCTATACTCAATGCCCTGATTGACGAAGGCCAGTGTGCCAAAAGCCTTCTTCACTGCCCTGTCTAACTATGACCCCACGCTTATAGAGCCGTGCACGTGAATGCCAAGGTCTCTCTGCCCACTGCAAATCTTAAGACCCTCCCATCACCATGACACTCCTACCTTGATTTCAGTTTACAAAAAGCAAGACCTCACACTTCTATTTTACATTCCATTTGCCATTTCTCGGCCCACTTCACCACCTGCTTAAGGTACTGCTGCAATTTATGATAAACTTCCTCACTGATCACAATCCTACTTATTTTAGTGTCATCTGCAAATTTACTAATCATGCCTTGTGCATTCTCAACCAAATCATAGATAACAAACAGCAAAGGACCCATGCTTCAGTCTGACCACTATCCTTCCACTAAACCCTCTGCTTCCGACCAACAGGCCAACTGTGTATCCAATTAGCCAAATCCCAGAGCATTCCACGTGATGTAACCTTCCAGAGCAGTCTGCCATGTGAAACATTATTAAAGGTCTTACTGAAATCCATAGAGACTATGCCTGCCGCTTTGCCCTCGTCAACTTTCTTGGTCACTTCATCAAAGAACTCTAACAAATTTGGAAAGCATGATCTCCCACCCACAAGTCTATGCTGACTGGTCCGAATCAAACCCTTTGTGAGTAATGGGTGCAGTCAATGGTATGTTGTCCTTCATTGTCAGGTGATTGGTGCACATAAGTAAAGCCATCTTCGTGCTATTGTACAGCCTTGCTGAAAGAGTATTTGGGGAACTCTGTACAGATTTGATCTCCTTTGTAAGGAATGATCTCCTTACCACAGATAGAGATGGTGGATACATGAGGATAGAGTCAAGAAACTGAGTGTTTAATCAGTAGAGCTGTGAGAGATGAATAACTGCTGATGCTGAAACACGAGGAGTGGCAGTGATCATTTATTTCCAAAAGAGGCATTGTTAGCGTAAAAAAAACTTTACCCAGGGTTGATTGGTTTGATTTATTGTCACGTGTACCTCAGTACAGGGAAACACTTTATTTATGAGCAGTAGAGGCAGAACATAGTAAGCATGGTCAGACTGGTCAGAGGTTTAAAATAGACTTGGACAGAGTTCGGCATACAGGTTATACTGCACTATACAAAATTAAAATGAACAAGGTCAGCATTATTTGATCTTAGAGAGTACATTCGTCAGACTAACGTGGCTTTCCTAATAGTTTATATATCTAAATTAGCTCTCCCCACATTATTGCACCGTCGGCGTGTTAACCCATACTGAGTGTCACGTTGCTCACAATCCCCAACAGCAGCCACAATACCTTCGTTCTGGAACAGGTAGCCGTTCCCACCAGCTTCCGCCCTACATAGAGAACGCCAATCATTCTTCTCGGAGATGGAACGTGCCTTGTTGAGACTTCACACAAGACATATGGCTTCCTTCCTCACCACGAGTAAACCACGTTAAAGTCCCACGTGTGTATCATGAGCAACGGAGCCTCGAGGTACAACGTGGAACAATCTGTCTGTGCAGCCTCTACTCCACTTGTTCATCATGTTACAGCATTTATTAGGAGAAAATTAGGACTGCCGATGCTGGAGATGAGAGTAGAGATGGTTTGCTGGAAAAGGACAGAAGGTCAGGCAGCATCCGAGGAGTAGGAGAATCAACGTTTCGGGCATAAGCTGGTCATCAGGAATGAGCATCAGTTACCTCATTCTGTCCCCGTGTAAGTACATTGTGGGAGGAATGGCCTCCTCCTGTTCATGTATAAGTGGCACAAGGGGCTGAATCTCCTCCTCCTGTTCCTCTGTAAGTGACTCAAGGGGCTGAATGGCCTCCTCCTGTTGCTGTGTAATTGACTCAAGGGACTGAATGACTTCTTTCTCGCCCGATTGGACAGGGCCATGGGCCGGATTGGGTTGCCCCTGGTTCATGTTTGACAGCTCGATGTGCTGACTAGTGTCATGATGCTGCAGCTTTAAGAGGTTATTTTTTCATGGTTTTATATTAAGAGAGAGATTGAACGACCGTTACCAATCTAGTTCGTTATGACCGCTTGAGTAAACAGCTGGGGAGGTCTTGTATTTATTTAAATGCAGCCTGAATGAGCGTGGCCAGATCTCACAGATTAGGATATCTTGGTTTTGGTTTCTCAGTTATATCAGAAACTATTGGGGTCTCCACAGAGTTGGAAGTGAATGTCTCCTGGCTGCTAACCTCTCTGAATTTTCTATTGATGCCGTTTTTAATTCCTGGATTGGAGAAATGTTTGTGACAATCTGTGTCTGTATATTCATTTTTGCCAGTGGCTGTGTTTATGGGATTTCCCTATATTGGAACTGTTCATTAGTAATCGCTCCACGATCAAGTATTCGGTTAACTTGTCCGATAGAATTACGTTATTCTAAATTCCACTTTCTTTGGTTTCATTTTATCTTTTGTGTTTAAGTAGATGGTGTTTTGCTTCACACCGAGTGGTTTGACCAGGCACATTGCATCTGGAACAGGCACTTCACATTTCCTTTAAAATAAGTAAACAGTAGAATCTATGCTATCGCCTTGAAAAATTTTCAAGGGGCCTTGGTGTGGTCCATCACACTAGACTCATTCTCTTCCTGAGTAATAGGCTGGAGGCACTGAATGAGCTGTCCCTGTTTTTCTCCAATAGAGTCAACGGGCTGAATGACTTCCTCATATTCCTGTGAAACCAGTGTGAGGTGCTGAATGAACTCTTGTTTTACTGTGGCAATGTGCAGTGCCAGGCAGTGCTGTTACATGAATATTACAGACACTTTAACAGCCCAAGCCTGAATGGTGTCCGGGTCTTGCTGCAGACGGACACAGACCAGTTCAGGAGCTGACGGGGGACAAATTATTCTGAACAATGTGGAATCTTCAGTGTCTCTCCCCACTTCTGATCTTATGGTGGGGAGGGTGGGGGCGGGGAGACATTGATGAAGCAGCTGAAGCTGTTTGTGAAGAGGAAGCTACCCTGAGGATCTCGCACAGAGGTGACCCAGGACTGAGACGATGAGCATCTTCCTTTGTGCCATGTTTGACTCCAAACACTGGAGAGTTTACTCTGATTCCCATTAAGTTCAGTTTTGTTCAGCTCCTTGATGTCAATAAACGGCAACCACTGACTTGATATCGGGGCCAGTCATTATTACCTGAACCCCTGTGTCAACCTCTTTTCTTCATATCAGTAAGCCTTGATATAGGAACAGCAAGTGTTTTCTTCAAACAGTTGGGACTTAATGTCAGGATTTCTCTTCTCAAGAGTGTTGGGGGACCTAGATGACTGAAATTATTTGAAGAGGAGGTAGATAGATACTGACCTGTCAGAGAGGTGAGGGCTATGAGGAATTGTGCATTGAAGAGGATTTCAGACCGAGCGCCGATCAGCCACGATCTTAGTGAAGGGCAAGCCAGGCTTGGGGGATGAACGACCTGCCCCTGTTTCAGATGTTCTCCCATTCTGTTATTGGAAAGTTCTTGGGTGTTATTTTCATGAATGTTCTGTTATTGAATGTTGCAGTCAGGGAGACCAGAGGATTTTGTGAGCCATCTTTGGGTGAGGTATGTGGACTGTATTCAGTGAATTTGGGTTTACACTATAACCAACAAATGAAGCACAAGTTGCAGAGAGGGGAAGCTCTGTAAAGAGAGATGAGGGGCCTCTTTCATACCCAGCCTGGGTTTTCCAATTACATTTTCCAAATCACCTCAAACCGTGTGTGACAGTCTTGAAGGGCCGAATTGTCTCCTCTGTTTCTGTTCACTAGGTTATAGCAGTAAGTAGCCTCCAACTGTACCTGTCTAGCACGTATGAGGGGCTGAATGGAATACAGAAACTTGGGACTGAGTAACAGGGGTGGGCCATTAGATACTTTGAGCCTTCTCCACCAGGCATTAAGATTGTGGCTGATCAGGTTGTGGTCTCAGCCCCACTTTCTTGTCTGTATCGCATTATCCAAGACTCACTTCCCTGTCAAATATTTAACTAATGCAGCTTTCAATCAGTTCCAGTGAAGAGTATTCCGACTTGAATGATCCATTCAGAACTATTCATCATCCGTCTATTCATCATCCCTCTTACAGAATCAAAGAGTCATGCAGAACGGAAACAGACCCGTTAGTCCAATCTGTTCACCCCGCTCAGATATCAAATCTGATCCAGTCCCATTTGCCAGTCTTTGGCCAATATCCCTCCTCTTTCAGATACTTTTTAAATGTGCGATTGTAACCGCCTTCAGCACTTCCTCTGACGGCACTTTCTGTACACACACCACTCTCTGTGTGAAACATTTATCTTCAGGTCCCTTCTAAATCATTTGCCCTCCCGTCTTCAGCCTATGCCCTCTTGTTCTGGTCTCCCCTATCCTGGGGAGCAGAACGTGGCTGTTCAGAATATCCATGCACCTGACGGTTTTATAAACCTCTATAAAGTCACCCCTCAACCTCTGACACTCCAGGGGGAAACACCTCAACGTAATCAGCCTCTCCCTAAAGCTCAAACCTTGAGTCCCAGAACATCCGTGTAAGTCATTTCTGCAGAAAACTGAGTTGTACGCAGTATTCTTAAAGTGGCCTCACCAACATCCTGCACAGAAACATCATGCCACCACAACTCCTATACTCAATGGTCTGACTAATTAAGAGAAATGTGCCAAATGTGTTCTGCACCACTCTGTCTTCCTGCGACTCCGCTTTCAAGGAACAATATACTTGCAGCCCTATGTTCGTTTGTTTCACAACACTCCCCAGGACCTTACCATTAAGTCTATAATTTCTTCGCTAGTTTGCCTTCACAAAATACAAAACCTCATATTTATCTAAATTAAACATCGTATCTCACTCCTTGCCCCTTTCTCTCATCTATTTGTGGTCTCGTTGTACTCTGAGAAATCTACTGCACCACCTTTCTGATGTAATCTGTAAACCTACTATCTGTGGCCCCAATATTCACATCCAAATCCTTTACAAAAATGATGAAATGCAGTGAACTCAGTACTGATGCTTGCAGCACACTGCTGCTTACAAGCCACCAGTCTGAAAAATATCCCTCTTCCTTCAAGTCAATTGTGACTAGCTTCTTCTGTGTCCCATGTGACCGAACCTTACTTATCTGTCTGAAAATGTGTCGCTGGAACAGCGCAGCAGGTCAGGCAGCATACAGGGAACAGGAGAATCGATGTTTCGGGCATAAGCCCTTCTTCTTTCCTGAAGAAGGGCTTATGCCCGAAACGTCAATTCTCCTGTTCCCTGGATGCTGCCTGACCTGCTGCGCTGTTCCAGCAACACATTTCCAGCTCTGATCTCCAGCATCTGCAGACCTCACTTTCTCCTCGGGGATTTATTATAACCAGGTTACCATTAGTGAATTACATAAAACACTTTGTATTATTAAAACGAATGCAAGACATTTGTCTCAACGGTAGGATATTGAGGGTACGTGCTATGCTATCGAAATTAACTATGAACATCTTTAATCGCTATTATCTGTAGTCTGGAATTTTAGGGAAAGAAATCCTGCAGACACACTCTGTCCAATGAAGGGTCTCAAATACATATTTATTACGGAACACCAGAGACGAAGGAAGAGCTTAATTTCTGATCCCAAAACATCGATCACACTTACCCAACTCTCACGTGCGACTGCCCTCTTCCTCAAACCATGAAATGATACCAGGCAGCTGATTACTGTCCAGCCTCTCCTCTCCACTGACTGTATCTGCAACCTTCTCCCCCAAAACACACAAGGCATACCAAACTCATGGTATTTGTGAAAATCAAGGCCGGAGTGTGCAGGTCTCCTGGAGAGGGGAATGGGTATTTTAAAATTGAAGGGAGAGGGTGAGGTGGCAGATGGAGTTTAGTTTGGATTAATGCGAGGTACAGGATTTGGTAAATCAAACAAGAGCAGGATCTATACAATTAAAAGTAGGGCCTTTGGCAGTGTTGTAGAACAGAGACCTAGGCCGTCAGGTATAATTGTTTAAAATTTGCATCTCATACAGATAGTGCGGTTAAGAACGTGTTTAACATACTTGTCTTCAATGGTCAGACCTTTGAGTAACGGAATTGGGACGTCATGTTGAGGTTGTACAGGATATTGGTGAGACCTCTTCTGGAATAGTGTGTCCAGTCTGGTCATCCTGCCCGCTTATTCCATAGGCACACCACCCTCTGGGTGAAAAAGCTGCCCCTTAGGTCACTTTTAAATGTTTCCCCTCTCACCCTTAACCCTATGTCCTCTAGTTTTGGACTCCACATACCCTTAGAAAACACATTGACTATTCACTTTGATATTATTGACCTTGATATTAATAAGCTGGAGAGGATTGAGAATAGATTAACGTGGATGTTGCTGGGAAAGGAGGGAGTGAGCGATAAGGAGAAGCTGGATAGGCTGGGACTTTTCACTGGAGAGTATGAAATTAAGGGGTAACTTTACAGGGGTTTATAAAATAATGAGGTGTACAGATAAGCTGAAGGGCTGATGTCTTTCCCCCCGAAGTGGGGATTCAAAACCGAAGGATATCTTAAGATGAGAGGAAAAAGATTTACAAAAGTCATGAGAGGTAAATATTTTAGACAGAATCTGGCTTAACAAAGAACATAGAACATAGAAAAATACAACGGAGTACAGGCCCTTTGGCCCTCGATGTTGCGCCGATCCAAGCCCACCTAACCCATACTAGCCCACTATCCTCCATATGCCGATCCAATGTCCGTTTAAATGCCCATAAAGAGGGAGAGTCCACCACTGCTACTGGCAGGGCATTCCATGAACTCACGACTCGCTGAGTAAAGAATCTACCCCTAAAATCTGTCCTATACCTACCAACCCTTAATTTAAAGCTATGTGTGTGGAATGAACTTCCAGAGGAAGTGGTGAAAGCAAGGACAGTTACAATGGTTAAAGGACATTTAGATCAGTCCATGGATAAGACATCAGTTTGGATGGTGCTGTGAGCAGCTGCCCTCTCCCTCCTCCTCTCTGAATGAATCCCTGTTGTTTTTCACCCTCTGCCAATGCCTGTGTAGTGGCGTGGAAAGGCATTGCATCATTTTAAGCACCACAAAGACAGCCAGACTTGTCCCACACAGAGACACACTGATACACACACGGGAATGGTTAGGACACGGCGTGAAGCTCATCTGGTAACTTAAATGAAACATAAAGAAATGATCAATTCGCCTCGTAAACTGTTGAAATATGAGTGACAGAGAACTACCAACTTCCACTGTTTAAGTAGACCATCAATTTATTTTTTCACTGGAAAGTGAACATTTTACATCAACTATTCACAACTCCGAGACCCCCTTTCTCTTAACTGCTTATTACCCGACTCCAGCCCTATAGCAACATAATGTTTCTGGGTCTGCCATCCTCTCATATCACATGAGCTTGTATGCTCTCATTTCAGGACAGCATTCACTCTCTCTTTCAACTTCATCACATTACACCCTGATGAAAATAGATAAGTGGAACCTATCCAGATTTCTTTTGCTCTTTGCTTTGTCAATATTTCATCTACTCTATCTCGTATGTGTCAGGTTTTTTTTGCTCCATTGACAGTATGTCATTATTCGACTCTTTCCTTCAGAATATATCAGTATTTCACTTGCTAACTTTCGTGAGCATGGTAGGATTTCAGTTGTTTCATGGGAACTGTGATGGTATGACAATCTCAATGCTTGTAGATAGCACCAAACCTGCAAGAATTGTGAAGTCTATGGATGACAGTGTGGAACTCTAACAGGACAGTGATACGTTGGTGTAGTGTTCAGGTGCAAGGCAGATGGGGATCAGTGCAGAGCTGTGTGAGATGATGCACTTTGGTAGGAAAGACAAAGAAAGACAGTTTAAAACAGGCGGTACCATTATAAAGGGGCTGCAGGAACAGAGAGCGCTGCATGTATATGAGCACAGATTGTTGAAGATGTCAGGACAAGTGGGGAGGGCACTAACTATCACAGATTAGTTTCAGTATCTGAGCTGTTTACAGGGGGAGGTGTAGGAGGGAGCTTCCGTGCTCCCTTCCTGGCACGTGGTGGTGATGATGTGTTTTGAGCCCACCCTCCTGCCCACTGAGACCATGGGGAGTCCATTTGTACCAGCTCGACAGAAAAGGGAGATGGCATTAGGGCCACGGCTTCTTAGTTATGCCGGGGGAAAATGGAGCTGCCAGTGGGTTTAAAGTGAGAATTGCCCTTCACTAAACATTGCTCCTTACTCGATCGGTGGGACGTGGATGTTTCAGAATCTCCACACGAGGCGTCCCCGTCCTATCCGGCTCGTGCCAGGGTCCTCCCAACATGGCGGGGGGAGCGGGGGAGGGAATGGATATCGGGCCCTCCATCACCCGGCTTGGCCATTTCTGTCCAATTCCAGGCTATTTCTCCTGGAATGGGAGAATGGGAGGGAGGGATGGAGGATTGGATTGGGTGGCACTGCAGTACATGATAATGTAGGTGGGGATGGGGTCATGGTGAGGTTTTCGGTGGGAGTCAGTCCACAATGTTTCATCCATGCAGTTTTTTTAGTGAAGGGGGGAGTAAAGTGGAGGGAGAAAGAGAGAGACAGAGAGACAGACAGAGACAGAGACAGAGAGAGAGAAAGAGAGAAGGTGCTGCATGCAGCAGTGAGAGTGGTGGAGTTAGAACCATTTTTGGGGGGTAGGTGCTATAACAGATGTACAGTGAGTGTGAGGGAGCAGAGAGAACACAGTTACCCTTATCCTGACAGAGCGGGGAAGGTTATTGATGCTTGTCCCATATTGCTGGACATTTCTTCAGACCGCAGATACTGCACTGAGCTGGGTGGTGAGCTCAGACCATGCTCGCTGTGTCTGGTGGTATGGCCCCCCTATCTACTTGCCCATCCACCAGGACCTCCATGTCCCTGTCGACAAACCGTGATGTAAGTGCCCCTTATCTGCCATGCTCGAGGTAAACTGTGCAGGGCAGCTCCGAACTGAGTAAGCTCAACCGTGTGCCCATTGGCCTTTTAAAGATGGCACCAGCGCCAGGGATCACAGAATATCCAGGGGCATCCGGGCGATGGTGAGTACCTCCAGCCCTGATGGATGGGAGAATCAGACTAGTATTGAATGAGAGGGACATCATGGGGTGGGGTGGGTCGTTAATGAGGTATGTTCGAAGTGATAGCACCAGGAGATAGCTCAGCCTCGTGCAGACGGTTCCTCTGTCACTCTCAAGGAAAATCAAGCAAAGATAAATTATTGTTCGAATCTGCCCAATGAGTCATACGTTCTGTTGAAACCAATTCCAGTTATAAAGATGCAGAACAAATGCTCATCTAACCTCACAAAAATATCCGTTTTTCCTATCTTCCCTCGTAAGTTTGGCTCATGAAACAGGGTGCTATCGGAGTGTCTACAATTCAGCATTCTGCAACCTGGGAACACATCCTTCCATAACAATGTCTCTCAGTCTCCCCATCTCTGTCTATTTCACAAGCCCCTCCCATATGTTGATATTTAAACTGATTCTCCTGCCATCTCTCTGTGGCAATGATGTTCACACCCTCAGCAGCCCCTTGTCATGGCACAATGGAGATATGGTGCTGTACATGGGTGGGAGCTGTACATCCTGTCACTTCCAGCATGGGCTGCAAGGTTCCCCACGCTGGGCAGTGGTCTAACACAGTGTTACTGAGCAATGTACTGGGGTGGGATACACAGCCCTACATGCCAGGAGGGTAACTGATCCTGGGTTACAGATTAATGTACTGGGTGGTGTACATAGTCCTGTATGCTGGGAGGCTAACTGTTCCAGGCTTACACATCAATGCACTGCGGTGGTGTACACCGTCCTACATGCTGGGAGGGTGACTGCTCCTGGTTTACAGATCAATACACTGGGGTGGTGTACACAGACTTACATGCTAGGAGGGTAACTGCTCCTGGTTTACAGATCAATGCACTGGGGTGGTGTACACAGTCCTACATGCTGGGAGGGTAACTGCTCCTGGTTTACAGATCAATGCACTGGGGTGGTGTACACAGTCCTACATGCTGGGAGGATAACTGCTCCTCTTTTACAGATTAAATCGCCGGTGATCACTGCACAGGTCGCTGTGCTGGTCAGACTATCTGGTTGAGGTTTATAGATAATGCAATGATGTGGTCAGTGCAGCTCCACATGCTCGAATGATATTTCTTTCAGGTTCACACATTAGTGCACTGCTGAATTCTGCACAGCTCCCGGTGCTGGACAGATATCTAGCCCGGGTTTATAGATCAATGCACTGTTGTATTCTGCACAGCTCCCCGTATTCCTGTGTAGCAGCTTTGAACTGCTGAATGTTCCCTTCCATTTCCTGTGTAACAGGTATGAGAGATTAAAAGATCTGCTCCAATCACTGCGTAACAGCCTCCAATGGCCGAATGGTCTCATTCTGTTCCTGTTTTAAACCCTTGATGGGCTGAATAGCCTGCTTCAGTATCGGTGCAGTTGTGAACGGTGCTGAATATTTTGAAACCATCAGTGAATAAGCCACTTCTGACTTAATGATGGAGGGAAGGCCATTGATGCTGCGGCTGTTACGAGCCCACAGTGCCTCATGGATGGCCAGTTTCTATGAGCTCAGCCATTTAGAAGTATGTCCCGCCTTCACAGGAGTGAGTGCCACATCATACAGTGAGCAGTACGCCCAATATGATTTATCTCTCCATCCCGGAGTCTCTCAGCCTCATTCGTGATGAAGGTCTGCTGCCCCAAACGGTGATTTTCCTGCTCCTCGGATGCTGCCTGACCTGCTGTGCTTTTCCAGCAACACACTAATCTTGAGTATGTCAAATATGGGGCTGAGACTGTGCCTCCACCAGGACTGTGTGCTGGCTGCTCCTACAGATACTGTCAGGGACAGATCCCTCTGGACGAGGAGTATGGTGAGAATGTTTCCCCCAGTCTGGCTGTTGTGTATTGAAGCCTGTCCCTGCTCAGGCAGTGGGGGGCCTGTGGGGACACTCCTAGTGATGGACATTGAAGTCCCACACACAGAGGACGGTCTGTGTCCTTGTCAACCTCAGTGCTTCCTCTGATTTGTTTCCAACATCGAGGGGAACTGAGTTATCACCGAGAGGAGGGGTGGGGGGCAGGAGATAACCATCCTCAGGCGATTTCCTTGACCATGATGTGTTACCATGAGATTTCCTGAGTTCTGGAATCAATGGTGGGGAATTGCAGGGTAACTCCATCCCTGACTGTATCCCAGGGTGTCCCCACCACTGGTGGGTCTGTGCCAGTGGGACAGGATATCCCCAGGGATGGTGATGGTGCTTCATCAAACATCATAGGCGGTACTTTGGCACAGTGGTTAGCACTGTTGCCTCACAGCGCCAGTGACCCGGGTTCAATTCCAGCCTCAGGTGACGGTCTGTGTGGAGTGTGCACATTCTTCCCGTGTCTGCGTGGGTTTCCTCCGGGTTCTCCGGTTTCCTCCCACATTCCAAAGATGGGCAGGTTAGGTGAATTGGCCATGGAAAATTGCCCCTAGTATTAAGTGAAGGGGTAAATGTAGGGGAATGGGTCTGGGCGGGTCGGTGTGTACTTGATGGGCTGAAGGGCCTGTTTCCACTCTGAAAGTGAACTAATCTAATCTAATCTAAATTACCCATCAGGCCTGATCCTGTGCGTATGACGGTGTCCGTCTGTTTCCTGACTGGGAGTGTGGGTCAGGCAGCATCCGGAGTGCAGGTGAATGAACGTTTCAGGCATAATCCCTTCATTAGGAATGAGGCTTGTGGGCTGGGGAGCTGAGAGATAAATGTGAGGGGGCTGGGCCAATGGCTGGAGTTGGGGCCGGGGCTGGAGTGAAGGGAGCTGGGAATGTGACCGGTAGATGGAGGTGGGGGAGGGGTGATAGGTCAGAGACGAGGGTGGAATGGATGGAGGGAAGGTTATGGAGAGGTCAAGGAGTTCCACGGAACCTTCTGTCCCTGACATTATTTAACTGCCATTCCCCGGAACGTTCTGTCCCTGACATTGTATAACTGCCATACCACAGAAAGTTCTGTCCCCGACATTCTATAACTGCCATTCCCTGGAACGTTCTGTCCCTGACATTCTATAACTGACATTCCCCAGAACGTTCCGTCCCCAACATTCTATAACTGACGTACCTCAGAACGTTCAGTCCCCAACATTCTGTAACTGCCATTCCCCGGAACGTTCTGTCCCTGACATTCTATAACTGACATACCCCGGAACGTTCTGTCCCCGACATTCTATAACTGACATTCCCCGGAACGTTCCGTCCCCAACATTCTATAACTGACATACCTCGGAACGTTCTGTCCCCAACATTCTATAACTGCCATTCCCCGGAACGTTCTGTCCCTGACATTCTATAACTGACATACCTCGGAACGTTCTGTCCCCAACATTCTGTAACTGACATACCCCGGAACGTTCTGTCCCTGACATTCTACAACTGCCATTCCCCGGAACGTTCTGTCCCGGACATTCTATAACCGACATTACCCGGAACATTCCGTCCCAACATTCTATAACTGACATACCCTGGAACGTTCTGTCCCCGACATTCTATAACTGACATTCCCTGGAACGTTCTGTCCCTGACATTCTATAACTGACAAAACTGAACGTTTTGTCCCTGACATTGTTTGTGAACGGCCAGACTTCAGTGAATCGAACAAAAGGTAAGATCCCGAGGGAAGAGATCCCGTTCCAGGGAGAAGGAGACTCTGTTCCGAAGACCCCTCAGGCAGTTAAAGGGGTGAATACGTTTTCCCTGCATTTACATTTCTTCACGGCACAGGATCAACCCCAATTTAGACCAATATGCAGAAATTCCCAAACTCCGTTTGTCTTCAGGAAACTGGGAGAGAATCCTTCAGTAACGTTTCCATCCTCCGTATTAGGAACTGGGAAGGAGTGACCTGTGTCTGCTCTCGAGTGATCGAGTGTGTGGGAATGTTCTAGAAACCATCTGTCCTTATGGATGTGTCGCTGTGTGTTTGGGAAGGGAGGGTTTCTTGTGGTTTACGTCACATTTCCGACACTAATTCAGACCTTCCCATTTGTTATTCCAGCTCCAATTATTTTAATAAATCCCTGAATACAGGGACACATTTAAAAATCTCACTGGGCCCCCGATCAAACGGGTCCCTTTGCCTCCAGGCTGATGGATAATGGGTTTGTTTTCCTTCCTCACAGTTAACGGAGTAACCATCTACGTCCTGCTTTATAAAGATTGTGGATTGTCTCCATGTGTCAGACGTTACCTTGGGGCCATGGCAGCGGCGGATCTCCTGGTCATTATCCTCGACCTGATCCTGAGACACATTCCCATTGTTTATTGGGAACAGTTTTATTTCCTGTACTCCGTCCCCGTGTGTAATATCCACGCCGTCCTGCTTTATGCAGCCACTGACTGCTCTGTCTGGTTCACCGTCACTTTCACCTTTGATCGGTTTGTGGCCATTTGTTGCCAGAAGCTGAAAAGTAAATATTGCAGTGAGAAGACGGCGGCTGTGGTTCTGGGAGCAGTGACTGTGCTGAGCTGTTTAAAGAACATTTTCTGGTATTTTATGCTCACGGCTCAATATTGGCTGGGGAACCTCCCCTGGTTTTGTGATGTAACAATCACTGTTCAATTCTCCAGTGTCTGGGTCACAATCGAGTTCCTCCACCAGATTCTAACCCCGGGTGTCCCATTTCTCCTGATTCTGCTGCTCAATGTTCTCACCGTCAGACACATTTTAGTGACCAGCAGAGCCCGCAGGAGACTCCGCGCTCACACCAATGGGGACGCTCAGTCTGACACTGAAATGAGAAACCGAAAAAATCCATCATTTTACTGTTTGTGATCTCGGCCAATTTCATCCTTTTATGGTCAATGTTAATGCTGTTTTCTATATGGGCCCGGATGTATGATTTTGGATATGAGTCTGTGTATCTAGATTTGTTTGTGCAGGAATTGGGCTTCATGCTGCAGCTCCTCAGTTGCTGCACAAACACCGCGATTTATGCCGTGACCCAGATTAGGTTCAGGCAGCAGCTGAAGAATGTGCTGAAATATCCCTTCACCCAAATCCATCCATCCATCAAATTCCCTCATTAATCAATCCATCAGGGATTTTCTCATTTCAGTTCAGTGTTTCAGCAATGGAGCAGCCTGTCGCGATGGTAACAGACTGAGGGTAGCGCTGGTTTGTTCATCCTTATCCCACAGGGGGGTTACAGGGAAACATTTCAATGTTTCTCAAAACTCAGGGGCCAGTGAGAAAAGGCACTATTCCACTGACTGTATCCATCACTTCCATTTGTAAACAATAAAAATGTTGATTAAAGCGTGCCGAGCAGCCGAGTGACCTAAGTTTTGTGTGTGTCTTTGTGTTGGAGAAGCTGAGTTGGTGAAAGGCAGACTCAGCTCCAAGTCCTGGTCCTCAGGGAAGTGGAGGGCACCGCGACCTGAGCTCAGGAGCTGGGTTTAACTCCCTCTGTCCCTCCCACTCCAACCTGGCCTCCCCATTCCCTCTCCCCTACTCTCTCCACCTGCCTCCACTCTTTCCTCTCCCCCTCCCCTCCACTCTCTCTCTCTCCTGCCATCTGTCTCCCTCCCGCAATTCCGTCTCTACTCCATTTTTCCCCCTCCTCTCACCTCCCACATCTCTCTATCATCTGACAACCACCCCTCCAACCACATGCAGCCACAGCACCACCCACTACCCGCCTTCCCAGTTTCTGGATCAGAGGGAGATGGACGCGTCAGGGAGGCAGACTGCGTCAGAGAGGGAGGGAGGGGAAGGAGGGAGAAAGATTTAGTCAGAGAGAAACAGAGGGAGGTGAGGAGAAAGAGAGACCGAGTTAGGTGGATCGAGAGTGAGAGAAGGTGGAGAGAGAGTGAAGGAGCAGGGAGAGAGAGGGGGGGGGGGTGCAAGGGAGAGATAAGGTGAGGGAGAGAGAGAGAAATAGGGGAGGACATAATGAGAGAGGGGTCAGAGAGTGGGGGACAGAGAGTGGGGGACAGAGAGAGGGGCGACAAAGAGGGGGAACAGAGAGAGTGAGGGGACAGAGAGAGGGGGTACATAGAGAGGGCTGGGACCAAGAAAGTGGGACAGAGAGGGGGGGAAACAGAGAGGGGGACAGAGAGGGGTGGACAGAGAGAGAGGGGACAGAGAGAGAGAGGGGGGGACACAGAGAGGGGGTACAGAGAGAGGGCTGTGACCAATAATGCGGGACAGAGAGGGGGCATAGGGACAGGGGGGTCAGAGAGAGAGGGATAGAGAGAGAGGGGTAGAGAGAGAGGTGGGGGGAAAGAGCGAGTGAGGGGACAGAGAGAGGGGATACAGAGAGAGGGCTGGGACCAAAAAGGCGGGACAGAGAGGAGGGGGGGAACAGAGTGGGGGGTCATAGAGAGGGGTAAAGAGAGACGGGGACAGGTGGAGAGGGGGACAGAGAGAGAGGGGGACAGAGAGAGGGGGACACAGACCGGGAGGGACAAAGAGAGGGGAACAGAGAGAGGTGACAGATGGAGAAGGGGGACAGAGAGAGAGGGGACAGAGAGAGAGGGGACAGAGAGAGGGGGACAGAGAGAGGGGGACAGAGAGAGGGGGCAGAGGGGGGATAGAGAGAGAGGGGACAGAGAGAGGGGGAGAGAGAGAGGGGACAGAGAGAGAGGGGCAGAGAGGGGGGGACAGAGAGAGGGGGCAGAGTGGAGGGGGACAGAGAGAGAGGGTGGACAGAGAGGGGACGGACGAAGATGGGGGGCAGAAAGAGGGGTACAAAGAGAGTGGGGACAGGAGAAAGGGGACAGAGAGGGTGGGGACAGGGACAAGGGGGGCAGAGAGAGAGGGGACAGAGAGAGAGGGGGACACAGAGAGGGGGTACAGAGAGAGGGCTGGGACCAATAAGGCGGGACAGGGAGGGCGGGGACAGAGAGGGGGGTCAGACAGAGGGGTAAAGAGAGACGGGGACAGATGAAGAGGGGGACAGATGGAGAGGGGGACAGAGAGAGAGGGGGACAGAGAGAGGGGGACAGAGAGAGGGGGACAGAGAGAGGAGGACAGAGAGAGAGGGGACAGAGAGAGGCGACAGATGGAGAGAGGGGACAGAGAGAGAGCGGACAGAAAGAGAGGGGACAGAAAGAGAGGGGACAGAGAGAGGGGGGACAGAGAGAGGGGGCAGAGAGGGGATAGAGAGAGAGGGACAGAGAGAGGGGGAGAGAGAGAGGGGGACAGAGAGAGGAGGGGCAGGGGGTCAGAGAGAGGGGTACAGAGAGAGGGGGACAGAGAGAGAGGTGGTACAGAGAGAAAGGGACAGAGAGAAGGGGGACAGAGAGAGTGGGGACAGAGAGGAAGGGGACAGAAAGGGGGGACAGTAAGAGGGGGGACAGAAAGAGGGGGGACAGGGAGAGGGGGACAGAGGTTGGATAGAGAGAGGGGTGGGGCAGAGGGAGGGGTTACAGGGAGAGGGGGACAGGGAGAAGGGAGACAGAGAGAGGGGAGTACAGAGAGGGGGGTACATAGAGGGAGACAGAGAGAGGGGAGCAGAGGGGGATAGAGAGAGGGTGGACAGGGGGGTGGGGAGAGGGAAGGGGACAGATAGAAAGGGGACAGGGAGAAGTGGGACAGAGAGTGGGGCACAGAGAGGGGGACAGAGAGAGAGGGCAGAGGGAGGGCAGAGAGAGGGTGGACTGAGAGAGGGGTGTACAGAGAGGGGTGAATAGAAAGAGGGGGACAGAGAGTGGGGCAGAGAGAGGAAAACAGAGAGAGGGGGGACAGTGAGAGGGGGACAGTGAGAGGGGTATCAGAGAAGGGGAGAAAGAGAGATGGTGTGACAGAGTGAGGGGGGTAGAGGGGAGCAGAGAGAGTGATACAGAAGGGGCAGACTGAAAGCGGAGGGGCAGAGAGAAGGAGGGACAAAGAGAGAGGGGGACAGAGAGGCGAGGGGGAATAGAGAGTGAAGGTCAGAGAGAGAGGGGGACAGAGAGAGGGAGACAGAGAGAGGGGGACAAGAGAGGGGGTCAGAAAGAGGGGGACAGAGAGAGAGGGGGACAGAGGAAGAGGAGGGACAGAGAGAGGGGACAGAGAAAGAGGGGGACAGAGGAAGAGGGGGACAGAGAGGGGAGACAGAGAGAGGGTGGACAGTGAGAGGTGGACAGAGAGAGGTGGACAGAGAGAGGTGGACAGAGAGAGGGGTGTCAGAGAGGGAGAGAAAAAGAGATAGGGTGACAGA
This sequence comes from Chiloscyllium plagiosum, assembly GCF_037043375.1. Classification (NCBI taxonomy): domain Eukaryota; kingdom Metazoa; phylum Chordata; class Chondrichthyes; order Orectolobiformes; family Hemiscylliidae; genus Chiloscyllium; species Chiloscyllium plagiosum. The sequence continues at coordinate 59,550,663 of NW_028270177.1, read as the reverse complement.
GTGAGCAGGGACGGAGGGGAGCAGAATGGGTGGTACGGAGCGGGCAGACTGAGTGCGGAGGGGCAGAGAAGAGGGACAGAGAGAGAGGGGGACAGAGGAAGAGGGGGACCAAGAGAGGGGGGCAGAGAGAGGGAGACAGAGAGAGAGGGGATAGAGAGAGAGGGTGACAGAGGAAGAGGGGGACAGAGAGAGGAGGACAGAGAGCGAGGGAGGACGGAGAGAAATGGTACAGAGAGAGGGGGGAACAGAGAGAGGGGGTAGAGAGAGAGCGGACAGAGAAAGGGCGCAGAGTGGAGGGGGACAGAGAGCGCGGGTGGAGTGAGAGAGTAGGGACGGAAATGGGGACAGAGAGAAGGGGAACTGAGAGAGTGGGGACAGGGAGAAGGGGGACAGAGAGGGTGGGGACAGGGAGAAGGGGGACAGAGAGGGTGGGGACTGGGAGAAGGGGGGACAAAGAGACGGGGGTGCAGTAGAGAGGGGGGAATGGGGGGACAGAGAGAGGGGGTCAGATTGAGGGGAGAAAGAGAGAGGGGGAAAGAGAGAGAGGGGAAAGTGAGAGGGCGAAAGAGAGAAGAGGACAGAGGGGGCGGACTGAGAGCGGGGGGACAGAGAGAGAGGAGGGGCAGAGGGGGCAGAGAGAGTGGTACAGAGAGAGGGGCAGAGAGAGGGGGACAGAGAGGACGGGGACAGAGAGAATGGGGACAGATAGCAGGGGAACAGAGAGGGGGACAGCAGGGCGGGACAGAAAGAGGAGGGGACAGGGAGAGCGGGGAAGAAGTTGGATAGAGAGAGAGGGGACAGAGGGAGGGAGCACAGGGAGAAGGGAGACAGAGAGGGGAGTACAGAGAGGGCGTACATAGAAGGGGACAGAGAGGGGTGCAGAGAGAAGGGGGACAGATAGAAAGGAGACAGGGAGAAGTAGGACAGAGAGTGGGGTACAGAGAGGGTGACAGAGAGAGGGGGCAGAATGGGAGAGAGAGGAGGGACAGAGAGATGGGGCAGAGAGCGGACAGAGAGAGGAGAGGCTGAGAGAGGAGGGTACAGAGAGGGAGGTACAGAGAGGGAGGAACAGAGAGGGGGAAGAGAGAGAGGGGGACAGAGAGAGAGTAGGTACAGAGAGAGGGGGACAGAGAGAGAGGGACAGAGAGAGGGGGACAGAGGAGGAGGGGGACAGAGAGAGAGAGGACAAATAGAGAGGGGGACAGAGGAAGAGGTGGACAGAGAGGAGGCTGTCAGAGAGGGGGAGAAAGAGAGATGGGGTGCCAGAGTGACGGGGTCAGAGGGGAGCAGAGTGAGTGGTACGGAGGGGTTAGACTGAGAGCGGAGGGGCAGAGAGCAGGAGGGACATAGAGAGAGGGGGATAGAGAGAGGGGGTCAGAGAGAGGGGAACAGAGGAAGAGGGGAGACAGATAGAGGGTGACTGAGAGAATGAGGGGCAGAGAGAGAGGTGGACCGAGAGAGGGGGACAGAGAGCGGGAGAGACGGGGGGTGGGGGGCGCAGAGAGAATGGAGGTCACAGAGAGAGGGGCGGCAGAGAGGGCAGAGAGTTGTGTACAGAGAGAGGGGTACAGAGAGAGAGGACAGAGAGAGTGGGGGGCAGAGAGAGAGCGGGACAGAGAGAGAGAGGGGAGTCAGAGAGAGGGGAGGACAGAGAAAGAGGGGGGACATAGAGAGAGAGAGGGGGACAGAGAGAGAGAGGGGGACAGAGAGGGGGGAACAGAGAGAGGGGGGACAGAGAGAGAGAGGGGGGACAGAAAGAGAGGGGGACAGAGAGAGTGAGGGGGTACAGAGAGAGAGGGGGACAGACAAAGCGGGGGGATATAGAGAGAGTGGGGGGCAGACAGAGAGGGGGACAAGAGAGTGGGGCGAGAGAGAGGGTGGAGTGATAGGGAAGTGAGAGGGGTTAGAGAGAGGGGGAAGAGAGTGGGGGAACAAAGAGAGGGCGACAGAGAGAGGGGTACAAAGAGAGAAGGGTGGACAGAGAGATGGGGACAGAGGGAGAGGGAGGGACAGAGTGAGATGGTGACAGAGAGAGTGGGGACAGAGAGAGGGGGGGCATTGAGAGAAGGGGGATAGAGAGATGGAGGCGCAGAGAGTGGGTGGACAGAAAGAGGGGGGCAGAGAGCGCGGGGGAAAGAAAGAGGAGGAAAGAGAAAGGAGGACAGAGGGGACGGACAGAGAGGGGGTGAACAGAGGTGGGGACAGAGAGAGGGGCGGTCAGAGAGGGAGGGGACAGAAAGAGAGGGCGACAAGAGAATGGGGGAGAGAGGTAGGGGAGAGATGGAGAGAGAGGGGTGTAAAGAGAGGGGGAAGAGAGAGAGGGTGGACAGAGAGAGGGGGTTAGTGAGTGGGGGGACAGAGAGAGGGGGACAGAGAGAGAGGTACAGAGAGAGAGGGGTGGACAGAGAGATGGGGACAGAGGGAGGGGAGAGGAGAGTACAGAGAGAGGGAGGACAGACAGAGAGGTTACAGGGAGAGAGGGGGACAGAGAGAGGGGGGATAGAGAGAGGGGGGACAGAGAGAGAGAGGGGACAGAGAGAGGGCGGACAGAGAGAGGGGGACGGGGGGTATTGAGAGAAGAGGACAGAGAGGGGGACAGAGGGAGGGGGGACAGAGGGGGGATAGAAAGAGGGGACACAGAGAGAAGTGAACGGAGAAAGAGGGGGTCAGAGGGGGACAGAGATGGGGGACAAAGAGAAGGGGGACAGAGATGGAGGATAGAGAGAGGAGGGCAGAGAGAGGGGGATACAGAGAGAGGGGGACAGAGATAGGGGAACGGAGAGAGAGTGGGGAGAGAGAGAGGGGACAGAGAGAGGGGGATACAGAGAGGAGGGAACCGAGAGGGGGGTCAGAGAGAGGTGGACAGAGAGAGGTTGGGGGAGAGAGAGAGGGGGACAGTGAGAGGGGGACAGAGAGGTGGAGAAAGAGAGATGGGGTGACAGAGTGAGGGGGACAGGGGTTGCAGAGAGTGTGGTACAGAGGGGGCAGACTGAGAGCGAGAGGGCAGAGAGAAGGAGGGACAGAGAGAGAGGGGGACAGAGGAAGAGAGGGCAGAGAAAGAGGGGGGACAGAGAGAGAGGGGGACAGAGAGAGGAGTGAACAGAGGGAGAGGGGGTCAGAGAGAGGGGAGACAGGGGGGAAGAGAGGGGTGTGACAGAGAGAGCGGAGGACAGAGAGAGAGGGGGCAGAGCGAGAGGGGACAGACAGTGGGGAAAGGTGAGAGATGGGGGACAGAGAGAGGGGAATGGAGAGAGAGGGGGGCACAGAGAGGGGGGTCACAGAGAGGGGAACGGAGAGAGGGGGGACAGAGAGAGGGGGACAGAGAGGGGGAACGGAGAGAGGGGGGGAAAGAGAGAGGGAGACAGAGAGAGGGGGACAGAGAGCGCGGGACAGAGAGGGGGAACGGAGAGAGAGGGGGGACGGAGAGAGAGGGGGAACAGAGAGAGGGGACAGAGTGAGGGGAACGGAGAGAGAGTGTGGAAAGAGAGAGGGGGGCAGAGAGAGAGGGGGGATACAGAGAGCGGGGAACAGAGTGATGGGACAGAGAGAGAGGTGGGGACGGGGGGGACAGAGAGAGGGGGGCAGAGAGGGAGGTGCGGACGGGGGGACAGAGAGAGGGGGCAGAGAGAGAGGGGACAGACAGAGGGGAACGGTGAGAGATGGGGGACAGAGAGAGGGGAATGGAGAGGGGGGCACAGAGAGGGGGAACACAGAGAGGGGAACGGAGAGAGAGGGGGGACAGAGAGAGGGGAATGGAGAGAGAGAGGGGGACAGAGAGGGGGAATGGAGAGAGAGGGGGGACAGAGAGAGGGGAACGGAGAGAGAGTAGGGACAGAGAGAGGGGGACAGAGAGAGAGGGGAGAGACAGAGGACAATACAGAGGTGGGAACAGAGAAAGGGGAACAGAGAGAGGTGGACAGAGAGAGGGGGACAGAGAGAGGGGGACAGAGAGAGGGGGACAGAGAGAGGAGGAATGTGAGAGGGGGACAGAGAGGGGGAGAAAGAGAGATGGGGTGACATAGTGAGGGGGACAGGGGGTGCAGAGAGTGTGGTACAGAGAGGGCAGACTGAGAGCGGGAGGGCAGAGAGAAGGAGGGGCAGAGAGAGGGGGTGACAGAAAGAGGGGGACAGAGAGAGAGGGGGACTGAGTGGAGATGACAGATAGAGAGTGGGGGACTGAGAGAGGAGGGAACAGAGGGAGAGGGGGTCAGAGAGAGGGGCGGCGGGGGGGGAAGAGAGGGGAGTGACAGAGAGAGAGGAGGACAGAGAGATGGGGGGACAGAGAGGGGGACAGAGAGAGAGGGGGACAGAGTAAGAGGGAGGACAGAGAGCGCGGACAGAGAGAGGGGACAGAGGAAGAGGGGGATAGAGAGAGGGTGACAGAGAGAGAGAGAGGACAGAGAGAGGTGGTACAGAGAGAGGGGGAGAGAGAGAGAGTGGGAACAGAGAGGGGTACAGGGAGAAGGAGGGACAGAGAGAGGGGGTCCAGAGAGAGTGGGGACAGTGAGAGAGGGGGGACAGAGTGACGGGGCCACAGTATAGGGGGGACAGGGAGACGGAGGGGGTGACAGAGAGAGGGGGAAGAGAGAGGGGGACAGTGGGGGCGGACCGAGAGCGGGGGGACAGAGAGAAGGAGGGGCAGAGAGAGAGGGGCACCGAGAGAGGGGGACAGAGAGCGGGAGAGACATAGGGGGGGCAGAGAGAGTGGGGGTCACAGAGTGAGGGCGGCAGAGGGGGCAGAGAGAGGTGTACAGAGAGAGAAGGACAGAGAGAGAGGACAGAGAGACAGGGGGGACAGAGAGAGACGGGGGGACAGAGAGCGAGGGGACAGACAGAGGGGAACGGAGAGAGAGGGGGACAGAGAGAGGGAGTACACAGAGAGGGGGACACAGAGAGGGGAACGGAGAGAGAGGGGGGACAGAGAGAGGGGACAGACAGAGGGGGGACGGAGAGAGAGGAACGGAGAGAGAAGTGGGACAGAGGGGACAGAGAGAGGGGAACGGAGAGAGAGGTGGGACAGAGAGAGGGGGACAGAGAGGGGACAGAGAGAGGGGATACAGAGAGAGGGGGAACAGAGAGAGGGGGAACAGAGAGAGGGGAACGGAGAGAGAGGAACGGAGAGAGAGGGGGAACAGAGAGAGGGGACAGACAGAGGGGGGACGGAGAGAGAGGAATGGAGAGAGAGGGGGACAGAGATAGGGGACAGAGAGGAGGCTGTCAGAGAGGGGGAGAAAGAGAGATGGGGTGCCAGAGTGAGGGGGTCAGAGGGGAGCAGAGTGAGTGGTACGGAGGGGTTAGACTGAGAGCGGAGGGGCAGAGAGAAGGAGGGACATAGAGAGAGGGGGATAGAGAGAGGGGGTCAGAGAGAGGGGAACAGAGAGAGGGGGACAGAGAGAGGGGTGACAGAGGAAGAGGGAAGACAGATAGAGGGTGACTGAGAGAATGAGGGGCAGAGAGAGAGGTGGACCGAGAGAGGGGGACAGAGAGCGGGAGAGACGGGGGGTGGGGGGCGCAGAGAGAATGGAGGTCACAGAGAGAGGGGCGGCAGAGAGGGCAGAGAGTTGTGTACAGAGAGAGGGGTACAGAGAGAGAGGACAGAGAGAGTGGGGGCAGAGAGAGAGCGGGACAGAGAGAGAGGGGAGTCAGAGAGAGGGGAGGACAGAGAAAGAGGGGGGACATAGAGAGAGAGAGGGGGACAGAGAGAGAGAGGGGGACAGAGAGGGGGGGACAGAGAGAGGGGGGACAGAGAGAGAGAGGGGGACAGAAAGAGAGGGGGACAGAGAGAGTGAGGGGGTACAGAGAGAGAGGGGGACAGACAAAGAGGGGGGATATAGAGAGAGTGGGGGGCAGACAGAGAGGGGGACAAGAGAGTGGGGCGAGAGAGAGGGTGGAGTGATAGGGAAGAGAGAGGGGTTAGAGAGAGGGGGAAGAGAGTGGGGGAACAAAGAGAGGGCGACAGAGAGAGGGGTACAAAGAGAGAAGGGTGGACAGAGAGATGGGGACAGAGGGAGAGGGAGGGACAGAGTGAGATGGTGACAGAGAGAGTGGGGACAGAGAGGGGGGGGCATTGAGAGAAGGGGGATAGAGAGATGGAGGCGCAGAGAGTGGGTGGACAGAAAGAGGGGGGCAGAAAGCGCGGGGGAAAGAAAGAGGAGGAAAGAGAAAGGAGGACAGAGGGGACGGACAGAGAGGGGGTGAACAGAGGGGGGGACAGAGAGAGGGGCGGTCAGAGAGGGAGGGGACAGAAAGAGAGGGTGACAAGAGAATGGGGGAGAGAGGTAGGGGAGAGATGGAGAGAGAGGGGTGTAAAGAGAGGGGGAAGAGAGAGAGGGTGGACAGAGAGAGGGGGGTAGTGAGTGGGGGGACAGAGAGAGGGGGACAGAGAGAGAGGTACAGAGAGAGAGGGGTGGACAGAGAGATGGGGACAGAGGGAGGGGAGAGGAGAGTACAGAGAGAGGGAGGACAGACAGAGAGGTTACAGGGAGAGAGGGGGACAGAGAGAGGGGGGATAGAGAGAGGGGGGGACAGAGAGAGAGAGGGGACAGAGAGAGGGCGGACAGAGAGAGGGGGACGGGGGGTATTGAGAGAAGAGGACAGAGAGGGGGACAGAGGGAGGGGGGACAGAGGGGGGATAGAAAGAGGGGACACAGAGAGAAGTGAACGGAGAAAGAGGGGGGACAGAGGGGGACAGAGATGGGGGACAAAGAGAAGGGGGACAGAGATGGAGGATAGAGAGAGGAGGGCAGAGAGAGTGGGATACAGAGAGAGGGGGACAGAGATAGGGGAACGGAGAGAGAGTGGGGAGAGAGAGAGGGGACAGAGAGAGGGGGATACAGAGAGGGGGGAACAGAGAGGGGGGGCAGAGAGAGGTGGACAGAGAGAGGGTGACAGAGAGAGGGGGAGAGAGAGAGGAGGACAGTGAGAGGGGGACAGAGAGGTGGAGAAAGAGAGATGGGGTGACAGAGTGAGGGGGACAGGGGTTGCAGAGAGTGTGGTACAGAGAGTGCAGACTGAGAGCGAGAGGGCAGAGAGAAGGAGGGACAGAGAGAGAGGGGGACAGAGGAAGAGAGGGCAGAGAAAGAGGGGGGACAGAGAGAGAGGGGGACAGAGAGAGGAGTGAACAGAGGGAGAGGGGGTCAGAGAGAGGGGAGACAGGGGGGAAGAGAGGGGTGTGACAGAAAGAGCGGAGGACAGAGAGAGAGGGGGCAGAGCGAGAGGGGACAGACAGTGGGGAAAGGTGAGAGATGGGGGACAGAGAGAGGGGAATGGAGAGAGAGGGGGGCACAGAGAGGGGGGTCACAGAGAGGGGAACGGAGAGAGGGGGGACAGAGAGAGGGGGACAGAGAGGGGGAACGGAGAGAGGGGGGGAAAGAGAGAGGGAGACAGAGAGAGGGGGACAGAGAGCGCGGGACAGAGAGGGGGAACGGAGAGAGAGGGGGGACAGAGAGAGGGGACAGAGTGAGGGGAACGGAGAGAGAGTGTGGAAAGAGGGGGGGGGGGCAGAGAGAGAGGGGGGATACAGAGAGCGGGGAACAGAGTGAGGGGGACAGAGAGAGAGGTGGGGACGGGGGGGACAGAGAGAGGGGGGCAGAGAGGGAGGTGGGGACGGGGGGACAGAGAGAGAGGGCAGAGAGAGAGGGGACAGACAGAGGGGAGCGGTGAGAGATGGGGGACAGAGAGAGGGGAATGGAGAGGGGGGCACAGAGAGGGGGAACACAGAGAGGGGAACGGAGAGAGGGGGGGAAAGAGAGAGGGAGACAGAGAGAGGGGGACAGAGAGCGCGGGACAGAGAGGGGGAACGGAGAGAGAGGGGGGACAGAGAGAGGGGACAGAGTGAGGGGAACGGAGAGAGAGTGTGGAAAGAGGGGGGGGCAGAGCGAGAGGGGGGATACAGAGAGCGGGGAACAGAGTGAGGGGGACAGAGAGAGAGGTGGGGACGGGGGGGACAGAGAGAGGGGGGCAGAGAGGGAGGTGGGGACGGGGGGACAGAGAGAGAGGGCAGAGAGAGAGGGGACAGACAGAGGGGAACGGTGAGAGATGGGGGACAGAGAGAGGGGAATGGAGAGGGGGGCACAGAGAGGGGGAACACAGAGAGGGAAACGGAGAGAGAGGGGGGACAGAGAGAGGGGAATGGAGAGAGAGAGGGGGACAGAGAGGGGGAACGGAGAGAGAGGGGGGACAGAGAGAGTGGAACGGAGAGAGAGTGGGGACAGAGAGAGGGGGACAGAGAGAGAGGGGACAGACAGAGGGGGATACAGAGGTGGGAACAGAGAAAGGGGAACAGAGAGAGATGGACAGAGAGAGGGGGACAGAGAGAGGAGGAATGTGAGAGGGGGACAGAGAGGGGGAGAAAGAGAGATGGGGTGACATAATGAGGGGGGACAGGGGGTGCAGAGAGTGTGGTACAGAGAGGGCAGACTGAGGACGGGAGGGCAGAGAGAAGGAGGGGCAGAGAGAGGGGGGACAGAGAAAGAGGGGGCACAGAGGGGGCGGGGAAGAGATAGAGGGGGACAGAGAGAGGGGGGTCATAGAGAGAGGGTGACAGAGAGAGGGGGACAGAGAGAGAGGGGGACTGAGTGGGGATGACAGATAGAGAGAGGGGGACTGAGAGAGGAGGGAACAGAGGGAGAGGGGGTCAGAGAGAGGGGCGGCGGGGGGGGGGGGAAGAGAGGGGAGTGACAGAGAGAGAGGAGGACAGAGAGAGAGGGGGATAGAGAGGGGGACAGAGAGAGGGGGGACAGAGTAAGAGGGGGGACAGAGAGCGCGGATAGAGAGAGGGGACTGAGGAAGAGGGGGATAGAGAGAGGGTGACAGAGAGAGAGAGAGGACAGAGAGAGGTGGTACAGAGAGAGGGGGAGAGAGAGAGTGGGAACAGAGAGGGGTACAGGGAGAAGGAGGGACAGAGAGAGGGGGTCCAGAGAGAGTGGGGACAGTGAGAGAGGGGGGACAGAGTGACGGGGCCACAGTATAGGGGGGACAGGGAGACGGAGGGGGTGACAGAGAGAGGGGGAAGAGAGAGGGGGACAGTGGGGGCGGACCGAGAGCGGGGGGACAGAGAGAAGGAGGGGCAGAGAGAGAGGGGCACCGAGAGAGGGGGACAGAGAGCGGGAGAGACATAGGGGGGGCAGAGAGAGTGGGGGTCACAGAGTGAGGGCGGCAGAGGGGGCAGAGAGAGGTGTACAGAGAGAGAAGGACAGAGAGAGAGGACAGAGAGACAGGGGGGACAGAGAGAGACGGGGGGACAGAGAGCGAGGGGACAGACAGAGGGGAACGGTGAGAGACGGGGGACAGAGAGAGGGGAATGGAGAGAGGGGGGACAGAGAGAGGGAGTACACAGAGAGGGGGACACAGAGGGGAACGGAGAGAGAGGGGGGACAGAGAGAGGCGACAGACAGAGGGGGGACGGAGAGAGAGGAACGGAGAGAGAGGGGGGACAGAGATAGGGGACAGAGAGAGGGGGACAGAGAGAGGTGGGACAGAGAGAGGGGGACAGAGAGAGGGGGACAGAGAGAGGGGAACGGAGAGAGAAGTGGGACAGAGGGGACAGAGAGAGGGGAACGGAGAGAGAGGTGGGACAGAGAGAGGGGGACAGAGAGAGAGGGGACAGAGAGAGGGGATACAGAGAGAGGGGGAACAGAGAGAGGGGGAACAGAGAGAGGGGAACGGAGAGAGAGGAACGGAGAGAGAGGGGGACAGAGAGAGGGGACGGACAGAGGGGGGACGGAGAGAGAGGAACGGAGAGAGAGGGGGACAGAGATAGGGGACAGAGAGGAGGCTGTCAGAGAGGGGGAGAAAGAGAGATGGGGTGCCAGAGTGAGGGGGTCAGAGGGGAGCAGAGTGAGTGGTACGGAGGGGTTAGACTGAGAGCGGAGGGGCAGAGAGAAGGAGGGACATAGAGAGAGGGGGATAGAGAGAGGGGGTCAGAGAGAGGGGAACAGAGAGAGGGGGACAGAGAGAGGGGTGACAGAGGAAGAGGGGAGACAGATAGAGGGTGACTGAGAGAATGAGGGGCAGAGAGAGAGGTGGACCGAGAGAGGGGGACAGAGAGCGGGAGAGACGGGGGATGGGGGGCGCAGAGAGAATGGAGGTCACAGAGAGAGGGGCGGCAGAGAGGGCAGAGAGTTGTGTACAGAGAGAGGGGTACAGAGAGAGAGGACAGAGAGAGTGGGGGGCAGAGAGAGAGCGGGACAGAGAGAGAGAGGGGAGTCAGAGAGAGGGGAGGACAGAGAGGTGGGGACAGAGAGAGGGGGGACAGAGAGAGAGAGGGGGGACAGAAAGAGAGGGGGACAGAGAGAGTGAGGGGGTACAGAGAGAGAGGGGGACAGACAAAGAGGGGGGCATATAGAGAGTGTGGGGGGCAGACAGAGAGGGAGACAAGTGAGTGGGGCGAGAGAGAGGGTGGAGTGATAGGGAAGAGAGAGGGGTTAGAGAGAGGGGAAAGAGAGTGGGGGAACAAAGAGAGGGCGACAGAGAGAGGGGTACAAAGAGAGAAGGGTGGACAGAGAGATGGGGACAGAGGGAGAGGGAGGGACAGAGTGAGATGGTGACAGAGAGAGTGGGGACAGAGAGAGGGGGGGCATTGAGAGAAGGGGGATAGAGAGATGGAGGCGCAGAGAGTGGGTGGACAGAAAGAGGGGCAGAAAGCGCGGGGGAATGAAAGAGGAGGAAAGAGAAAGGAGGACAGAGGGGACGGACAGAGAGGGGGTGAACAGAGTGGGGGACAGAGAGAGGGGCGGTCAGAGAGGGAGGGGACAGAAAGAGAGGGCGACAAGAGAATGGGGGAGAGAGGTAGGGGAGAGATGTAGAGAGATGGGTGTAAAGAGAGGGGGAAGAGAGAGAGGGTGGACAGAGAGAGGGGGTTAGTGAGTGGGGGGACAGAGAGAGGGGGACAGAGAGAGAGGTACAGAGAGAGGGGTGGACAGAGAGATGGGGACAGAGGGAGGGGAGAGGAGAGTACAGAGAGAGGGAGGACAGACAAAGAGGTTTCGGGGAGAGAGGGGGACAGAGAGAGGGGGATAGAGAGAGGGGGGGACAGAGAGAGAGAGGGGACAGAGAGAGGGCGGACAGAGAGAGGGGGACGGGGGGTATTGAGAGAAGAGGACAGAGAGGGGGACAGAGGGAGGGGGGACAGAGGGGGGATAGAAAGAGAGGACACAGAGAGAAGTGAACGGAGAAAGAGGGGGGGCAGAGGGGGACAGAGATGGGGGACAAAGAGAAGGGGGACAGAGATGGAGGATAGAGAGAGGAGGGCAGAGAGAGGGGACACAGAGAGAGGGGGACAGAGATAGGGGAACGGAGAGAGAGTGGGGAGAGAGAGAGGGGACAGAGAGAGGGGGATACAGAGAGGGGTAACAGAGAGGGGGAACAGAGAGGGGGGACAGAGAGAGGGTGACAGAGAGAGGGGGAGAGAGAGAGGAGGACAGTGAGAGGGGGACAGAGAGGTGGAGAAAGAGAGATGGGGTGACAGAGTGAGGGAGACAGGGGTTGCAGAGGTAAGTGCTGAATTTTGCTTGTTGTATTCTTTAGACCCAGTTTTTTTTAAATAAAAGTTAGCTTTAGAGGGATGGCAGTGAAGGCAGTGCAATGTTCCTCCTGCAACATGTATGAGGTGAGGGATGCCATCGACGTCCCTGCCGATTACACTTGCAGGAAGTGCACCCATCTCCAGCTCCTCCAAGACCGTGTTAGGGAACTGGAGCTGGAGTTGGATGAACTTCGGATCATTCGGGAGGCAGAGGGGGTCATAGATCAGAGTTATAGGGAAGAAGTAACTCCAAAGATGGCAGATAGATGGGTGACAGTGAGGGGGACTGGGAGGAAGCAGCCAGTGCAGGGACCCCCTGCGGCCATTCCCCTCAAGAACAAGTATACCGTTTTGGATACTTGTGGGGGGGATGACTTACCAGGGGTAAGTAACGGGGCTCAGGTCTCTGGCACGGAGCCTGTCCCCGTTACTCAGAAGGGAAGGGTGAAGAAGAGCAGAGCAGTAGTAATTGGGGACTCGATAGTTCGGGGCACAGATAGGAGGTTTTGTGGGAACGAGAGAGACTCACGTTTGGTATGTTGCCTCCCAGGTGCAAGGGTACGTGATGTCTCTGATCGTGTTTTCCGGGTCCTGGAGGGGGAGGGGGAGCAGCCCGAAGTCGTGGTCCATATTGGCACCAACGACATAGGTAGGAGGAGTGCCGAGGATGTTAGACAGGTTTTCAGGGAGCTAGGTTGGAAGCTCAGAGTTAGAACGAACAGAGTTGTTGTCTCTGGTTTGTTACCCGTGCCACGTGATAGAGATTCGAGGAACAGGGAAAGAGAACACTTAAATTCGTGGCTACAGGGATGGTCCAGGAGGGAGGGATTCCGGTTTTTGGATAACTGGGGTTCTTTCTGCGGACGGTGGGACCTCTATAAACAGGATGGTCTACACCTGAACCTGAGGGGCACCAGTATCCTTGGGGGGAGGTTTGCTAGTGCTCTTGGGGGGGGGGGGGTTTAAACTAACTCTGCAGGGGCATGGGAACCCAGATTGTAGCTTCAGGGTGCAGGGCCTGGAGTGTAGGGAGGTTAGGAACATGGCATAAATTTCCAAGGAGGGTGTCTGTAAACAGGAAAGTGGCTTGAAGTGTGTATACTTCAATGCAAGAAGTATACGAAATAAGGTAGGTGAACTTGCAGCGTAGGTTGGTACCTGGGACTTCGATGTTGTGGCTATTACGGAGACATGGCTAGAACAGGGACAGGATTGGCTGTTGCAGGTTCCAGGATTTAAATGTTTTAGTAGGGTCAGAGGTGGGGGTAAAAGAGGGGGAGGTGTGGCATTGCTTGTCAAAGATAGTATTACAGTGGTGGAAAGGACGATAGATGAGGACTTGCCATCTGAGGTAGTTTGGGCTGAGGTTCGGAATAGGAAAGGTGAGGTCACCCTGTTAGGAGTCTTTTACAGGCCTCCCAATAGTCCTAGAAACGTAGAAGAAAGGATAGGGAAGGTGATTCAGGAGATGAGTGACAGTAATAGGGTGGTTGTTATGGGGGACTTTAACTTTCCTGATATTGATTGGGAAAGCTATAGCTCAAGTTCGTTAGATGGGTCAGTGTTTGTTCAATGTGTGCAGGAGAGTTTCCTGACACAATATGTAGACAGGCCAACAAGAGGTGAGGCCATACTGGATTTGGTTCTGGGTAACGAACCAGGCCAGGTGTTAGAATTAGAGGTAGGTGAGCACTTTAGGGATAGCGACCATAATTCGGTGATTTTTACTCTCGTGATGGAGAGGGATAAGTGTGTACTACAGGGCAAGAGTTATAGCTGGGGTCAGGGAAATTATGATGCGGTGAGGCATGACTTAGGATGTGTGGCTTGGAAAAGTAGACTCCAAGGCAAGAGTGTAAATGATATGTGGAGCTTGTTCAAGGAGCAACTATTGAGTGTCCTTGATAATTATGTACCTGTCAGGCAGGGAGGAAAGGGTCGTGCGAGGGAGCCGTGGTTTAATAAGGAATTGGAATCCCTTGTTAAATGGAAGAGGGCGGCCTATCTCAAGATGAGACGTGAAGGTTCAATTGGGGCGATTGAGAGTTATAGGGTAGCCAGGAAGGACCTGAAGAGAGAGCTAAGAGCAGCAAGGAGGGGACATGAAAGGTCCTTAGTCGGTAGGATTAGGGAAAACCCTAAGGCTTTCTATAGGTATGTTAGGAATAAAAGAATGACTAGGGTAGGAATAGGTCCAGTCAAGGATAGTAGTGGGAAGTTGCGTGTGGAGGCGGAAGAGATTGGGGAGACACTGAATGAATACTTTTCTTCAGTATTTACTCAGGAACAGGGCATTGTCGTCGATGTGAATACTGAGTCACAAATAAGTAGAATGGATGGCTTTGAGGTATGTAGAGAAGAGGTGTTGGAAATCCTGGAAAAGGTGAAAATAGATAAGTCCCCTGGGCCTGATGGCATTTATCCTAGGATTCTCTGGGAAGCAAGGGAGGAGATTGCAGAGCCATTGGCCTTGATTTTTATGTCCTCTTTGTCTACAGGAGTAGTGCCAGAAGACGGGAGGATAGCAAATGTGGTTCCCTTGTTCAAAAAGGGGAGTAGGGATAACCCTAGTAACTATAGGCCGGTGAGTCTCACTTCTGTTGTGGGCAAAGTCTTAGAGAGAATTGTAAGGGATAGGATTTATGCACATCTGGATAGGAATAATGTGATCAAGGATAGTCAGCATGGTTTTGTGAAGGGCAGGTCGTGCCTCACAAACCTTATTGAATTCTTTGAAAAGGTGACGAAGGAGGTTGATGAGGGGAAAGCGGTAGATGTGGTATATATGGATTTTAGTAAGGCGTTTGATAAGGTTCCCCATGGTAGGCTACTGCAGAAAATACGGAGATATAGCATTGAGGGTGAGTTGGAGGTTTGGATTAGGAATTGGCTGGATGGAAGAAGACAGAGGGTAGTAGTTGATGGCAAAGTTTCTTCATGGAGAGCCGTCACTAGCGGTGTTCCGCAAGGATCTGTTTTGGGACCATTGCTGTTTGTCATTTTTATAAATGACCTGGAAGAGGGGTTAGAAGGTTGGGTGAGCAAGTTTGCGGATGATACGAAAGTCGGAGGAGTTGTTGACAGTGAGGAAGGATGTGGCAGGTTACAGCAGGATATAGAGAAGCTGCAGAGCTGGGCAGAAAGGTGGCAAATGGAATTCAATGTAGCTAAATGTGAGGTGATTCACTTTGGGAAGAATAACAAAAAGATGGGGTACTGGGCTAATGGTCGGATACTTGGTAGTGTGGATGAGCAGAGGGATCTTGGTGTCCATGTACACAGATCTCTGAAAGTTGCCACCCAGGTAAATAGTGCGGTGAGGAAGGCATATGGCGTACTGGCTTTTATTGGTAGAGGAATTGAGTTCCGGAGTCCTGAGGTCATGATGCAGTTGTATAAGACTCTGGTGCGGCCGCATCTGGAATATTGTGTGCAGTTTTGGTCGCCATAATATAGGAAGGATGTGGAGGCACTGGAACGGGTGCAGAGGAGGTTTACCAGGATGTTGCCTGGTATGGAAGGAAGATCGTATGAGGAAAGACTGAGACACTTGGGGCTGTTTTCATTAGAGAAAAGAAGGTTTAGGGGTGACTTGATTGAGGTGTACAAGATGATTAGGGGGTTAGATAGGGTTGACAGTGTGAACCTTTTCCCGCGTATGGAGTCAGGTATTACAAGGGGGCATAGCTTTAAATAAAGGGGGGGTAGATATAGGACTGAAGTTAGGGGTAGGTTCTTCACTCAGCGAGTCTTAAGTTCATGGAATGCCCTGCCAGCAGCAGTGGTGGACTCTCCCTCTTTATGGGCATTTAAGCGGGCATTGGATAGGTATATGGAGGATAGTGGGTTAGTATAGGTTATGTGGGCTTGGATCGGCGCAACATCGAGGGCCAAAGGGCCTGTACTGCGCTGTATTCTTCTATGTTCTATGTTCTAAGAGAAAGGGGAAGAGAGAGCGAGGGAAGAGAGAGGGGAAGAGAGAGGGGGAAAGATAAGGGGAGAGACAAGGGGAGAGATAAGGGGGAGAGATAAGGGGACAGATTGGGGACAGACTGGGGGAGAGGTTGGGGAGGGATTTGGCGAGAGATTGGGGAGAGATAGGGGAGAGATAGCGGGAGAGATGGGGAGAGAGAAGGGGAAACAGAAGGGGAAAGATAGGGGAGAGAAAGGGGTTAGAGAGAGATGGATTAGAGAGAGAGAATGGGAGAGAAAAGGGTCGAGTGCAGGGGGTCGAGTGCAGGGGGTCGAGAGAGGGGGTCGAGAGAGGGGGTCGAGAGAGGGGGTCGAGAGAGGGGGTCGGATGAGAGGGTGGTTGAGAGAGGGGGTCGAGAGAGGGGGGTCGAGAGAGGGGGTCGAGAGAGGGGTTCGAGAGAGGGGTTCGAGAGAGGGGTTCGAGAGAGGGGTTCGAGAGAGGGGGTCGAGAGAGGGGGTCGAGTGAGAGGGGTCGTGAAAGGGTGGTCGAGAGAGGGGAGTCGAGTGAGAGCTTTCGACGGGAGTGGTCGTGAGAGGGGTGTCGAGAGAGGGGGTCCAGTGAGGGGGTCGAGAGGGGGATCGAGAGAAGGAGGTTGAGAGAGGGGGGTCGAGAGACGGGGTCGATTGAGGGGCTCGAGACAGTGGGTCGATAGGGGGAAGAGTGAGGGGAGGGGGAGAGACGGGTGAGAGAGCGGGGTGAGAGAGAGGGGGAAGAGAGAGGAGGGACAGAGTGGGGGAGACAGAGTGGGGAGAGAGAGAGTGGGGGAGAGGGGGCAGAGAGAGGGGCCAGAGATGGGGGAGAAAATGAGAGAAAGTGGAGAGAGAGTGAGGGGTGAGAGATGGGGAGAGCGAGGAGCGAGCAAGAGAGACGGGCGAGAGAGGGGGTGAGCGAGAGAGAGAGGTGCAAGTGTGAGTGAGTGAGTGAGGGGACGGAAATGAGAGAGAGTCTGAGAGATCGAGAGAGAAAGAGTGCGATAAGTGGACAAGAGAGAGAATGAGAGAGAGAGAAAGATAGAAAGAGGCGTAGAGCGAGATAGGGAGAGATGCAGGGTGAGCTAGAGAGAGAGGGACATGAGTGAGAGGCACGCGAAGGGGGAGAGAGAGAGAGTCAGGTGAGAGAGAGGGGTGTGGTGGAGAGTGAGTGAGTGGGTTAGAGAGAGAGTGAGTGAGGGGAATAGAGAGAGAGAGGTGAGAGAGGGGCTGACAGAGAGAATGAGAGTGAGAGGGTGAGAGATAGAGAGTGAGGGAGTGAGAGAGGGGATCGAGAAAAAGAGACAGAGAGTCCGAGAGAGTCAGAGAGAGATGTCTCAGGGAGGACCAATACAGCAGAGGTGAGAGCAGGACCCTGACAAGGTGGTGGGAATGAAGTCTAGAATGTTGCTGTTCCTTGCCCAGCTCTGTATCTATGTCCTGTCTTCCGGGTCTGAATACCGAAGGCCACTAACTCCTCCCTGTGCTGTTTACTGTGAGTGATCTTACCAACTGCAGGATTTACTGAAGGCTCCAGACCTCCCTCTCCATCTCTCTCTGCCTGACCAACCGTCTTTGATGTGGTTATGGACGAGACAGGAGTTAGGAATTCGGCTGAGACAGGAACATCCTGAGTACCTACAGGAGATAGGGAAGCAGACAGAATGGGAAATTAGACTGATGCAGTCAGAGTTACACATGGAGGATGGCACTGAGTCCCACAGAGACCTGGAAAATCCCAGTCTCCATCCCTGGCCTGTGCTGCTGCGTCTCTCTGGAGCGGAGAATTCATTTTGCTCAGGATCTGGAGTAGCTGCAAGAGCGAGAGACACTGACAGAGGAAGCAATTAGAGCCACACAGCGAGGGATACCACATGGAGAGAGACTGAGTGATATCACCAGAGTGCAGGAAGGTATCAGGATCACACAATGGTCATGATGAAAGGGTTGTGATTCATGGTGCACGGGGATCAGTACTCACTGACGGGTGAGCTATGAGTGGGACAGGTGATGGCCTCGTGTTATTTTCACCCAACTGTTCATCCAGATGTTAATGCCGGTGTCCAGTATACCCATCTAACTACCTAATATCCTTTCAGGAGGGAAATCTGTTATAGGCAGCAGGTCTGGCCTACACATGTTCCAGTTCCAGAGCGATGGCGTTGACTCTAAACTGCTCTCTGTAATGATCCAGCAAAACACTCAGCTCAAGGGCAGCTCGGGGTGGGCATGCGATGCTGGCCAGCCAGAGACAGCAACATCCCATGAGTGAATTAAACACAACATTGCTGGGACCAGTGTCCTGGCCAATCATGTCGGTAGGTTTATGGACAGGGCTTTAAACTGGCAGAGAGGTTGCAGGGTCAGGATTCAGGTGAAAGGAGCTTTCCAAATCCAAAGAGAAATGGCAATGTAGCTGAAGACAAGCAGAAAGGAACAGGAAGAGACAGAGTTTAACTGAAACTGTACATCAGTGAATTGGACTGTGACAAGAAATTGTAGAAAGAGTCAATCGTAATGTACTTCTTTTGGACTGGCTAAAGTCTCTGCAATAAGGTCTCTGGTACAGAGATAAATGAGGTTTAGTGGTGACATTGTGAACAAAAGGTGGAACATGAATATTCTATTGTTCCACATATCCTAACATAATCTCGTCACATTTGCCACCACTTGGCCCGAATCCCTCTCAACCCTTCCTGTTCGTATACCCATCCAGATGCCTTTTAAATGCAGTTACTCTACCAGTCTCCACCACTTCATCTGGCAGTTCATTCCATACACACATCACCCTCCACATCAAAATGTTGTCCCTTATGTTCCTTTTATATCTTTCCCCTCTCACCCTCAACCTCGGCCCTCCAGTTCTGGACCACCCCACCCCAAGGAAAAGACCTTGTCTGTTAAACCTAACCATGCCTCTCATGGATTTATAAACCTCCATATGGGTTACCCCTCAGCCTCAGACATTCCAGGGAAAACAGCCACAGCCCATTTAACCTCTCCCTTTAGCTCAAATCCTCCAATCCTGTCAGCATCTTTGTAAATCTTTTCTGAACCCTTTCAATTTACACAATATCCTTCCGATAGGGAGGAGACAAGAATTGCACACAATATTCCAACAGTGGCTTATCCAATGTCCTGTTTTGCCACAACATGATCTCCCAACTCATCTACTCGATGCCTTGATCAGTAAATGCAAGCATACCAAACACCTTCTTCACTATCCTATCGACCCACAATTCTCCTTTCAAGGAAGAATGAACCTGCTCTCCAAGGTCTCTTTGTTCAGAAACACTCCCTGGGACCTTAACATGAAGTGTATAAATCCTGCGAAGAGTTGCTTTGCCAAAATGCAGCACCACCCATTTATCTGAATGAAGCTCCATCTGCCACTCCTCAGCCCATTAGCCCATCAGTTCACCATCCCGTTGTAATGTGAAGTAACATTCTTCACTGCCCACTACACCTCCAATTTTGGTGTCATCTGCAAACTTACTAACTATACCTGCTATGTTCACATCCAAATCATTTATATAATTAATGGAAAGTAGTAGACCCAGCACCGATCCTTGTGGCACTCCACTGGTCGCAGTCTGAAAAAACAACCCTCCACAACCATCCTCTGTCGTCTACCTTCGTGCCAGTTCTGTATCCAAATGGCTGGTTTTCCCTGTATTCCATGAGATCTATCCTTGCTGTTCAAGCTCCCATGTGGAAAATTTTCGAATACCTCACTGAAGTCCATATCACTCACATCCATCGCTCTGCCCTCATCAATCCTTTTGTGACTTTTTCAAACATCTCAATACCTTGAGACATGATTTCCCACGGACAAAGCAATGCTGGCTATCCCCAATGAGACATTGCCTTTCTAAACACATGTAATTCCTGTCCCTCATGGATCCGTCTTTCAACGTGCCAATGACTGACGTCAGGCGAACCAGTCTGTAGTTCCCTGGCTTGTCCTGACCACCCGTCTTAAAAAGTAGCATCACGTCAGCCCAACCTCCGGTCATCTGGTACCTCACCTGTGTCTATCCATGATACAAATATTCCAGCACGGGGCACCACAATCACTTCTCTAGCTTCCCACAGAGATCGAGAGTACACCTGATAAGGTCCTGGGGATTTATCCGCCTTTAACCATTTCAAGACATCCAACACCTCCCCCTCTGTAATGTGGATATTTTGCAAGATGACATCATCTAATTCCCAAATATATTTCCCAAACCATCATTCTATTCTATATCTTCCTGGTCCTTCTCCACAGGAAATACTTGTTCAGTATCTCCACCATCTCCTGCAGTTCCACGTGCAGGCTGTCTTGATCTTTGAGGGGCCTTATTCTCTCCTCAGTGACCCTTTTGTCCTTTATGGAATTGTAAAAACATTTTGGATTCTCCTTAAACTTGTTTGCCAAAGCAATCTCATGTCCCCTTTTTGCCCTCCTGATTCCCTAAACAACACTGCACTCACCCCTCCCTGACTGATCCCTAAACAACACTGCACTCACCCCTCCCTGACTGATCCCCACCCAACACTGGACTCAAACCCCTCCCTGACTGATCCCGACTCAACACTGCACTCACCCCCTCCCTGACTGATCCCTACCCAACACTGTAATCACCCCCTCCCTGACTGATCCCTACCCAACACTGCACTCACCCCCTCCCTGACTGATCCCTACCCAACACTGTAATCACCCACTCCCTGACTGATCCCTACCCAACACTGCACTCACCCCCTCCCTGACTGATCCCTACCCAACACTGTAATCACCCCCTCCCAGACAGATCCCTACACAACACTGCAATCACCCCCTCCCTGACAGATCCCTACACAACACTGCACTCACCCCCTCCCAGACAGATCTCTACCCAACACTGCACTCACCCCCACCCTGACTGATCCCTACCCAACACTGTAATCACCCCCTCCCTGACTGATCCCTACCCAACACTGCAATCACCCCCTCCCTGACAGATCCCTACCCAACACTGCACTCACCCCCTCCCTGACTGATCCCTACCCAACACTGTAATCACCCCCTCCCTGACTGATCCCTACCCAACACTGCAATCACCCCCTCCCTGACAGATCCCTACCCAACACTGCACTCACCCCCTCCCTGACAGATCCCTACACAACACTGCACTCAACCCCTCCCTGACAGATCCCTACACAACACTGCACTCACCCCCTCCCTGACTGATCCCTACCCAACACTGCACTCACCCCCTCCCTGACAGATCCCTACACAACACTGCACTCACCCCCTCCCTGACTGATCCCTACACAACACTGCACTCACCCCCTCCCTGACAGATCCCTACCCAAAACTGCACTCACCCCCTCCCTGACTGATCCCTACACAACACTGCAATCTCCCACTCCCTGACTGATCCCTACACAACACCGCACTCTCCCCCTCCCTGACTGATCCCTACGCAACACGGAAATCTCCCCCTCCCTGACTGATCCCTACACCACACTGCAATCTCCCCCTCCCTGACTGATTCCTACCCAACACTGCACTCATCCCCTCCCTGACTGATCCCTACCCAACACTGCACTCACCCCCACCCTGACTGATCCCTACCCAACACTGCAATCTCCCCCTCCCTGACTGATCCCTACCCAACACTGCACTCTCCCCCTCCCTGACTGATCCCTACACAACACTGCACTCACCCCCTCCCTGACTGATTCCTACCCAACACTGCACTCACCCCCTCCCTGACTGATCCCTACCCAACACTGTAACCACCCCCACCCTGGCTGATACCTACCCAACACTGCAATCACCCCCTCCCAGACAGATCCCTACACAACACTGCAATCACCCCCTCCCTGACAGATCCCTACACAACACTGCACTCACCCCCTCCCAGACAGATCCCTGCACAACACTGCAATCACCCCCACCCTGACAGATCCCTACCCAACACTGTAACCACCCCCACCCTGACTGATCCCTACCCAACACTGCACTCACCCCCTCCCTGACTGATCCCTACCCAACACTGTAATCTCCCCCTCCCTGACTGATCCCTACACAACACTGTAATCTCCCCCTCCCTGACTGATCCCTACACAACACTGCACTCACCCCCTCCCTGACTGATCCCTACCCAACACTGCACTCTCCCCCTCCCTGACTGATCCCTACCCAACACTGTAATCTCCCCCTCCCTGACTGATCCCTACACAACACTGCACTCACCCCCTCCCTGACAGATCACTACACAACACTGCACTCAGCCCCTCCCTGACTGATCCCTACCCAACACTGTAACCAACCCCACCCTGGCTGATACCTACCCAACACTGCAATCACCCCCTCCCAGACAAATCCGTAAACAACACTGCACTCACCCCCTCCCTGACAGATCCCTACCCAACACTGCACTCACCCCCTCCCTGACTGATCCCTACCCAACACTGCAATCACCCCCTCCCTGACTGATCCCTACCCAACACTGCACTCACCCCTCCCTGACTGATCCCTACACAACACTGCAATCTCCCCCTCCCTGACTGATCCCTAACCAACACTGCACTCTCCCCCTCCCTGACTGATCCCTACCCAACACTGTAATCTCCCCCTCCCTGACTGATCCCTACCCAACACTGCAATCTCCCCCTCCCTGACTGATACCTACACAACACTGCAATCACCCCCTCCCTGACAGATCCCTACACAACACTGCACTCACCCCCTCCCAGACAGATCCCTGCACAACACTGCAATCACCCCCTCCCAGACAGATCCCTGCACAACACTGCAATCACCCCCTCCCTGACAGATCCCTACCCAACACTGTAACCACCCCCACCCTGACTGATCCCTACCCAACACTGCACTCACCCCCTCCCTGACTGATCCCTACCCAACACTGCACTCACCCCCTCACTGACTGATCCCTACCCAACACTGCACTCACCCCCTCCCTGACTGATCCCTACCCAACACTGTAACCACCCCCACCCTGACAATCCCTACCTCACACTGCACTCACCCCTCCCTGACTGATCCCTACCCAACACTGCACTCTCCCCCTCCCTGACTGATCCCTACCCAACACTGTAACCACCCCCACCCTGACAATCCCTACCTCACACTGCACTCACCCCTCCCTGACTGATCCCTACCCAACACTGCACTCTCCCCCTCCCTGACTGATCCCTACCCAACACCGCACTCTCCCCCTCCCTGACTGATCCCTACCCAACACTGCAATCACCCCCTCCCAGACAGATCCCTAAACAACACTGCACTCACCCCCTCCCAGACAGATCCCTACACAACACTGCAATCACCCCCTCCCTGACAGATCCCTACACAACACTGCACTCACCCCCTCCCTGACAGATCCCTACACAACACTGCACTCACCCCCTCCCAGACAGATCCCTAAACAACACTGCAATCACCCCCTCCCTGACAGATCCCTACACAACACTGCACTCACCCCCTCCCTGACAGATCCCTACACAACACCGCACTCTCCCCCTCCCTGACTGATCCCTACCCAACACTGCAATCACCCCCTCCCAGACAGATCCCTAAACAACACTGCAATCACCCCCTCCCTGACAGATCCCTACACAACACTGCACTCACCCCCTCCCTGACAGATCCCTACACAACACTGCACTCACCCCCTCCCAGACAGATCCCTACACAACACTGCAATCACCCCCTCCCTGACTGATCCCTACCCAACACTGCAATCACCCCCTCCCTGACTGATCCCTACCCAACACTGTAACCACCCCCTCCCTGACTGATCCCTACCCTACACTGCAATCACCCCCTCCCTGACAGATCCCTACCCGACACTGCAATCTCCCCCTCCCTGACTGATCCCTACCCAACACTGTAACCACCCCCACCCTCACTGATCCCTACCCGACACTGCAATCTCCCCCTCCCTGACTGATCTCTACACAACACTGCAATCTCCCCCTCCCTGACTGATCACTACACAACACTGCCACCTCCCCCTCCCTGAATGATCCCTACACAACACTGCAACCTCCCCCTCCCTGACTCATCCCTACCCAACACTGCAACCTCCCCCTCCCTTACTGATCCCTACCCAACACTGCAACCTCCCCCTCCCTGACTCATCCCTACCCAACACTGCAATCTCCCCCTCCCTGAATGATCCCTACCCAACACTGCAATCTCCCCCTCCCTAACTGATCCCTCCCCTGCACTGCAACCTCCCCCTCCTTGATTAATCCCTACATAACGCTGTAATCTCCCCCTCCCAGACTGATTCCTTCACATCACTGCAACCTCCTCCTCCCTGTCTAATCCCTACCCAATACTGTAATCTCCCCCTCTCTGACTGATCCCTACAGAACACTGTAATGTCTCCCTCCCTGACTGATCCCTACCCAACACTGCAATCTCCCCTTCCTTAGTGATACCTACACAACTTTGCACTTACCACTCCCCCCCGCCGGAAGGTTAGATCGCATGGAATCCAGGGGGCATTGGCAAACTGGGTACACAATTGGCTTGATGGTAGGAAGCAGAGGGTAATAGTCAGACTGAAGGCCTATGACTAGTGGTGTGCCTCAGCGGTCATAGAATCATAGAATCCCTCCTCTGTGAAAACAGGCCCTTCGGCCCAACACGTCTCCTGGCCCTCTGAAGATTATTCCACCCTAACCCATTCCCCTACCCTGTTACTCTACATTTACCCCTGACTAACGCAACTTACTTACACATCCATGAACACTATAGGCAATTGAGCATGGCTAATTTACCTGACATGCACATCTTTGGATTGTGGAAGGAAACCGGAGCACCCAGAGGAAACCCACGCAGACATGGGGAGATGGTACAAACTCAGTTGGTGTGGCATAGTGGCTCAGTGGTTGGCACTGCTGCCTCACAGTGCCAGGGACCCCAGCCCGCGGTGACTGTCTGTGTGGAGTTTGCACGTTCTCCCCGTGTCTGCGTGAGTTTCCTCCGGGTGCTCCGGTTACCTTCCACAATCCAAAAATGTACAGGTCAGGTGAATTGGCCAGGCTAAATTGCCCATAGTGGTAGGTACATTCGTCCAGGGTAAATATTGGACAGGGAGAATAGCTCTGGGTGGGTTACTCTTCGGCAGGTCGGTGTGGATTTGTTGGGCCAAATGGCCTGTTTCTATACTGTAGGAAATCTAACCCTAACAGGATCTAACCCACACAGAGTATCCTGTGAGGTTGGAATCGAACCCAGATCCACGGTGCTGTGAGGTAGCAGTGCTAACCACTGAGCCACTGTGACGCTGAGCTGGTCAGTGCTCGGCCCATTGCAGTTTGTTATCGATATCAATGATTTGGATGAGGATGTTTAAGGCATGATTAGTAAGTTTGCAGATTACACTAAAATAATTGAGGAAGGTTCTCAGCATTGCCACAGGGCCTTGATCAGCTGGGGAATTGGGCTGAGAAATGGCAAATGGAGGTTAATATAGACAAGGGCGAGATCGAGCATTTTGGAAAGTCACATCAAGACAGGGGTTTCGTGGTGAATAGTAGGGCCTGAAGGAGTGTAGTGGAACAGAGGGACCTTGGATTCCAGGAGCACGGCTCTCTGAGCTCAGGGAGACAGGGCAGTAAAGAAGGCTTTTGGCACACTGGGCCCTTCATCAGTCAGGGCATGGAATATCAAAGTTGGGAAGTTCTGTTGAGGTTGTGCAGGATGTTGGTGAGGTCGCACTTGGAATATTGTGTTCAGTTTTGTCCACCTTGCTATACAAAGGATGTTATTGTACTGGAAGAGTGCAGAAGAAACTTACAAGGATATTGCCAGAACTCAACTAGACGGTTATAGAGAGAGGTTGGACAAGCTGGGACATTTCCTTTAGTGTGTAGGAGACTGATGGGTGTCCTTATAGAGGTGCATAAGATCATGGGAGGCATGGATAGGGTGAATGCACTCAGTCTTTATCCAAGGCTTGGGAATCGAGGACGAAAGGGCATCAGTTAAAGGTGAAAGGGGAAAGATTAAAAGGGAACCTGGGGGACAACGCTTTTACCCAGAGTTTATGCACATACAGAATGAACTACCCGCGCAAGTGGTCAAGGAGTATACATTTAATAACATTTAAAATGCACTTCGACAAATACATGGAGAGGAACGTATTGGAAGGATATGGGTCAAGTGCAGGGAAACAGGGTTAGTGTGGATGGACCAGTTTGGGCCTGCCTCCATGCTGTAGAACTCTATGACTCTATGAACATACCCAGGTGTCCCATAATACAGAAACAGCCAAACCAACACGAACACAAGCCGGTACAAATGTGAAACAGTCCTGCAGAATTTGGCAGGAAGCCAGCCTGGCCTTGCAGCGAAGGATTCCTGGCACAGGAACTCTGGTGAGAACTGGGGAAGGAACCTGGAAAGCTCACTCCACCGCTGATAGCCGATAGCCATAAGGGAGCTGTAATCCAGTTACCCCAGGGAAACCTACAGGCTGTGACAGATCTACGTCTCCTGCACAATAAGCAGGACAGAAGGTTGCAGGAAAATCTCACCCACATGGGACTACTCCATGGGAAGAACCCATTGCAGTGAAAAGGGGGTCTCTGGGGATGGGGAAGTAGCCTCAGGTTACATTGACAATCTGGAAGGACAGTATAGGGAGCTCCAAGCAGCTGCATGGGTCCTGTACACCTGCAACACGGAGCAACCCACATCAGGCCCCAGCAGGAGGTACCAGGAGCAAATACAATCCCCAGGGAACCAGGGCTCCTCCCAGAGTGGGATAATGTGTGGCTTTGGGGTTCTACTTCCCCAGGGAGATAATGACAGGCTCCACACTGACACATCCATACCCACCCACAGATGCCTTTCTCCCAGCTAACTGCACCTTTTGCCCCCAGCGCTGACCCACAGCCGAACTCAGATTCCATGAACCCTGTGGTTACGCAGTTTCAGACGCCTGATGGTCTCACTCCGTACACAATAGCCATCCCAGCCACCCAGCCGGTGGGCAGCACCAAAAAGGCCACACTGTTTGACCCTGTCTCAAACCCAGATACATTTTTGGATGAGATAGACGGACTGGATGCTGACAAACAAACTAAATTAATCACCATGTGACTTTGTCCACCAGGCCATTCAGCCCTCCCTGAGGGACAACAGTGAGGGAGGGGCATCCATGATGAAATGAAGGCAGCGGTCCTCACTGCTGGAGAAAAGTCCGATCCCGGATTAGTGACAAACAGCGGAAATCTTTGTTCCAGGAGAACACCCACACGAACATGTCTCACTGTCAGTGACAGCAGCTCACCAAGGGCTGGGTTAGTAACAGCTGGAAGGACACTTTTGGTGGGACACTGGGCTTACATTTTTTTTACATTACATTACAGTGTGGAAACAGGCCCTTCAGGCCAACAAGTCCACACCGACCCACCGAAGCGCAACCCACCCATACCCCTACATTTACCCCTTACCTTACGCTACAGGCAATTTAGAATGGCCAATTCACCTGACCTGCACATCTTTGGACAGTGGGAGGAAACCAGAGCACCCGGAGGAAACCCACGCAGACACGGGGAGAATGTGCAAACTCCACACAGTCAGTCGCCTGAGGCGGGAATTGAACCCGGGTCTCTGGTGCTGTGAGGCAGCAGTGCTAACCACTGTGCCACCGTGCCGCCCACAAAGTTAGGATGGGGATCTTTGAAATCGAAAGTATCGGAATTATATTTAAAAAGGTATTTGGATGGGGTATCATGATTCCATCCCACATGCTGTGGAGATAGAGGGAACATTGACAGTGACCACACTTACGTAAATGTGAAGGAGCAGGCCATACCACGGCATTCCCACCGCCTGTCATTAACGAATTCGGCTCCTCTCACATCAGCTGTGGTCCTAACCGCACTCACCTTGATATCTCTCGGGATACCGGTGGTTAGGATTGCTGGCTGTAACAGATGGGTACGATCATGGTGAATGATGCCTGGACACACCCCCAGAGGCTGGAAGATAGATGGAACTCCTCGGGTGATCACCTCAGTTTCATTCATTTGCAGCGTTTGAGTGTTCCTGGCTGGGCCCAGTATTGATTGCCTGTCCGTAGCTGCTCGGGAGCTGGTTTTGGTGGTGAGCTGCCTCCTTGAACTGTTGCAGGTGGTGGACCGACAATGCCCTTCGGGAGGGAATTCCAGGAGTTTGAGCCAGCAAGTCTCATTCCCTTGCATTTATTCTGCTCACTGGATGTTGGCTATGCATCACAATTCTGTATGGATTCTCAGAACGGAATATGTTTTGTTGAAACAGTTAGGAGTGCCACAGTCGCTCAGTGGTTAGCACTGTTACCTCACAGCACCAGAGACCTAGGTTTGATTCCACTCCTGAGCGACTGTCTGTGTGGTGTTTGTACATTCTCCCTGCATCTGCATGGGTTTTCTCCCACTGTTCAATGGTGGGCAGTTTTGACAGATTGCCCATAGTGTCGAGGGATATTCAGGTTAGCTGGAATAGCCATGGGAAATGCAGGGTTTCAGGGATATCATCAGGGGATGAATCTGAGTTGGATTCTCTTCAGAGGGTAATTGTGGACTCGATGGGCTGAAGGGCCTGTTTCTGCTCTGTAGGAATTCTATGATATCACTTATCAGCCATATGACCAATGTACAAAATGGCTTTCACTCAAACAGCAGGCTACTCTGACAACAAACATAACCAGCTTTTAAAATTAGGTTTGTAATTCATTGTATAAGCTTCTTTCCATTCAAAAGACTGGGTGGGGGAGGGGGAATGGGTGAAATGTTGCGGCCTCCTTGCTAAATCACAGATTGACAGCCAAGAGATGCTGGGTATATCGGACAAGTTATACTCCCAAACCACAAAAGCCAGACAGCAGCCAGATGGTTATACCATCAGCATAATGTAAAAGGCAGCAGGTCCCCTGGGCAGGCATATCCCTAACAACGTCTCCACCAAACAAAGGAGGGCCCAGACAGGAAGGCACTGGGTCCTGTTACACAAAGAAATTAACAGGAATAAGCCATCCAAATGATCAGCAACGCTTCAAACTATTAACTGATTCTCCGAATTGGCCAGAAGTATAGAAAGTTCTGGGAAACCATCCAGAAATGAACAAAACCAGGGATCACCTGCAGACTGATCTCTTGAATTTTCTGGAGGCTTTCTGAGATTACCAACATGGCAAGGGACAGAGACCAGCTCACCATCCAGAGAGAGGGAGAGAGAGAGGGAGAGAGAGACAAGCTGAAGGAAACCTCAGGAGCATGGGAGAGAGGGAGTGTGAAAAACCATTGAGAGAGGGGGGGAGCTGGAACCAACTGGAATACTGAGTGTCACCCCTTCAGTCTGTCCATGCTTCAACGCCTGTTTCTCTCAGTCTGGCTTCCCCTTCTCTCTTTGTCCTTCTCTCTCCCTGTCTGTCTCTTTCTCTCAATCTGCCTTTCTCTCACACCCTCCCTCTCACTGTCTGTCTCTGGCCCATCTTTCTCTCATCCCCCTTCTCCATCCCCACTCTCTCTACCTCTCTCTCTTTTTCTCACCCTCCCTTTCTCTTTTTCTTTATTTCAGACCTGAAAGTGCTCACCTAATTTTGAATCCCCTAAAAATATTTTGACCCGCATTTTCACTCTCCTCCCAAATTTATTCCCTTCCCCAAATATCTTTTCTCACAAATACCTACCTCACCAACTGTGCCCCCATTAAATATTTTGCTCCCCCCACCAACATTGCTGTGAGCCCCATTCCCTGGGGCAGAGGGAGTTGAGTGGAAAAGTGTGGAGCTGGAAAAGCCCAGCAGGTCAGGCCTGAACCGTTGACTCTCCTTCCTGACCTGCTGTGCTTCCCCAACTCAACACTTTGTAACTCTGACTCTCCAACATCTGCAGTCCTCACCTTCTCACACTGGTAAATGAGTCTGGGTTGACTGACTGGTCTGTGACTGTTTTAGTGTCCAGCAAGATCACAGTCCAAGAATTAAAGAAGGTTTGTATCACAGATGGAGTCCTTTCTGCCCATTATGCCCCCTCCATCATTAAATGATCCTGGTCCGGTTCAGGATCCTCAGGATTGGCCCCTGAATGGCCTCATTGACTATCCTTCGTGTGGAGACGTCTTCTCCACCCTGTTTCAGACTTTGCATCACATGCTATCCCTCCCTCCATCTCTCTAGGACAACAGTCCCTCCTTTTTCCACCAACTCCAAAACCCCATCAAACCCTCCCCCTGTCTCTGCTGTCCCATTCCCTCCGTGTCTCCCACTCTCCCCCTTCCCATGCAGACTCACAGCCCCTGGGCTGGAGGACATAGTGCAGACTCTAACTCACCTTTTGACTGACTGCTGTAATGCACAGCAAGATCCCACTCTAAAACCATCGCAAAGTACACACACTGTCCTTCTCCCTCAATATATGTCCTTCTCACTCTCTCTCTCTCCCTGTCTCTCTCACTCTTATTCCATTCATCAGCTTCCCATGCTCTCCCTTATGGGTTAGGGTGGGGCCGAATGGCCTTGCCCCTGGCTCCTATTGAGGTGCAGACTGGCTATGAGTGGGTTATACAGGGCACGTCCCTGGACTGAGGTTGGTTAGCTCAGTTGGCTGGGCAGTTAGCTTACCACACTAGCTAGAGTTACTCTGAAGGACTCTCCTTCCCAACCTCTCCCCTCAGCTGGGCCATGCTGACCCTCTGATTAAATCCCCACCAGACACCGCTCTGTAATGAGGAACTGTCCCATGCTCTGGCAAGACTACGGTGACATTACATTGGTTTGTACCTTGAGCACTGTGTGCAGGACTAAACACTGCATTGCCAGAGGGATGTTGGTGTGTGGGGAAGGTTTACCGGATGAATCCCCACTGGACTGAACAGCACTCTCTTTCCCCCAGTTAAGTCACTCTTGCAGCTTTTGTGTCTTTGGAGACACACGGACTAATTCACCTGAAACAGCTGCTGGATTTTATATTTATGGGCACCCAATAAGATTGGCTAGTTTACATACACACACATACATACACACGCTCACACACACAGGCACACACACTCCCTCAAACACAAACACAGACACACTCTCACAAACACATACACACAGGCACAACTCTCTCTCTCACACATACACACACAAGCACACACTTTCTCTCTCTCTCACACATACATGCACAGACGTACGCTCCCTCAAATACACACATGGACACGCTCTCTCACACATACACGCAGACACACTCTCTCTCACAGACACACTCTCTCTCACACACACAGACACTCTCTCTCACGCACACACAGGCACACACTCTCTCTCACACAGACACACTCTCTCACACACACATACACACACGCTCTCTCATTTACACACACTCTCACACACACATTCGCATTCCCTCACACACCCACTCACTCTCACGCACACAGACACACTCTCTCACACAGACACACACTGTCTCTCACACACATACAAACAGACAGACACACAGACACACGATCCCTCAAACACACACAGACACACTCTCTCACACACACACTGACACACTCTCTCACACACACACATACACTCTCTCTCTCACACACAAAAACACACAGTTACATTCTCTCTCACACACACATACACACGCAGACACACATTCCCTGAAATACACATAGACTCACTCTCTCTCACACACACACACGTGGACACACACACTCTCTCTCACACACACAGACACACTCACTCTCACACACATGCACACACTCTCTCACACACACATACACACTCTCTCTCACACAAGACACACTGTCATACACACACATAGACACACAGACACACACAAAACTAGACACACAGACACATTCTCTCACACACAGACACACTCTCTCACACACAGGCACACTCACACACACACATACACACATACACACTCTCTCACACACACCCTCACTCACACACATGCACACAGAGACACACACACCCTCAAACACACACACAGCCACTCACTCTCACATGAACATGCACTTTCTCTCTCACGCACACATGTACAGACACACAGAGATACACATGCATCCACTCTTTCACACACACAAACACGGACAGTCTCTCTCTCTCTGACTGTTTCTCTCTCGCACACACATACACACACACACAGGGCTGTAAAGGCATGGTTGAGGTTTTGATGGAGAAATGATTTCTCCGACGACTGAACAATGATCTCATATGATGACTGCTCCAGGGAGAGAGTCAGCAGCTACAGATTACTTGTTGGATCTTCCTGTGCACCACGTCTTGCATCGACAGCATTAGTCTGTTTGGGTGACTGCTTTTCTAAAACGTATCCAAGCAACAAGTAACAATAGATTGATGAAAGCTTTCCTCCAAACCATGTTTCAGACACATGCTGCTGTTATTTTTCACTGATTGTGAAAAATGATCTGGATCTTCTGAAATGGGGAGTGGTGTCCATTTCAAATTACGATACCAGAGTGCCTCGGGGACCCTGAGGAAATTATCAGGGAAATGCATCTGTTCCTTTCTACCCTCTGCACTCTGTATCACCAGATAGTGCTCCCTCAGTACCTCTAGATAGTTCTCCCTGAATACCCCAGATAGTTCTCCCTCAGTACCACAGATAGTTCTCCCTGAATACCTCAGATAGTTCTCCCTCAGTACCTCAGATAGCTCTCCCTCAATACCTCAGATAGTGCTCCTTCAATAACTTAGATAGTTCACCCTCAATACCTCAGATAGTTCTCCCTCAGTACCTCAGATAGTTCTCACTCAGAACCTCAGAAAGTGCTCCCTCAGTACCTCAGATAGTTCTCCCTCAGTACCTCAGATAGTGCTCCCTCAAAACCTCAGATAGTTCTCCATCAGTACCACAGATAGTTCTCCCTCAATAACTCAGACAATTCTCCCTGAATACCCCAGATAGTTCTCCCTCAATACGTCAGATAGTTCTCCCTCAGTAGCTCAGAATGTGCTTCCTCAGTACCTCAGATAGTGCTCCCTCAATACCTCAGAAAGTGCTCCCTCAATACCTCAGAAAGTGCTCCCTCAGTACCTCAGATAGTGCTTCCTCAATTCCTCAGATAGTTCTCCCTCAGTACCTCAGATAGTTCTCCCTCAATATCTCAGATTGTTCTCCCTCAATACCTCAGATAGTGCTCCCTCAATACCTCAGAGAGTTCTCCCTCAATACCTCAGATAGTGCTCCCTCAATACCTCTGAAAGTGCTCCCTCAGTACCTCAGATAGTGTTCCCTCAATACCTCTGAAAGTGCTTCCTCAATACCTCAGAAAGTGCTCCCTCTATACCTCAGATAATTCTCCCTCAATACGTCAGATAGTGCTCCCTCAATACCACTTAAAGTGCTCCCTAAGTCCCTCAGAAAGTGCTCCATCAATACCTCAGATAGTGCTCCCTCATTACCTCTGAAAGTGCTCCCTCAGTACCTCAGAAAGTGCTCCCTCAATACCTCAGAAAGTGCTCCATCAATACCTCAGAAAGTGCTCCCTCAGTACCTCAGAAAGTGCTCCCTCAATATCTCAGCTAGTTCTCCCTCAGTACCTCAGAAAGCGCTTCCTCAATACCTCAGAAAGTGCTCCCTTAATACCTCAGACTGTGCTCCCTCAATACCTCAGATAGTTCTCCCTCAGTACCTCAGAAAGTGCTCCCTCAATATCTCAGCTAGTTCTCCCTCAGTACCTCAGAAACTGCTTCCTCAGTACCTCAGTGTAGAAGCAAGCCATTCCGTCCATTGGCTCCACACTGACTGTCTGAACAGCATCGCACCCAGACTCACATCCTCTACTCTATCCCTGTAATACTGCATTTCCCATGGCATCTTTGGGTGGTGGGAGGAAACTGGATCACCCGGAGGGAACCCGAACAGATACAGAGAGAATGTGTAAACTCCACACAGACAGTCACCAGGAGTTAGAATCAAACCACTGAGGCACCATGCTGTTCTCTCTCCTTGGATGCCATCTCATCTAACCTTTTACTAAGCAGTCTCCCATGTGAAACCTTCTCATCTGTTTCCTTGGTCATCCCTTCAAAAGCTCTATCAAGTTGGACACATCATTTCCACAATCAAAGCCAAGCTGACCATCCCTAATCAATTCTTGCTTTTCCAAATGCATGTAAGTTGTCTCTCAGAATGCCCTCCAACAGCTTACCCACCACTGCCATCAGGCTCACAGCTCCATAGTTCAATGGCTGTTCCTTGCAGCCTTACTTCAATAATGGCACATCATTAATCACCCTCCAGTCTTCAGGCACCTCACCCGTTGTCACTGATCGGTCCATCTGACAAGGCCATCTCCATCCTTCTGTAACCGAAGGCTATCCTCCTCAGTATTTATCACCTCACCAATCTTCATATCATTCATGACCCCACTGATTAACCATCCACCATTCAAATCTAAATCTTTTCTAACAACCACATCAGCAAGACCCCAACAGTGAGACATGAACAGACAGAGATTTCTAACTGGGCCATCACTGTCTGCTTCCTGCTACTCAGCATTCTGCGCCAAATACCTTGGATCTTGAGCTTTTATGTTCACTATCAGTTTCCAGTTTGGGTCCTGATAAAAGCCTTACTGACCTCCAAGCAGACGACAGGAAAGTATTGCCCTTATTTACACAGCTGGTCACCTCCTTAAAAAGTGCACTCCCATTGGTCAGACCTGACCTCCCCTTAACACAACCATTCTGACTGTTCATCATGAACTCCAGTCTCTGTAAATGCTGATTAATTCTATCTCCCAAAATTGCTTCCAACAGACGTCCCACCCATGACATTAGCCTGACTGGCCTGTAGCTGCCTGGTATTTCCCATGTTCCTTCTTGAATAACAGGACCACATGGTCAGTCCGACGGCACCTCTCCTGTGGCCAGAGGGGATTTGAAAATGTTTGCAAGTGTCCCTGCTACTTCCTCCATCACCTCATTCGGTAAACTGAGATACATTTCGACCGTCTTTGGAGATTTATTGGGTTGTACGAAGGCCAGACCACTCAGAACCATCTCTCTCTATATATATGCTAATACATTTAATTGTATCACAGAGCATCTCCGCGATTTCATACCAACCCTGTCCCAATGAGCATTGACAAAATGCATTCATTCACTGTAGCCTCTGGGTCCATGCACAAATTCTCACTGTGTTCCACAACCTACTCTTTCTCTCATTATCAATTCACCCTTAATGTCACTGTAAAGTACTGTCAGATTTTTATTTCCTCTCTTAGCACTCCTCGTTCCCAGACAAATACCTGCGATACGATTTGGAGGAGTGTGGGATATGATTCTGGATGTGATTAGCATTGGGAAGCTCAGAAATAAGGACCACACGACTGTGCTGAGTGTGGGGCAGTGGGATTCATTTGGGATGAGCACATGGAAGCTGAGGAATAAACCTCAGCCCTGCAGCATGGAAATGTCCCTTTGAGCTGGCAGGTCAGTCACGTGAAACGAAAACTTGATCCCTGGGAAAAGACGGTGGTAACCAAATGAAGACTGTCTGTTAGAACACAGTCACTGGAACCTGGACGTGGGAATCATTACTGAGCAGGGTCTGTAGGAAGCAGAGGCAGAAATGTACTGAACAATTTCAGATATTCCTCTTCGACCACAATACATGGGAGCAGACATTAGGCCATTCAGCCCATTTGATAGTGTGGCAATCACTCAGTACTGACTCTCTTACAATGCAGGTATCCCGCAGACTGATGCGCTGACAGTGCAGCATTCCCTCAGTAGTGACCCTCTGACAGAACAGCATTCCCTCAGTACTGACCCTCTGACAGTGCAGCGCTCCCTCAGTACTGACCCTCTAACAGTGCAGCGCTCCCTCAGTACTGACCCTCTGACAGTGCAGCATTCCCTCAGTACTGACCCTCTGAAACAACACTCCCTCAGAACTGACACACAGACCGTGTAGCGCTCCCTCAGCAATGTCCCTTTGAGTGTTCATCAGTACTGACCCTCTGGCAATGCAGCAATTACTCAGTAATGACTGTCCGACACATAGTGTGGTGCTCCCTCAGTACTGGCCCCCTCACAGCGCGGTGATCCCTCAGTACTAATACACTCAGAGTGCCATGCTCCCTCAGTTTTAACCCGTACACAGTTCAGCGCTCCCTCAGTAGTAACTCTCTCACAGTGCGACAATCTGACAGCATGGCCATCCATTAGTACTGACCGTCAGTGAGTGCACACTTCATCATTACTGACTCTCTCACTGCACAGCAATCCCTCCATCCTGACTCTCTGACAATGCTGCACTCCCTCCACACTGACCCCCTGACAATGCTGCACTCACTCCATACTGACCGTCTGACAATGCTGCACTCACTCCATACTGACCCTCTGACAATGCTGCACTGCCATCAAACTGACCCTCTGACAATGCTGCAATCCCTCCACACTGACCCTCTGAAAATGCTGCACTCCCTCCATACTGACACCCTGAAAATGCTGCACTCCCATCACACTGACCCTCTGACAATGCTGCACTCCCATCACACTGACCCTCTGACAATGCTGCACTCCCTCCATACTGACCCACTGACAATGCTGCACTCCCTCCATACTGACCCTCTGACAATGCTGCATTCCCTCCACACTGACACTCTGGCAATGCTGTACTCCCGCCACACTGACTCTCTGACAATGCTGCACTCCCTCAGGACTGACCCCCTGACAATGCTGCAGTCCCACCACACTGACACTCTGACAATGCTGCACTCCCTCCATACCGATCCTCTGACAATGCTGCACTCCCTCCGCACTGATCCTCTGACAATGCTGCACTCCCTCCACACTGACCCCCTGACAATGCTTCACACCCTCCACACTGATCCTCTGACAATGCTGCACTCCCTCCGCACTGATCCTCTGACAATGCTGCACTCCCTCGGCACTGAACCTCTGACAATACTGCACTCCCTCCACACTGATCCTCTGACAATGCTGCACTCCCTCCACACTGATCCTATGACAATGCTGCACTCCCTCGGCACTGAACCTCTGACAATGCTGCACTCCCTCCATCCTGACCCACTGACAATGCTGCACTCCCTCCATACTGACTCTCTGACAATGATGCACTCCCTCCGCACTGACCCTCAGACAATGCTGCATTCCCTCCACACTGATCCTCTGACAATGCCGCACTCCCTCCATCCTGAGCCTCTGACAATGCTGCACTCCCTCCACACTGTCTCTCTGACAATGATGCACTCCCTCCGCACTGATCCTCTGACAATGCTGCACTCCAACCACACTGACGCCCTGACAATGCTGCACTCCCTCCATCCTGACTCTCTGATAATGCTGCACTCCCTCTACACTGATCCTCTGACAATGCTGCACTCCCTCCACACTGATCCTCTGACAATGCTGCACTCCCTCCACCCTGACCCTCTGATAATGCTGCACTCCCGCCATCCTGACCCTCTGACAATGCTGCACTCCGTCCACACTGTCCCACTGACAATGCTGCATTCCCTCCACACTGACCCTCTGACAATGCTGCACTCCCTCCACGCTGACCCTCTGACAATGATGCACTCCCGCCATAATGACCCTCTGACAATGCTGCACTCCCTCCAAACTGACCCTCTGACAATTCTGCATTCCCTCCATCCTGATCCTCTGACAATGCTGCACTCCCTTGATACTGACCCTCTGACAATGCTGCACTCCATCCATACTGATCCACTAACAATGCTGCACTCCCTCCACACTGATCCGCTGACAATGCTGCACTCCCTCCACACTGACCCTCTGACAATGCTGCACTCCCTCCACACTGACCCCCTGACAATGCTGCACTCCCTCCGTACTGACCCACTGAAAATGCTGCACTCCCTCGGCACTGAACCTCTGACAATACTGCACTCCCTCCACACTAATCGTCTGACAATGCTGCACTCCCTCCATCCTGACCCTCTGACAATGCTGCACTCCCTCCATACTGACTGTCTGACAATGATGCACTCCCTCCGCACTGACCCTCAGACAATGCTGCATTCCCTCCACACTGATCCTCTGACAATGCCGCACTCCCTCCATCCTGAGCCTCTGACAATGCTGCAATCCCTCCACACTGTCTCTCTGACAATGATGCACTCCCTCCGCACTGATCCTCTGACAATGCTGCACTCCCACCACACTGACGCCCTGACAATGCTGCACTCCCTCCATCCTGACTCTCTGATAATGCTGCATTCCCTCTACACTGATCCTCTGACAATGCTGCACTCCCTCCACACTGATCCTCTGACAATGCTGCACTCCCTCCACCCTGACCCTCTGATAATGCTGCACTCCCGCCATCCTGACCCTCTGACAATGCTGCACTCCGTCCACACTGTCCCACTGACAATGCTGCATTCCATCCACACTGACCCTCTGACAATGCTGCACTCCCTCCACGCTGACCCTCTGACAATGATGCACTCCCGCCATAATGACCCTCTGACAGTGCTGCACTCCCTCCAAACTGACCCTCTGACAATTCTGCATTCCCTCCATCCTGATCCTCTGACAATGCTGCACTCCCTCCACACTGACCCTCTGACAATGCTGCACTCCATCCATACTGATCCGCTAACAATGCTGCACTCCCTCCACACTGATCCGCTGACAATGCTGCACTCCCTCCACACTGACCCTCTGACAATGCTACACTCCCTCCACACTGACCCCCTGACAATGCTGCACTACCTCCGTACTGACCCACTGAAAATGCTGCACTCCCTCGGCACTGAACCTCTGACAATACTGCACTCCCTCCACACTGACCCTCTGACAATGCTGCACTCCCTCCATACTGACCCTCTGACAATGCAGCAGTCCCTCCATACTGACCCTCCGACAATGCTGCACTCCCTCCTTACTGACCCTCTGACAATTCTGCACCCCCTCCAAACTGACCCTCTGACAATGCTGCACTCCCTCCATACTGATCCCCTGACAATGCTGCACTCCCTCCACACTGATCCTCTGACAATACTGCACTCCCTCCACACTGATCGTCTGACAATGCTGCACTCCCTCCACACTGATCCGCTGACAATGCTGCACTCCCTCCACACTGACACTATGACAATGCTGCACTCCCTCCATACTGACCCTCTGACATTGCTGTACTCCCTCCACTCTGACCCTCTGAAAATGCTGCACCCCCTCCGTACTGACCCTCTGACAATGCTGCACTCCCGCCACACTGACTCTCTGACAATGCTGCACTCCCTCAGGACTGACCCCCTGACAATGCTGCAGTCCCACCACACTGACACTCTGACAATGCTGCACTCCCTCCATACCGATCCTCTGACAATGCTGCACTCCCTCCGCACTGATCCTCTGACAATGCTGCACTCCCTCCACACTGACCCCCTGACAATGCTTCACACCCTCCACACTGATCCTCTGACAATGCTGCACTCCCTCCGCACTGATCCTCTGACAATGCTGCACTCCCTCGGCACTGAACCTCTGACAATACTGCACTCCCTCCACACTGATCCTCTGACAATGCTGCACTCCCTCCACACTGATCCTATGACAATGCTGCACTCCCTCGGCACTGAACCTCTGACAATGCTGCACTCCCTCCATCCTGACCCACTGACAATGCTGCACTCCCTCCATACTGACTCTCTGACAATGATGCACTCCCTCCGCACTGACCCTCAGACAATGCTGCATTCCCTCCACACTGATCCTCTGACAATGCCGCACTCCCTCCATCCTGAGCCTCTGACAATGCTGCACTCCCTCCACACTGTCTCTCTGACAATGATGCACTCCCTCCGCACTGATCGTCTGACAATGCTGCACTCCCACCACACTGACGCCCTGACAATGCTGCACTCCCTCCATCCTGACTCTCTGATAATGCTGCACTCCCTCTACACTGATCCTCTGACAATGCTGCACTCCCTCCACACTGATCCTCTGACAATGCTGCACTCCCTCCACCCTGACCCTCTGATAATGCTGCACTCCCGCCATCCTGACCCTCTGACAATGCTGCACTCCGTCCACACTGTCCCACTGACAATGCTGCATTCCCTCCACACTGACCCTCTGACAATGCTGCACTCCCTCCACGCTGACCCTCTGACAATGATGCACTCCCGCCATAATGACCCTCTGACAATGCTGCACTCCCTCCAAACTGACCCTCTGACAATTCTGCATTCCCTCCATCCTGATCCTCTGACAATGCTGCACTCCCTTGATACTGACCCTCTGACAATGCTGCACTCCATCCATACTGATCCGCTAACAATGCTGCACTCCCTCCACACTGCTCCGCTGACAATGCTGCACTCCCTCCACACTGACCCTCTGACAATGCTGCACTCCCTCCACACTGACCCCCTGACAATGCTGCACTCCCTCCGTACTGACCCACTGAAAATGCTGCACTCCCTCGGCACTGAACCTCTGACAATACTGCACTCCCTCCACACTAATCGTCTGACAATGCTGCACTCCCTCCATCCTGACCCTCTGACAATGCAGCACTCCCTCCATACTGACTCTCTGACAATGATGCACTCCCTCCGCACTGACCCTCAGACAATGCTGCCTTCCCTCCACACTGATCCTCTGACAATGCCGCACTCCCTCCATCCTGAGCCTCTGACAATGCTGCACTCCCTCCACACTGTCTCTCTGACAATGATGCACTCCCTCCGCACTGATCCTCTGACAATGCTGCACTCCCACCACACTGACGCCCTGACAATGCTGCACTCCCTCCATCCTGACTCTCTGATAATGCTGCACTCCCTCTACACTGATCCTCTGACAATGCTGCACTCCCTCCACACTGATCCTCTGACAATGCTGCACTCCCTCCACCCTGACCCTCTGATAATGCTGCACTCCCGCCATCCTGACCCTCTGACAATGCTGCACTCCGTCCACACTGTCCCACTGACAATGCTGCATTCCCTCCACACTGACCCTCTGACAATGCTGCACTCCCTCCACGCTGACCCTCTGACAATGATGCACTCCCGCCATAATGACCCTCTGACAATGCTGCACTCCCTCCAAACTGACCCTCTGACAATTCTGCATTCCCTCCATCCTGATCCTCTGACAATGCTGCACTCCCTCCACACTGACCCTCTGACAATGCTGCACTCCATCCATACTGAACCGCTAGCAATGCTGCACTCCCTCCACACTGATCCGCTGACAATGCTGCACTCCCTCCACACTGACCCTCTGACAATGCTGCACTCCCTCCACACTGACCCCCTGACTATGCTGCACTCCCTCCGTACTGACCCACTGAAAATGCTGCACTCCCTCGGCACTGAACCTCTGACAATACTGCACTCCCTCCACACTGACCCTCTGACAATGCTGCACTCCCTCCGTACTGACCCTCTGACAATGCAGCACTCCCTCCATACTGACCCTCCGACAATGCTGCACTCCCTCCTTACTGACCCTCTGACAATTCTGCACCCCCTCCAAACTGACCCTCTGACAATGCTGCACTCCCTCCATACTGATCCCCTGACAATGCTGCACTCCCTCCATACTGACCCTCTGACATTGCTGTACTCCCTCCACTCTGACCCTCTGAAAATGCTGCACCCCCTCCGTACTGACCCTCTGACAATGCTGCTCTCTCTCCACACTGATCCTCTGACAATGCTGCACTCCCTCCACACTGATCCTTTGACAATGCTGCACTCCCTCCGAACTGATACCCTGACAATTCTCCACTCACTCCACACTGATCCTCTGACCATGCTGCAGTCCCTCCACAGTGTTCCTCTGACAATGCTGCACTCCCTCCATCCTGACCCTCTGACAATGCTGCACTCCCTCCACACTGATCCACTGACAATGCTGCACTGCCTCCATCCTGACCCTCTGATAATGCTGCACTCTTTCCGCACTGATCCCCTGATAATTCTCCACTCCCTCCACACTGATCCTCTGACCATGCTGCAGTCCCTCCACCGTGACCCTCTGACAATGCTGCACTCCCTCCATTCAGACCCTCTGACAAT
The DNA here is from genome assembly GCF_037043375.1 of Chiloscyllium plagiosum. NCBI lineage: Eukaryota > Metazoa > Chordata > Chondrichthyes > Orectolobiformes > Hemiscylliidae > Chiloscyllium > Chiloscyllium plagiosum. The sequence goes on along the minus strand of NW_028270177.1, from coordinate 59,509,171 downwards.
GCTGCCCTCCCTCCACACTGACCCTCTGACAATGCTGCATTCCCTCCACACTGATCCTCTGACAATGCTGCACTCCCTCCATCCTGTCACTCTGACAATGCTGCACTCCCTCCAGACTGACTCTCTGACAATGCTGCACTCCGTCCACACTGTCCCACTGACAATGCTGCTTTCCCTCCACACTGACCATCTGACAATGCTGCACTCCCTCCACGCTGACCCTCTGACAATGATGCACTCCCGCCATAATGACCCTCTGACAATGCTGCACTCCCTCCAAACTGACCGTCTGACAATTCTGCATTCCCTCCATCCTGATCCTCTGACAATGCTGCACTCCCTTGATACTGACCCTCTGACAATGCTGCACTCCATCCATACTGATCCGCTAACAATGCTGCACTCCCTCCACACTGATCCGCTGACAATGCTGCACTCCCTCCACACTGACCCTCTGACAATGCTGCACTCCCTGCACACTGACCCCCTGACAATGCTGCACACCCTCCGTACTGACCCACTGAAAATGCTGCACTCCCTCCATACCGATCCGCTGACAATGCTGCAATCCCTCCGTTCTGACCCTCTGACAATGCTGCACTCCCTCCGTACTGACCCTCTGACAATGCAGCACTCCCTCCATACTGACCCTCCGACAATTCTGCACCCCCTCCAAACTGACCCTCTGACAATGCTGCACTCGCTCCATACTGATCCCTTGACAATGCTGCACTCCCTCCACACTGATCCTCTGACAAAACTGCACTCCCTCCATCCTGAGCCTCTGACAATGCTGCACTCCCTCCACACTGTCTCTCTGACAATGATGCACTCCCTCCGCACTGATCGTCTGACAATGCTGCACTCCCACCACACTGACGCCCTGACAATGCTGCACTCCCTCTATCCTGACTCTCTGATAATGCTGCACTCCCTCTACACTGATCCTCTGACAATGCTGCACTCCCTCCACACTGATCCTCTGACAATGCTGCACTCCCTCCACCCTGACCCTCTGACAATGCTGCACTCCCGCCATCCTGACCCTCTGACAATGCTGCACTCCGTCCACACTGTCCCACTGACAATGCTGCATTCCCTCCACACTGACCCTCTGACAATGCTGCACTCCCTCCACGCTGACCCTCTGACAATGATGCACTCCCGCCATAATGACCCTCTGACAATGCTGCACTCCCTCCAAACTGACCCTCTGACAATTCTGCATTCCCTCCATCCTGATCCTCTGACAATGCTGCACTCCCTTGATACTGACCCTCTGACAATGCTGCACTCCATCCATACTGATCCGCTAACAATGCTGCACTCCCTCCACACTGATCCGCTGACAATGCTGCACTCCCTCCACACTGACCCTCTGACAATGCTGTACTCCCTCCACACTGACCCCCTGACAATGCTGCACTCCCTCCGTACTGACCCACTGAAAATGCTGCACTCCCTCGGCACTGAACCTCTGACAATACTGCACTCCCTCCACACTAATCGTCTGACAATGCTGCACTCCCTCCATCCTGACCCTCTGACAATGCTGCACTCCCTCCATACTGACTCTCTGACAATGATGCACTCCCTCCGCACTGACCCTCAGACAATGCTGCCTTCCCTCCACACTGATCCTCTGACAATGCCGCACTCCCTCCATCCTGAGCCTCTGACAATGCTGCACTCCCTCCACACTGTCTCTCTGACAATGATGCACTCCCTCCGCACTGATCCTCTGACAATGCTGCACTCCCACCACACTGACGCCCTGACAATGCTGCACTCCCTCCATCCTGACTCTCTGATAATGCTGCACTCCCTCTACACTGATCCTCTGACAATGCTGCACTCCCTCCACACTGATCCTCTGACAATGCTGCACTCCCTCCACCCTGACCCTCTGATAATGCTGCACTCCCGCCATCCTGACCCTCTGACAATGCTGCACTCCGTCCACACTGTCCCACTGACAATGCTGCATTCCCTCCACACTGACCCTCTGACAATGCTGCACTCCCTCCACGCTGACCCTCTGACAATGATGCACTCCCGCCATAATGACCCTCTGACAATGCTGCACTCCCTCCAAACTGACCCTCTGACAATTCTGCATTCCCTCCATCCTGATCCTCTGACAATGCTGCACTCCCTCCACACTGACCCTCTGACAATGCTGCACTCCATCCATACTGATCCGCTAACAATGCTGCACTCCCTCCACACTGATCCGCTGACAATGCTGCACTCCCTCCACACTGACCCTCTGACAATGCTGCACTCCCTCCACACTGACCCCCTGACAATGCTGCACTCCCTCCGTACTGACCCACTGAAAATGCGGCACTCCCTCGGCACTGAACCTCTGACAATACTGCACTCCCTCCACACTGACCCTCTGACAATGCTGCACTCCCTCCGTACTGACCCTCTGACAATGCAGCACTCCCTCCATACTGACCCTCCGACAATGCTGCACTCCCTCCTTACTGACCCTCTGACAATTCTGCACCCCCTCCAAACTGACCCTCTGACAATGCTGCACTCCCTCCATACTGATCCCCTGACAATGCTGCACTCCCTCCACACTGATCCTCTGACAATACTGCACTCCCTCCACACTGATCGTCTGACAATGCTGCACTCCCTCCACACTGATCCGCTGACAATGCTGCACTCCCTCCACACTGACACTATGACAATGCTGCACTCCCTCCATACTGACCCTCTGACATTGCTGTACTCCCTCCACTCTGACCCTCTGAAAATGCTGCACCCCCTCCGTACTGACCCTCTGACAATGCTGCTCTCTCTCCACACTGATCCTCTGACAATGCTGCACTCCCTCCACACTGATCCTTTGACAATACTGCACTCCCTCCGAACTGATACCCTGACAATTCTCCACTCACTCCACACTGATCCTCTAACCATGCTGCAGTCCCTCCACAGTGTTCCTCTGACAATGCTGCACTCCCTCCATCCTGACCCTCTGACAATGCTGCACTCCCTCCACACTGATCCACTGACAATGCTGCACTGCCTCCATCCTGACCCTCTGATAATGCTGCACTCTTTCCGCACTGATCCCCTGATAATTCTCCACTCCCTCCACACTGATCCTCTGACCATGCTGCAGTCCCTCCACCGTGACCCTCTGACAATGCTGCACTCCCTCCATTCAGACCCTCTGACAATGCTGCCCTCCCTCCACACTGACCCTCTGACAATGCTGCATTCCCTCCACACTGATCCTCTGACAATGCTGCACTCCCTCCATCCTGTCACTCTGACAATGCTGCACTCCCTCCAGACTGACTCTCTGACAATGCTGCACTCCGTCCACACTGTCCCACTGACAATGCTGCTTTCCCTCCACACTGACCATCTGACAATGCTGCACTCCCTCCACGCTGACCCTCTGACAATGATGCACTCCCGCCATAATGACCCTCTGACAATGCTGCACTCCCTCCAAACTGACCGTCTGACAATTCTGCATTCCCTCCATCCTGATCCTCTGACAATGCTGCACTCCCTTGATACTGACCCTCTGACAATGCTGCAATCCATCCATACTGATTCGCTAACAATGCTGCACTCCCTCCACACTGATCCGCTGACAATGCTGCACTCCCTCCACACTGACCCTCTGACAATGCTGCACTACCTGCACACTGACCCCCTGACAATGCTGCACACCCTCCGTACTGACCCACTGAAAATGCTGCACTCCCTCCATACCGATCCGCTGACAATGCTGCAATCCCTCCGTTCTGACCCTCTGACAATGCTGCACTCCCTCCGTACTGACCCTCTGACAATGCAGCACTCCCTCCATACTGACCCTCCGACAATTCTGCACCCCCTCCAAACTGACCCTCTGACAATGCTGCACTCGCTCCATACTGATCCCTTGACAATGCTGCACTCCCTCCACACTGATCCTCTGACAAAACTGCACTCCCTCCACACTGATCGTCTGACAATGCTGCACTCCCTCCACACTGATCCGCTGACAATGCTGCACTCCCTCCACACTGATCGTCTGACAATGCTGCACTCCCTCCACACTGATCCGCTGACAATGCTGCACTCCCTCCATACTGACCCTCTGACATTGCTGTACTCCCTCCACTCTGACCCTCTGAAAATGCTGCACCCCCTCCGTACTGACCCTCTGACAATGCTGCTCTCTCTCTACACTGATCCTCTGACAATGCTGCACTCCCTCCACACTGATCCTCTGACAATTCTGCACACCCTCCGCACTGATCCTCTGACAATGCTGCACTCCCTCCACACTGATCCTTTGACAATGCTGCACTCCCTCCGAACTGATCCCCTGACAATTCTCCACTCACTCCACACTGATCCTCTGACCATGCTGCAGTCCCTCCACAGTGTTCCTCTGACAATGCTGCACTCCCTCCATCCTGACCCTCTGACAATGCTGCACTCCCTCCACACTGATCCACTGACAATGCTGCACTGCCTCCATCCTGACCCTCTGATAATGCTGCACTCCCTCCGCACTGATCCCCTGACAATTCTCCACTCCCTCCACACTGATCCTCTGACCATGCTGCAGTCCCTCCACCGTGATCCTCTGACAATGCTGCACTCCCTCCATTCAGACCCTCTGACAATGCTGCATTCCCTCCACACTGATCCTCTGACAATGCTGCACTCCCTCCATCCTGTCACTCTGACAATGCTGCACTCCCTCCAGACTGACTCTCTGACAGTGCTGCACTCCCTCCACACTGATCCTCTGACAATGCTGCACTCCCTCCACACTGTCTCTCTGACAATGCTGCACTCCCTCCATCCTGACCCTCTGGGAATGCTGCACTCCCTCCACACTGATCCTCTGACAATGCTGCACTCCCTCCACACTGATCCTCTGAAAATTCTGCACTCCCTCCGCACTGATCCTCTGACATTGTTGCACTCCCTCCACACTGATCCTCTGACAATGCTGCACTCCCTCCACACTGACCCTCTGACAATGCTGCACTCCCTCCATACTGACCCTCTGACATTGCTGTACTCCCTCCACTCTGACCCTCTGAAAATGCTGCACCCCCTCCGTACTGACCCTCTGACAATGCTGCTCTCTCTCCACACTGATCCTCTGACAATGCTGCACTCCCTCCACACTGATCCTTTGACAATGCTGCACTCCCTCCACACTGATACCCTGACAATTCTCCACTCACTCCACACTGATCCTCTAACCATGCTGCAGTCCCTCCACAGTGTTCCTCTGACAATGCTGCACTCCCTCCATCCTGACCCTCTGACAATGCTGCACTCCCTCCACACTGATCCACTGACAATGCTGCACTGCCTCCATCCTGACCCTCTGATAATGCTGCACTCTTTCCGCACTGATCCCCTGATAATTCTCCACTCCCTCCACACTGATCCTCTGACCATGCTGCAGTCCCTCCACCGTGACCCTCTGACAATGCTGCACTCCCTCCATTCAGACCCTCTGACAATGCTGCCCTCCCTCCACACTGACCCTCTGACAATGCTGCATTCCCTCCACACTGATCCTCTGACAATGCTGCACTCCCTCCATCCTGTCACTCTGACAATGCTGCACTCCCTCCAGACTGACTCTCTGACAATGCTGCACTCCGTCCACACTGTCCCACTGACAATGCTGCTTTCCCTCCACACTGACCATCTGACAATGCTGCACTCCCTCCACGCTGACCCTCTGACAATGATGCACTCCCGCCATAATGACCCTCTGACAATGCTGCACTCCCTCCAAACTGACCGTCTGACAATTCTGCATTCCCTCCATCCTGATCCTCTGACAATGCTGCACTCCCTTGATACTGACCCTCTGACAATGCTGCACTCCATCCATACTGATCCGCTAACAATGCTGCACTCCCTCCACACTGATCCGCTGACAATGCTGCACTCCCTCCACACTGACCCTCTGACAATGCTGCACTACCTGCACACTGACCCCCTGACAATGCTGCACACCCTCCGTACTGACCCACTGAAAATGCTGCACTCCCTCCATACCGATCCGCTGACAATGCTGCAATCCCTCCGTTCTGACCCTCTGACAATGCTGCACTCCCTCCGTACTGACCCTCTGACAATGCAGCACTCCCTCCATACTGACCCTCCGACAATTCTGCACCCCCTCCAAACTGACCCTCTGACAATGCTGCACTCGCTCCATACTGATCCCTTGACAATGCTGCACTCCCTCCACACTGATCCTCTGACAAAACTGCACTCCCTCCACACTGATCGTCTGACAATGCTGCACTCCCTCCACACTGATCCGCTGACAATGCTGCACTCCCTCCACACTGATCGTCTGACAATGCTGCACTCCCTCCACACTGATCCGCTGACAATGCTGCACTCCCTCCATACTGACCCTCTGACATTGCTGTACTCCCTCCACTCTGACCCTCTGAAAATGGTGCACCCCCTCCGTACTGACCCTCTGACAATGCTGCTCTCTCTCCACACTGATCCTCTGACAATGCTGCACTCCCTCCACACTGATCCTCTGACAATTCTGCACACCCTCCGCACTGATCCTCTGACAATGCTGCACTCCCTCCACACTGATCCTTTGACAATGCTGCACTCCCTCCGAACTGATCCCCTGACAATTCTCCACTCACTCCACACTGATCCTCTGACCATGCTGCAGTCCCTCCACAGTGTTCCTCTGACAATGCTGCACTCCCTCCACTCTGACCCTCTGAAAATGCTGCACCCCCTCCGTACTGACCCTCTGACAATGCTGCTCTCTCTCCACACTGATCCTCTGACAATGCTGCACTCCCTCCACACTGATCCTTTGACAATGCTGCACTCCCTCCGAACTGATACCCTGACAATTCTCCACTCACTCCACACTGATCCTCTAACCATGCTGCAGTCCCTCCACAGTGTTCCTCTGACAATGCTGCACTCCCTCCATCCTGACCCTCTGACAATGCTGCACTCCCTCCACACTGATCCACTGACAATGCTGCACTGCCTCCATCCTGACCCTCTGATAATGCTGCACTCTTTCCGCACTGATCCCCTGATAATTCTCCACTCCCTCCACACTGATCCTCTGACCATGCTGCAGTCCCTCCACCGTGACCCTCTGACAATGCTGCACTCCCTCCATTCAGACCCTCTGACAATGCTGCCCTCCCTCCACACTGACCCTCTGACAATGCTGCATTCCCTCCACACTGATCCTCTGACAATGCTGCACTCCCTCCATCCTGTCACTCTGACAATGCTGCACTCCCTCCAGACTGACTCTCTGACAATGCTGCACTCCGTCCACACTGTCCCACTGACAATGCTGCTTTCCCTCCACACTGACCATCTGACAATGCTGCACTCTCTCCACGCTGACCCTCTGACAATGATGCACTCCCGCCATAATGACCCTCTGACAATGCTGCACTCCCTCCAAACTGACCGTCTGACAATTCTGCATTCCCTCCATCCTGATCCTCTGACAATGCTGCACTCCCTTGATACTGACCCTCTGACAATGCTGCACTCCATCCATACTGATCCGCTAACAATGCTGCACTCCCTCCACACTGATCCGCTGACAATGCTGCACTCCCTCCACACTGACCCTCTGACAATGCTGCACTACCTGCACACTGACCCCCTGACAATGCTGCACACCCTCCGTACTGACCCACTGAAAATGCTGCACTCCCTCCATACCGATCCGCTGACAATGCTGCAATCCCTCCGTTCTGACCCTCTGACAATGCTGCACTCCCTCCGTACTGACCCTCTGACAATGCAGCACTCCCTCCATACTGACCCTCCGACAATTCTGCACCCCCTCCAAACTGACCCTCTGACAATGCTGCACTCGCTCCATACTGATCCCTTGACAATGCTGCACTCCCTCCACACTGATCCTCTGACAAAACTGCACTCCCTCCACACTGATCGTCTGACAATGCTGCACTCCCTCCACACTGATCCGCTGACAATGCTGCACTCCCTCCACACTGATCGTCTGACAATGCTGCACTCCCTCCACACTGATCCGCTGACAATGCTGCACTCCCTCCATACTGCGCCTCTGACATTGCTGTACTCCCTCCACTCTGACCCTCTGAAAATGCTGCACCCCCTCCGTACTGACCCTCTGACAATGCTGCTCTCTCTCCACACTGATCCTCTGACAATGCTGCACTCCCTCCACACTGATCCTCTGACAATTCTGCACACCCTCCGCACTGATCCTCTGACAATGCTGCACTCCCTCCACACTGATCCTTTGACAATGCTGCACTCCCTCCGAACTGATCCCCTGACAATTCTCCACTCACTCCACACTGATCCTCTGACCATGCTGCAGTCCCTCCACAGTGTTCCTCTGACAATGCTGCACTCCCTCCATCCTGACCCTCTGACAATGCTGCACTCCCTCCACACTGATCCACTGACAATGCTGCACTGCCTCCATCCTGACCCTCTGATAATGCTGCACTCCCTCCGCACTGATCCCCTGACAATTCTCCACTCCCTCCACACTGATCCTCTGACCATGCTGCAGTCCCTCCACCGTGATCCTCTGACAATGCTGCACTCCCTCCATTCAGACCCTCTGACAATGCTGCATTCCCTCCACACTGATCCTCTGACAATGCTGCACTCCCTCCATCCTGTCACTCTGACAATGCTGCACTCCCTCCAGACTGACTCTCTGACAGTGCTGCACTCCCTCCACACTGATCCTCTGACAATGCTGCACTCCCTCCACACTGTCTCTCTGACAATGCTGCACTCCCTCCATCCTGACCCTCTGGGAATGCTGCACTCCCTCCACACTGATCCTCTGACAATGCTGCACTCCCTCCACACTGATCCTCTGACAATGCTGCACTCCCTCCATCCTGACCCTCTGAAAATTCTGCACTCCCTCCGCACTGATCCTCTGACATTGTTGCACTCCCTCCACACTGATCCTCTGACAATGCTGCACTCCCTCCACACTGACCCTCTGACAATGCTGTACTCCCTCCATCCTGACCCACTGACAATGCTGCACTCCCTCCATCCTGATCCTCTGATAATGCTGCACTCCCTCTGCACTGATCCTCTGACAATGCTGCACTCCCTCCACACTAATCCTCTGACAATGCTGCACTCCATCCACACTGACCCTCTGACAATGCTGCACTCCCTCCATACTGACCCACTGACAATGCTGCACTCCCTCCATCCTGACCCTCTGATAATGCTGCACTCCCTCTGCACTGATCCTCTGACAATGCTGCACTCCCTCCACACTGACCCTCTGATAATGCTGCACTCCCTCCATCCTGACTCTCTGACAATGCTGCACTCCGTCCACACTGACCCCTGACAATGCTGCACTCCCTCCACACTGATCCGCTGACAATGCTGCACTCCCTCCACACTGATCGTCTGACAATGCTGCACTCCCTCCACACTGATCCGCTGACAATGCTGCACTGCTCCATACTGACCCTCTGACATTGCTGTACTCCCTCCACTCTGACCCTCTGAAAATGCTGCACCCCCTCCGTACTGACCCTCTGACAATGCTGCTCTCTCTCCACACTGATCTTCTGACAATGCTGCACTCCCTCCACACTGATCCTCTGACAATTCTGCACACCCTCCGCACTGATCCTCTGACAATGCTGCACTCCCTCCACACTGATCCTTTGACAATGCTGCACTCCCTCCGAACTGATCCCCTGACAATTCTCCACTCACTCCACACTGATCCTCTGACCATGCTGCAGTCCCTCCACAGTGTTCCTCTGACAATGCTGCACTCCCTCCATCCTGACCCTCTGACAATGCTGCACTCCCTCCACACTGATCCACTGACAATGCTGCACTGCCTCCATCCTGACCCTCTGATAATGCTGCACTCCCTCCGCACTGATCCCCTGACAATTCTCCACTCCCTCCACACTGATCCTCTGACCATGCTGCAGTCCCTCCACCGTGATCCTCTGACAATGCTGCACTCCCTCCATTCAGACCCTCTGACAATGCTGCATTCCCTCCACACTGATCCTCTGACAATGCTGCACTCCCTCCATCCTGTCACTCTGACAATGTTGCACTCCCTCCAGACTGACTCTCTGACAGTGCTGCACTCCCTCCACACTGATCCTCTGACAATGCTGCACTCCCTCCACACTGTCTCTCTGACAATGCTGCACTCCCTCCATCCTGACCCTCTGGGAATGCTGCACTCCCTCCACACTGATCCTCTGACAATGCTGCACTCCCTCCACACTGATCCTCTGACAATGCTGCACTCCCTCCATCCTGACCCTCTGAAAATTCTGCACTCCCTCCGCACTGATCCTCTGACATTGTTGCACTCCCTCCACACTGATCCTCTGACAATGCTGCACTCCCTCCACACTGACCCTCTGACAATGCTGCACTCCCTCCATCCTGACCCACTGACAATGCTGCACTCCCTCCATCCTGATCCTCTGATAATGCTGCACTCCCTCTGCACTGATCCTCTGACAATGCTGCACTCCCTCCACACTAATCCTCTGACAATGCTGCACTCCATCCACACTGACCCTCTGACAATGCTGCACTCCCTCCATACTGACCCACTGACAATGCTGCACTCCCTCCATCCTGACCCTCTGATAATGCTGCACTCCCTCTGCACTGATCCTCTGACAATGCTGCACTCCCTCCACACTGACCCTCTGATAATGCTGCACTCCCTCCATCCTGACTCTCTGACAATGCTGCACTCCGTCCACACTGACCCCTGACAATGCTGCACTCCCTCCACACTGATCATCTGACAATGCTGCACTCCCTCCACCCTGACCCTCTGACAATTCTGCACTCCCTCCATACTGACCCTCTGACAATTCTGCACTCCCTCCATCCTGATCCTCTGACAATGCTGCACTCCCTTGATACTGACCCTCTGACAATGCTGCACTCCCTCCATACTGATCGTCTGACAATGCTGCACTCCCTTCACCCTGACCCTCTGACAATGCTGCACTCCCTCCATACTGACCCTCTGACAATGCTGCACTCCCTCCATACTGATCCTCTCACAATGCTTCCCTCCCTCCACACTGATCCCCTGATAATGCTGCACTCCCTCCGTACTGACCCTCTGACAAGGCTGCACTCCCTCCACACTGACTCTCTGACCATGCTGCACTCCCTCCATACTGATCCTCTGACAATGCTGCACTCCCTCCAGTCTGATCCTCTGACAATGCTGCACTCCTTCCATACTCATTCTCTGATAGTGATGCACACCCTCTGGACTGACTCTTTGACAGTATGGAAGTGGCCCTATACTGGCCCTCTGACACTGTGACCCAATCTCAGGATAAAACCTCTGACAGTACAGCCCTCCATCATAACTGACACTCTGACAGTACAGCATTGCCTCAGTACTGACTCATTGACAGTGTAGCACTCCCTCAGTACTGACCCTCTGCCTCGGTCCTGCACCTCTGACAGTCCTGCAGTGCCTCCGTACAGTCTATCTGACAGTGTAGCACTCTCGCTGTACTAACGCTCTGACCGTGCAGCACTCCCTCAGTACTGACCCTCTGACAGTGCAGCACTCCCTCAGTACTCACCCTCTGGCAATGAGGCACTCCCTCAATCCTGACCCTCTGATGGTGCAGTGCTCTCTCAGTGCAAATCCTCGGATAGTGAGGCTTGCCGTCTGGACTGAAACTCTGACAGTGTGGTGCTCACTCAGTCCTGATCCTCTGACAGTGCAGCACTCTCTCGGTACTGAACATCTGACTGTGCAGCATTCCCTCAGTACTGACCCTCTGACAGTGCAGCACTCTCTCTGTACTCACCCTCTGAAATAGCACTGACTCAGAACTGACACTCTCACTGCGTAGCGCTCCCTCAGAAGTGACCTTTTGTTAGTGCATGCTCCCTCAGGTCTGTCCCTCTGACAGTGTAGTGCTCGTTCAGTACTGACCCTCTGATGGTGCAGAGCTCTCAGAGTACAGAGCCTCAGACAGTGTGGCATTCCTTCTGGACTGAACGTCTGACAGCGTGGTGCTCCCTCAGTACTGACCCTTTGACAGTGCAGTACTCCTCAGAAATGGCCCTCTGGTAATACAGTAGTTCCTCACTACGGACTGTCCGACAGCGCAGTGATCCTTCAGTACTGACCCTCTGACAGAGTGGCAGTCCCTCAGTACTGACCCTCTGAGAGTGCAGCACTCCCCCAGTACTGACCCTCTGACAGTGCAGCACTCACTCAGTACTGACCCTGTGACAGTGCGGCACTCCCTCAGTACTGACCCTCTGACAGTGCGGCACTCCCTCAGTACTGACCCTCTGACAGCACAGTGACCCCTCAGTACTGACCATCTGACATTACGGCACTCCATCAGTACTGACGCTCACACAGTGCAGAACTTCCTCAGTACTGACCATCTGACAGTGTGGCACTGCCCCCATACCAACCGTGTGACAGTGCAGTACAACATCAGTACAGACCCTCTTACAGTGCAGCACTCCCTCAGTACTGACCTTCTGACAGTGTGGCACTCCCGCAGTACTGACCCTCTGACAGTGCGGCACTCCCTCAGTACTGACCCTCTGACAGTGCGGCACTCCCTCAGTTCTGACCCTCTGACAGTAAGGCACTCCCTCAGTACTGACCCTCTGACAGCGCGGCACACCCTCAGTACTGACGCTCACACAGTGCAGAACTTCCTCAGTACTGACCATCTGACAGTGTGGCACTGCCCCCATACCGATCGTGTGACAGTGCGGGACATCCTCAGTACTGACCCTCTGACAGTGCAGCACTCCCTTAGTACTGACCCACTGACAGTGCAGCTCGTTGACAGTGCAGCGTTCCTTTAGTTCTGACAGTCTTACAGTGTAGTGCTCCCTCAGTACTAACTCTCTGAGAATGCACCGCTCCCTCAGTTGTGACTCTTTGACAGTGCAGCACTCCCTCAGTACTGATCCTCCGACAGTGCAGCACTCCCTCAGTACTGACCCTCTGACAGTGCAGCACTCCCTCAGTACTGACCCTCTGACAGTGCAGCGCTCCCTCAGTACTGACCCTCTCACAGTGCAGCACTTTCTCACTACTGACCCTCTGACAGTGCAGCACTCTGTCATTACTGATCCTCTGACAGTGCAGCACTCTGTCATTACTGATCCTCTGACAGTGCAGCACTCCCTCAGTGTTGACCCTCTGACAGTGCAGCACTACCTCAGTCCTGACCCTTGACAGTGCAGCACTCCTTCAGTAGTGACCCTCTCTTTTTCGATTTCATAGAGTCTTTTGGAAATTTGGAGACATAGGGTTTGCAGATTCTGAGGAAGCATGAGAGAGACACACAAACCAAACCCTGTCTGAAACTCTCTGTAATAGACTATTCAGAGGCACAGAGTCACAGAGGTGCACAGCTTGGAAATGGACCCTCCTGTCCAACTCGTCCATACCAACCAGATATTCTCATCTCATTTCATTCCATTTGCTAGCACTTGGCTGATATCCCTCTAAATCCTTCCTATTCACATACTCATCCTGATGCCTTTTAAATGTAGCAATTATACCAGCCCCCATCACTTCGTCTGGCAACTACCTGCATGTCCTTGAATAAGTGCTCAAACATTCATACTGTCGATACAAACTCTAATAAACACCAACCTACGAAAGACTATCATTGTCATTTTCACCCAACCCTTAGCTTCTTCATTATGCTGATTTCAACACAGGGAAAGAAGCAGAGTTAGTGACCATCCACCGTGACCCTGTTATAAAACTTATTTTCACATGTGGCTTGTATGTGATTCCCACACCCTCTAATAGTTCCCTGGAAGGTGGGGTGAGCTGTACTCTCCTGCTGCAGTCCTTGGGTGTCCCACAGTGATGTTAGGGAGGGAGCTCCAGGATTTTGACCTGAACCATGTAAAGAGCTCTCTTACTGGAGTGCCCTTTCAAAGTTGGGAAGTTAGTATAGCCAAGGTGGACCCGAGAGCTGCTGTCTTGTCAGAGAGAGAGGACTGGTTGGTCACACACCTCAGGTCAGGGGTGAGGTTGAGAAGCTGGGACCTTCATTGTAATTTCAGACATGATAGAGATTGAGCCAACAATGTTGGCATCACGAACCTGTTAGCTGTGGTAAGTGACCCCCCTTTGTAGCAGAGGGAATCAATCCCTTTAATAGAGCAAGTTTGAGAATTCAACACTAAAATCAATCTGTACGGACGCGCTGGAGACCTGAACCATCAATACAGAGATTGCTGAAGAAACTCAGCATGTCCGGCAGCATCTCTGAAGGGGGAGGGAGAAAGAGACAGAGAGAGTTCACCTTTCAATCCAGTGATTTCTGCGGGAACGTTCCTTCAGAACAGACCGTTTTGAGGAAGGGTCACTTGAAATGCGAATTGTTCCTCTCTCTCTTCACCGTTGCTACCTGCTGAATTCTGCTGAATATCCCCACCATCTGTTTGCTTGAGAATTTGACCTGATCCAAGCGTCACTGAGTCATTCAGTCTGTGTTCAATGCCCTAAGGCTGCTTCTGCTGAAAGTTAACAAACAGGTTTAAGGCTTTGTAAGGTATTGTATTCGGAGGGCGGGCTACATGGGAGAACAGATACAGAACACAGGCACTTTACAAAGATCCTTCTCAATGTAACTTTGTGATGTTCATTCAGAAGGAACAGCTCAGAGCTAACATTTCAGTTAATCAGCCAAGGGGAGTATATATGTCATGGCAAAGACTTGTTGTAAATACTGTACAGAACCGAACTTTAATGACTATGTTTGTACGTAAAGTTTTTGTTGTGAATAAAGTCTCTTTTTGATATTGATATAAATATTTTTTCGAGGGGGATCAAGCATCTTGAGCTTGTGGAGGCATTGCCCTTGTCCCTAATCTTTCTTAAATAAACACTAGACAAGATAGATACTCACCGGGTATAGACATCAAACGGTCATCAACAGGGAGGAGATGGTGGGAATGTCACAGGGGGGTCAGTGTTGTCTCACCGCACCCGGGGTTCGATTCCAGCCTTTGGCGACTGTCTGTGTGGAGTTGGCACATTCTCCCCGTGTCAGCCTCCGGGTGCTCCAGTTCCCACACACTGTCCAAAGATGTGCAGGCTGGGCGGGTTAGCCAGAGGAAATGAAGGGATCCAGGGATAGAGGGGGTAGTGTGGAATGCTCTGCTGAGGGTCAGTGTGAACCTGATAGGCCGAATGACTTGCTTCCACATCTTCGGGAATCTATGATCAATCCAGAGACTCAAATAATGTTCTGGGCCCTGGGCTCCAATCTTGGGGGTGGCAGTGGGTCATCACAGTGAGAACAGATTTGGGGATGAACACGGGACAAGGGGGCAACAGGTTTGCGTTCTGAGGCGTTGAGGGCATGAATGTTCTGTCAAATTGTTTTGGGGATAAACATATGAGGGGATGGTTTCTAAGGTATTGAGGGAGCACTATCTGTCAGTACAGGGTCCAGATGGTCGAAAGGTACAGATACACTTCATAGAACATAGAACAGGTGTTGTGCTGACCATTGATCCTCATGTAAGGTAATGTATGAACCCTCAAATTTCTATGACCATATGCATGTCCAGCAGTCTTTTAAATAAACCCAATGACCTTGCTTCCACAACTGCTGCTTGCAACGCATTCCACGCTCTCACAACTCTCTGTGTAAAGAACCCGCCTCTGACATCCCCTCTATACTTTCCGCCAAACAGCTTAAAACTATGACCCCTCGTGTTAATAATTTCTGCTCAGGGAAAAAAGTCTCTGGCTATCAACTCTATCCATGCCTCTCATTATCTTGTACACCTCAATTAGGTCCCCTGTCTTCCTTCTTTTTTCCACTGAAAGAAGTCCGATCTCAGTCAACCTCTCTTTGTTAGATAAGCCCTCCATTCCAGGCAGCATCCTGGTAAACATCCTCTGAACCCTCTCTAAAGCATCCACATCTTTCCTTTAATAGGGCGACCAGAACTGGACACAGTATTCCAAGTGCGTTCTAACCAAAGTTTTATAGAGCTGCATCAAAATCTCACGACTCTTAAACACAATCCTCCTATTAATGAAAGCCAAAACAACATATGCTTTCTTAACAACCCTGTCCACTTGGGTAGCCATTTTAAGGGATCTATGTACCGACACACCAAGATCCCTCTGTTCCTCCACACTGCCAAGAATCCTGTCTTTAATCCTGTACTCAGTTTTCAAATTCGACCTTCCAAAATGCATCACCTCGCATTTATCCAGGTTGATCTCCATCTGCCACCTTTCAGCCCATCTCTGCATCCTGTAAATGTCCCGCTGCAGCCAACAACAGCCCTCTATACTGTCAACGACACTCCAACCTTTGTATCGTCTACAAACCTACTGACCCCTCCTTCAATCCCCTCATCCAAGTCATTAATAAAAATTACAAACAGTAGAGGCCCAAGGACAGAACCCTGTGGAACACCACTCACCACTGACTTCCAGGCAGAATATTTTCCTTCTACTACCACTCGCTGTCTTCTGTTGGCCAGCCAATTCTGTATCCAGACAGCTAGGTTTCCCTATATCGCATTCCTCCTGACCTTCTGAACGAGCCTACCATGGGGAACCTTATCAAATGCTTTACTGAAGTCCACATACACAACATCCACAGCTCGACCCTCATCAACTTGCCTAGTAACATCCTCAAAGCACTCAGTAAGGTTTGTGAAGCATGACCTGCCCCTCACAAAGCCATGTTGATTTCATTTAATCAAGCCATGCTCTTCCAGATGCTCACAAATCCTGTCCCTTAGAATCCTTTCTAACTCCTTCCAGACGACAGACGTGAGAGTGTGTGGTCTGCAATTGCCGGGGATTTCCCTATTTCCTTTCTTGAAGAGAAAAATTATATTTGCCTCCCTCCAGTCCTCAGGTACGACTCCAATGGAGAGTGAGGATGTAAGGATCTTCGCAAGTAGCGAAGCAATCACATTTCTAACTTCCCAAGAGCAGCTGAGGACAAATCTGGTCTGGCTCTGGCGACTTGTCATTCTTAATGTTTGTCAAAATGTTCAGCACATCAGCTTCCTCAATCCCTATCCGTTCCAGCATGCTTACCTGCTCCTCAATGGTTTCATTCACTACAAGGTCCTTTTCGTTAGTAAATACAGAAGCAAAGAACTCATTTCAGGCTTCCCCTACCTCTTCAGACTCTATACACAAGTTCCCTATGCTATCCCTGATCGCCCCTACTCTTTTTTTGATCATTCTCTTATTCCTCACATCCGTGTAAATGTCTTTGAATTCTTCCTAATCCTTCCTGCCAAGTCCTTTTCGTGCTCCCTCCTGGCTCTGCTCAGGCCATTTTTGAGCTCCTTCCTCGCCTGCCTGTAATCCTCTAGAGCTGACCAAGACCCTTCCTTCCTCCACCTTACGTAAGCTGTCTTCTTTCTTTTGACGAGAAGCTCCTCCGCTCTCGACATCCAAGGTTCCTTTATCTTACCCCTTCTTGCCTGTCTCAGAGGAACACATTTATGCATCACTCGCAACAACTGTTCCTTAAACCGTCTCCACATGTCTATAGTGCCCTTTCCATGGAGCAATTGCTCCCAGTCCTTGGTTCCCAACTCACATCTGATAGTATCATAGTTTCCTTTTCCCCAATTAAATATCCTCCCATTGTGCCTGCTTCTCTCCTTCTCCATGGCTATATAGAATGTGAGGTATTGTGGTCACTATCACCAAAATGCTCTCCCACCGCAAGATCTGACACCTGCCTCAGCTCATTGCCGAGCACCAAAATCAAAATGGTGTCCCCCCTCGTCGGCCTGTCAATGTGCTGAGTTAGGAAACCCTCATGAACACACCTTACAAAAAACAGCTCCTTCCAAACCATCTGCTCGAAGGAGGTTCCAATCAATATTGGGAAAGTTAAAGTCACCCATTACAACAATCCTATTACATTCACTATTTACCAAAATCTGCCAACCTATGCTTTCTTCAATCTCCCTGCTGCTGTTGGGGGGCCTGTAGTAAACCCCTAATGAGGTGACTGCTCCCTTACTGTTTCTAATTTCCACCCATACTGACTCAGTAGGCAGAACCTCCTCGACAATGGTAATTTCTGTAGCTGTGATACCCTCTCTGATTTCCTTTCTGAATTCATTGCATGTGGTGTCCCTCAAGGGTTGGCCAGCACGGTGGCTCAATGGTGATCACTGCTGCCTCACAGCATCAGGGATCCAGGTTCGATTCCAGACTCGGGCGACTGTCTGTGTGGAGTTTGCAAAGTCTCCCAGTGTCTGCGTGGGTTTCCTTCGGGTGTTGCGGTTTCTTCCCACAGTCCAAAGATGTGCAGGTTAGGTGAAATGGCCATGCTAAAGTGCCTGTAGTGTTAGGTGCATCAATCAGTGGTAAACGTAGCGGAATGGGTCTAGATGGGTTCCTCTTTGGGCGGTCGGTGTGGACTTGTTGGGCCGAAGGGACTGTTTCCACACTGTAGGGAATCTAAGGATCTATCCTTGGACCCTCCTTTTTCTCACCTACATACTGCCAGGAGGTGACATTGTCCAAAAGCACCGTGTTAGGTTTCACATATACACTGACACTGCCCAGCTCTCCCTCTCCATCATCCCTCCCCATTACTCCACTGTTATTCAGTTATCAAACTGCTTACCACGATCCCACTACTCGATTGGCTGCAATTTTCTCCAATGAAACATTGTAATGGTTAGAACCATTGCCTTCAGTTGCAATTACAAATTCCTTTCCCTTACTGCTGAGCCCCCCCCCCCCCACTGGGAAATATCTGAGGTAGAACTTCATTCTTCACAATATTGCTGTTATATCTGACCCCAAGGTGACCTTCTGATCAGACTTCCACACAATCACAAACACCAGGAATTCCATTCTCTAAAATGTTGCTTGTCCCCCCTCACCCCAGCTCCATTGCTACTGAAACCCCTTACCCGTGTCGGTGTTACCTTAAACTTGACGAATCTGCAGCCGAACCCTTGATTCCGTGACTGACCCAGAATCTGCTGCTTTCTGTGTTTCCTGCTCAATTACCCCCTGGTCCCTTTGTGGTGCAGCTTTGTACAGTTTCCACCATTTAAATAGCACTCTGTTCTTTTATTATCCCCTCCAAAATGACCAACTTCCCATTTTCCCAAATTATACTCCATCTGGCAACTTTTTGCCAACTTCTCCTGTGCATCTCTCTCTCTTCATAATCTTCTTAGACCTTTACACCTCTGCCTTTTCTGACAGACTCCCCCGCCCCCCCCCCCCCCCCCAATTCTTCTAAACGTTTACTGAGAATCCTGGACAGTGGGAAGCGTGCAGTGTTGCTCTGTTTTTCGTGAGACTCTATGGGATGACTGGGAGGAGTTTGCTGTCCATTGGTTACGATGGAGACAACTTGCCCATCGAGCTGCATGAGCCTTTCACCCCCCATGTCTTACTGATGAGGCACAGCGGCAACACGGAAGGAAAAAAAAGGAAGGAAATCCTGCTCTCCACATCTCACTGACTCTTGGATCATTCTGTCCCATCTATGAAAGATCTGCCCTGTTCAGTCACATGAAGTCCCAAGGTGGAAACTCCTAGAAACCCACATAGATTTCCTCCTGAACTAACTGCTGACCTCCACAAGGGGTAATGTATCCAGTCATTCTGGGCCAGGAGAAGGGGATGGTGTGAGTTTCTAACCTGAACTGACAGTGATGGATATTATAAACTTGTATTACAGGATACTACAGGTGGATATTCAGATGGTAATCTCAGTAACTGTAACACCAAACTCTTACTCAATTCATCAGGACCTGGATATTCACATTATGCGTGAACATTGTGTTCCAGCTCAATCCCATTTACTGCATAAAAGTTCTCCTTTAAATCATTCCCATTCTCTCAATAGTTCTCCCCACACCTTTAATGTGTCCTGTAATCCTTGTATAATGAGCTGATGGGTGTAAAGTTTATTATTATAACGGGTAACTTTTGTAAACCCCTCTGTCACAGCTCCCCTCAATTTCCTTTGCTACAACGAGAACAATCTCAGTTTCCCTCAATCCCTGATTCCCCAATATCTGTTTGCTCACTATAAGGTACACATCAGGATTATGTTGGAACAGTGTCCACTTGCCTGCATCAGTGCAGCTCCCAGCAATGTTAAAGAACATGAACGTCTTCCAGGACAAAGCACTGTGCCTGAGTGGTGTCCCATCCACCACCTTCAGCATTCCCTCTCTCTACCCCCGAGGTACAGTGACATCACTGTGTAAGAGGCAAAGTCAGTATTGTCCTACCAGACCAAAGGGCTGCTCTCTCATTAGGGAGAGATGACTGGTGGTGGTTTAACCTGAAGGTTACCCCAGCCCAGGCAAGGGAAGAGGTTGAGAAGGAGAGCACATCTATTGTATATCGATATTATCTACCCAATGTATCAGCAACAACTATATCATACCAATGAATAATGTAAAAGAATATCCAAAGCATGCTGCTACAATCCCCCATTCCTTGAACCATCCTGGTAAATACCCTGTGCCTCCTCTCAGGGACCCTGCCATCCTTCCCAATGTGTGGGCGATCTCTGGTTTGCACAGACCCAGCTGCTCTGTGTTCCTGTGGGTGATCTCATCATCGAGCAACAGTTGCACTAAACCTCACGTCTGTGAGGGTGGGAGACACAGAATTCCCAATAGCATTTAAGATATATTTAGGTGCACACTTGTGATACGTAGACAGAGGGTACGAATGACTGTGTATTGTAAAATGGATCAGGATAGTTTGGTGATAGTTTTCTTTACCGGCACAGACTCAATGGCCTACAGAGCCTTTTTCTGTGCTGTAAACCTCAAGACACTTAATTTCGGAATATGACCGGTCACCTTTGAAACCAGGTCAGAAAAAATGATAGTAGAATAGATGACACATGATTGATCAACGTGTTTGGGAGGAAAGTGGGATGGAGAGATTTAGGAGGAAATTCTGGAGCTCGATGCAGGAATCTGAAAGAGCCGTCATCAAGTGAGAAATAAAAATGGGGTATCCTCAAGGCCGAAATCAAAGAAAGGCACATATAGCACATCTTTGAGAGACTGGAGGGGATTAGAGTTAGGGAGGGGTCTGAGGTTGGAGAGGAATGATTAGAGATAAGGAAGATGTTCACCGAGCTGGGAATTTGTGTTGCAGACGTTTCGTCCCCTGTCCGCTGCAGATGGAACTGACAACCGGAATCGGCAGATACAAACCACTATAAATGCCGGAGGAAAGATCACAGAAGCGCTTCACAGGAAGCTCCCAAGCACTGACGATGTCACCTAGACAGGGGACGAAACGTCTGCAACACACATTCCCAGCTCGGCGAACAGAACCACAACATCGAGCACCCGAGCTACAAATCTTCTCACAGACTTTGAAGATAAGGAAGAGTTGTGAGGCTGGGTGAGGTGACAGAGATAGGGAGAGATGTGAAGAGGGAGAGATGCAGAGATAGCGAGAATTAGAGTCGTAATGTTATGTAGCATGGAAACAGACCCTGTGATCCAATCAATCCATGTCAAACATAATTCCAAACTGAGGTAATCTCACCTGCCTCCACTTGGTCCACATGTATCCAAACATTTCCTATTAGGTACCTGTCCAAATGGGTTTCCCGTAGAATCACTGTGGTGTGGAAACTGGCCATTTAGTGTCAGAGTCATTGAGATGTATAACGTGGAAACAGACCCTCCCATCCAACCCATCCATGCTGACCAGATATCCCAACCCAATCTAGTCCCATCCGCCAGCACCCAGCCCATATCCCTCCAAACCCTTCCTATTCATATATCCATCCAAATGCCTCTTAAATGTTGCAATTGTACCAGCCTCTACCACTTCCTCTGGCAGCTCATTCCATGCACATACCAACGTCTGCATGAAAAAGTTGCCACTTTGGTCTTTTTTATATGTTTTCCCTGTCACCCTAAACCTATGCCCTCTAGTTCTGGAGTAGCCTCTGGAAGACTGGTGCCCTTATTTGAGAAAGGTCGCAAGGAAAAGCCAGCGAACTATTGACTGGTGAGCCTGAAGTCAGTAGAAGGCAAGTTGTTGGAAGGGCTTATAAGGGGCAGGATGTACATGTAATTGGAAAGACAAGAATGATTAGGGATAGTCAGCATGGCTTTGTGCATGGAAATCACTTACTTGGACTTCAGAAAGACGTTCAGCAAGGGTCCACATAACACACGGGTTAGCAAGTTCATCACCATAGAATACAAGGAGATGTGGAGATTTGGATACAAAATTGGCTGGAAGGTCATAGAGTCATACAGATATACATAACAGAAACAGACCCTTCGGTCCAACCTGTCCATGTTGACCAGGTATCCCAACCCATTCTCGTCCCACCTGCCAGCACCTGGCCCATATCCCTCTAAACCCTTCCTATTCATGTTCCCACCGACAGAGGAACCTCAATTATGTGAACGAGTTGGGTGGGCACTAATTCATTCGAACAATCAATGATTCGGTGAAGCGATTAAATGCCTTTCCTCTGGGGCTCGGAGTTTTCAAAGTCTGCTCCCCATTCAGGAGACTGCAGCAGCACACAGCACGAATGCCCACCCACACACGGCCCCCAGCCTGACCCTCACTGTCGTCCACACACCACCCCCAGCCTGACCCTCACTGCCTCCCACACACCGCCCCCAGCCTGACCCTCACTGCTGCCCACACACCACCCCCAGCCTGACCCTCACCGTCGTCCAACACCGCTCCCAGCCTGACCTACATGGGAATCCACACACCACACCCAGACAGACCCTCACCACTGTCCACACACCGCCACCAGCCTGGCCCTCACTGCCGTCCACACAGCACCCCCAGCCTGACCCTTACCGCTGCCCACACACCGCCAGCAGCCTAACCCTCACCGCCGGTCAACGCCACCCCAAATCTGACCATCATCGCCTCAGCCTGACCATCACCGCCCCCAGACTGACTCCCTCCACCGTCCACACACTGCATCCAGCCGACCACCTTTGCCATCCACACACCGCACCCAGCCTGACCCTCACCGCTGTCCAACGCCACCCCCAGTCTGACCATCACCGTCACCAGCCCGACCCCGTCCGTCGTCGACACACTGCCCCCGGCCTGACACCCTCCACCGTGCACACAACACACCCACCCTGAACCTCACTGCTGACCCACACCGCCACCAGCCTGACCCTCACCGCCGTCCAACACCACCCCCAGTCTGACCATCACCGCCGCCAGCCTGACCCCCTACACCATCAACACACCACCTGCAGCCTGACCCTCACCACCGTCCACACACCACGCTCAGCCTAATCCTCACCACCCCGAAACACCGCCCCCAGCCTGACCCTCACTGCAGTCCACACACCTCCCCAGCCTGACCCTCACTGCCACCCATATACTGAGCCAGCCTGACCCTCACCACTGTCCACCCACTGCCCCCAGCCTGGACCTCACCGCTGTCCACACACCGCCCCCAGCCTGACCCTTACCATGGTCAAAGACCGCCCCCAGCCTGACCCACACCGCCATCAAACAGCGCCCCAGCCTGACCCACAATTCCACCTGCACACCGCCCCCAGCCTGACCCTCACCGCCGTCAACACACCGCCCCAACCCTGACCCTCACCACTGTCCAACACAGCCCAAAGCATGAAACTCATTGCCATCCAACAGCGCCCCTGGCTTGACGCTCACCACCATCCACACACCGCCCCAAGCCTGACCCTCACCGCCTTCCACAAACCGCCCAAATCCTGACACTCATTGTTGTCCAACACCACCCCCAGCCTGACCCTCGCCATCATACACACACCGCCCCAAGCCTGACCCTCACCGATGTCTGCACAGCGCCCAAGCCTGACACTCATTGCCGTCTGCACACCGTCCCCAGCCTGACCCTTACCGCCGTCTGCACTCTGCCCAAGCATGACACTCATTACTGTCTACTGACTGCTCCCAGCTTGACCCTTGCCACCGTCCACACACCACCCCAAACCTGACCCTCACCGCTGTCCAACACTGTCCCAAGCCTGACCCTCACTGCCGTCAACACACCGCCCCAAGCCTGACCCTCACTGCCATCCAACACTGCCCCAAGACTGACATTCATTGCCATCCAACACTGCCCCCAGCCTGACCCTCACCACCATCCACCCACCGCCCCCAGCCTGACCCTCACCACCATCCACACACTACTCCCAGACTGACCCTCACCAATGTTCAACACCAACCCCTATGTGACCCTCATCGACGTCCAACACTGCACCCTCCATGACCCTCATTGATGTCCAACACTGCCCCCAGGCAGACTCTCACCACTGTCGACACACCGCCCCCAGCATGACCTTCACCGCCGTTCAACGTTGCCCCCAGCCTGACCCTCACCACAGTCCACACACCGCCCCAAGCCTGACACTCAACATTGTCCACACACCGCACCAAGACTGACAGTCACTGCTGTCCGCACACCACCACCAACCTGACCCCCCTCCGCTGACCACTCACTGCCCCCTGCCTGACTCTCACCACCATTCAACACCACCCCCAGTCTGAACATCATCGCCGCAAGCCTGACCCCCTCCGTTGTCCACACACCTCCACCCAAAACCTCACTGCCGTCTCGACACCGCCCCCAGG
Source organism: Chiloscyllium plagiosum (assembly GCF_037043375.1). NCBI lineage: Eukaryota > Metazoa > Chordata > Chondrichthyes > Orectolobiformes > Hemiscylliidae > Chiloscyllium > Chiloscyllium plagiosum. The sequence continues at coordinate 59,484,477 of NW_028270177.1, read as the reverse complement.
CTTAACCTCACCGCAATCCAACGCCACCCCCAGTCTGACCATCACCGCCCCCCAGTCTGACCCCCTCCGCCGTCAACACACTGCCCCCAGCCTGACCCCCTCCGCCATCTTCACACTGCCCCCAGCCTGACCCACACTGCTGTCCAAAGCCACTCCCAGTCTGACCGTCACCGCCCCCAGCCTGACCCCCTCTGCCGTCCACACACTGCCTCCAGCCTGACCCCCTCTGCCATCCACACAACACCCCCACCCTGAACCCCACTGCTGTCCCCACACCGCCCCCATCCTCACACTCACCACCCCGAAACACCGCCACCAGCCTGACCCTCACTGCCGTCCACACACCTCCCCAGCCTGACCTCCACTGCCACCCACATACCGAGCCAGCCTGACCCTCACCGCCATCCAATCACTGCCCCCAGCCTGAACCTCACTGCTGTATACACCGCCCTCAGCCTGACCCTCACCATCGTCCAACACTGCCCCCCAGCCAGACCCTCACCGCCGTCAAACGCCACCCCAGCCTGACCCACAATGCCACCTGCACATCGCCCCCACCCTGACCCTCACCGCTGTCCAAACACCGTCCCCAGCCTGACCCTCACCGCCATCCAATCACCGCCCCCAGCCTGAACCTCACGACTGTCCACACACCGCCCCCAGCATGAACTTCACCATCGTCCAACACTGCCCCCAGCTGACCCTCACCGCCGTCAGACACCGCCCCAGCCTGACCCACAATGTCACCTGAACACCACCCCGAGCCTGAACCTCACCGCTGTACACACTGCCCGCAGCCTGACCCTCACCATGGTCCAACACTGCCCCCAGCCTGACCCTCACCGCCTTCAAACACCGCCCAGCCTGACCCACAATGCCACCTGCACACCACCTCCAGCCTGACCCTCACCCCTGTCAACACACCGTCCCAAGCCTGACCCTCACTGCTGCCCCGAGCATGACACTCGTTGCTGTCCAACACCGCCCCCAGCTTGACGCTCGACGCCATCCACACACCGACCCAAGCCTGACCCTTACCGCCGTCCACAAACCGCCCCAATCCTGACAGTCATTCCCGTCCAACACCGCCGCAAGCCTGACACTCCTTGCCATCTACACACCGTCCCCAGCCTGACCCTTACCGCCGTCTCAACACTGCCCCAAGCTTGACCCTCACTGCTGTCCAACACCAACCCAAGCCTGACAGTCATTGACTTCCAGCACCGCCTCAAGCCTGACCCTCGCTGCCATACACACACCGCCCCAGGCCTGACACTCATTGCCGTCTGCACACCGTGCCCAGCCTGACCCTCGCCGCCATACACACACCGCCCCAAGCCTGACACTCATTGCCGTCTGCACACCGTGCCCAGTCTGATCCTCGCCGCCATACACACACCGCCCCAGGCCTGACACTCATTGCTGTCTGCACACCGTGCCCAGCCTGACCCTCGCCGCCATACACACACCGCCCCAAGCCTGACACTCATTGTCATCTGCACACCGTGCCCAGCCTGACCCTCGCCGCCATACACACACCGCCCCAGGCCTGACACTCATTGCCGTCTGCACACAGTGCCCAGCCTGACCCTCGCCGCCATACACACACCGCCCCAGGCCTGACACTCATTGCCGTCTACACAATGCCCCCAGCTTGACCCTCACCGCTGTCCAACACCACCCCCAGACTGACCCACACCACTGTCAATACACCCCAGGCTGTCCTTCACTTCCGTCAAACACCGCCCCAGAATGACCCACAATGCCACCTGCACACAACACCCACACCCTGACCCTCTCTGCCATCCACACACCACCCCAAACCTGACACTCATTGCCGTCCAACACCGCCCCCAGCTTGAACTTCACTGCCGTCCACGAACCGCACCAAGCCTGACCCTCACTGCCGTCCACACACCGCCCCAGGCCTGACACTCATTGCTGTCTACACACTGCCCCCAGCTTGACCCTCACCGCTGTCCAACATCACCCCTAGACTGACCCTCACCACTGTCAATACACCGCCAGGCTGTCCTTAACTTCCGTCAAACACCGCCCCAAGCCTGACCCCTTCCGCTGTCCACACACTGCCCCTAGCCTGACCCCCTCTGCCATCCACACAACACCCACATCCTGACCCTCTCTGCCATCCACACACCGCCCCAAACCTGACAATCACTGACCCAAAACACCGCCCCCAGTCTGACACTCACCACCGTCCACACACTACTCCCAGCCTGACCCTCACCAACGTCCAACACCGCCCCCTATGTGACCCTCATCGACGTCCAACACTGCACCCTGCATGAGCCTCATTGATGTCCAACACTGCCCCAGGCAGACCCTCACCGTTGTCGACACACCGCCCCCACCCTGACCATCACTGCTGTCAACACACTGCCCCCAGCATGACCTTCACCACCGTTCAACATTGCCCCCAGCCTGACCCTCACCACAGTCCGCACACCGCACCCAGCCTGACCCTCTCTGCCATCCACACACCACCCCAAACCTGACACTCACTGGCCCAAAAAAACGCCCCCAGCCTGACCCTCACTGCCGTTCACACACCGCCCCAAACCTGACACTCACTGACCCAAAACAGCGCACCCACCCTGACCATCACCGCTGTAGACACACCGCCCCCAGCATGACCTTCACCACCGTTCAACATTGCCCCCAGCCTGACCCTCACCACAGTCCACACACCGCACCAAGACTGACCATCACTGCTGTCCATACATGGCCCCAGCCTGATCCTCACCTCCGTCCAACACCGCACCCAGCTTGAGTCACACTGCCACCCGCACACCGCCCACAGCCTGACCCTCACCGCCATCTATACACCACCCCAGCCTGACTCGCATCTCAGTCCACACAATGAACCCAGCCTGACTCTCGCCGCCGTCTACACACCACCCCAAACCAGTCCCTCACCACTGTCCACACGCCATACCCAGCCTGACCATCATCACTGTCCAACACGGCGCGAAGCCTGACACTCATTGCCGTCTACACACTGTCTCTAGCCTGACCCTCACCATCGTCCATGCACAGCCCCCAGTCTGTCCCTCAGCACTGTCCACACACCGCCCCAAGAATGACCCTCACAGCTGTCCACACAACGCTCCCTGCCTGACCCACACCACTGTCCACACACTGCCCCCGTCTGACCCATACCACCATTCAGCACTGCACCCAGCCCAACACTCACTGCCGTCCACTCACCGCCCCCACACTGACATTCACCACCTTCCAATACTGCCCCGAGCTTGACCCTCAACGCCCCCAGCCTGACCCTCACCGCCATTCACACCCCATCCCCAGCCAGACTCTCAACTCCATCCACCCACCGTCCCCAGCCTGACCCACACCGACATCCATACACCGTTCTCAGCCTGACCACCACCACCGTACACGGATCACCCCCAGCCTGACCCTCACCGCCGCCCACACCCCACCACCAGCCTGATAATCACCGCCATCCAAACACGGACCCCAGCCTGACCCTCACCTCAGTCTAACCCCGCCCCCAGCCTGATCCTCACTAACGTACACACACTGCCCGAAGCATGTCCCTCACCGTCGTCCACACACCGCCCCAAACCTGAACTTCACTGCCGTCTACATACCGCCCCCAGCCTGACCCTCACCAGAGGACTGGAGGGAGGGAAATGTAATTCCTCTCTTCAAGAAAGGAATTAGGGAAATTCCCCGCAATTACAGACCAGTCAGACTTACGTCTGTCGTCTGTAAGGAGTTAGAAAGTATTCTGAGGCATCGGATTTATGACCATCTGGAAGAGCATGGCTTGATTAAAGGCAGTCAGCACGGCTTTGTGAGGGGCAGGTCATCCCTCACAAATCTTATTGAGTTCTTTGAAGATGTTACTAGGCAGGTTGATGAGGGTTGAGCTGTGGATGTTGTGTATCCTGACTTCAGTAAGGCATTTGATAAGGTTCCCCATGGTAGGCTCATTCAGAAGGTCAGGAGGAATGGGATACAGGGGAATTTAACTGTCTCGATTCAGAATTGGCTGGCCTACAGAAGACAGTGAGTGTTATTGGAAGGAAAGTATTCTGCTTGGAGGTCAGTGGTGAGTGGTGTTCCACAGGGCTCTGCCCTTGTGCCTCTAGTCTTTGTACTTTTTATTAATGACTTGGATGAGGGGATTGAAGGATGGGTCAGCAAGTTTGCAGACAACACAAAGGTTGGAGGTGTCGGTTGACAGTATAGAGGGCTGTTGTTGGCTGCAGCGGGACATTGACAGGATGTAGAGATGGGCTGAGAGGTGGCGGATGGAGTTCAACCTGGATAAATGCGAAGTGATGCATTTTGGAAGGCCAAATTTGAAAGCTGAGTACAGGATTAAAGACAGGATTCTTGGCAGTGTGGAGGAACAGAGGGATCTTGGGGTGCAGATATATAGATCCCTTAAAATTTCCACCCAAGTGGCAGTATTGTTAAGAAAGCATATGGTGTTTTGGCTTTCATTAACAGAGGGATTGAGTTTAAGAGCCATGAGATCTTGTTGCAGCTCTATAAAACTTTGCTTAGACCGCACTTGGAATATTGTGTCCAGTTCTGGTCGCCCTATTATTGGAAAGATGTGGATGCTTTGGAGAGGGTTCAGAGGAGGTTTACCAGGATGCTGCCTGGAATGGAGGGCTAATCTAATGAAGAGAGGTTGACTGAGCTCGGACTTCTTTCAGTGGAAAAAGAAGGAAGACAGGGGACCTAATTGAGGTGTACAAGATAATGAGAGGCATAGATAGAGTTTATAGCCAGAAACCTTTTCCCAGGGCAGAAATTGTTAACACGAGGGGTCATAGTTTTAAGCTGTTTGGAGGAAAGTATAGAGGGGATGTCAGAGGCGGGTTCCTTACGCAGAGCGGGAGAGCATGGAATGCGTTGCCAGCAGTTGTGGAAGCGAGGTCACTGGGGATATTTAAGTGACGGCTGGAAATGCATATGGTCAGAGAAATTTGAGGGTTCATACTTTAGGTTTACCTTACATGAGGATCGATGGTCGGCACAGCATCAAGGGCTGAAGGGCCTGTTCTGTGCTGTACTGTTCGATGTCCGATGTTCTATGAAGTGTATCTGTACCTTTCGACCATCTGCACCCTGTACTGACAGATAGTGCTCCCTCAATACTTTAGAAACCACCCCCTCAGTATGTTTATCCCCAAAGCACCTCGACAGAACATTCATGCCTTCAACACCTCAGAAAGCAAACCTGTTACCCCCTTGGACCATGTTCATCCCCAAACCTGTTCTCACTGTGATGACCCACAGCCACCTCCAAGATTGGAGCCCAGGGCCCAGAACAGTATTTGAGTCTCTGGATTGATCATAGATTCCCTGAGATGTGGAAGCAGGCCATTCGGCCTATCAGGTTCACACTGACCCTCAGCAGAGCATCCCATTCCCCCTCTATCCCTGGATCCCTTCATTTCCTCTGGCTAACCAACCCAGACTGCACATCTTTGGACAGTGGGTGGGAACTGGAGCACCCGGAGGCTGACACGGGGACAATGTGCCAACTCCACACAGACAGTCGCCCGAGGCTGGCATTGAACCCGGGTGGGGTGAGGCAACACTGAGCCCCCGTGACCATCCCACCATCTCCTCCCCGTTGATGACTGTTTGATGTCTGTACCCAGGGAGTATCGAACTTGTCTAGTGTTTATTTAAGAAAGATTAGGGAAAAGGGCAATGCCTCCACAAGCTCAAGATGCTTGGTCCCCCTCGAAAAAATATTTATATCAATATCAAAAAGAGACTTTATTCACAACAAAAACTTTACGTACAAACATAGTCACTAAAGTTCGGTTCAGTACAGTCTTTACAACAAGTCTTTGCCATGACATATATACTCCCCTTGGCTGATAAACTGAAATGTTAGCTCTGAGCTGTTCCTTCTGAATTAACATCACAAAGTTACATTGAGAAGGATCTTTGTGAAGTGCCTGTGTTCTGTATCTGTTCTCCCATGTACCCCGCCCTCCGAATACAATACCTTACAAAGCCTTAAACCTGTTTGTCAACTTTCAGCAGAAGTAGCCTCAGGGCATTGAACACAGACTGAATTACTCAATGACGCTTGGATCAGGTCAAATTCTCAAGCAAACAGATGGTGGGGAAATTCAGCAGAATTCAGCAGGTAGCAACGGTGAAGAGAGAGAGGAACAATTCGCATTTCAAGTGACCCTTCCTCAAAACGGTCTGTTCTGAAGGAACTTTCCCGCAGAAATCACTGGATTGAAAGGTGAATTCTGTCTGTCTCTTTCTCCCTCCCCCTTCAGAGATGCTGCCGGACATGCTGAGTTTCTTCAGCAATCTCTGTATTGATGGTTCAGGTCTCCAGCGCGTCCGTACAGATTGATTTTAGTGTTGAATTCTCAAGCTTGCTCTATTAAAGGGATTGAATCCCTCTGCTACAAAGGGGGGGGGGGGGGGTCAGTTACCACAGCTAACAGGTTCGTGATGCCAACATTGTTGGCTCAATCTCTATCATGTCTGAAATTACAATGAAGGTCCCAGCTTCTCAACCTCGCCCCTCACCTGAGGTGTGTGACCCACCAGTCCTTCTCTCTGACAAGACAGCAGCTCTCGGGTCCTCCTGGTCTATACTAACTTCCCAACTTTAAAAGGGCACTCCAGTAAGAGAGCTCTTTACATGGTTCAGGTCAAAATCCTGGAGCTCCCTCCCTAACATCACTGTGGGACACCCAAGGACTGCAGCAGGAGAGTACAGCTCACCCCCACCTTCCAGGCAACTATTAGAGGGTGTGGGAATCACATACAAGCCACATGTGAAAATAAGTTTTATAACAGGGTCACGGTGGATGGTCACTAACTCTGTTTCTTACCCGTGTTGAAATCAGCGGAATGAAAAGGTAAGGGTGGGTTGAAAATGACAATGATAGCTTTCGTAGGTTGGTGTTTATTAGAGTTTGTATCGACAGTATGAATGTTTGAGCACTTATTTAAGGGCATGCAGGTAGCTGCCAGAGGAAGTGATGGGGGCTGGTATAATTGCTACATTAAAAAGGCATCAGGATGAGTATGTGAATAGGAAGGGTTTAGAGGGATATCAGCCAAGTGCTAGCTAATGGAATGAAATGAGATGAGAATATCTGGTTGGTATGGACGAGTTGGACAGGAGGGTCCATTTCCAAGCTGTGCACCTCTGTGACTCTGTGCCTCTGAATAGTCTATTACAGAGAGTTTCAGACAGGGTTTGGTTTGTGTGTCTATCTCAGGCTTCTACAGAATCTGCAAACCAGATGTCTCCAAATTTCCAAAAGACTCTATGAAATCGAAAAAGAGAGGGTCAGTACTGACGGAGTGCAGCACTGTCAGAGGGTCACAACTGAGGGAGCGGTGCATTCTCAGAGTGTTAGTACTGAGGGAGCGCTACACTGTAAGACTGTCAGAACTAAAGGAACGCTGCACTGTCAAAGAGCTGCACTGTCAGTGGGTCAGTACTGAAGGAGTGCTGCACAGTCAGAGGGTCAGTACTGAGGGTGTACCGCACTGTCACACGATCGGTATGGGGGCAGTGCCACACTGTCAGATGGTCAGTACTGAGGGAGTGCTGCACTGTCAGAGGGTCAGTACTGAGGGAGTGCTGCACTGTCAGAGGGTCAGTAATGAGTGAGTGCCGCACCGTCAGAGGATCAGGACGAAGGGAGTGCTGCACTGTCAGAGGGCCAGTACTGAGGGAGTGCTGAACTGTCAGAGGGTCAGTACTGAGGGAGAGCTGCACTGTCAGAGTGTCAGTAATGAGGGAGTGCGGCACTGTCAGAGGATCAGTACTGAGGGAGTGCTGCACTGTGAGAGGGTCAGTACTGAGGGAGTGCTGCACTGTCAGAGGATCAGTACTGAGGGAGTGCTGCACTGTCAGAGGGTCAGTACTGAGGGGTCACTGCGCTCTCAGAGGGTTAGTACTGAGGGAGTGCCGCACTGTCAGAGAGTCAGTACTGAGGGAGTGCTGCACTGTCAGAGAGTCAGTACTGAGGCAGTGCCGCACTGTCAGAGGGTCAGTACTGAGGGAGTGCTGCACTGTCAGAGGGTCAGTACAGAGGGAGTGCTGCACTGTCAGAGTGTCAGTAATGAGGGAGTGCCGCACTGTCAGCGGGTCAGTACTGAGGGAGTGCTGCACTGTCAGAGGGTCAGTGCTGAGGGAGTGCTGCACTGTCAGAGGATCAGGACTGAGGGAGTGCTGCACTGTCAGAGGGTCAGTACTGAGGGAGTACCGCACTGTCAGAGGGTAAGTACTGAGGGAGTGCTGCACTGTCAGAGGGTCAGTACTGAGGGGTCACTGCGCTGTCAGAGGGTCAGTACTGAGGGAGTGCCGCACTGTCACAGGGTCAGTACTGAGAGAGTGCTGCACTGTCAGAGAGTCAGTACTGAGGCAGTGCCGCACTGTCAGAGGGTCAGTACTGAGGGAGTGCTGCACTGTCAGAGGGCCAGTACTGAGGGAGTGCTGCAATGTCACAGGGTCAGTACTGAGGGAGTGCTGCACTGTCAGAGTGTCAGTAATGAGGGCGTGCCGCACTGTCAGAGGATCAGTACTGAGGGAGTGCTGCACTGTCAGAAGGTCAGTACTGAGGGAGTGCTGCACTGTCAGAGGATCAGTACTGAGGGAGTGCTGCACTGTCAGAGGGTCAGTGCTGAGGGAGCGCTGCACTGTCAGAGGCTCAGTACTGAGGGAGTGCTGCACTGTCAGAGGATCAGGAACGAGGTAGTGCTGCACTGTCAGAAGGTCAGTACTGAGGGGGTACTGCATTTTCAGAGGGTCAGTACTGAGGGAGTGCTGCACTGTCAGAGGGTCAGTACTGAGGGAGTGCTGCACTGTCAGAGGATTAGTACTGAGGGAGTGCTGCATTGTCAGAGGGTCAGTACTGAGGGAGTGCTGCACTGTCAGAGGATCAGTACTGAGGGAGCGCTGCACTGTCAGAGGGTCAGTACTGAGGGAGTGCTGCACTGTCAGAGGATCAGTAATGAGGGAGCGCTGCACTGTCAGAGGGTCAGTACTGAGGGAGTACCACACTGTCAGAGCATCAGAACTGAGGGTGTGTTGCACTGTCAGAGGGTCAGTAATGAGGGAGTGCTACACTGTCAGAGGGTCAGTACTGAGGGAGTGCCGCACTGTCAGAGGGTCAGTACTGAGGGAGTGCCGCACTGTCAGAGGGTCAGTACTGAGGGAGTGCTGCGCTGTCAGAGGGTCAGTACTGAGGGAGTGCTGCACTGTCAGAGGGTCAGTACTGAAGGAGTGCTGCACTGTCAGAAGGTCAGTACTGAGGGATGCTGCACTGTCAGTGGATCAGTAATGAGGGAGTACTGCACTGTCAGAGGGTCAGTACTGAGGGAGTGCTGCACTGTCAGAGGGCCAGTACTGAGGGAGTGCTGAACTGTCAGAGTGTCAGTACTGAGGGAGAGCTGCACTGTCAGAGTGTCAGTAATGAGGGAGTGCCGCACTGTCAGAGGATCAGTACTGAGGGAGTGCTGCACTGTGAGAGGGTCAGTACTGAGGGAGTGCTGCACTGTCAGAGGATCAGTGCTGAGGGGGCGCTGCACTGTCAGAGGGTCAGTACTGAGGGAGTGCTGCACTGTCAGAGGATCAGTAACGAGGGAGTGCTGTACTGTCAGAAGGTCAGTACTGAGGGAGTGCTGCACTGTCAGAGGATCAGTAATGAGGGAGTGCTGCACTGTCAGAGGGCCAGTACTGAGGGAGTGCTGAACTGTCAGAGTGTCAGTACTGAGGGAGAGCTGCACTGTCAGAGTGTCAGTAATGAGGGAGTGCCGCACTGTCAGAGGATCAGTACTGAGGGAGTGCTGCACTGTGAGAGGGTCAGTACTGAGGGAGTGCTGCACTGTCAGAGTATCAGTACTGAGGGAGTGCTGCACTGTCAGAGGATCAGTGCTGAGGGGGCGCTGCACTGTCAGAGGGTCAGTACTGAGGGAGTGCTGCACTGTCAGAGGATCAGTAACGAGGGAGTGCTGTACTGTCAGAAGGTCAGTACTGAGGGAGTGCTGCACTGTCAGAGGATCAGTAATGAGGGAGTGCTGCACTGTCAGAGGGTCAGTACTGAGGGAGTGCTGCACTGTCAGAGGGTCAGTACTGAGGGAGTGCTGCACTGTCAGAGGGTCAGTACTGAGGGAGTGCCGCACTGTCAGAGGATCAGTACTGAGGGAGTGCTGCACTGTCAGAGGGTCAGTACTGAGGGAGTGCTGCATTGTCAGAGGGTCAGTACTGTGGGAGTGCTGCACTGTCAGAGGGTCAGTAATGAGGGAGTGCCGCACTGTCAGAGGATCAGTACTGAGGGAGTGCTGCACTGTCAGAGGGTCAGTACTGAGGGAGTGCTGCACTGTCAGAGGATCAGTACTGAGGGAGCGCTGCACTGTCAGAGGGTCAGTACTGAGGGAGTGCTGCACTGTCAGAGGATCAGTACTGAGGGAGTGCTGCACTGTCAGAGGGTCAGTACTGAGGGAGTGCTGCACTGTCAGAGGATCAGTAATGAGGGAGCGCGGCACTGTCAGAGTGTCAGTACTGAGGGAGTGCTACACTGTCAGAGGGTCAGTACTGAGGGTGTGTTGCACTGTCAGAGGGTCAGTAATGAGGGAGTGCTACACTGTCAGAGGGTCAGTACTGAGGGAGTGCCGCACTGTCAGAGGGTCAGTACTGAGGGAGTGCAGCACTGTCAGAGGGTCAGTACTGAGGGAGTGCTGCGCTGTCAGAGGGTCAGTACTGAGGGAGTGCTGCACTGTCAGAGGGTCAGTACTGAAGGAGTGGTGCACTGTCAGAAGGTCAGTACTGAGGGATGCTGCACTGTCAGAGGATCAGTAATGAGGGAGTGCTGCACTGTCAGAGGGTCAGTACTGAGGGAGTGCTGCACTGTCAGAGGGTCAGTACTGAGGGAGCGCTGCACTGTCAGAGGGTCAGGAATGAGGGAGTGCCGCACTGTCAGAGGATCAGTACTGAGGGAGTGCTGCACTGTCAGAGGGTCAGTACTGAGTGAGTGCCGCACTGTCAGAGGATCAGTACTGAGGGAGTGCTGCACTGTCAGAGGGTCAGTACTGAGGGAGTGCTGAACTGTCAGAGGGTCAGTACTGAGGGAGAGCTGCACTGTCAGAGTGTCAGTAATGAGGGAGTGCCGCACTGTCTGAGGATCAGTACTGAGGGAGTGCTGCACTGTGAGAGGGTCAGTACTGAGGGAGTGCTGCACTGTCAGAGGATCAGTACTGATGGAGTGCTGCACTGTCAGAGGATCAGTGCTGAGGGGGCGCTGCACTGTCAGAGGGTCAGTACTGAGGGAGTGCTGCACTGTCAGAGGATCAGTAACGAGGGAGTGCTGTGCTGTCAGAAGGTCAGTACTGAGGGAGTGCTGCACTGTCAGAGGATCTGTAATGAGGGAGTGCTGCACTGTCAGAGGGTCAGTACTGAGGGAGTGCTGCACTTTCAGAGGGTCAGTACTGAGGGAGTGCTGCACTGTCAGAGGGTCAGTACTGAGGGAGTGCCGCACTGTCAGAGGATCAGTACTGAGGGAGTGCTGCACTGTCAGAGGGTCATACTGAGGGAGTGCTGCATTGTCAGAGGGTCAGGAATGAGGGAGTGCCGCACTGTCAGAGGATCAGTACCGAGGGAGTGCCGCACTGTCAGAGGATCAGTACTGAGGGAGTGCTGCACTGTCAGAGGGTCAGTACTGAGGGAGTGCTGCACTGTCAGAGGATCAGTACTGAGGGAGCGCTGCACTGTCAGAGGGTCAGTACTGAGGGAGTGCTGCACTGTCAGAGGATCAGTACTGAGGGAGTGCTGCACTGTCAGAGGGTCAGTACTGAGGGAGTGCTGCACTGTCAGAGGATCAGTAATGAGGGAGCACTGCACTGTCAGAGTGTCAGTACTGAGGGAGTGCCACACTGTCAGAGGATCAGTACTGAGGGTGTGTTGCACTGTCAGAGGGTCAGTAATGTGGGAGTGCTACACTGTCAGAGGGTCAGTACTGAGGGAGTGCCGCACTGTCAGAGGGTCAGTACTGAGGGAGTGCCGCACTGTCAGAGGGTCAGTACTGAGGGAGTGCTGCGCTGTCAGAGGGTCAGTCCTGAGGGAGTGCTGCACTGTCAGAGGGTCAGTACTGAAGGAGTGCTGCACTGTCAGAGGGTCAGGAATGAGGGAGTGCCGCACTGTCAGAGGATCAGTACTGAGGGAGTGCTGCACTGTCAGAGGGTCAGTACTGAGAGAGTGCTGCACTGTCAGAGGATCAGTACTGAGGGAGCGCTGCACTGTCAGAGGGTCAGTACTGAGGGAGTGCTGCACTGTCAGAGGATCGGTAATGAGGGAGCGCTGCACTGTCAGAGGGTCAGTACTGAGGGAGTGCCACACTGTCAGAGGATCAGTACTGAGGGTGTGTTGCACTGTCAGAGGGTCAGTAATGAGGGAGTGCTACACTGTCAGAGGGTCAGTACTGAGGGAGTGCCGCACTGTCAGAGGGTCAGTACTGAGGGAGTGCCGCACTGTCAGAGCGTCAGTACTGAGGGAGTGCTGCGCTGTCAGAGGGTCAGTACTGAGGGAGTGCTGCACTGTCAGAGGATCAGTACTGAGGGAGCGCTGCACTGTCAGAGGGTCAGTACTGAGGGAGTGCTGCACTGTCAGAGGATCAGTAATGAGGGAGCGCTGCACTGTCAGAGGGTCAGTACTGAGGGAGTACCACACTGTCAGAGCATCAGAACTGAGGGTGTGTTGCACTGTCAGAGGGTCAGTAATGAGGGAGTGCTACACTGTCAGAGGGTCAGTACTGAGGGAGTGCCGCACTGTCAGAGGGTCAGTACTGAGGGAGTGCCGCACTGTCAGAGGGTCAGTACTGAGGGAGTGCTGCGCTGTCAGAGGGTCAGTACTGAGGGAGTGCTGCACTGTCAGAGGGTCAGTACTGAAGGAGTGCTGCACTGTCAGAAGGTCAGTACTGAGGGATGCTGCACTGTCAGTGGATCAGTAATGAGGGAGTACTGCACTGTCAGAGGGTCAGTACTGAGGGAGTGCTGCACTGTCAGAGGGCCAGTACTGAGGGAGTGCTGAACTGTCAGAGTGTCAGTACTGAGGGAGAGCTGCACTGTCAGAGTGTCAGTAATGAGGGAGTGCCGCACTGTCAGAGGATCAGTACTGAGGGAGTGCTGCACTGTGAGAGGGTCAGTACTGAGGGAGTGCTGCACTGTCAGAGTATCAGTACTGAGGGAGTGCTGCACTGTCAGAGGATCAGTGCTGAGGGGGCGCTGCACTGTCAGAGGGTCAGTACTGAGGGAGTGCTGCACTGTCAGAGGATCAGTAACGAGGGAGTGCTGTACTGTCAGAAGGTCAGTACTGAGGGAGTGCTGCACTGTCAGAGGATCAGTAATGAGGGAGTGCTGCACTGTCAGAGGGTCAGTACTGAGGGAGTGCTGCACTGTCAGAGGGTCAGTACTGAGGGAGTGCTGCACTGTCAGAGGGTCAGTACTGAGGGAGTGCCGCACTGTCAGAGGATCAGTACTGAGGGAGTGCTGCACTGTCAGAGGGTCAGTACTGAGGGAGTGCTGCACTGTCAGAGGGTCAGTACTGAGGGAGTGCTGCATTGTCAGAGGGTCAGTACTGTGGGAGTGCTGCACTGTCAGAGGGTCAGTAATGAGGGAGTGCCGCACTGTCAGAGGATCAGTACTGAGGGAGTGCTGCACTGTCAGAGGGTCAGTACTGAGGGAGTGCTGCACTGTCAGAGGATCAGTACTGAGGGAGCGCTGCACTGTCAGAGGGTCAGTACTGAGGGAGTGCTGCACTGTCAGAGGATCAGTACTGAGGGAGTGCTGCACTGTCAGAGGGTCAGTACTGAGGGAGTGCTGCACTGTCAGAGGGTCAGTACTGAGGGAGTGCTGCACTGTCAGAGGGTCAGTACTGAGGGAGTGCTGCACTGTCAGAGGATCAGTACTGAGGGAGCGCTGCACTGTCAGAGGGTCAGTACTGAGGGAGTGCTGCACTGTCAGAGGATCAGTACTGAGGGAGTGCTGCACTGTCAGAGGGTCAGTACTGAGGGAGTGCTGCACTGTCAGAGGATCAGTAATGAGGGAGCACGGCACTGTCAGAGTGTCAGTACTGAGGGAGTGCCACACTGTCAGAGGATCAGTACTGAGGGTGTGTTGCACTGTCAGAGGGTCAGTAATGAGGGAGTGCTACACTGTCAGAGGGTCAGAACTGAGGGAGTGCCGCACTGTCAGAGGGTCAGTACTGAGGGAGTGCCGCACTGTCAGAGGGTCAGTACTGAGGGAGTGCTGCGCTGTCAGAGGGTCAGTACTGAGGGAGTGCTGCACTGTCAGAGGGTCAGTACTGAAGGAGTGGTGCACTGTCAGAAGGTCAGTACTGAGGGATGCTGCACTGTCAGATGATCAGTAATGAGGGAGTGCTGCACTGTCAGAGGGTCAGTACTGAGGGAGTGCTGCACTGTCAGAGGGTCAGTACTGAGGGAGCGCTGCACTGTCAGAGGGTCAGGAATGAGGGAGTGCCGCACTGTCAGAGGATCAGTACTGAGGGAGTGCTGCACTGTCAGAGGGTCAGTACTGAGTGAGTGCCGCACTGTCAGAGGATCAGTACTGAGGGAGTGCTGCACTGTCAGAGGGTCAGTACTGAGGGAGTGCTGAACTGTCAGAGGGTCAGTACTGAGGGAGAGCTGCACTGTCAGAGTGTCAGTAATGAGGGAGTGCCGCACTGTCTGAGGATCAGTACTGAGGGAGTGCTGCACTGTGAGAGGGTCAGTACTGAGGGAGTGCTGCACTGTCAGAGGATCAGTACTGATGGAGTGCTGCACTGTCAGAGGATCAGTGCTGAGGGGGCGCTGCACTTTCAGAGGGTCAGTACTGAGGGAGTGCTGCACTGTCAGAGGATCAGTAACGAGGGAGTGCTGTGCTGTCAGAAGGTCAGTACTGAGGGAGTGCTGCACTGTCAGAGGATCAGTAATGAGGGAGTGCTGCACTGTCAGAGGGTCAGTACTGAGGGAGTGCTGCACTTTCAGAGGGTCAGTACTGAGGGAGTGCTGCACTGTCAGAGGGTCAGTACTGAGGGAGTGCCGCACTGTCAGAGGATCAGTACTGAGGGAGTGCTGCACTGTCAGAGGGTCATACTGAGGGAGTGCTGCATTGTCAGAGGGTCAGGAATGAGGGAGTGCCGCACTGTCAGAGGATCAGTACCGAGGGAGTGCCGCACTGTCAGAGGATCAGTACTGAGGGAGTGCTGCACTGTCAGAGGGTCAGTACTGAGGGAGTGCTGCACTGTCAGAGGATCAGTACTGAGGGAGCGCTGCACTGTCAGAGGGTCAGTACTGAGGGAGTGCTGCACTGTCAGAGGATCAGTACTGAGGGAGTGCTGCACTGTCAGAGGGTCAGTACTGAGGGAGTGCTGCACTGTCAGAGGATCAGTAATGAGGGAGCACTGCACTGTCAGAGTGTCAGTACTGAGGGAGTGCCACACTGTCAGAGGATCAGTACTGAGGGTGTGTTGCACTGTCAGAGGGTCAGTAATGTGGGAGTGCTACACTGTCAGAGGGTCAGTACTGAGGGAGTGCCGCACTGTCAGAGGGTCAGTACTGAGGGAGTGCCGCACTGTCAGAGGGTCAGTACTGAGGGAGTGCTGCGCTGTCAGAGGGTCAGTACTGAGGGAGTGCTGCACTGTCAGAGGGTCAGTACTGAAGGAGTGCTGCACTGTCAGAGGGTCAGGAATGAGGGAGTGCCGCACTGTCAGAGGATCAGTACTGAGGGAGTGCTGCACTGTCAGAGGGTCAGTACTGAGAGAGTGCTGCACTGTCAGAGGATCAGTACTGAGGGAGCGCTGCACTGTCAGAGGGTCAGTACTGAGGGAGTGCTGCACTGTCAGAGGATCGGTAATGAGGGAGCGCTGCACTGTCAGAGGGTCAGTACTGAGGGAGTGCCACACTGTCAGAGGATCAGTACTGAGGGTGTGTTGCACTGTCAGAGGGTCAGTAATGAGGGAGTGCTACACTGTCAGAGGGTCAGTACTGAGGGAGTGCCGCACTGTCAGAGGGTCAGTACTGAGGGAGTGCCGCACTGTCAGAGCGTCAGTACTGAGGGAGTGCTGCGCTGTCAGAGGGTCAGTACTGAGGGAGTGCTGCACTGTCAAAGGGTCAGTACTGAAGGAGTGCCGTACTGTCAGAGGGTCAGTAATGAGGGATCACTGCGCTGTCGGACAGTCCGTAGTGAGGAACTACTGTGTTACCAGAGGACCATTTCTGAGGAGTACTGCACTGTCAAAGGGTCAGTACTGAATGAGCACCACGCTGTCAGACGTTCAGTCCAGAGGGAATGCCGCACTGTCTGAGTCTCTGTACTCTAAGAGCACTGCACCATCAGAGGGTCAGTACTGAACGAGCACTACACTGTCAGAGGGACAGAACTGAGGGAGCATGCACCATCAAAAGGTCACTACTGAGGGAGCGCTACACAGTGAGACTGTCAGTTCTGAGTGAGAGCTATTTCAGAGAGTCAGTACAGAGACAGTGCTGCACTGTCAGAGGGTCAGTACTGAGGGAATGCTGCACTGTCAGAGGGTCAGTACTGAGGTCGTGCTGCACTGTCAGAGGGTCAGTACTGAGGGAATGCTGCACAGTCAGATGTTCAGAACCGAGAGAGTGCTGCACTGTCAGAGGGTCAGTACTGAGTGAGCACCACACTGTCAGAGTTTCAGTCCAGACGGCAAGCCTCACTATCAGAGGATCTGCACTGAGAGAGCACTGCACCATCAGAGGGTCAGTACTGAGGGAGTGCCACATTGCCAGAGGGTGAGTACTGAGGGAGTGCTGCACTGTCAGAGGGTCAGTACTGAGGGAGTGCTGCACGGTCAGAGGGTTAGTACAGAGAGAGTGCTACACTGTCAGATAGACAGTACGGAGGCACTGCAGGACTGTCAGAGGTGCAGGACCGAGGCAGAGGGTCAGTACTGAGGGAGTGCTACACTGTCAATGAGTCAGTACTGAGGCAATGCTGTACTGTCAGAGTGTCAGTTATAATGGAGTGCTGTACTGTCAGAGGTTTTGTCCTGAGATTGGGCCACACTGTCAGAGGGCCAATACAGGGCCACTTCCACACTGTCAGAGAGTCAGTCCTGAGGGAGTGCATCACTATCAGAGAATCAGTATGGAAGGAGTGCAGCAATGTCAGAGGATCAGAATGGAGGGATTGCAGCATTGTCAGAGGATCAGTGTGGAGGGAGTGCAGCATTGTCAGAGGATCAGTGTGGAGGGTGTGCAGCATTGTCAGGGGGTCAGCGTGGAGGGAGTGCAGCATTGTCAGAGGGTCAGTGTGGAGGGAGTGCAGCATTGTCAGAGGGTCAGTGTGGAGGGAGTGCAGCATTGTCAGGGGGTCAGTATGGACGGAGTGCAGCATTGTCAGAGGGTCAGAATGGAGGGAGTGCAGCATTGTCAGGGGATCAGTGTGGAGGGAGTGCAGCATTGTCATGGAGTCAGTGTGGATGGAGTGCAGCATTGTCAGAGGGTCAGTATCAAGGGAGTGCAGCATTGTCAGAGGGTCAGTACGGAGGGAGTGCAGCATTATCAGAGGGTCAGTGTGGAGGTAGTGCAGCATTGTCGGGGGTCAGTGTGGAGGGAGTGCAGCATTGTCAGAGGGTCAGTGTGGATGGAGTGCAGCATTGTCAGAGGGTCAGTACGGAGGGAGTGCAGCATTGTCAGAGTGTCAGTATGGAGGGAGTGCAGCATTGTCAGAGGGTCAGTGTGGAGGGAGTGCAGCATTGTCAGACGATCAGTGTGGTGGGAGTGCAGCATTGTCAGAGAGTCAGTGTGCAGGGAGTGCAGCATTGTCAGAGGGACAGTATGGAGGGAGTGCAGCATTGTCAGAGGATCAGTGTGGAGTGAGTGCAGCATTGTCAGCGGGTCAGTATCAAGGGAGTGCAGCATTGTCAGAGGATGAGAATGGAGGGAGTGCAGCATTGTCAGAGGGTCAGTGTGGAGGGAGTGCAGCATTGTCAGATGGTCAGTGTGGAGGGAGTGCAGCATTGTCAGCGGATTAGTATGGAGGGAGTGCAGCTTTGTCTGGGGGTCAGTGTGGAGGGAGTGCAGCATTGTGAGAGGATCAGTGTGAAGGGGGTTCAGCATTGTCAGAGGGTCAGTGTGGAGGGAGTGCAGCATTGTCAGGGGGTCAGTGTGGAGGGAGTGCAGCATTGTCAGAGGGTCAGTGTGGAGGGAGTGCAGCATTGTCAGAGGGTCAGTGTGGAGGGAGTGCAGCATTGTCAGACGATCAGTGTGGAGGGAGTGCAGCATTGTCAGAGAGTCAGTGTGGAGGCAGTGCAGCATTGTCTGAGGGTCAGTGTGGAGGGAGTGCAGCATTGTCAGAGGGTCAGTGTGGAGGGAGTGCAGCATTGTCAGACGATCAGTGTGGAGGGAGTGCAGCATTGTCAGAGAGTCAGTGTGGAGGGAGTGCAGCATTGTCAGAGGGTCAGTATGGAGGGAGTGCAGCATTGTCAGAGGGTCAGTGTGGAGGGAGTGCAGCATTGTCAGAGGGTCAGTAGGGAGGGAGTGCAGCATTGTCAGACGGTCAGTGTGGAGGGAGTGCAGCATTGTCAGACAGTCAGTATGGAGGGAGTGCAGCATTGTCAGAGGGTCAGTATCAAGGGAGTGCAGCATTGTCAGACGATCAGTATGGAGGGAGTGCCGCACTGTCAGAGGGTCAGGATGGAGGGAGTGCAGCATTGTCAGAGAGTCAGTGTGGATGAAATGCAGCATTTTCAGAGGATCAGTGTGGAGGGAGTGCAGCATTGTCAGAGGGTCAGTGTGGAGGGAGTGCAGCATTGTTAAATGATCAGTGTGGAGGGAGTGCAGCATTGTCAGAGCGTCAGGACGGAGGGAGTGTAGCATTGTCAGAGGATCTGTGTGGAGGGAGTGCAGCATTGTCAGAGGGTCAGGATCAAGGGAGTGCAGCATTGTCAGAGGGTCAGGATGGAGGGAGTGCAGCATTGTCAGAGGATCAGTTTGGAGGCGGTGCAGCATTGTCAGAGGGTCAGTGTGGTGGGAGTGCAGCATTGTCAGAGGGTGAGTGTGGAGGGAGTGCAGCATTGTCAGAGGGTCAGTGTGGAGGGAGTGCAGCATTGTCAGAGGGTCAGTGTGGAGCGAGTGCAGCATTGTCAGAGGGTCAGTGTGGAGGGAGTGCAGCATTGTCAGAGGGTCAGTGTGGAGGGAGTGCAGCATTGTCAGAGGGTGAGTACGGAGGAAGTGCAGCATTGTCAGAGGGTCATTTTGGAGGGAGTGCAGCACTGTCAGAGGGTCAGTGTGGAGGGAGTGCAGCATTGTCAGACGATCAGTGTGGTGGGAGTGCAGCATTGTCAGAGAGTCAGTGTGGAGGGAGTGCAGCATTGTCAGATGGTCAGTATGGAGGGAGTGCAGCATTGTCATAGGATCAGTGTGGAGGGAGTGCAGCATTGTCAGAGGTTCAGTACGGAGGGATGCAGCATTGTCAGAGGATCAAAATGGAGGGAGTGCAGCATTGTCAGAGGGTCAGTGTGGAGGGAGTGCAGCATTGTCAGACGATCAGTATGGAGGGAATGCAGCATTGTCAGAGGGTCAGTGTGGAGGGAGTGCAGCATTGTCAGCGGATCAGGATGGAGGGAGTGCAGCTTTGTCAGGGGGTCAGTGTGGAGGGAGTGCAGAATTGTCAGAGGATCAGTGTGGAGGGAGTGCAGCATTGTCAGAGGGTCAGTGTGGAGGGAGTGCAGCATTGTCAGGGTGTCAGTGTGGAGGGAGTGCATCATTGTCAGAGGGTCAGTGTGGAGGGAGTGCAGCATTGTCAGAGGGTCAGTACGGAGGGGGTGCACCATTGTCAGAGGGTCAGTATGGAGGGAGTGCAGCATTGTCAGAGGGTCAGTATGGAGGGAGTGCAGCATTGTCAGACGGTCAGTGTGGAGGGAGTGCAGCATTGTCAGAGGGTCAGGATGGAGGGAGTGCAGCAATGTCAGAGGGTCAGTGTGGAGGGAGTGCAGCATTGTCAGGGTGTCAGTGTGGAGGGAGTGCATCATTGTCAGAGGGTCAGTGTGGAGTGAGTGCAGCATTGTCAGAGGGTCAGTACGGAGGGGGTGCACCATTGTCAGAGGGTCAGTATGGAGGGAGTGCAGCATTGTCAGAGGGTCAGTGTGGAGGGAGTGCAGCATTGTCAGAGGGTCAGTATGGAGGGAGTGCAGCATTGTCAGACGGTCAGTGTGGAGGGAGTGCAGCATTGTCAGAGGGTCAGGATGGAGGGAGTGCAGCATTGTCAGCGGGTCAGTATCAAGGGAGTGCAGCATTGTCAGGGGGTCAGTGTGGAGGGAGTGCAGCATTGTCAGACGGTCAGTATGGAGGGAGAGCAGCATTGTCAGAGGGTCAGTATCAAGGAGTGCAGCATTGTCAGAGGGTCAGTGTGGAGGGAGTGCAGCATTGTCAGACGATCAGTATGGAGGGTGTGCAGCATTGTCAGGGGGTCAGCGTGGAGGGAGTGCAGCATTGTCAGAGGGTCAGTGTGGAGGGAGTGCAGCATTGTCAGAGGATCAGTGTGGAGGGAGTGCAGCATTGTCAGAGGGTCAGTGTGGAGGGAGTGCAGCGTTGTCAGAGGGTCAGTGTGGAGGGAGTGCAGCATTGTCAGAGGGTCAGTATGGAGGGAGTGCAGCATTGTCAGAGGGTCAGTGTGGAGGGAGTGCAGCATTTTCAGAGGGTCAGGATGGAGGGAGTGCAGCATTGTCAGAGCGTCAGGACGGAGGGAGTGCAGCATTGTCAGGGGGTCAGTGTGGAGGGAGTGCAGCATTGTCAGACGGTCAGTATTGAGGGAGTGCAGCATTGTCAGAGGGTCAGTATCAAGGGAGTGCAGCATTGTCAGGGGGTCAGTGTGGAGGGAGTGCAGCATTGTCAGACGATCAGTGTGGAGGGAGTGCAGCATTGTCAGAGAGTCAGTGTGGAGGGAGTGCAGCATTGTCAGAGGGACAGTATGGAGGGAGTGCAGCATTGTCAGAGGATCAGTGTGGAGTGAGTGCAGCATTGTCAGCGGGTCAGTATCAAGGGAGTGCAGCATTGTCAGGGGATGAGAATGGAGGGAGTGCAGCATTGTCAGAGGGTCAGTTTGGAGGGAGTGCAGCATTGTCAGATGGTCAGTGTGGAGGGAGTGCAGCATTGTCAGCGGATTAGTATGGAGGGAGTGCAGCTTTGTCTGGGGGTCAGTGTGGAGGGAGTGCAGCATTGTGAGAGGATCAGTGTGAAGGGGGTTCAGCATTGTCAGAGGGTCAGTGTGGAGGGAGTGCAGCATTGTCAGGGGGTCAGTGTGGAGGGAGTGCAGCATTGTTAGAGGGTCAGTGTGGAGGGAGTGCAGCATTGTCAGAGGGTCAGTGTGGAGGGAGTGCAGCATTGTCAGACGATCAGTGTGGAGGGAGTGCAGCATTGTCAGAGAGTCAGTGTGGAGGCAGTGCAGCATTGTCTGAGGGTCAGTGTGGAGGGAGTGCAGCATTGTCAGAGGGTCAGTGTGGAGGGAGTGCAGCATTGTCAGACGATCAGTGTGGAGGGAGTGCAGCATTGTCAGAGAGTCAGTGTGGAGGGAGTGCAGCATTGTCAGAGGGTCAGTATGGAGGGAGTGCAGCATTGTCAGAGGGTCAGTGTGGAGGGAGTGCAGCATTGTCAGAGGGTCAGTAGGGAGGGAGTGCAGCATTGTCAGACGGTCAGTGTGGAGGGAGTGCAGCATTGTCAGACAGTCAGTATGGAGGGAGTGCAGCATTGTCAGAGGGTCAGTATCAAGGGAGTGCAGCATTGTCAGACGATCAGTATGGAGGGAGTGCCGCACTGTCAGAGGGTCAGGATGGAGGGAGTGCAGCATTGTCAGAGAGTGAGTGTGGATGAAGTGCAGCATTTTCAGAGGATCAGTGTGGAGGGAGTGCAGCATTGTCAGAGGGTCAGTGTGGAGGGAGTGCAGCATTGTTAAATGATCAGTGTGGAGGGAGTGCAGCATTGCCAGAGCGTCAGGACGGAGGGAGTGTAGCATTGTCAGAGGATCTGTGTGGAGGGAGTGCAGCATTGTCAGAGGGTCAGTATCAAGGGAGTGCAGCATTGTCAGAGGGTCAGGATGGAGGGAGTGCAGCATTGTCAGAGGATCAGTTTGGAGGCGGTGCAGCATTGTCAGAGGGTCAGTGTGGAGGGAGTGCAGCATTGTCAGAGGGTCAGTGTGGAGGGAGTGCAGCATTGTCAGAGGGTCAGTGTGGAGCGAGTGCAGCATTGTCAGAGTGTCAGTGTGGAGGGAGTGCAGCATTGTCAGAGGGTCAGTGTGGAGGGAGTGCAGCATTGTCAGAGGGTGAGTACGGAGGAAGTGCAGCATTGACAGAGGGTCAGTATGGAGGGAGTGCAGCATTGTCAGAGGGTCAGTGTGGAGGGATTGCAGCATTGTCAGACGATCAGTGTGGTGGGAGTCCAGCATTGTCAGAGAGTCAGTGTGGAGGGAGTGCAGCATTGTCAGAGGGTCAGTATGGAGGGAGTGCAGCATTGTCATAGGATCAGTGTGGAGGGAGTGCAGCATTGTCAGAGGTTCAGTACGGAGGGATGCAGCATTGTCAGAGGATCAAAATGGAGGGAGTGCAGCATTGTCAGAGGGTCAGTGTGGAGGGAGTGCAGCATTGTCAGACGATCAGTATGGAGGGAATGCAGCATTGTCAGTGGGTCAGTGTGGAGGGAGTGCAGCATTGTCAGCGGATCAGGATGGAGGGAGGGCAGCTTTGTCAGGGGGTCAGTGTGGAGGGAGTGCAGAATTGTCAGAGGATCAGTGTGGAGGGAGTGCAGCATTGTCAGAGGGTCAGTGTGGAGGGAGTGCAGCATTGTCAGGGTGTCAGTGTGGAGGGAGTGCATCATTGTCAGAGGGTCAGTGTGGAGGGAGTGCAGCATTGTCAGAGGGTCAGTACGGAGGGGGTGCACCATTGTCAGAGGGTCAGTATGGAGGGAGTGCAGCATTGTCAGAGGGTCAGTATGGAGGGAGTGCAGCATTGTCAGACGGTCAGTGTGGAGGGAGTGCAGCATTGTCAGAGGGTCAGGATGGAGGGAGTGCAGCAATGTCAGAGGGTCAGTGTGGAGGGAGTGCAGCATTGTCAGGGTGTCAGTGTGGAGGGAGTGCATCATTGTCAGAGGGTCAGTGTGGAGGGAGTGCAGCATTGTCAGAGGGTCAGTACGGAGGGGGTGCACCATTGTCAGAGGGTCAGTATGGAGGGAGTGCAGCATTGTCAGAGGGTCAGTGTGGAGGGAGTGCAGCATTGTCAGAGGGTCAGTATGGAGGGAGTGCAGCATTGTCAGACGGTCAGTGTGGAGGGAGTGCAGCATTGTCAGAGGGTCAGGATGGAGGGAGTGCAGCATTGTCAGCGGGTCAGTATCAAGGGAGTGCAGCATTGTCAGGGGGTCAGTGTGGAGGGAGTGCAGCATTGTCAGACGGTCAGTATGGAGGGAGAGCAGCATTGTCAGAGGGTCAGTATCAAGGAGTGCAGCATTGTCAGAGGGTCAGTGTGGAGGGAGTGCAGCATTGTCAGACGATCAGTATGGAGGGAGTGCAGCACTGTCAGAGGATCAGGATGGAGGGAGTGCAGCATTGTCAGAGAGTCAGTGTGGAGGGAGTGCAGCATTGTCAGAGGATCAGTGTGGAGGGAGTGCAGCATTGTCAGAGGGTCAGTGTGGAGGGAGTGCAGCGTTGTCAGAGGGTCAGTGTGGAGGGAGTGCAGCATTGTCAGAGGGTCAGTATGGAGGGAGTGCAGCATTGTCAGAGGGTCAGTGTGGAGGGAGTGCAGCATTTTCAGAGGGTCAGGATGGAGGGAGTGCAGCATTGTCAGAGCGTCAGGACGGAGGAAGTGCAGCATTGTCAGGGGGTCAGTGTGGAGGGAGTGCAGCATTGTCAGACGGTCAGTATTGAGGGAGTGCAGCATTGTCAGAGGGTCAGTATCAAGGGAGTGCAGCATTGTCAGGGGGTCAGTGTGGAGCGAGTGCAGCATTGTCAGACGATCAGTATGGAGGGTGTGCAGTACTGTGAGAGGGTCAGTGTGGAGGGAGTGCAGCATTGTCAGACGGTCAGTATGGAGGGAGAGCAGCATTGTCAGAGGGTCAGTATCAAGGAGTGCAGCATTGTCAGAGGGTCAGTGTGGAGGGAGTGCAGCATTGTCAGACGATCAGTATGGAGGGAGTGCAGCACTGTCAGAGGGTCAGGATGGAGGGAGTGCAGCATTGTCAGAGAGTCAGTGTGGAGGGAGTGCAGCATTGTCAGAGGATCAGTGTGGAGGGAGTGCAGCATTGTCAGAGGGTCAGTGTGGAGGGAGTGCAGCATTGTCAGAGGGTCAGTGTGGAGGGAGTGCAGCATTGTCAGAGGGTCAGTATGGAGGGAGTGCAGCATTGTCAGAGGGTCAGTGTGGAGGGAGTGCAGCATTTTCAGAGGGTCAGGATGGAGGGAGTGCAGCATTGTCAGAGCGTCAGGACGGAGGGAGTGCAGCATTGTCAGGGGGTCAGTGTGGAGGGAGTGCAGCATTGTCAGACGGTCAGTATTGAGGGAGTGCAGCATTGTCAGATGGTCAGTATGGAGGGAGTGCAGCATTGTCAGACGGTCAGTGTGGAGGGAGTGCAGCATTGTCAGAGGGTCAGGATGGAGGAAGTGCAGCATTGTCAGCGGGTCAGTATCAAGGGAGTGCAGCATTGTCAGGGGGTCAGTGTGGAGGGAGTGCAGCATTGTCAGACGGTCAGTATGGAGGGAGAGCAGCATTGTCAGAGGGTCAGTATCAAGGAGTGCAGCATTGTCAGAGGGTCAGTGTGGAGGGAGTGCAGCATTGTCAGACGATCAGTATGGAGGGAGTGCAGCACTGTCAGAGGGTCAGGATGGAGGGAGTGCAGCATTGTCAGAGAGTCAGTGTGGAGGGAGTGCAGCATTGTCAGAGGATCAGTGTGGAGGGAGTGCAGCATTGTCAGAGGGTCAGTGTGGAGGGAGTGCAGCATTGTCAGAGGGTCAGTGTGGAGGGAGTGCAGCATTGTCAGAGGGTCAGTATGGAGGGAGTGCAGCATTGCCAGAGGGTCAGTGTGGAGGGAGTGCAGCATTTTCAGAGGGTCAGGATGGAGGGAGTGCAGCATTGTCAGAGCGTCAGGACGGAGGGAGTGCAGCATTGTCAGGGGGTCAGTGTGGAGGGAGTGCAGCATTGTCAGACGGTCAGTATTGAGGGAGTGCAGCATTGTCAGAGGGTCAGTATCAAGGGAGTGCAGCATTGTCAGGGGGTCAGTGTGGAGGGAGTGCAGCATTGTCAGACGATCAGTATGGAGGGAGTGCAGCACTGTCAGAGGGTCAGTGTGGAGGGAGTGCAGCATTGTCAGAGAGTCAGTGTGGAGGGAGTGCAGCATTGTCAGAGGATCAGTGTGGAGGGAGTGCAGCATTGTCAGAGGGTCAGTGTGGAGGGAGTACAGCATTGTCAGAGGGTCAGTGTGGAGGGAGTGCAGCATTGTCAGAGGGTCAGTGTGGAGGGAGTGCAGCATTGTCAAAGGATCAGTGTGAAGGGAGTGCAGCATTGTCAGAGCATCAGTGTGGAGGGAGTACAGCATTGTCAGATGATCAGTGTGGAGGGAGTGCAGCATTGTCAGAGGGTCAGGACGGAGGGAGTGCAGCATTGTCAGACGATCAGTATGGAGGGAGTGCAGCATTGTCAGAGGGTCAGTATCAAGGGAGTGCAGCATTGTCAGAGGGTCAGGATGGAGGGAGTGCAGCATTGTCAGATGATCAGTGTGGAGGGAGTGCAGCATTGTCAGAGGATCAGTGTGGAGGGAGTGCAGCATTGTCAGAGTATCAGTGTGGAGGGAGTGCAGCATTGTCAGAGGGTCAGTGTGGAGGGAGTGCAGCATTGTCAGAGGGTCAGGATGGAGGGAGTGCAGCATTGTGAGAGAGTCAGTGTGGAGGGAGTGCAGCATTGTCAGAGGGTCAGTGTGGAGGGAGTGCAGCATTGTCAGAGGATCAGTTTGGAGGCGGTGCAGCATTGTCAGAGGTTCAGTGTGGTGGGAGTGCAGCATTGTCAGACGGTGAGTGTGGAGGGAGTGCAGCATTGTCAGAGGGTCAGTGTGGAGGGAGTGCAGCATTGTCAGAGCGTCAGGACGGAGGGAGTGCAGCATTGTCAGAGGGTCAGTGTGGAGGGAGTACAGCATTGTCAGAGGGTCAGGACGGAGGGAGTGCAGCATTGTCAGAGGATCAGTGTGGAGGGAGTACAGCATTGTCAGAGGGTCAGTGTGGAGGGGGTTCAGCATTGTCAGAGGGTCAGTGTACTGGGTGTGCAGCATTGTCAGAGGGTCAGTATGGAGGGAGTGCAGCATTGTCAGAGAGTCAGTGTGGAGGGAGTGCAGCATTGTCAGGGGGTCAGTATGGAAGGAGTGCAGCATTGTCAGAGGGTCAGTGTGGAGGGAGTGCAGCATTGTCAGAGAGTCAGTGTGGAGGGAGTGCAGCATTGTCAGAGAGTCAGGATGGAGGGATTGCTGTGCAGTGTGAGAGTCAGTAATGATGAAGTGCGCACTCACTGACGGTCAGTATTAATGGATGGCCATGCCGTCAGAGCCTCGCACTGTGATAGATTTACTACTGAGGGAGCGCTGAACTGTGAACGGGTTAGAACTGAGGGAGCACGGCACTCTGAGGGTATTAGTACTGCGGGATCACCGCGCTGTGAGGGGGCCAGTACTGAGGGAGCACCACTCTATGTGTCGGACAGTCAGTACTGAGTGATTGCTGCATTGCCAGAGTGTCAGTATTGAGAGAGTGATGAACACTCAAAGGGACATTACTGAGCGAGTGCCACACGGTCTGTGTGTCAGTTCTGAGGGAGTGTTATTTCAGAGGGTCAGTACTAAGGGAGTGCTGCACTGTCAGAGGATCTGTACGGAGGGAGTGCTGCACTGTCAGAGGGTCAGTACTGAGGGAATGCTGCACTTTTAAAGGTCTGTACGGAGGGAGTGCTGCACTGTCAGAGGGTCAGTACTGAGGGAATGCTGCACTTTTAAAGGTCTGTACGGAGGGAGTGCTGCACTGTCAGAGGATCAGTACTGAGGGAGTGCTGCACTGTCAGAGGGTCAGTACTGAGGGAGTGCTGCACTGTCAGACGGTCAGTACTGAGGGAGTGCTGCACTGTCAGAGGGTCAGTACTGAGGGAGTGCTGCACTTTTAAAGGTCTGCACGAGGGTGTGCTGCACTGTCAGAGGATCAGTAATGAGGGAGTGCTGCACTGTCAGAGGGTCAGTACTGAGGGAGTGCTGCACTGTCAGACGGTCAGTACTGAGGGAGTGCTGCACTTTTAAAGGTCTTTACGGAGGGAGTGCTGCACTGTTAGAGGGTCAGTACTGAGGGAGCGCTGCACTGTCAGAGGGTCAGTACTGAGGGAGTGCTGCACTGTCAGAGGATCAGTACTGAGGGAGTGCTGCACTGTCAGAAGGTCAGTACTGAGGGAGTGCTGCACTGTCAGAGGGTCAGTACTGAGGGAGTGCTGCACTGTCAGAGGATCAGTACTGAGGGAGTGCTGCACTGTCAGAGGGTCAGTACTGAGGGAGTGCTGCACTGTCAGACGGTCAGTACTGAGGGAGTGCTGCACTGTCAGACGGTCAGTACTGAGGGAGTGCTGCACTTTTAAAGGTCTGTACGGAGGGAGTGCTGCACTGTTAGAGGGTCAGTACTGAGGGAGTGCTGCACTGTTAGAGGGTCAGTACTGAGGGAGCGCTGCACTGTCAGAGAGTCAGTACTGAGGGAGTGCCACACTGTCAGAGTATCATGACTGAGGTAGTGCTGCACTGTCAGCGCACCAGTGTGGGGGATACCTGCATTGAAAGAGAGTCAGTACTGAGTGAGTGCCACACTATCAGATGTGCTGAAGGCCTAATGTCTGCTCCCATGTCTTGTGGTTGAAGAGGAATATCTGAAATTGTTCAGTACATTTCTGCCTCTGCTTCCTACAGACCCTGCTCAGTAATGTTTCCCACGTCCAGGTTCCAGTGACTGTGTTCTAACAGACAGTCTTCATTTGGTTACCACCGTCTTTTCCCAGGGATCAAGTTTTCGTTTCACGTGACTGACCTGCCAGCTCAAAGGGACATTTCCATGCTGCAGGGCTGAGGTTGATTCCTCAGCTTCCATGTGCTCATCCCAAATGAATCTCACTGCCCCACACTCAGCACAGTCGTGTGGTCCTTATTTCTGAGCTTCCCAATGCTAATCACATCCAGAATGACATCCCACACTCCTCCAAATCGTATTGCAGGCTATTTGTCTGGGAACGAGGAGTGCTAAGAGAGGAAATAAAAATCCGAAAGTACTTTACAGTGAGATTGAGGGTGAATTGATAATGAGATAAAGAGTCGGTTGTGGAACACAGTGAGAATTTGTGCATGGACCCAGAGGCTACAGTGAATGGATGCATTTTGTCAATGCTCATTGGGACAGGGTTGGTATGAAATCGTGAAGATGCTCTGTGATACAATTAAATGAATTAGCATATATAGAGAGAGAGATGGTTCTGAGTGGTCTGGCCTTCTTACAACCCAATAAATCTCCAAAGACCGTGGAAATGTATCTCAGTTTACCGAATGAGGTGATGGAGGAAATAGCAGGTACACTTGCAAACATTTTCAAATCCCCTCTGGCCACAGGAGAGATGCCGTCGGACTGACCATGTGGTACTGTTATTCAAGAAGGAACATGGGATATACCAGGCAGCTACAGGCCAGTCAGGCTAATACCGTGGGTGGGACGTCTGTTGGAAGCAATTTTGGGAGATAGAATTAATCAGCATTTACAGAGAATGGAGTTCATGATGAACAGTCAGAATGGTTGTGTTAAGGGGAGCTCAGGTCTGACCAATGGGATTGCATGTTTAAGGAGGTGACCAGGTGTGTAAATAAGGGCAATACTTTCCTGTCGTCTGCTTGGAGGTCAGTAAGGCTTTTATCAGGACCCATACTGGAAACTGATAGTGAACATAAAAACTCAAGATCCAAGGAATTTAGCGCAGAATGCTGAGTGGCAGGAAGCAGACAGTGATGGCCCAGTTAGAAATCTCTGTCTGTTCATGTCTCACTGTTGGGGTCTTGCTGATGTGGTTGTTAGAAAAGATTTAGATTTGAATGGTGCAGGGTTAATCATTGGGTTCATGAATGATATGAAGATTGGTGAGGTGATAAATATTGAGGATGATAGCCTTAGGTTACAGAAGGATGGAGATGGCCTTGTCAGATGGACCGATCAGTGACAACGGGTGAGGTGCCTGAAGGCTGGAGGTTGATTAATAATGGGCCATTATTGAAGTAAGGCTGCAAGGAACAGCCATTGAACTATGGAGCTGTGAGCCTGATGGCTGTGGTGGGTAAGCTGTTGGAGGGCATTCTGAGAGACAACTTACATGCATTTGGAAAAGCAAGAATTGATTAGGGATGGTCAGCTTGGCTTTGTTTGTGGAAATGATGTGTCCAACTTGATAGAGCTTTTGAAGGGATGACCAAGGAAACAGATGAGAAGGTTTCACATGGGAGACTGCTTAGTAAAAGGTTAGATGAGATGGCATCCAAGGAGAGAGAACAGCATGGTGCCTCAGTGGTTTGATTCTAACTCCTGGTGACTGTCTGTGTGGAGTTTACACATTCTCTCTGTATCTGTTCGGGTTCCCTCCGGGTGATCCAGTTTCCTCCCACCACCCAAAGATGCCATGGGAAATGCAGTATTACAGGGATAGAGTAGAGGATGTGAGTCTGGGTGCGATGCTGTTCAGACAGTCAGTGTGGAGCCAATGGACGGAATGGCTTGCTTCTACACTGTAGGAAATCTAAAATTAATCCAGAGAGACAAGTAATGTTCTGGGGTCCTGGACTCCAATCTTGGACAGGGGTGGATGTGGGTCCTTACAGTCTGAAGGGGTTTGAACACAGTCTGAGGGGGGAGCTGGGCTGAGCCCTGAAGTGTTGAGAATGTGAATGTTTTGTGGAGCTACTTTCTAAGGGGCTTTGGGGGTTAAACACAACAAAGTGATGAATTCTTCGGTATTGAGGGAGCACTTTCTGAGATTTTGAGGGAGCACTTTCTGAGGTACTGAGGGAGCACTTTCTGAGGTATTGAGGGAGCACTTTCTGAGATTTTAAGGGAGCACTTTCTGAGGTACTGAGGGAGCACTTTCTGAGGTATTGAGGGAGCACATTCTTCAGTATTGAGGGAGCACTATCTGAGGTACTGAGGGAGAACTATCTGAGGTACTGAGGGAGAACTATATGAGGTATTGAGGAAACATTATCAGTGGTACTGAGGGAGAAATATCTGAGGTACTGAGGGAGCACTTTATGAGGTACTGAGGAAGCACTATCTGAGGTATTGAGGGAGCAATTTCTGAGATACTGAGGGAGCACTTTCTGAGATATTGAGGGATCACTTTTTGAGGTATTGAGGAAGAACTATCTGAGGTATTGAGGGAGAAATATCTGAGGTATTGAGGGAGCAATTTCAGAGGTATTGAGGGAGCACTTTCAGAGGTATTGATGGAGGACTTTCTGAAGTACTGAGGAAGCACTATCTGAGGTACTGAGGGATCGCTTTTTGAGGTATTGAGGGAGCACTTTCAGAGGTATTGAGGGAGAACTATCTGAGGTATTGAGGGAGCACTTTCTGAGGTATTGAGGGAGCACTTTCTGAGGTACTGAGGAAGCACTATCTGAGGTACTGAGGGAGCACCTTCTGAGGTACTGAGGGAGAAATATCCGAGGTACTGAGGGACCAAATTTCTGAAGTATTGAGGGAACACTTTCTGAGGTACTGAGGGAGAACTATCTTAGGTACTGAGGGATCACTTTCTGAGGTACTGAGGGAGTACTATCTGAGGAACTGAGGAAGAACTATCTGAGGTACTGAGTGAGCACTTTCTGAGGTATTGAGGGAGCACTACCTGAGGTACTGGGGGAGAATTATCTGAGGTACTGTGGGAGCACTTTCTGAGGTATTGAGGGAGCACTATCTGAGGCATTGAGGGAGCACTATCTGAGGCACTGGTGGAGCACATTCTGAGGTATTGAGGAAGCACTTTCTGAGGTATTGAGGGAACACTATTTGAGGTATTGAGGAAGCACTTTCTGAGTATTGAGAGAGTACTTTCTGAGGTATTGAGGGAGCACTTTCTGAGGTATTGATGAAGCACTTTCTGAGGTATTGAGGGAGAACGATCTGAGGTATTGATGGTGCACATTCTGATGTATTGAGGGAGCACTTTCTGAGGTACTGAGAGAGAATTATCTGAGGTACTGTGGGAGAACAATCTGAGGCACTGACGGAGAAGTATTTGAGGTACTGAGGGAGAACTATCGGAGGTACTGAGGAAGCACTATCTGAGATACTGAGGGAGTACTATCTGAGGTACTGTGGGAGCACTATCTGAGGTATTGAGAAAGCACTTTCAGAGGTATTGAGGGAGAACTATCTGAGGGATTGAGGGAGTACTATCTGAGGTATTGAGGGAGCACTATCTGAGGCATTGTGGGAGAACTATCTGAGGTATTGAGCGTGCACTTTCTGAGGTATTGAGGGAGCACTTTCTGAGGTATTGTGGGAGCATTATCTGAGGTATTGAGGGAGCACTTTCTGAGGTACTGAGGGATCACTTTCTGAGGTATTGAGGTAGCACTTTCTGAGGTACTGAGGGAGCACATTCTGAGTTATTGAGGAAGCACTTTCTGAGGTACTGAGGGAGCACTTTCTGAGGTATTGAGGGAGCACTATCTGAGGTACTGAGGGAGCAAGTTCTGAGGTATTGATGAAGCACACTCTGAGGTACTGAGGGAGAACTATCTGAGGTATTGATGGAGCACTTTCTGAGGTATTGAGGTAGCACTATCTGAGGTAATGAGGGAGCACGCTCTGAGGTATTGAGGAAGCACTTTCTGAGGTATTGAGGGAACACAATCTGATGTATTGAGGAAGCACTTTATGATGTATTGGGAGAGCACTTTCTGAGGTATTGAGGGAGCACTACCTGAGGAACTGAGGGAGAACTATCTGAGGTACTGAGGGAGCAGTTTCTGAGGTATTGAGGGTGCACTTTCTGACGTACTTAGGAAGCACTAGCTGAGGTACTGAGTGAGTACTATCTGAGGTAGTAAGGGAGCACTTTCTGAGGTATTGAGGGAGCACTTTCTGAGGTACTGAGGGAGAACTATCTGAGGTACTGAGGGAGAACTATCTGAGGTATTGTGGGAGCACTATATGAGGCATTGAGGGCGAATTATCTGAGGTATTGACGGAGCACATTCAGAGGTATTGAGGGAGAACTATCTGAGGTATTGAGGGAGCACTTTCTGAGGTATTGTGGGAGTACTATCTGAGGCATAGAGGGAGAACTATCTGAGGTATTGAGGGAGCACTTTCAGAGGTATTGAGAGAGAACTATCTGAGGTATTGAGGGAGCACTTTCTGAGGTATTGAGGAAGCACTTTCTGAGGTACTGAGGGAGAACTATCAGAGGTATTGAGGAAGCACTTTCTGAGGTACTGAGGAAAACTATCTGAGGTACTGAGGGAGCAAGTGCTGAGGTATTGTGGGAGCACTGTCTGAGGCATTGAGGGAGAACTATCTGAGGTATTGATGGAGCACTATCTGAGGTACTGAGGGAGCACTTTCTGAGGTACAGAGGATGCACTTTCAGAGATATTGAGGGAGCACTATCTGAGGTACTGAGGACGCTCTTTCTGAGGTATTAATGGAGCATTTTCTGAGGTATTGAGGGAGCACTATCTGAGGTACTGAGGGAGCACTTTCTGATATATTGAGGAAGCACTTTCTGAGGTATTGAGGGAACACTTTCTGAGGTACTGAGTGAGCACTTTCAGAGGTATTGTGGAAGCACTTTCTGAGGTATTGAGGGACCTCTTTCAGAGGTATTGTGAGAACACTTTCTGAAGTACTGAGTAAGCACTTTCTGAGGTATGAAGGAAACACTCTCAGAGGTCCTGAGGCAGAACTATCTGTGGTATTGATGGAGCACTTGCTGAGGTATTGAGCAATCACTTTCTGAGGTACTGAGGGAGCACTTTCTGAGGTATTGAGGGAGCACTTTCTGAGGTATTGAGGGAGCACTTTCAGAGGTATTGGTGGAGGACTTTCTGAAGTACTGAGGAAGCACTATCTGAGGTACTGAGGGATCGCTTTCTGAGGTATTGAGGGAGCACTTTCAAAGGTATTGAGGGAGAACTAGCTGAGGTATTGAGGGAGCACTTTCTGAGGTATTGAGGGAGCACTTTCTGAGGTACTGAGGAAGCACTATCTGAGGTACTGAGGGAACACTTTCTGAGGTACTGAGGGAGAACTATCTTAGGTACTGAGGGATCACTTTCTGAGGTACTGAGGGAGTACTCTCTGAGGAACTGAGGAAGAACTATCTGAGGTACTGAGTGAGCACTTTCTGAGGTATTGAGGGAGCACTACCTGAGGTACTGGGAGAGAAAAATCTGAGGTACTGAGGGAGCACTTTCTGAGGTATTGAGGAAGCACATTCTGCGGGACTGAGTGAGAATTATCTGAGGTACTGAGGGAGCACTTTTTGAGATATTGAGGGAGCACTATCTGAGGCATTGAGGGAGCACTATCTGAGGCACTGGTGGAGCACATTCTGAGGTATTGAGGAAGCACTTTCTGAGGTATTGAGGGAACACTATTTGAGGTATTGAGGAAGCACTTTCTGAGTATTGAGAGAGTACTTTCTGAAGTATTGAGGGAGTACATTCTGAGGTATTGATGAAGCACTTTCTGAGGTATTGCGGAAGCACTCTCTGAGGTATTGAGGGAGAACGATCTGAGGTATTGAGGAAGCACTTTCTGAGTATTGAGAGAGTACTTTCTGAAGTATTGAGGGAGCACATTCTGAGGTATTGATGAAGCACTTTCTGAGGTATTGAGGAAGCACTCTCTGAGGTATTGAGGGAGAACGATCTGAGGTATTGAGGAAGCACTTTCTGAGTATTGAGAGAGTACTTTCTGAGGTACTGAGTGAGCACTTTCAGAGGTATTGAGGAAGCACTTTCTGAGGTATTGAGGGAGCACTATCTGAGGTACTGAGGGAGCACTTTCTGATATATTGAGGAAGCACTTTCTGAGGTATTGAGGGAACACTTTCTGAGGTACTGAGTGAGCACTTTCAGAGGTATTGAGGAAGCACTTTCTGAGGTATTGAGGGACCTCTTTCAGAGGTATTGAGAGAACACTTTCTGAAGTACTGAGTAAGCACTTTCTGAGGTATGAAGGAAACACTCTCAGAGGTCCTGAGGCAGAACTATCTGTGGTATTGATGGAGCACTTGCTGAGGTATTGAGCAATCACTTTCTGAGGTACTGAGGGAGCACTTTCTGAGGTATTGAGGGAGAACCTTCTGAGGTATTGAGGGAGCACTTTCTGAGGTATTGAGGGAGCACTTTCAGAGGTATTGGTGGAGGACTTTCTGAAGTACTGAGGAAGCACTATCTGAGGTACTGAGGGATCGCTTTCTGAGGTATTGAGGGAGCACTTTCAAAGGTATTGAGGGAGAACTATCTGAGGTATTGAGGGAGCACTTTCTGAGGTATTGAGGGAGCACTTTCTGAGGTACTGAGGAAGCACTATCTGAGGTACTGAGGGAACACTTTCTGAGGTACTGAGGGAGAACTATCTTAGGTACTGAGGGATCACTTTCTGAGGTACTGAGGGAGTACTCTCTGAGGAACTGAGGAAGAACTATCTGAGGTACTGAGTGAGCACTTTCTGAGGTATTGAGGGAGCACTACCTGAGGTACTGGGAGAGAAAAATCTGAGGTACTGAGGGAGCACTTTCTGAGGTATTGAGGATGCACGTTCTGAGGGACTGAGTGAGAATTATCTGAGGTACTGAGGGAGCACTTTTTGAGATATTGAGGGAGCACTATCTGAGGCATTGAGGGAGCACTATCTGAGGCACTGGTGGAGCACATTCTGAGGTATTGAGGAAGCACTTTCTGAGGTATTGAGGGAACACTATTTGAGGTATTGAGGAAGCACTTTCTGAGTATTGAGAGAGTACTTTCTGAAGTATTGAGGGAGCACATTCTGAGGTATTGATGAAGCACTTTCTGAGGTATTGCGGAAGCACTCTCTGAGGTATTGAGGGAGAACGTTCTGAGGTATTGAGGAAGCACTTTCTGAGTATTGAGAGAGTACTTTCTGAGGTACTGAGTGAGCACTTTCAGAGGTATTGAGGGAGCACTATCTGAGGTACTGAGGGAGCACTTTCTGATATATTGAGGAAGCACTTTCTGAGGTATTGAGGGAACACTTTCTGAGGTACTGAGTGAGCACTTTCAGAGGTATTGAGGAAGCACTTTCTGAGGTATTGAGGGACCTCTTTCAGAGGTATTGAGAGAACACTTTCTGAAGTACTGAGTAAGCACTTTCTGAGGTATGAAGGAAACACTCTCAGAGGTCCTGAGGCAGAACTATCTGTGGTATTGATGGAGCACTTGCTGAGGTATTGAGCAATCACTTTCTGAGGTACTGAGCGAGCACTTTCTGAGGTATTGAGGGAGAACTTTCTGAGGTATTGAGGGAGCACTATCTGAGATACTGAGGAAGCTCTTTCTGAGGTATTAATGGAGCATTTTCTGAGGTATTGAGGGAGCACTATCTGAGGTACTGAGGGAGCACTTTCTGATATATTGAGGAAGCACTTTCTGAGGTATTGAGGGAACACTTTCTGAGGTACTGAGTGAGCACTTTCAGAGGTATTGCGGAAGCACTTTCTGAAGTATTGAGGAACCTCTTTCAGAGGTATTGAGAGAACACTTTCTGAAGTACTGAGTAAGCACTTTCTGAGGTATGAAGGAAACACTCTCAGAGGTCCTGAGGCAGAACTATCTGTGGTATTGATGGAGCACTTGCTGAGGTATTGAGCAATCACTTTCTGAGGTACTGAGGGAGCACTTTCTGAGGTATTGAGGGAGAACTTTCTGAGGTATTGAGGGAGCACTTTCTGAGGTATTGAGGGAGCACTTTCAGAGGTATTGGTGGAGGACTATCTGAAGTACTGAGGAAGCACTATCTGAGGTACTGAGGGATCGCTTTCTGAGGTATTGAGGGAGCACTTTCAAAGATATTGAGGGAGAACTATCTGAGGTATTGAGGGAGCACTTTCTGAGGTATTGAGGGAACACTTTGTGAGGTACTGAGGATGCACTATCTGAGGTACTGAGGGAGCACCTTCTGAGGTACTGAGGGAGAACTATCTGAGGTACTGAGGGACCATTTTTCTGAAGTATTGAGGGAACACTTTCTGAGGTACTGAGGGAGAACTATCTTAGGTACTGAGGGATCACTTTCTGAGGTACTGAGGGAGTACTCTCTGAGGAACTGAGGAAGAACTATCTGAGGTACTGAGTGAGCACTTTCTGAGGTATTGAGGGAGCACTACCTGAGGTAATGGGAGAGAAAAATCTGAGGTACTGAGGGAGCACTTTCTGAGGTATTGAGGAAGCACGTTCTGAGGGACTGAGTGAGAATTATCTGAGGTATTGAGGGAGCACTTTTTGAGGTATTGAGGGAGCACTATCTGAGGCATTGAGGGAGCACTATCTGAGGCACTGGTGGAGCACATTCTGAGGTATTGAGGAAGCACTTTCTGAGGTATTGAGGGAACACTATTTGAGGTATTGAGGAAGCACTTTCTGAGTATTGAGAGAGTACTTTCTGAGGTATTGAGGGAGCACATTCTGAGGTATTGATGAAGCACTTTCTGAGGTATTGAGGTAGCACTCTCTGAGGTATTGAGGGAGAACGATCTGAGGTATTGAGGAAGCACTTTCTGAGTATTGAGAGAGTACTTTCTGAGGTACTGAGTGAGCACTTTCAGAGGTATTGAGGAAGCACTTTCTGAGGTATTGAGGGACCTCTTTCAGAGGTATTGAGAGAACACTTTCTGAAGTACTGAGTTAGCACTTTCTGAGGTATTAAGGAAACATTCTCTGAGGTACTGAGGCAGAACTATCTGTGGTATTGATGGAGCACTTGCTGAGGTATTGAGGAAGTACTTTCTGAGGTACTGAGGGAGCACTTTCTGAGGTATTGAGGGAGCACTTTCTGAGGTATTGAGGGAGCACTTTCTGAGGTATTGAAAATGCACTCTCTGAGGTACTGAGGGAGAACTATCTGTGGTACTGATGGAGTACTTTCTGAGGTATTGAGGAAGCACTTTCTTAGGTATTGAGGGAGCACTATCTGAGGTACTAAGGGAACAAGTTCTGAGGTATTCAGGAAGCACTCTCTGAGGTACTGAGGAAGCACTATCTGAGGTACTGAGTGAGAACTATCTGAGGTACTGAGGGAGCACTTTCTGAGGTATTATGGGAGCACTATCTGAGGCATTGAGGGAGCAATATCTGAGGTACTGAGAGAGCACTTTCTGAGGTATTTAGGGAGCACTTTCTGAGGTACTGAGTGAGAAATATCTGAGGTACTGAGGGAGAACTATCTGAGGTACTGAGGGAGCAGTTTCTGAGGTATTGAGGGAGCAAATTCTGACGTACTGAGGAAGCACCAGCTGAGGTTCTGAATGGGCACTATGTGAGGTACTTAGAGATCACTTTCTGAGGTATTGAGGGAGCACTTTCTGAGGTACTGCGGGAGCACTATCTGACGTATTGAGGGAGAACTATCTGAGGTATTGAGGAGCACTATCTGAGATATTGAGGGAGAACTATCTGAGGTATTGAGCGAGCACTTTCAGAGGTTTTGAGGGAGAACTATCTGAGGTATTGAAGGAGAACTATCTTAGGTATTGAGGGAGCACTCTCTGAGGTATTGATGGAGCACTTTCTGAGGTATTGAGGTAGCACTTTCTGAAGTACTGATGGAACACTCTCTGAGGTACTGAGGGACCACTTACTGAAGTATTGAGAGAGAACTATCTGAGGTATTGAGGGATCTCTATCTGAGGTATTGAGGAAGTACTTTCTGAGGTATTGAGGGAGCACGTTCTGAGGTATTGAGGGAGCACTATCTGAGGTACTGAGGGAGCACTTTCTGAGGCATTGAGAAAGCACTTTCTGAGGTATTGAGGAAGCACTTTCTGAGGTATTGAGGGAGCACTATCTGAGGTATTGAGGAAGCACTTTCTGAGGTATTGAGGAAGCACGTTCTGAGGTATTGAGGGAGCACTATCTGAGGTACAGAGGGAGCAGGTTCTGAGGTACTGAGTGAGAACTATCGGAGGTAATGATGGAGCACTTTCTGAGGTATTGAGGGAGCACTTTATGAGGTACTGAGGAAGCACTATCTGAGGTATTGAGGGAGCAATTTCTGAGGTACTGAGGGAGCACTTTCTGAGATATTGAGGGAGCACTTTTTGAGGTATTGAGGAAGAACTATCTGAGGTATTGAGGGAGCACTATCTGAGGCATTGAGGGAGAAATATCTGAGGTATTGAGGGAGCAATTTCAGAGGTATTGAGGGAGCACTTTCAGAGGTATTGATGGAGGACTTTCTGAAGTACTGAGGAAGCACTATCTGAGGTATTGAGGGATCACTTTCTGAGGTATTGAGGGAGCACTTTCAGAGGTATTGAGGGAGAACTACCTGAGGTATTGAGGGAGCACTTTCTGTGGTATTGAGGGAGCACTTTCTGAGGTACTGAGGAAGCACTACCTGAATTACTGAGGGAGCACTATCTGAGGTACTGAGGGAGAACTATCTGAGGTACTGAGGGACCATTTTGAGGAAGCACGTTCTGAGGTATTGAGGGAGCACTATCTGACGTACTGAGGGAGCAAGTTCTGAGATACTGAGGGAGAACTATCTGAGGTACTGAGGGAGAACTATCGGCGGTAATGATGGAGCACTTTCTGAGGTATTGAGGGAGCACTATCTGAGATACTGAGATGGGTGGCACGGTGGCACAGTGGTTAGCACTGCTGCCTCGCAGCGCCAGAGATCCGGGTTCAATTCCCGCCTCGGGCGACTGACTGTATGGAGTTTGCACGTTCTCCCCGTGTCTGCGTGGGTTTCCTCCGGTTTCCTCCCACAGTCCAAAGATGTGCAGGTCAGTAGAATTGGCCATGCAAAATTGCCCGTAGTGTTAGGTAAGGGGTAAATGTAGGGGTATGGGTGGGTTACGCTTTGGCGGGTCGGTGTGGACTTGTTGGGCCGAAGGGCCTGTTTCCACACTGTAAAGTAATCTAATCTAATCTAATCTAATCATTTTTCTGAAGTATTGAGGGAACACTTTCTGAGGTACTGAGGGAGAACTATCTTAGGTACTGAGGGATCACTTTCTGAGGTACTGAGGGAGTACTATCTGAGGAACTGAGGAAGAACTATCTGAGGTACTGAGTGAGCACTTTCTGAGGTATTGAGGAAGCACTTTCTGAGGTATTGAGGGACCTCTTTCAGAGGTATTGAGAGAACACTTTCTGAAGTACTGAGTAAGCACTTTCTGAGGTATGAAGGAAACACTCTCAGAGGTCCTGAGGCAGAACTATCTGTGGTATTGATGGAGCACTTGCTGAGGTATTGAGCAATCACTTTCTGAGATATTGAGGGAGCACTTTCTGAGGTATTGAAGATGCACTCTCTGAGGTACTGAGGGAGAACTATCTGTGGTACTGATGGAGTACTTTCTGAGGTATTGAGGAAGCACTTTCTTAGGTATTGAGGGAGCACTATCTGAGGTACTAAGGGAACAAGTTCTGAGGTATTCAGGAAGCACTCTCTGAGGTACTGAGGAAGCACTATCTGAGGTACTGAGTGAGACCTATCTGAGGTACTGAGGGAGCACTTTCTGAGGTATTATGGGAGCACTATCTGAGGCATTGAGGGAGCAATATCTGAGGTACTGAGAGAGCACTTTCTGAGGTACTGAGGGAGAACTATCTGAGGTACTGAGGGACCATTTTGAGGAAGCACGTTCTGAGGTATTGAGGGAGCACTATCTGACGTACTGAGGGAGCAAGTTCTGAGATACTGAGGGAGAACTATCTGAGGTACTGAGGGAGAACTATCGGCGGTAATGATGGAGCACTTTCTGAGGTATTGAG
Source organism: Chiloscyllium plagiosum (assembly GCF_037043375.1). Classification (NCBI taxonomy): domain Eukaryota; kingdom Metazoa; phylum Chordata; class Chondrichthyes; order Orectolobiformes; family Hemiscylliidae; genus Chiloscyllium; species Chiloscyllium plagiosum. Next base: position 59,444,401 of record NW_028270177.1, on the reverse strand, counting down.
GGAGCACTATCTGAGATACTGAGATGGGTGGCACGGTGGCACAGTGGTTAGCACTGCTGCCTCGCAGCGCCAGAGATCCGGGTTCAATTCCCGCCTCGGGCGACTGACTGTATGGAGTTTGCACGTTCTCCCCGTGTCTGCGTGGGTTTCCTCCGGTTTCCTCCCACAGTCCAAAGATGTGCAGGTCAGTAGAATTGGCCATGCAAAATTGCCCGTAGTGTTAGGTAAGGGGTAAATGTAGGGGTATGGGTGGGTTACGCTTCGGCGGGTCGGTGTGGACTTGTTGGGCCGAAGGGCCTGTTTCCACACTGTAAAGTAATCTAATCTAATCTAATCTAATCATTTTTCTGAAGTACTGAGGGATCACTTTCTGAGGTACTGAGGGAGTACTATCTGAGGAACTGAGGAAGAACTATCTGAGGTACTGAGTGAGCACTTTCTGAGGTATTGAGGAAGCACTTTCTGAGGTATTGAGGGACCTCTTTCAGAGGTATTGAGAGAACACTTTCTGAAGTACTGAGTAAGCACTTTCTGAGGTATGAAGGAAACACTCTCAGAGGTCCTGAGGCAGAACTATCTGTGGTATTGATGGAGCACTTGCTGAGGTATTGAGCAATCACTTTCTGAGATATTGAGGGAGCACTTTCTGAGGTATTGAAGATGCACTCTCTGAGGTACTGAGGGAGAACTATCTGTGGTACTGATGGAGTACTTTCTGAGGTATTGAGGAAGCACTTTCTTAGGTATTGAGGGAGCACTATCTGAGGTACTAAGGGAACAAGTTCTGAGGTATTCAGGAAGCACTCTCTGAGGTACTGAGGAAGCACTATCTGAGGTACTGAGTGAGACCTATCTGAGGTACTGAGGGAGCACTTTCTGAGGTATTATGGGAGCACTATCTGAGGCATTGAGGGAGCAATATCTGAGGTACTGAGAGAGCACTTTCTGAGGTATTTAGGGAGCACTTTCTGAGGTACTGAGTGAGAAATATCTGAGGTACTGAGGGAGAACTATCTGAGGTACTGAGGGAGCAGTTTCTGAGGTATTGAGGGAGCAAATTCTGACGTACTGAGGAAGCACAAGCTGAGGTTCTGAATGGGCACTATGTGAGGTACTGAGAGATCACTTTCTGAGGTATTGAGGGAGCACTTTCTGAGGTACTGCGGGAGCACTATCTGACGTATTGAGGGAGAACTATCTGAGGTATTGAGGAGCACTATCTGAGATATTGAGGGAGAACTATCTGAGGTATTGAGCGAGCACTTTCAGAGGTTTTGAGGGAGAACTATCTGAGGTATTGAAGGAGAACTATCTTAGGTATTGAGGGAGCACTCTCTGAGGTATTGATGGAGCACTTTCTGAGGTATTGAGGTAGCACTTTCTGAAGTACTGATGGAACACTCTCTGAGGTACTGAGGGACCACTTACTGAAGTATTGAGAGAGAACTATCTGAGGTATTGAGGGATCTCTATCTGAGGTATTGAGGAAGTACTTTCTGAGGTATTGAGGGAGCACGTTCTGAGGTATTGAGGGAGCACTATCTGAGGTACTGAGGGAGCACTTTCTGAGGCATTGAGAAAGCACTTTCTGAGGTATTGAGGAAGCACTTTCTGAGGTATTGAGGGAGCACTATCTGAGGTATTGAGGAAGCACTTTCTGAGGTATTGAGGAAGCACGTTCTGAGGTATTGAGGGAGCACTATCTGAGGTACAGAGGGAGCAGGTTCTGAGGTACTGAGTGAGAACTATCGGAGGTAATGATGGAGCACTTTCTGAGGTATTGAGGGAGCACTTTATGAGGTACTGAGGAAGCACTATCTGAGGTATTGAGGGAGCAATTTCTGAGGTACTGAGGGAGCACTTTCTGAGATATTGAGGGAGCACTTTTTGAGGTATTGAGGAAGAACTATCTGAGGTATTGAGGGAGCACTATCTGAGGCATTGAGGGAGAAATACCTGAGGTATTGAGGGAGCAATTTCAGAGGTATTGAGGGAGCACTTTCAGAGGTATTGATGGAGGACTTTCTGAAGTACTGAGGAAGCACTATCTGAGGTATTGAGGGATCACTTTCTGAGGTATTGAGGGAGCACTTTCAGAGGTATTGAGGGAGAACTACCTGAGGTATTGAGGGAGCACTTTCTGTGGTATTGAGGGAGCACTTTCTGAGGTACTGAGGAAGCACTACCTGAAGTACTGAGGGAGCACTATCTGAGGTACTGAGGGAGAACTATCTGAGGTACTGAGGGACCATTTTGAGGAAGCACGTTCTGAGGTATTGAGGGAGCACTATCTGAGGTACTGAGGGAGCAAGTTCTGAGATACTGAGGGAGAACTATCTGAGGTACTGAGGGAGAACTATCGGCGGTAATGATGGAGCACTTTCTGAGGTATTGAGGGAGCACTATCTGAGATACTGAGATGGGTGGCACGGTGGCACAGTGGTTAGCACTGCTGCCTCGCAGCGCCAGAGATCCGGGTTCAATTCCCGCCTCGGGCGACTGACTGTATGGAGTTTGCACGTTCTCCCCGTGTCTGCGTGGGTTTCCTCCGGTTTCCTCCCACAGTCCAAAGATGTGCAGGTCAGTAGAATTGGCCATGCAAAATTGCCCGTAGTGTTAGGTAAGGGGTAAATGTAGGGGTATGGGTGGGTTACGCTTCGGCGGGTCGGTGTGGACTTGTTGGGCCGAAGGGCCTGTTTCCACACTGTAAAGTAATCTAATCTAATCTAATCATTTTTCTGAAGTATTGAGGGAACACTTTCTGAGGTACTGAGGGAGAACTATCTTAGGTACTGAGGGATCACTTTCTGAGGTACTGAGGGAGTACTATCTGAGGAACTGAGGAAGAACTATCTGAGGTACTGAGTGAGCACTTTCTGAGGTATTGAGGAAGCACTTTCTGAGGTATTGAGGGACCTCTTTCAGAGGTATTGAGAGAACACTTTCTGAAGTACTGAGTAAGCACTTTCTGAGGTATTGAGAAAGCATTTTCTCAGGTATTGAGGAAGCACGTTCTGAGGTATTGAGGGAGCACTCTCTGAGTTATTGAGGAAGCACGTTCTGAGGTATTGAGGGAGCACTATCTGAGGTACTGAGGGAGCAAGTTCTGAGATACTGAGGGAGAACTATCTGAGGTACTGAGGGAGAACTATCGGCGGTAATGATGGAGCACTTTCTGAGGTATTGAGGGAGCACTATCTGAGATACTGAGTGAGCACTTTCTGAGGTATTGAGGGAACACAATCTGTTGTATTTAGGAAGCACTTTATGAGGTATTGAGGGAGCACTTTCTGAGGTATTGAGGGAGCACTATCTGAGGTACTGAGGGAGAACTATCTGTGGTATTGATGGAGCACTTTCTGAGGTATTGAGGAAGCACTTTCTGAGGTACTGAGGGAGCACTTTCTGAGGTATTGAGAGAGCACTATCTGAGGTACTGAGGGAACAAGTTCTGAGGTATTGAGGAAGCACTCTCTGAGGTACTGAGGGAGAACTATCTGAGGTACTGAGGGAGAACTATCTGAGGTACTGAGGGAGAACTATCTGAGGTACTGAGGGAGCAGTTTCTGAGGTATTGAAGAAGCACTTTCTGACGTACTGAGGAAGCACTAGCTGATGTTCTGAGTGAGTACTATCTGAGGTACTAAGGGAGTACTTTCTGAGGTATTGAGGGAGCACTTTCTGAGGTACCGAGGGAGAACTATCTGAGGTATTGAGGGAGAACTACCAGAGGTATTGTGGGAGCACTATCTGAGGTACTGAGGGAGCACTTTCTGAGGTATTGAGAAAGCACTTTCTGAGGTATTGAGGAAGCACTTTCTGAGGTATTGAGGGAGCACTCTCTGAGGTATTGAGGAAGCACTTTCTGAGATATTGAGGAAGCACTTTCTGCGGTACTGAGGGAGCACTTTCTGAGGTATTGAGGGAGCACTATCTGAGGTACTGAGGGAGCACTATCTGAGGTATTGAGGAAGCACTTTCTGAGGAATTGAGGGAACACAATCTGTTGTATTGAGGAAGCACTTTATCAGGTATTGAGGGAGCACTTTCTGAGGTATTGAGGGAGCACTATCTGAGGTACTGAGGAAGAACTATCTATGGTATTGATGGAGCACTTTCTGAGGTATTGAGGAAGCACATTCTGAGGTACTGAGGGAGAACGTACTGAGGTATTGAGAGAGCACTATCTGAGGTACTGAGGGAACAAGTTCTGAGGTATTGAGAAAGCACTCTCTGAGGTACTGAGGGAGAACTATCTGAGGTACTGAGGGAGAACTATCTGAGGTACTGAGGGAGCACTTTCTGAGGTATTAAGGGAGCACTATCTGAGGCATTGAGGGAGCACTATTTGACGTACTGAGGAAGCACTATCAGAGGTACTGAGGGAACAAGATCTGAGGTATTGAGAAAGCAGTCTCTGAGGTACTGAGGGAGAACTATCCGAGGTACTGCTAGGTACTGAGGGAGCACATTCTGAGGTATTTAGCGAGGACTTTCTGAGGTACTCAGGGAGCAGTTTCTGAGGTATTGAGGGAGCACTTTCTGACATACTGCGGAAGCACTAGCTGAGGTTCTGAGTGAGTACTATCTGAGGTCCTAAGGGAGAACTATCTAAGGTATTGAGGGAGCACTATCTGAGGCATTGAGGGAGCACTATTTGACGTACTGAGGAAGCACTATCAGAGGTACTGAGGGAACAAGTTCTGAGGTATTGAGAAAGCAGTCTCTGAGGTACTGAGGGAGAACTATCTGAGGTACTGATAGAGAATTATCTGAGGTATTGATGGAGCACTTGCTGAGGTATTGAGGGAGCACATTCTGAGGTACTGACGGAACACTCTCTGAGGTATTGAGGGAGCACTTTCGAGGTATTGAGGGAGAACTACCTGAGGTATTGAGGGAGCACTTTCTGAGGTATTGAGGGAGCACTTTCTGTCGTACTGCGGAAGCACTAGCTGAGGTTCTGAGTGAGTACTATCTGAGGTACTAAGGGAGAACTATCTGAGGTATTGAGGGAGCACTCTCTGAGGCATTGAGGGAGCACTATTTGACGTACTGAGGAAGCACTATCAGAGGTACTGAGGGAACAAGTTCTGAGGTATTGAGAAAGCACTCTCTGAGGTACTGAGGGAGAACTATCTGAGGTACTGAGGGAGCACTTTCTGAGGTATTAAGGGAGCACTATCTGAGGCATTGAGGTAGTAATATCTGAGGTACTGAGGGAGCACATTCTGAGGTATTTAGGGAGGACTTTCTGAGGTACTGAGGGTGCAGTTTCTGAGGTATTGAGGGAGCACTTTCTGACGTACTGCGGAAGCACTAGCTGAGGTTCTGAGTGAGTACTATATGAGGTACTAAGGGAGAACTACCTGAGGTATTGAAGGAGCACTATCTGAGGCATTGAGGGAGCACTATTTGACATACTGAGGAAGCACTATCAGAGGTACTGAGGGAACAAGTTCTGAGGTATTGAGAAAGCAGTCTCTGAGGTACTGAGGGAGAACTATCTGAGGTACTGATAGAGAATTATCTGAGGTATTGATGGAGCACTTTCTGAGGTATTGAGGGAGCACATTCTGAGGTACTGACGGAACACTCTCTGAGGTATTGAGGGAGCACTTTCGAGGTATTGAGGGAGAACTACCTGAGGTATTGAGGGAGCACTTTCTGAGATACTGAGGAGGTACTCTCTGAGGTATTGAGGGAGCATCTTACGAGGTACTGAGGAAGCACTATCTGAGGTACTGAGGGAGCACTTTCTGAGGTACTGAGGGAGAACTATCTGAGGTACTGAGGGACCACGTGCTGAAGTATTGAGGGAACACGATCTGAGGTACTGAGGAAGAATTATCTATGGTATTGATGGAGCACTTTCTGAGGTATTGAGGAAGCACTTTCTGAGGTACTGAGGGAGAACGTACTGAGGTATTGAGAGCACTATCTGAGGTACTGAGGGAACAAGTTCTGAGGTATTGAGAAAGCACTCTCTGAGGTACTGAGGGAGAACTATCTGAGGTACTGAGGGAGAACTATCTGAGGTACTGAGGGAGCACTTTCTGAGGTATTAAGGGAGCACTATCTGAGGCATTGAGGTAGTAATATCTGAGGTACTGAGGGAGCACATTCTGAGGTATTTAGGGAGGACTTTCTGAGGTACTGAGGGAGCAGATTCTGAGGTATTGAGAGAGCACTTTCTGACGTACTGCGGAAGCACTAGCTGAGGTTCTGAGTGAGTACTATCTGAGGTACTAAGGGAGAACTATCTGAGGTATTGAGGGAGCACTATCTGAGGCATTGAGGGAGCACTATTTGACATACTGAGGAAGCACTATCAGAGGTACTGAGGGAACAAGTTCTGAGGTATTGAGAAAGCAGTCTCTGAGGTACTGAGGGAGAACTATCTGAGGTACTGATAGAGAATTATCTGAGGTATTGATGGAGCACTTTCTGAGGTATTGAGGGAGCACATTCTGAGGTACTGACGGAACACTCTCTGAGGTATTGAGGGAGCACTTTCGAGGTATTGAGGGAGAACTACCTGAGGTATTGAGGGAGCACTTTCTGAGATACTGAGGAGGTACTCTCTGAGGTATTGAGGGAGCATCTTACGAGGTACTGAGGAAGCACTATCTGAGGTACTGAGGGAGCACTTTCTGAGGTACTGAGGGAGAACTATCTGAGGTACTGAGGGACCACTTGCTGAAGTATTGAGGGAACACTATCTGAGGTACTGAGGAAGAACTATCTATGGTATCGATGGAGCACTTTCTGAGGTATTGAGGAAGCACTTTCTGAGGTACTGAGGGAGAACGTACTGAGGTATTGAGAGCACTATCTGAGGTACTGAGGGAACAAGTTCTGAGGTATTGAGAAAGCACTCTCTGAGGTACTGAGGGAGAACTATCTGAGGTACTGAGGGAGAACTATCTGAGGTACTGAGGGAGCACTTTCTGAGGTATTAAGGGAGCACTATCTGAGGAATTGAGGTAGTAATATCTGAACTACTGAGGGAGCACATTCTGAGGTATTTAGGGAGGACTTTCTCAGGTACTGAGGGAGCAGTTTCTGAGGTATTGAGGGAGCACTTTCTGAAGTACTGAGTAAGCACTTTCTGAGGTATTGAGAAAGCATTTTCTCAGGTATTGAGGAAGCACGTTCTGAGGTATTGAGGGAGCACTCTCTGAGTTATTGAGGAAGCACGTTCTGAGGTATTGAGGGAGCACTATCTGAGGTACTGAGGGAGCAAGTTCTGAGATACTGAGGGAGAACTATCTGAGGTACTGAGGGAGAACTATCGGCGGTAATGATGGAGCACTTTCTGAGGTATTGAGGGAGCACTATCTGAGATACTGAGTGAGCACTTTCTGAGGTATTGAGGGAACACAATCTGTTGTATTTAGGAAGCACTTTATGAGGTATTGAGGGAGCACTTTCTGAGGTATTGAGGGAGCACTATCTGAGGTACTGAGGGAGAACTATCTGTGGTATTGATGGAGCACTTTCTGAGGTATTGAGGAAGCACTTTCTGAGGTACTGAGGGAGCACTTTCTGAGGTATTGAGAGAGCACTATCTGAGGTACTGAGGGAACAAGTTCTGAGGTATTGAGGAAGCACTCTCTGAGGTACTGAGGGAGAACTATCTGAGGTACTGAGGGAGAACTATCTGAGGTACTGAGGGAGAACTATCTGAGGTACTGAGGGAGCAGTTTCTGAGGTATTGAAGAAGCACTTTCTGACGTACTGAGGAAGCACTAGCTGATGTTCTGAGTGAGTACTATCTGAGGTACTAAGGGAGTACTTTCTGAGGTATTGAGGGAGCACTTTCTGAGGTACCGAGGGAGAACTATCTGAGGTATTGAGGGAGAACTACCAGAGGTATTGTGGGAGCACTATCTGAGGTACTGAGGGAGCACTTTCTGAGGTATTGAGAAAGCACTTTCTGAGGTATTGAGGAAGCACTTTCTGAGGTATTGAGGGAGCACTCTCTGAGGTATTGAGGAAGCACTTTCTGAGATATTGAGGAAGCACTTTCTGCGGTACTGAGGGAGCACTTTCTGAGGTATTGAGGGAGCACTATCTGAGGTACTGAGGGAGCACTATCTGAGGTATTGAGGAAGCACTTTCTGAGGAATTGAGGGAACACAATCTGTTGTATTGAGGAAGCACTTTATCAGGTATTGAGGGAGCACTATCTGAGGTACTGAGGAAGAACTATCTATGGTATTGATGGAGCACTTTCTGAGGTATTGAGGAAGCACATTCTGAGGTACTGAGGGAGAACGTACTGAGGTATTGAGAGAGCACTATCTGAGGTACTGAGGGAACAAGTTCTGAGGTATTGAGAAAGCACTCTCTGAGGTACTGAGGGAGAACTATCTGAGGTACTGAGGGAGAACTATCTGAGGTACTGAGGGAGCACTTTCTGAGGTATTAAGGGAGCACTATCTGAGGCATTGAGGGAGCACTATTTGACGTACTGAGGAAGCACTATCAGAGGTACTGAGGGAACAAGATCTGAGGTATTGAGAAAGCAGTCTCTGAGGTACTGAGGGAGAACTATCTGAGGTACTGCTAGGTACTGAGGGAGCACATTCTGAGGTATTTAGGGAGGACTTTCTGAGGTACTGAGGGAGCAGTTTCTGAGGTATTGAGGGAGCACTTTCTGACATACTGCGGAAGCACTAGCTGAGGTTCTGAGTGAGTACTATCTGAGGTCCTAAGGGAGAACTATCTAAGGTATTGAGGGAGCACTATCTGAGGCATTGAGGGAGCACTATTTGACGTACTGAGGAAGCACTATCAGAGGTACTGAGGGAACAAGTTCTGAGGTATTGAGAAAGCAGTCTCTGAGGTACTGAGGGAGAAATATCTGAGGTACTGATAGAGAATTATCTGAGGTATTGATGGAGCACTTGCTGAGGTATTGAGGGAGCACATTCTGAGGTACTGACGGAACACTCTCTGAGGTATTGAGGGAGCACTTTCGAGGTATTGAGGGAGAACTACCTGAGGTATTGAGGGAGCACTTTCTGAGGTATTGAGGGAGCACTTTCTGTCGTACTGCGGAAGCACTAGCTGAGGTTCTGAGTGAGTACTATCTGAGGTACTAAGGGAGAACTATCTGAGGTATTGAGGGAGCACTCTCTGAGGCATTGAGGGAGCACTATTTGACGTACTGAGGAAGCACTATCAGAGGTACTGAGGGAACAAGTTCTGAGGTATTGAGAAAGCACTCTCTGAGGTACTGAGGGAGAACTATCTGAGGTACTGAGGGAGCACTTTCTGAGGTATTAAGGGAGCACTATCTGAGGCATTGAGGTAGTAATATCTGAGGTACTGAGGGAGCACATTCTGAGGTATTTAGGGAGGACTATCTGAGGTACTGAGGGTGCAGTTTCTGAGGTATTGAGGGAGCACTTTCTGACGTACTGCGGAAGCACTAGCTGAGGTTCTGAGTGAGTACTATCTGAGGTCCTAAGGGAGAACTATCTAAGGTATTGAGGGAGCACTATCTGAGGCATTGAGGGAGCACTATTTGACGTACTGAGGAAGCACTATCAGAGGTACTGAGGGAACAAGTTCTGAGGTATTGAGAAAGCAGTCTCTGAGGTACTGAGGGAGAAATATCTGAGGTACTGATAGAGAATTATCTGAGGTATTGATGGAGCACTTGCTGAGGTATTGAGGGAGCACATTCTGAGGTACTGACGGAACACTCTCTGAGGTATTGAGGGAGCACTTTCGAGGTATTGAGGGAGAACTACCTGAGGTATTGAGGGAGCACTTTCTGAGGTATTGAGGGAGCACTTTCTGTCGTACTGCGGAAGCACTAGCTGAGGTTCTGAGTGAGTACTATCTGAGGTACTAAGGGAGAACTATCTGAGGTATTGAGGGAGCACTCTCTGAGGCATTGAGGGAGCACTATTTGACGTACTGAGGAAGCACTATCAGAGGTACTGAGGGAACAAGTTCTGAGGTATTGAGAAAGCACTCTCTGAGGTACTGAGGGAGAACTATCTGAGGTACTGAGGGAGCACTTTCTGAGGTATTAAGGGAGCACTATCTGAGGCATTGAGGTAGTAATATCTGAGGTACTGAGGGAGCACATTCTGAGGTATTTAGGGAGGACTATCTGAGGTACTGAGGGTGCAGTTTCTGAGGTATTGAGGGAGCACTTTCTGACGTACTGCGGAAGCACTAGCTGAGGTTCTGAGTGAGTACTATATGAGGTACTAAGGGAGAACTACCTGAGGTATTGAGGGAGCACTATCTGAGGCATTGAGGGAGCACTATTTGACATACTGAGGAAGCACTATCAGAGGTACTGAGGGAACAAGTTCTGAGGTATTGAGAAAGCAGTCTCTGAGGTACTGAGGGAGAACTATCTGAGGTACTGATAGAGAATTATCTGAGGTATTGATGGAGCACTTTCTGAGGTATTGAGGGAGCACATTCTGAGGTACTGACGGAACACTCTCTGAGGTATTGAGGGAGCACTTTCGAGGTATTGAGGGAGAACTACCTGAGGTATTGAGGGAGCACTTTCTGAGATACTGAGGAGGTACTCTTTGAGGTATTGAGGGAGCATCTTACGAGGTACTGAGGAAGCACTATCTGAGGTACTGAGGGAGCACTTTCTGAGGTACTGAGGGAGAACTATCTGAGGTACTGAGGGACCACGTGCTGAAGTATTGAGGGAACACGATCTGAGGTACTGAGGAAGAACTATCTATGGTATTGATGGAGCACTTTCTGAGGTATTGAGGAAGCACTTTCTGAGGTACTGAGGGAGAACGTACTGAGGTATTGAGAGCACTATCTGAGGTACTGAGGGAACAAGTTCTGAGGTATTGAGAAAGCACTCTCTGAGGTACTGAGGGAGAACTATCTGAGGTACTGAGGGAGAACTATCTGAGGTACTGAGGGAGCACTTTCTGAGGTATTAAGGGAGCACTATCTGAGGCATTGAGGTAGTAATATCTGAGGTACTGAGGGAGCACATTCTGAGGTATTTAGGGAGGACTTTCTGAGGTACTGAGGGAGCAGATTCTGAGGTATTGAGAGAGCACTTTCTGACGTACTGCGGAAGCACTAGCTGAGGTTCTGAGTGAGTACTATCTGAGGTACTAAGGGAGAACTATCTGAGGTATTGAGGGAGCACTATCTGAGGCATTGAGGGAGCACTATTTGACATACTGAGGAAGCACTATCAGAGGTACTGAGGGAACAAGTTCTGAGGTATTGAGAAAGCAGTCTCTGAGGCACTGAGGGAGAACTATCTGAGGTACTGATAGAGAATTATCTGAGGTATTGATGGAGCACTTTCTGAGGTATTGAGGGAGCACATTCTGAGGTACTGACGGAACACTCTCTGAGGTATTGAGGGAGCACTTTCGAGGTATTGAGGGAGAACTACCTGAGGTATTGAGGGAGCACTTTCTGAGATACTGAGGAGGTACTCTCTGAGGTATTGAGGGAGCATCTTACGAGGTACTGAGGAAGCACTATCTGAGGTACTGAGGGAGCACTTTCTGAGGTACTGAGGGAGAACTATCTGAGGTACTGAGGGACCACATGCTGAAGTATTGAGGGAACACTATCTGAGGTACTGAGGAAGAACTATCTATGGTATCGATGGAGCACTTTCTGAGGTATTGAGGAAGCACTTTCTGAGGTACTGAGGGAGAACGTACTGAGGTATTGAGAGCACTATCTGAGGTACTGAGGGAACAAGTTCTGAGGTATTGAGAAAGCACTCTCTGAGGTACTGAGGGAGAACTATCTGAGGTACTGAGGGAGAACTATCTGAGGTACTGAGGGAGCACTTTCTGAGGTATTAAGGGAGCACTATCTGAGGAATTGAGGTAGTAATATCTGAACTACTGAGGGAGCACATTCTGAGGTATTTAGGGAGGACTTTCTCAGGTACTGAGGGAGCAGTTTCTGAGGTATTGAGGGAGCACTTTCTGACGTACTGCGGAAGCACTAGCTGAGGTTCTGAGTGAGTACTATCTGAGGTACTAAGGGAGAACTATCTGAGGTATTGTGGGAGCACTATCTGAGGCATTGAGGGAGCACTATTTGACGTACTGAGGAAGCACTATCAGAGGTACTGAGGGAACAAGTTCTGAGGTATTGAGAAAGCACTCTCTGAGGTATTGAGGAAGCACTTTCTGAGGTATTGAGGAAGCACGTTCTGAGGTATTGAGGGAGCACTATCTGAGGTACTGAGGGAGCAAGTTCTGAGGTACTGAGAGAGAACTATCTGAGGTACTGAGGGAGAACTATCGGCGGTAATGATGGAGCACTTTCTGAGGTATTGAGGGAGCACTATCTGAGATGCTGAGTGAGCATTTTATGAGGTATTGAGGAAGCACTTTCTGAGGTATTGAGGGAACACAATCTGTTGTATTGAGGAAGCACTTTATGAGGTATTGAGGGAGCACTTTGTGAGGTATTGAGGGAGCACTATCTGAGGTACTGAGGGAGAACTATCTGTGGTATTGATGGAGCACTTTCTGAGGTATTGAGGAAGCACTTTCTGAGGTACTGAGGGAGCACTTTCTGAGGTATTGAGAGAGCACTATCTGAGGTACTGAGGGAACAAGTTCTGAGGTATTGAGGAAGCACTCTCTGAGGTACTGAGGGAGAACTATCTGAGGTACTGAGGGAGAACTATCTGAGGTACTGAGGGAACACTTTCTGAGGTATTAAGGGAGCACTATCTGAGGCATTGAGGTAGTAATATCTGTGGTACCGAGGTAGCACTTTCTGAGGTATATAGGGAGGACTTTCAGAGGTACTGAGTGAGAACTAACTGAGGTACTGAGGGAGAACTATCTGAGGTACTGAGGGAGAACTATCTGAGGTACTGAGGGAGCAGTTTCTGAGGTATTGAAGAAGCACCTTCTGACGTACTGAGGAAGCACTAGCTGATGTTCTGAGTGAGTACTATCTGAGGTACTAAGGGAGTACTTTCTGAGGTATTGAGGGAGCACTTTCTGAGGTACCGAGGGAGAACTATCTGAGGTATTGAGGGAGAACTACCAGAGGTATTGTGGGAGCACTATCTGAGGTACTGAGGGAGCACTTTCTGAGGTATTGAGAAAGCACTTTCTGAGGTATTGAGGAAGCACTTTCTGAGGTATTGAGGGAGCACTCTCTGAGGTATTGAGGAAGCACTTTCTGAGATATTGAGGAAGCACTTTCTGCGGAACTGAGGGAGCCCTTTCTGAGGTATTGAGGGAGCACTATCTGAGGTACTGAGGGAGCACTATCTGAGGTATTGAGGAAGCACTTTCTGAGGTATTGAGGGAACACAATCTGTTGTATTGAGGAAGCACTTTATGAGGTATTGAGGGAGCACTTTCTGAGGTATTGAGGGAACACTATCTGAGGTACTGAGGAAGAACTATCTATGGTATTGATGGAGCACTTTCTGAGGTATTGAGGAAGCACTTTCTGAGGTACTGAGGGAGAACGTACTGAGGTATTGAGAGAGCACTATCTGAGGTACTGAGGGAACAAGTTCTGAGGTATTGAGAAAGCACTCTCTGAGGTACTGAGGGAGAACTATCTGAAGTACTGAGGGAGAACTATCTGAGGTACTGAGGGAGCACATTCTGAGGTATTAATGGAGCACTATCTGAGGCATTGAGGTAGTAATATCTGAGGTACTGCGGGAGCACATTCTGAGGTATTTAGGGAGGACTTTCTGAGGTACTGAGGGAGCAGTTTCTGAGGTATTGAGGGAGCACTTTCTGACGTACTGCGGAAGCACTAGCTGAGGTTCTGAGTGAGTACTATCTGAGGTACTAAGGGAGAACTATCTGAGGTATTGAGGGAGCACTCTCTGAGGCATTGAGGGAGCACTATTTGACGTACTGAGGAAGCACTATCAGAGGTACTAAGGGAACAAGTTCTGAGGTATTGAGAAAGCACTCTCTGAGGTACTGAGGGAGAACTATCTGAGGTACTGAGGGAGAACTATCTGAGGTACTGAGGGAGCACTTTCTGAGGTATTAAGGGAGCACTATCTGAGGCATTGAGGTAGTAATATCTGAGGTACTGAGGGAGCACATTCTGAGGTATTTAGGGAGGACTTTCCGAGGTACTGAGGGAGCAGTTTCTGAGGTATTGAGGGAGCACTTTCTGACGTACTGCGGAAGCACTAGCTGAGGTTCTGAGTGAGTACTATCTGAGGAACTAAGGGAGAACTATCTGAGGTATTGAGGGAGCACTATCTGAGGCATTGAGGGAGCACTATTTGACGTACTGAGGAAGCACTATCAAAGGTACTGAGGGAACAAGTTCTGAGGTATTGAGAAAGCAGTCTCTGAGGTACTGAGGGAGAACTATCTGAGGTACTGATAGAGAATTATCTGAGGTATTGATGGAGCACTTTCTGAGGTATTGAGGGAGCACATTCGAGGAATTGAGGGAGAACTACCTGAGGTATTGAGGGAGCACTTTCTGAGATACTGAGGAGGTACTCTCTGAGGTATTGAGGGAGCATCTTACGAGGTACTGAGGAAGCACTATCTGAGGTACTGAGGGAGCACTTACTGAGGTACTGAGGGAGAACTATCTGAGGTACTGAGGGACCACTTGATGAAGTATTGAGGGAACACTATCTGAGGTACTGAGGAAGAACTATCTATGGTATTGATGGAGCACTTTCTGAGGTATTGAGGAAGCACTTTCTGAGGTACTGAGGGAGAACGTACTGAGGTATTGAGAGAGCACTATCTGAGGTACTGAGGGAACAAGTTCTGAGGTATTGAGAAAGCACTCTCTGAGGTACTGAGGGAGAATTATCTGAGGTACTGAGGGAGAACTATCTGAGGTACTGAGAGAGCACTTTCTGAGGTATTAAGGGTGCGCTATCTGAGGCATTGAGGTAGTAATATCTGAGGTACTGAGGGAGCACATTCTGAGGTATTTAGGGAGGACTTTCTGAGGTACTGAGGGAGCAGTTTCTGAGGTATTGAGGGAGCACCTTCTGACGTACTGCGGAAGCACGAGCTGAGGTTCTGAGTGAGTACTATCTGAGGTACTAAGGGAGAACTATCTGAGGTATTGAGGGAGCACTATCTGAGGCAATGAGGGAGCACTATTTGACGTACTGAGGAAGCACTATCAGAGGTACTGAGGGAACAAGTTCTGAGGTATTGAGAAAGCACTCTCTGAGGTATTGAGGAAGCACTTTCTGAGGTATTGAGGAAGCATGTTCTGAGGTATTGAGGGAGCACTATCTGAGGTACTGAGGGAGCAAGTTCTGAGATACTGAGGGAGAACTATCTGAGGTACTGAGGGAGCACTATCTGAGATACTGAGTGAGCACTTTCTGAGGTATTGAGGAAGCACTTTCTGAGGTATTGAGGGAACACAATCTGTTGTATTGAGGAAGCACTTTATGAGGTATTGAGGGAGCACTTTCTGAGGTATTGAGGGAGCATTATCAGAGGTACTGAGGGAGAACTATCTGTGGTATTGATGGAGCACTTTCTGAGGTATTGAGGAAGCACTTTCTGAGGTACTGAGGGAGCACTTTCTGAGGAATTGAGAGAGCACTATCTGAGGTACTGAGGGAACAAGTTCTGAGGTATTGAAGAAGCACTCTCTGAGGTACTGAGGGAGAACTATCTGAGGTACTGAGGGAGAACTATCTGAGGTACTGAGGGAACACTTTCTGAGGTATTAAGGGAGCACTATCTGAGGCATTGAGGTAGTAATATCTGTGGTACCGAGGTAGCACTTTCTGAGGTATATAGGGAGGACTTTCAGAGGTACTGAGTGAGAACTATCTGAGGTACTGAGGGAGAACTATCTGAGGTACTGAGGGAGAACTATCTGAGGTACTGAGGGAGCAGTTTCTGAGGTATTGAAGAAGCACTTTCTAACGTACTGAGGAAGCACTCGCTGATGTTCTGAGTGAGTACACAGAGGTATTGAGGAAGCACTTTATGAGGTATTGAGGGAGCACTTTCTGAGGTATTGAGGGAGCACTATCTGAGGTACTGAGGAAGAACTATCTATGGTATTGATGGAGCACTTTCTGAGGTATTGAGGAAGCACTTTCTGAGGTACTGAGGGAGAACGTACTGAGGTATTGAGAGAGCACTATCTGAGGTACTGAGGGAACAAGTTCTGAGGTATTGAGAAAGCACTCTCTGAGGTACTGAGGGAGAACTATCTGAGGTACTGAGGGAGAACTATCTGAGGTACTGAGGGAGCACTTTCTGAGGTATTAAGGGAGCACAATCTGAGGCATTGAGGTAGTAATATCTGAGGTACTGAGGGAGCACATTCTGAGGTATTTAGGGAGGACTTTCTGAGGTACTGAGGGAGCAGTTTCTGAGGTATTGAGGGAGCACTTTCTGACGTACTGCGGAAGCACGAGCTGAGGTTCTGAGTGAGTACTATCTGAGGTACTAAGGGAGAACTATCTGAGGTATTGAGGGAGCACTATCTGAGGCAATGAGGGAGCACTATTTGACGTACTGAGGAAGCACAATCAGAGGTACTGAGGGAACAAGTTCTGAGGTATTGAGAAAGCACTCTCTGAGGTATTGAGGAAGCACTTTCTGAGGTATTGAGGAAGCACGTTCTGAGGTATTGAGGGAGCACTATCTGAGGTACTGAGGGAGCAAGTTCTGAGATACTGAAGGAGAACTATCTGAGGTACTGAGGGAGCACTATCTGAGATACTGAGTGAGCACTTTCTGAGGTATTGAGGAAGCACTTTCTGAGGTATTGAGGGAACACAATCTGTTGTATTGAGGAAGC
Source organism: Chiloscyllium plagiosum (assembly GCF_037043375.1). Classification (NCBI taxonomy): domain Eukaryota; kingdom Metazoa; phylum Chordata; class Chondrichthyes; order Orectolobiformes; family Hemiscylliidae; genus Chiloscyllium; species Chiloscyllium plagiosum. Next base: position 59,427,613 of record NW_028270177.1, on the reverse strand, counting down.
ACTTTATGAGGTATTGAGGGAGCACTTTCTGAGGTATTGAGGGAGCATTATCAGAGGTACTGAGGGAGAACTATCTGTGGTATTGATGGAGCACTTTCTGAGGTATTCTGGAAGCACTTTCTGAGGTACTGAGGGAGCACTTTCTGAGGAATTGAGAGAGCACTATCTGAGGTACTGAGGGAACAAGTTCTGAGGTATTGAAGAAGCACTCTCTGAGGTACTGAGGGAGAACTATCTGAGGTACTGAGGGAGAACTATCTGAGGTACTGAGGGAACACTTTCTGAGGTCTTAAGGGAGCACTATCTGAGGCATTGAGGTAGTAATATCTGTGGTACCGAGGTAGCACTTTCTGAGGTATATAGGGAGGACTTTCAGAGGTACTGAGTGAGAACTATCTGAGGTACTGAGGGAGAACTATCTGAGGTACTGAGGGAGAACTATCTGAGGTACTGAGGGAGCAGTTTCTGAGGTATTGAAGAAGCACTTTCTAACGTACTGAGGAAGCACTCGCTGATGTTCTGAGTGAGTACACAGAGGTATTGAGGAAGCACTTTATGAGGTATTGAGGGAGCACTTTCTGAGGTATTGAGGGAGCACTATCTGAGGTACTGAGGAAGAACTATCTATGGTATTGATGGAGCACTTTCTGAGGTATTGAGGAAGCACTGTCTGAGGTACTGAGGGAGAACGTACTGAGGTATTGAGAGAGCACTATCTGAGGTACTGAGGGAACAAGTTCTGAGGTATTGAGAAAGCACTCTCTGAGGTACTGAGGGAGAACTATCTGAGGTACTGAGGGAGAACTATCTGAGGTACTGAGAGAGCACTTTCTGAGGTATTAAGGGAGCACTATCTGAGGCATTGAGGTAGTAATATCTGAGGTACTGAGGGAGCACATTCTGAGGTATTTAGGGAGGACTTTCTGAGGTACTGAGGGAGCAGTTTCTGAGGTATTGAGGGAGCACATTCTGACGTACTGCGGAAGCACTAGCTGAGGTTCTGAGTGAGTACTATCTGAGGTACTAAGGGAGAACTATCTGAGGTATTGAGGGAGCACTATCTGAGGCATTGAGGGAGCACTATTTGACGTACTGACGAAGCACTATCAGAGGTACTGAGGGAACAGGTTCTGAGGTATTGAGAAAGCACTCTCTGAGGTACTGAGGGAGAATTATCTGAGGTACTGATAGAGAACTATCTGAGGTATTGATGGAGCACTTTCTGAGGTATTGAGGGAGCACATTCTGAGGTACTGACGGAACACTCTCTGAGGTTTTGAGTGAGCACTTTCGAGGTATTGAGGGAGAACTACCTGAGGTATTGAGGGAGCACTTTCTGAGATACTGAGGAGGTACTCTCTGAGGTATTGAGGGAGCATCTTACGAGGTACTGAAGAAGCACTATCTGAGGTACTGAGGGAGCATTCTTTTGAGGTACTGAGGGAGAACTATCTGAGGTACTGAGGGAGCACTTACTGAAGTATTGAGAGAGAACTATCTGAGGTATTGAGGTACCACTATCTGAGGTATTGAGGGAGCACTTTCTGAGGTATTGAGGGAGCACTACCTGAGGTATTGAGGGAGCAATTTCTGAGGTATTAAGAAAGCACTTTCTGACGTATTGAGGAAGCACTTTCTGAGGTATTGAGGGAACAAGTTCTGAGGTATTGAGGAAGCACTTTCTGAGGTATTGAGGGAACACAATCTGTTGTATTGAGGAAGCACTTTATGAGGTATTGAGGGAGCACTTTCTGAGGTATTGAGGAAGCAATTTCTGAGGTACTGAGGGAACAAGTTCTGAGGTATTGAGGAAGCACTTTCTGAGGTATTGAGGGAACACAATCTGTTGTATTGAGGAAGCACTTTATGAGGTATTGAGGGAGCACTTTCTGAGGTATTGAGGGAACACTATCTGAGGTACTGAGGAAGAACTAACTATGGTATTGATGGAGCACTTTCTGAGATACTCAGGAGTTACTCTCTGAGGTATTGAGAGAGCATCTTACGAGGTACTGAGGAAGTACTATCTGAGGTACTGAGGGAGCACTTTCTGAGGTACTGAGGGAGCACTACCTGAGGTACTGAGGGAGCAATTTCTGAGGTATTAAGAAAGCACTTTCTGAGGTATTGAGGGAGCACATTCTGAGGTATTGAGGACGCACTTTCTGAGGTATTGAGGAAGCACGTTCTGCGGTACTGAGGGAGCACTTTCTGAGGTATTGAGGGTGCACAATCTGAGGTACTGAGCGAGCAAGGTCTGAGGTACAGAGGGAGAACTATCTGAGGTACTGAGGGAGAACTAACTGAGGTATTGATGGAGCACTATCTGAGGTACTGAGGGAGCACTTTCAGAGGTATTCAGGAAGCACATTCTGAGGTATTGAGGGAACACAATCTGACGTACTGAGGGGGAAATATCTGTGGTATTGATGGAACACTTTCTGAGGTATTGAGGAAGCACTTTCTGAGGTACTGAGGGAACAAGTTCTGAGGTATTGAGGAAGCACTCTCTGAGGTACTGATGGAGAACTATCTGAGGTACTGAGGGAGAACTATCTGAGGTACTGAGGGAACACTTTCTGAGGTATTAAGGGAGCACTTTCTGAGGCATTGAGGTAGTAATATCTGTGGTACAGAGGGAGCACTTTCTGAGGTATATAGGGAGGACTTTCAGAGGTACTGAGTGAGAACTATCTGAGGTACTGAGGGAGAACTATCGGAGGTACTGAGGGAGAACTATCTGAGGTACTGAGGGAGCAGTTTCTGAGGTATTGAAGAAGCACTTTCTGACGTACTGAGGAAGCACTAGCTGATGTTCTGAGTGAGAACTATCTGAGGTACTAAGGGAGTACTTTCTGAGGTATTGAGGGAGTACTTTCTGAGGTACCGAGGGAGAACTATCTGAGGTATTGAGGGAGAACTATCAGAGGTATTCTGGGAGCACTATCTGAGGTACTGAGGGAGCACTTTCTGAGGTATTGAGAAAGCACTTTCTGAGGTATTGAGGAAGCCCTTTCTGAGGTATTGAGGGAGCACTATCTGAGGTATTGAGGAAGCACTTTCTGAGATATTGAGGAAGCACTTTCTGCGGTACTGAGGGAGCACTTTCTGAGGTATTGAGGGAGCACTATCTGATGTACTGAGGGAACAAGTTCTGAGGTATTGAGGAAGCACTTTCTGAGGTATTGAAGGAACACAATCTGTTGTATTGAGGAAGCACTTTATGAGGTATGGAGGGAGCACTTTCTGAGGTATTGAGGGAGCACTATCTGAGGTACTGAGGAAGAACTATCTATGGTATTGATGGAGCAGTTTCTGAGGTATTGAGGAAGCACTTTCTGAGGTACTGAGGGAGAACATACTGAGGTATTGAGAGAGCACTATCTGAGGTACTGAGGGAACATGTTCTGAGGTATTGAGAAAGCACTCTCTGAGGTACTGAGGGAGAACTATCTGAGGTACTGATAGAGAACTATCTGAGGTATTGATGGAGCACTTTCTGAGGTATTGAGGGAGCACATTCTGAGGTACTGACGGAACACTCTCTGAGGTCTTGAGGGAGCACTTTCGAGGTATTGAGGGAGAACTACCTGAGGTATTGAGGGAGCAATTTCTGAGATACTGAGGAGGTACTCTCTGAGGTATTGAGGGAGCATCTTACGAGGTACTGAAGAAGCACTATCTGAGGTATTGAGGGAGCATTTTTTTGAGGTACTGAGGGAGAACTATCTGAGGTACTGAGGGAGCACTTACTGAAGTATTGAGAGAGAACTATCTGAGGTATTGAGGTACCACTATCTGATGTATTGAGGGAGCACTTTTTGAGGTATTGAGGGAGCACTACCTGACGTATTGAGGGAGCAATTTCTGAGGTATTAAGAAAGCACTTTCTGACGTATTGAGGAAGCACTTTCTGAGGTATTGAGGGAGCACATTCTGAGGTATTGAGGACGCACTTTCTGAGGTATTGAGGAAGCACATTCTGCGGTACTGAGGGAGCACGTTCTGAGGTATTGAGGAAGCACTTTCTGAGGTATTGTGGATGCACTTTCTGAGGTACTGAGGGAGCACTTTCTGAGGTATTGAGTGAGCACTATCTGAGGTACTGAGGGAGCACTTTCTGAGGTATTGAGGAAGCACATTCTGAGGTATTGAGGGAACACAATCTGACGTACTGAGGGGGAACTATCTGTGGCATTGATGGAACACTCTCTGAGGTATTGAGGAAGCAATTTCTGAGGTACTGAGGGAACAAGTTCTGAGGTATTGAGGAAGCACTTTCTGAGGTATTGAGGGAACACAATCTGTTGTATTGTGTAAGCACTTTATGAGGTATTGAGGGAGCACTTTCTGAGGTATTGATGGAACACTATCTGAGGAACTGAGGAAGAACTATCTATGGTATTGATGGAGCACTTTCTGAGGTATTGAGGAAGCACTTTCTGAGGTACTGAGGGAGAACGTACTGAGGTATTGTGAGAGCACTATCTGAGGTACTGAGGGAACAAGTTCTGAGGTATTGAGAAAGCACTCTCTGAGGTACTGAGGGAGAACTATCTGAGGTACTGAGGGAGAACTATCTGAGGTACTGAGGGAGCACTTTCTGAGGTATTAAGGGAGCACTATCTGAGGCATTGAGGTAGTAATATCTGAGGTACTGAGGGAGCACATTCTGAGGAATTTAGGGAGGACTTTCTGAGGTACTGAGGGAGCAGTTTCTGAGGTATTGAGGGAGCACATTCTGACGTACTGCGGAAGCACTAGCTGAGGTTCTGAGTGAGTACTATCTGAGGTACTAAGGGAGAACTATCTGAGGTATTGAGGGAGCACTCTCTGAGGCATTGAGGGAGCACTATTTGACGTACTGAGGAAGCACTATCAGAGGTACTGAGGGAACACGTTCTGAGGTATTGAGAAAGCACTCTCTGAGGTACTGAGGGAGAACTATCTGAGGTACTGATAGAGAACTATCTGAGGTATTGATGGAGCACTTTCTGAGGTATTGAGGGAGCACATTCTGAGGTACTGACGGAACACTCTCTGAGGTATTGAGGGAGCCCTTTCGAGGTATTGAGGGAGAACTACCTGAGGTATTGAGGGAGCACTTTCTGAGATACTGAGGAGGTACTCTCTGAGGTATTGAGGGAGCATCTTACGAGGTACTGAGGAAGTACTATCTGAGGTACTGAGGGAGCACTTTCTGAGGTAATGAGGGAGAACTATCTGAGGTACTGAGGGACCACTTGCTGAAGTATTGAGAGAGAACTATCTGAGGTATTGAGGTACCACTATCTGAGGTATTGAGGGAGCACTTTCTGAGGTATTGAGGGAGCACTACCTGAGGTACTGAGCGAGCAAGGTCTGAGGTACAGAGGGAGAACTATCTGAGGTACTGAGGGAGAACTATCTGAGGTATTGATGGAGCACTATCTGAGGTACTGAGGGAGCACTTTCTGAGGTATTCAGGAAGCACATTCTGAGGTATTGAGGGAACACAATCTGAGGTACTGAGGGGGAACTATCTGTGGTATTGATGGAGCACTTTCTGAGGTATTGAGGAAGCACTTTCTGAGGTACTGAGGGAACAAGTTCTGAGGTATTGAGGAAGCACTCTCTGAGGTACTGAGGGAGAACTATCTGAAGTACTGAGGGAGAACTATCTGAGGTACTGAGGGAACACTTTCTGAGGTATTAAGGGAGCACTTTCTGAGGCATTGAGGTAGTAATATCTGTGGTACAGAGGGAGCACTTTCTGAGGTATATAGGGAGGACTTTCAGAGGTACTGAGTGAGAACTATCTGAGGTACTGAGGGAGAACTATCGGAGGTACTGAGGGAGAACTATCTGAGGTACTGAGGGAGCAGTTTCTGAGGTATTGAAGAAGCACTTTCTGACGTACTGAGGAAGCACTAGCTGATGTTCTGAGTGAGTACTATCTGAGGTACTAAGGGAGTACTTTCTGAGGTATTGAGGGAGCACTTTCTGAGGTACCGAGGGAGAACTATCTGAGGTATTGAGGGAGAACTACCAGATGTATTGTGGGAGCACTATCTGAGGTACTGAGGGAGCACTTTCTGAGGTATTGAGAAAGCACTTTCTGAGGTATTGAGGAAGCCCTTTCTGAGGTATTGAGAGAGCAGTATCTGAGGTATTGAGGAAGCACTTTCTGAGATATTGAGGAAGCACTTTCTGCGGTACTGAGGGAGAACTTTCTGAGGTATTGAGGGAGCACTATCTGAGGTACTGAGGGAGCACTATCTGAGGTATTGAAGAAGCACTTTCTGAGGTATTGAGGGAACACAATCTGTTGTATTGAGGAAGCACTTTATGAGGTATTGCGGGAGCACATTCTGAGGTATTGCGGGAACACTATCTGAGGTACTGAGGAAGAACTATCTATGGTATTGATGGAGCACTTTCTGAGGTATTGAGGAAGCACTTTCTGAGGTACTGAGGGAGAACGTACTGAGGTATTGAGAGAGCACTATCTGAGGTACTGAGGGAACAAGTTCTGAGGTATTGAGAAAGCACTCTCTGAGGTACTGAGGGAGAACTATCTGAAGTACTGAGGGAGAACTATCTGAGGTACTGAGGGAGCACTTTCTGAGGTATTAAGGGAGCACTATCTGAGGCATTGAGGTAGTAATATCTGAGGAACTGAGGGAGCACATTCTGAGGTATTTAGGGAGGACTTTCTGAGGTACTGAGGGAGCAGTTTCTGAGGTATAGAGGGAGCACTTTCTGACGTACTGCGGAAGCACTAGCTGAGGTTCTGAGTGAGTACTATCTGAGGTACTAAGGGAGAACTATCTGAGGTATTGAGGGAGCACTATCTGAGGCATTGAGGGAGCACTATTTGACGTACTGAGGAAGCACTATCAGAGGTACTGAGGGAACAAGTTCTGAGGTATTGAGAAAGCACTCTCTGAGGTACTGAGGGAGAACTATCTGAGGTACTGAGGGAGAACTATCTGAGGTACTGAGGGAGCACTTTCTGAGGTATTGAGGGAGCACATTCTGAGGTACTGACGGAACACTCTCAGAGGTTTTGAGGGAGCACTTTCGAGGTATTGAGGGAGAACTACCTGAGGTATTGAGGGAGCACTTTCTGAGATACTGAGGAGGTACTCTCTGAGGTATTGAGGGAGCATCTTACGAGGTACTGAAGAAGCACTATCTGTGGTACTGAGGGAGCACTTTCTGAGGTATTGAGGGAGCACTACCTGAGGTATTGAGGGAGCAATTTCTGAGGTATTGAGGGAGCACTACCTGAGGTATTGAGGGAGCAATTTCTGAGGTATTAAGAAAGCACTTTCTGACGTATTGAGGAAGCACTTTCTGAGGTATTGAGGGAGCACATTCTGAGGTATTGATGGAGCACTTTCTGAGGTATTGAGGGAGCACATTCTGCGGTACTGAGGGAGCACTTTCTCAGGTATTGAGGAAGCACTTTCTGAGGTATTGTTGATGCACTTTCTGAGGTACTGAGGGAGCACTTTCTGAGGTATTGAGGGAGCACTATCTGAGGTACTGAGGGAGCTCTTTCTGAGGTATTGAGGAAGCACATTCTGAGGTATTGAGGGAACACAATCTGACGTACTGAGGGGGAACTATCTGTGGCATTGATGGAACACTTTCTGAGGTATTGAGGAAGCACTTTCTGAGGTACTGAGGGAACAAGTTCTGAGGTATTGAGGAAGCACTCTCTGAGGTACTGAGGGAGAACTATCTGAGGTACTGAGGGAGAAATATCTGAGGTACTGAGGGAGCACTTTCTGAGGTATTAAGGGAGCACTATCTGAGGCATTGAGGTAGTAATATCTGAGGTACTGAGGGAGCACATTCTGAGGTATTTAGGGAGGACTTTCTGAGGTACTGAGTGAGAACTATCTGAGGTACTGAGGGAGAACTATCTGAGGTACTGAGGGAGCAGTTTCTGAGGTACTGAGGGAACAAGTTCTGAGGTATTGAGGAAGCACTCTCTGAGGTACTGAGGGAGAACTATCTGAGGTACTGAGGGAGAACTATCTGAGGTACTGAGGGAGCACTTTCTGAGGTATTAAGGGAGCACTATCTGAGGCATTGAGGTAGTAATATCTGAGGTACTGAGGGAGCACATTCTGAGGTATTTAGGGAGGACTTTCTGAGGTACTGAGTGAGAACTATCTGAGGTACTGAGGGAGCACTATCTGAGGTATTGAGGGAGCACTTTCTGAGGTACTGAGGAAGCACTATCAGAGGTACTGATGGAAAACTATCTGAGGTATTGAGGGAGCACTTTCTGAGGTATTGAGGGAGCACATTCTGAGGAACTGACGGAACACTCTCTGAGGTATTGAGGGAGCACTTTCTGACGTACTGAGGAGGTACTATCTGAGGTATTGAGGGAGCACTTTCTGAGGTACTGAGGGAGAACTATCTGAAATACTGAGGGACCACTTACTGAAGTATTGAGAGAGAACGATCTGAGCTATTGAGGGACAACTATCTGAGGTATTGAGCAAACACTTTCTGAAGTATTGAGGGAGCACTTTCTGAGGTAGTGAGGTTGCACTTTCTGAGGTATTGATGGAGCACATTCTGAGGTATTGAGGACGCACTTTCTGAAGTATTGAGGAAGCACGTTCTGCAGTACTGAGGGAGCACTTTCTGACTATTGTGGGTGCACAATCTGAGGTACTGAGCGAGCAAGGTTTGAGGTACAGAGGGAGAACTATCTGAGGTACTGAGGGAGAACTATCTGAGGTATTGATGGAGCACTATCTGAGGTACTTAGGGAGCACTTTCTGAGGTATTGAGGAAGCACATTCGGAGGTATTGAGGGAACACAATCTGACGTACTGAGGGGGAACTATCTGTGGTATTGATGGAGCACTTTCTGAGGTATTGAGGAAGCACTTTCTGAGGTACTGAGGGAACAAGTTCTGAGGTATTGAGGAAGCACTCTCTGAGGTACTGAGGGAGAACTATCTGAGGTACTGAGGGAGAACTATCTGAGGTACTGAGGGAACACTTTCTGAGGTATTAAGGGGAGCACTTTCTGAGGCATTGAGGTAGTAATATCTGTGGTACAGAGGGAGCACTTTCTGAGGTATATAGGGAGGACTTTCAGAGGTACTGAGTGAGAACTATCTAAGGTACTGAGGGAGAACTATCGGAGGTACTGAGGGAGAACTATCTGAGGTACTGAGGGAGCAGTTTCTGAGTTATTGAAGAAGCACTTTCTGAAGTACTGAGGAAGCACTAGCTGATGTTCTGAGTGAGTACTATCTGAGGTACTAAGGGAGTACTTTCTGAGGTATTGAGGGAGCACTTTCTGAGGTACCGAGGGAGAACTAACGGAGGTATTGAGGGAGAACTATCAGAGGTATTGTGGGAGCACTATCTGAGGTACTGAGGGAGCACTTTCTGAGGTATTGAGGAAGCACATTCTGCGGTACTGAGGGAGCACTTTCTGAGGTATTGAGGGAGCACTATCTGAGGTACTGAGGGAGCAAGTTCTGAGGTACTGAGGGAGAACTATCTGAGGTACTGAGGGAGAACTATCTGAGGTACTGAGGGAGCACTTTCTGAGGTATTGAGGAAACACAATCTGTTGTATTGAGGAAGCACTTTATGAGGTATTGAGTGAGCACTTTCTGAGGTATTGAGGGAGCACTTTCTGAAGTATTGAGGGAACACAATCTGTTGGATTGAGGAAGCAGTTTCTGAGGTATTGAGGGAGCACTTTCTGACGTACTGCGGAAGCACTAGCTGAGGTTCTGAGTGAGTACTATCTGAGGTACTAAGGGAGAACTATCTGAGGTATTGATGGAGCACTATCTGAGGCATTGAGGGAGCACTATTTGACGTACTGAGGAAGCACTATCAGAGGTACTGAGGGAACAAGTTCTGAGGTATTGAGAAAGCACTCTCTGAGGTACTGAGGGAGAACTATCTGAGGTACTGATAGAGAACTATCTGAGGTATTGATGGAGCACTTTCTGAGGTATTGAGGGAGCACATTCTGAGGTACTGAGGGGGAACTATCTGTGGTATTGATGGAGCACTTTCTGAGGTATTGAGGAAGCACTTTCTGAGGTACTGAGGGAACAAGTTCTGAGGTATTGAGGAAGCACTCTCTGAGGTACTGAGGGCGAACTATCTGAGGTACTGAGGGAACACTTTCTGAGGTATTAAGGGAGCACTTTCTGAGGCATTGAGGTAGTAATATCTGTGGTACAGAGGGAGCACTTTCTGAGGTATGTAGGGAGGGCTTTCAGAGGTACTGAGTGAGAACTATCTGAGGTACTGAGGGAGAACTATCTGAGGCACTGAGGGAGAACTATCTGAGGTACTGAGGGAGCAGTTTCTGAGGTATTGAAGAAGCACTTTCTGAAGTACTGAGGAAGCACTAGCTGATGTTCTGAGTGAGTACTATCTGAGGTACTAAGGGAGAACTATCTGAGGTATTGATGGAGCACTATCTGAGGCATTGAGGGAGCACTATTTGACGTACTGAGGAAGCACTATCAGAGGTACTGAGGGAACAAGTTCTGAGGTATTGAGAAAGCACTCTCTGAGGTACTGAGGGAGAACTATCTGAGGTACTGATAGAGAACTATCTGAGGTATTGATGGAGCACTTTCTGAGGTATTGAGGGAGCACATTCTGAGGTACTGAGGGGGAACTATCTGTGGTATTGATGGAGCACTTTCTGAGGTATTGAGGAAGCACTTTCTGAGGTACTGAGGGAACAAGTTCTGAGGTATTGAGGAAGCACTCTCTGAGGTACTGTGGGCGAACTATCTGAGGTACTGAGGGAACACTTTCTGAGGTATTAAGGGAGCACTTTCTGAGGCATTGAGGTAGTAATATCTGGGGTACAGAGGGAGCACTTTCTGAGGTATGTAGGGAGGACTTTCAGAGGTACTGAGTGAGAACTATCTGAGGTACTGAGGGAGAACTATCTGAGGCACTGAGGGAGAACTATCTGAGGTACTGAGGGAGCAGTTTCTGAGGTGTTGAAGAACCACTTTCTGAAGTACTGAGGAAGCACTAGCTGATGTTCTGAGTGAGTACTATCTGAGGTACTAAGGGAGTACTTTCTGAGGTATTGAGGGAGCACTATCAGAGGTATTGAGGAAGAACTATCTGAGGTATTGAGGGAGCACTATCTGAGGTATTGAGGGAGCACTTTCTGAGGTACTGAGGAAGCACTATCAGAGGTACTGATGGAGAACTATCTGAGGTATTGAGGGAGCACTTTCTGAGGTATTGAGGGAGCACATTCTGAGTTACTGACGGAACACTCTCTGAGATATTGAGGGAGCACTTTCGAGGTATTGAGGGAGAACTACCTGAGGTATTGGGGGAGCACTTTCTGACATACTGAGGAGGAACTATCTGAGGTATTGAGGGAGCACCTTCTGTGGTACTGAGGAAGCACTATCTGAGGTACTGAGGGAGAACTATCTGAGGCACTGAGGGAGCAGTTTCTGAGGTATTGAGGGCCACTTTCTGACGTACTGAGGAAACACTAGCTGAGGTTCTGAGTGAGTAGAATCTGAGGTACTAAGGGAGAACTATCTGAGGTATTGAGGGAGCAATTTCAGAGGTATTGAGGGAGAACTATCTGAGGTATTGAGGGAGAACTATCAGAGGTATTGTGGGAG